>NC_083568.1:30205833-30927500 GCF_019925205.1 Metopolophium dirhodum | reverse complement strand
ATAATACCATAGTACCTACCACATAGCGAACGCATCTACATATATATTTATATATGTATTACTATTCACTACCATGATAGTACCTATACTACAAAATTAACAAACACACACATATATGTATAGTGTGTGCACGCCCCGGTGTTTCGTCCATGTGCAAAACTATATCGTTATTATGTATCATATTGTTTCGACGTCATAGGTCGAAAAAGACTTCTCGAAAACCTACGATGCCCGCGCAATATAAGTCGACAGTGTCGATATGTTTACAAAATCTTAACATTACATGTATAATACCTACCTACTGCAATAATTGATTTTCGGTCCGTAACAATAATATGTTGTTATATTCCTTTGCATATTATACCTACGAGAAAATATAATAATATAATATATATATATATAATATTATACCCACTTATCGTTATGAAATCACATTCATCGCGCGTGTAACGACTGACAACCTGCAGAACCGTAAAAACAATATCGTTCTAATAATGCTTTGGACTGAAATATGAATAATATTGTACCTACCTATGTCCTATATTATTGTATAATAATTATTATGCTTGTTATGAAATTTAAAAACTAACTCAATATTATTATTTATATATAGACAATTAGACTTAATTTTACTACCCACATGAACTGCATTTACAAAATTTTCTATCTTATTAATAAACATCATAATATTGTATTTTTAGCGAGTGGGTAAAATGTATTAAAAAAATTCTTCGGATACCGAATTTAAAAAATTTCGAAACTTTATTATTAGTCTGTTATTAGATGTTTTTTTTTATCTTTTATCTGTTTGTTTATTATAGCGGTAAGTATAGATAGTTCCTATTATATATATATATATATATAAACACTATACAGCATATTATTATACAAAATAATATTATATTGCATTTAATTTTTCATACTAAAATTATCGACTTTAAAATCATTCAAATCGTCGGAACAATAACAATAATATTAAGTATGATTGAGTATAATATTATCGTTGTTATCATTAATATTATCATAAATATTTTTCTTTTATAAATCAACCGGTAATTTGTGTCAAGTTCTAACTTTCATCATTTGAAGACACCCTGTCATTGCAAGCTTTCATTAAAGTGGGGACCCCAATCAGCTCACGTATTTTGTTTTCAAATCGTACTATAGGCAACAATAATATTACGTATACTGACATACTGCGTTCTAGGTTTAATAATAAGAAGAAGACGTACTTAGGAGAATAAATTTAGTAAGGTATTATAATATAGGACATGGGTACTTTAATAAATGACACGTTAAGTATAAATGGTGACTTTTCATTAAAACCAAAAAGGCGGTTAGATGGGTAAATAATTCCATATAAACAAACGTTATAATAATATTATGACGTATAAATCATTTATCACTATACCTACTTATATAGTCATTATATAAAATTGTGAATCTTTTCCCTTTCACTTGTATTTTATTTTGTCAACTATATGCGAATATAGAAATGTGATTGTACATATTATTATCCTACGTATTACATTACAATTACTTATTACTGTCTTATTATACAATGATGGCCGAAACAAAACGTGTTTCTATAGGCGACTGCAGCAGTATCATAGTTTCGACTGTTTCGAGATTCTGTCATTAAACAAAAATACATATTCACGACCACGCTAAAATGTTATTGAGACCGTGACATTTTTTTTTTTTTTTATATAACGTTTATTATTAATTATAAATTTTTTTTCCATACTTTTTTTTAATATTTTTCCCGAATGGATTTTGAAAATACTCGAGGACGTCAACAACCGAGCTTCAAATGAACTCTTCGACGAGTATAATAAAATTCCCTATAAACGATGATGATGAATAAAACACACACACACACACGAACTACGGGTGTTATAAACATAATAAATAAAAAAAACGTAATACTATACATATAATATATGTACCTACAAAACCTGATGTCAACGCGTGTCGGAACAACGGCAATGAGCGAGTCTGTCCTGGGTTTTTCAAGGGTAATCGTTACATTCCCCGCGCAGTTAGTCACGTGGTTCTGTTTGGCCATTAATAATCATACCTATATGGTGTATATATGTATATATATGTTTATTATTTATAAATATTATAATCGGTCGGACGAGAGTATTTACACGAATATCATACGACTATATCGAATACAATTATTATTACTTTGACGCCGAACAATTAACAGCTGCTGGTAAGCGATAATTACAGACTATATTATCATATCACACAGACTCTATACATATATATCTATATATTGTGTTTGCGCATTGATTTATTAAGTTTTCATCCACAGATGAAGATTAATTATATTGTTCCGCATTTGAACGGCGGCGGTACAGGAAGTGTACACTATTATAAATATGAGTAGCCATAGGTTCTGAGAATATTACTGCAGTTTAGCTAGGGTATGAATCATTGCGATTAAATAAATTGGCCACTGTAGCAGTATCGGAACATATTTTATCCTGCGCTACCTTTAAATAATAATTTTTAGAAATACGTTTGCCCGGAGCAATATTATAATGTTATATTATGTACAACTATAATACTTGGATAGATCGATAGGGAGACTTTAACATCCCGTTCAATATAATTATCGTTCTTGTCTATCGCAGCATTCTTGGGTATAAAAAATATGGAATGATTAATAATTTTTTGCTTATACATATTATTATTATAATATTACTAGAATATTATACAACTTCCACGTCATACAAAAATATGATCAACCCAATTATCGTTTAGACGACCGTGGAAAAGCACTAAACCAATTTATTATAGCGGTAAATACATCATAGAAACATATTTTGATTTTATTTATAAACGCTTAGGTATCATAGCTGTGTATGAGAAACTTGAAGATTCAAAAGCTCGGAAAGCTCCACTGTGGTGCCCGATGGCCGATACAACATCCCTCCCATCTTTGGTAGTCGGTAATTATTATTATTATCATCGATAATTAATAACTCTTAAAACGGAATTTATTTATTTTATATACCTATTGCTTAATGGCTATCAATTCCCTGTAATCCACGTAAGTCGTAGACGCCTAAAGCGTTTAAAAGGTGACGTGAACTCTTACAATAATAAACATAATATGCTATAATAGAAAGTGTCATCAATGGGTGGCTTTTTTCATTACACTTTTCCGAGTTTTTTCCTGACATGATTTTTGTTTACTTACCATGTATAGTATATCATGCTCATTGTGTCAATTACGTTGTATATAGATTGCATAATATTACTTAAATATTCATTATGTTCTTAGAATAATAGTAAGTACCAACTATGTTGTATGTAATGATTTTACATAAAATATAAAAACTATATTTATAATAATTATTAGTACAATAATTTTAAAATCATCATATGTGATATGTATCTTTAAACCTATATCATGGAATTAACCTTAGTACCTTAATAATGTATAATAATTTAGTATCTTCTAGTTTGAATTTATATAAATTAACATAAAAAAAAAAACCATTAACTTGATAATATACATGTAGTAAAAAAGGCAAGTATAATTTAAAAATATAAAGTTTGTAGATTGAACTCCTTTAATTACGTAAAAAACGTAAACTATTTATAAAAGTTTTTTTGGTTGGTAAGTATACTCAAACTTTTAAAAAATCACAATTTAAATAAAGTGATTATTAAAGGAAAGAATATTGGAATGATGAATTACCAATATTAATGTAATTTAATGTTTTTTTATATTCGCTAAAGTAACGTGTATTTCTACATTGTTTTTCGAAATGATGGACTTTCTAGTCAAGTCTAGCCCTAATACTTTGCTATTAAGAAATATTTTAATCATTAGATTTAAAGTTAAAACATCGATGGCCATCTATTTGACCAATAATTACATTGCATAACATGATATTATCTGTAAAAATATATACCTGGTATATATATATTATACCAACTGTTATCCATATAGATATTGTTATATACCTGCCTACATACAAGTTTTTTTTAGAATAAAAGTTTACTCAGAATCGGTGCGTATTATAATTGAAACGATTGGAAATTTAAACAGAATTTAGATTTTAATCAGTTTTTTTTTAATTTCACAACCTACAATATATACAATCTCTAATAAATAATTTAAAACACATCTATATATATAGATATATTCTGTATACATATTGTAATGAACATTTATTTAAGTTTAGTTCAGGGACATTTGCTGTTCTTGTGAGCTAACAATAATATGTGAGTGGTTTAAACATGTTATTATTGTGAACATTATTGTCTTAAGACGATTAAATCAAATTTAAAAAAATAAAACATTTTAATTAATTCATACAGTATGATAGCCATCATACACGCATAATAGCCATATAACTTACTATAACTAACTGTGCTTTTATATGGGTACCTCCTAATCCGTAAGATATTGCAACTTGCAAGTAATTAAATTATTTGTTTATATTAATAGTAATACACTAATACTAATTACTAATAGACTAGTATACCACTCTTTGGTAGGACAATATCCCGTTGTTAGCAAAAAAAGAAAAACAATCGTTTAAATCCCGAGCTAATCTCTGTATAATTTAACAATTTGTTAGATCCCATGAACATAGTTTTATCTCTAAACAATGATATAAAATGTTTTGAATAATAATTGAAAACAATGAAAACGACAGTTATAAGAATTCAAATACGAAAACCATTTCAGATTAAACACCCTAGGGAGTAGGAAAAATGTATAAGTGGGTCGGGGATCAGAGGGTGAGGCCCCCTGCATCAGCTAATATATTTATCTAAAAATGTATTAAGACGGAATTTTCCTTTTTATCAGTCAAGCTGGATATTAAACACGATTTCTCATACCAGTCGAACGGAGACTTTTATCGGTCGCACGAGATTCCACCGGTTTCACTATATTACGCATAATATTATTAGTTATTGCGAAGATGAAACTGAAACAGACAATAGTTGATTTTTATTGTTATTTGTGTGTTGTCCGATACCACGGTTATAGATTACATTTCAGTGCGTTCCGCCTAAATGTCTTCTATATAGCCTTTCAAAAAAAACCCTCAAAGGTTCTTAAAGACGCCTTAAATCACTGCGGGTGGGTGGATGGGCCCTAGAATTATTATTTATTGAAAGTCACGAGTATTGCCTCATTGTTGTATTTAGACGTCATATTACCTATAATTATACACATTAAAGATAGTATACGTGTGTTTTCAACAGTCGTACGTACGCAAAACTCAACGTAATATCGTCGAATTCAATAGTTGCTTTTGAATGAAAAATAACGATGGCACGATGTGCAAAAACCTAATAGAGGGTAAATAAAAGTCCATAAAACCTACGTAATAATATATTGTTTTTTATAATTATTTATATTATGATAACGTTGCACGTCGATTTCCTTCACGGAATCACGTCCACGGCGGTCAGGTTTTCCACTAAAATCCAAGGAAATAATATACATAGCGTATTCGCTTATAGCTCATCGAACGATGTGATATTTTTTGTGACACACATTTACGTCTCGCATAGTACCTACTTATTTAAATCAAAAACTCGAATCGGTATGCAAAATAATAATATATTATATTATAATGTATATATTGTTTATGAATGTGGTCTGCCGGTTTACCAATACCTACGACTCGTCGGCGGGAAAGAAATGAACAGGAGTAAAAAAAAAAACCCGAAGACCCGGAATATCCAAACACGTAGGTGGACAGACTTGTGCCGCCGGTAATAACAGACTGGTAACACGGTAAATACCTGCCTACACCGTCGCACTATATACATACTCGTACTCACTACCACTCTGCAGTCGCATCGCACCGACACCTAAGGAAATAAACGACGACGGCAAACGTATATTTGGCACTATAGGTACCTACGTCACATAATATTAAACGTTACCTACATATTATTATAATATAGGAAATGGCGTTTGAATAAATTATATCGTTTTCGCGGCGATAGTTATACGTAATCGTATATTAGTAGTTATCACCGCGTGCGTTTAACATGATGATAATATAAAATGATATGTACCCCCCACCACGGCATTATTATTATTATTATGATGTTATACTCGTATATAGACGTATTTAGGCGAAATTATAATAATAATAACGATGAATAATGATATACAACCGCGAAGGTTAATGCGCTCGATTGACAAGGTACCTACGTGATTCGCGATCGGTCGGCCAACGATGACCCGCGAACATCTAGGGTACCCGTCGCGATAATAATAATATAATATATATGACAAATATAATTTAATACAGAGCAACAATAACGGTATTGACGGATGTATAATGATAATAATATTATTACACTACAAAAACAACAACAAAAACAATTCCATTGAATACACCTATATACAC
Source organism: Metopolophium dirhodum (assembly GCF_019925205.1). Taxonomy (NCBI): domain Eukaryota; kingdom Metazoa; phylum Arthropoda; class Insecta; order Hemiptera; family Aphididae; genus Metopolophium; species Metopolophium dirhodum. The sequence continues at coordinate 30,921,096 of NC_083568.1, read as the reverse complement.
AATACACATATTAATATGTTATATTTTAATTTATAACAGAGAACAGCACAAGGTGATCCATTGAAGTGTCTACACATTCATTATTTAAAATTTTTTTGAAAATATTTTTCAAGTTTAAATAAGTGGAGTAGAGTGGCACAAGGGTATGTACAATATTCCGCAAAATGTTGGCCAATTGTCTCCGCCCATCTTGACTTAAGTCTTCATAGTACTTATATATATAACCATTGATTATAAATATTAAATACTAGTTTAACTAGATATAACTAATTAACTACACGTTCAAAATTCCATTTGTATGCATCTCAAAATACTGCGAAAATATTCTGATTCTACACGTCATGAAATAATATGTTGTCATTGAAAAGAGTAAAGCCCAGAGTAAATTATAACAATAAACAACTATTGTAAAAATTATAATTTTTTTTGTTTTTAAAAATGTTGTTTTGCATGCAAGTAATATTTTGCAAAAAGTTAAGAATTTTTGAAATAAGGCACTTAATTAATATTGATCACCTTGTATAGTTCTAAATAATATCTATACCATACGAATCTCGTTACATAACAAAAATACTGCGTCCTTGACCACCGTAGAAAAAATTTCGCTCATTACTAATTGTCATGATATTATATTAAACGAATAACAAAACAAAATACCATACCGGTAAATCGATTGGGCAAAACAAACAAATCAAATTAAACTTAACAAAACCCACTATCCTCCACTGGTCCAACAGCCTTTCTGATAGAATAAAGGAAACGTTTATCAACGATATATTATATTATGTAATTTATGGGGTAGGTCAACGAGTACGAGACCGATCCAAACACGTACACTCGCCGAATTCGACGCCTACACATACCGGGAATCAAGTAAAAAGTAATTAATACAAAATATCTGTCATCTGACGACATAAAGTTATTATTTGAAACCTAATTTGGGCCGAAACTTCCAATATCGAGAAACTTATTATCTTTCCTCCGAGGACTGGTCGAAATCGTTTAATATAAGCTATTTTATATCACTTGCAGTGTCGGTCTGGCCCACTCGGCTGTCCGGTGATTGTCCCTTGATATTTTTTCGATATTGGGGGACCAAATGTTAAAACGTGTATTTGATTCACTTAGCTCTGTGTCGTGAGTGGGACATTTCAAATTTTTTTTTGAACTAATGCGACAACGTTTGGTTCAGTAGCGTAATTAGGAATTTGGTTTGAGGGGGGTTATACATTTTTAGCCCCCTTATCCCGATTCCCCTGATTCCGCCACTGGTTTGGTTCATATTAAATATAGCATCCAAATACGTTGTTCCGAGTATTCAATAGTTAATTGTGAATGAGTATATTTTCAAAACTAAACTTTGTTCTCTGATAAGCCAACCAACAATTTCCGGATCCTTATTATTTTGTTAAAGAAAACACCATACGACTCATATACTGAGATGAATTGAATAATGTGTTATGATCCTACAGCAAAAAATTAAAAAACTACTATTTTTTAAATTTAATTAACGTTAGATATTTATATTCATTACATTTTTCTCCATTTGAAATGCTGATAAAAAAAATATGAAAACTTGTTGTTTAAAGTTATAATATTTATGATAACTATTAATTAATTTTAAAGACGAGTAATAAATTATTTTATTGCTATGTACTAAGAAGTAGTTAAAAACTTGTTAAGTCTGCATGGGGCTTAGGGCCCAATCATGAGCCAGACTGACGCTGTTTATCATGTAGGCCTAGGTAGTGCCTAAACATTTCACAATAACAACGAACAATTTCATCAGCTATAAAAATGTATAAATATTATGAGAAATGTGCTTTCCCCCCCCCCCCCAAAAAAAAAAAAAAAACAACTTAATATTATATATTATATTATGTTGACGATGACCAATATCAATGCTGATATAACATTTAAATTATAATAATATTATAGGTCGATAATATTATTATAATATGACACATATAAGAACAATATCGATGATAATATTATTATAATATCGATTTGCAATTAATAAAAGGTTGTTGAATTCGTAAACAGTCGCGTAAACAGCAGATTATATAGTATTGTTATTATTTTATTATGCGGTTCGTCGCGTACCTATAACAACATAAGACTTATTAATATTATATTATTATAATATGCCCTGTGAGTTTCGTTATATAATACGATAAACAGTAATAATAGTAATTCAACAATCGTGCGGTACATCATCATCGCGTTGCATGACGTGCCGCCGCGCCCGCCCCCGCCGCTGAAGCCTACTCGTCACTGAATTCGCGGTGGTGCGACGACGTCACGGCGATGACGGCGTTCGGTAACGACGACGACGGCGGCGACGGCGGCGGCCGATTACTACAACTATCGTACGTCACCGTGTTGGACGGCGGCACGTTCGGCACCGTTTACCGGGCGGTGTTGTCGGCCGGCGACGGGACGGCGCGAACGGTGGCCGTCAAGCGCATTCGGTCGCCGGGCGGCGGCCGTCACGAACTGGACGCGCACAGACGGCTCCGGCACCCGAACGTCGTCAGACTGCTGTTCCACTTTTATTCCGGTAACGAAAACAATTTATAGGTACCGTCGTCATGTTATATACAACGCACCGTGTAGGTATATAGTCGCGAACAGGACAATTTTTTCGAGGAGGACTTAAAAGACTCAATTTAGATTTTCACTAAAACGAGGCCACGCTCCTCACCCCCCCCCCCCCCCAAACTATACACCGTCACTGTCGTAAAAATACAATTATCATTATTTTCAAAAATTTCATAATTTATATTCAATATTTATTTTACACCTACTAACTACTTATCCTATCGATATGGCTATAAGGCTATATTTGTAGTCTGTTCATATAATATTATTCTCTCACCCCGCATTTTCTACGGAAAAAACAACAATTCTCATGGTCCGTATTTATCGCCCCCCGTTGGAAGTACCGTTGGTTTGGTACCACAAAGACAATATTTTAAATTGTATTTTCTCAATGATTTTATCGAGTTTGATTTCAAATTTTAAGAAAATAATGATATTCACTATTGGTATTCAATTGATTATCACTCGATTTGGGGAGACTTAGCAACATAATATATGGTGGGTCTAAGCCATCACCCATATTTGCACCAACATGTGTGACAATAATTTGCTAACGAGTACATCGAACCATAATATATACGTGTAAATTGACCCCTAAGCCCCCCTCCCAAAAAAAACTCTTAAATTTCCCTCAAATATATCCTAATTTTACCTCGTCAGTATAATAAATTATGTCGATACATGTTAATTAATATTTCTTACTCCCCCTCAGATTTTTTACCATACTTACCCCTATTATAACTTAAGGGTATATTTATAAGTAACAGGGGAATTGCAAAGCTGTGAATTATTGTAGGAAAGTGAAATTCTATTTGCAAGCTTTTAAAATTGTAAAACGTGGCTTCCTTGACAGGAAGTTTGAATTGTGTAAAGACTAATTCCACATTGATACTCACTACCAATTTTTTGCCGTTTTGGTCAATGTTTCCTTTTTTATTGCACTTTACAATATTCTTATCAATCTTTATCGATCAATTTTTTTCATGCACATTTTATAAAATGTTTTTTAATGATTTTTTTTTAAATTTTTATTTAAGACGTACACACTCCAAATTTAATAATTTATATATAATATATATGATGTGAATTTGTTGCAAAGTTTTGTTTTTTAGCTTTTTTAGTAGAAATTTCGAAACACGTGATTAATACAATTTACATTTTTTGACATTTTTTTATTATTTGGGTCAAATTTTTTCTTTTAATTGTATTTTAAACTGTATTTTTAGTGATTTAAAATTCATCTCTTAAGGTCTTATAATAGAGCATTTAACTCACAGCCCGAATTGTGGGCAACATGTGTAATGTGATCCTATAAGGGAGTTTTTATTGAAAAATTGCGGGTTTGGTTAAGCCGCAAAGCGAGGGAGAGACGTAACGAAACCTTATAAATATCTCGTCAGAGTTCTACGTACGAATAAACAACTATGACGTCTTAGCGACCTTATCGACGCCTATCGATTATTATATTATGAATATTAAATAATGCATAAACAGCATAGGTATTATAATATATACAACGCCGCGATAACCCAATTTTAAATTGGCCAATAATAATATAATATATGTTTTTTTCATATAATATTATATAGCTCTTACTATAATAAATGTTATTAACTATCGCATTTAAAAATTATTAATTACAATATACACTGCAGATGACAATAGTTAAATAACGCTAGATTATCGTATTCGATTTGCAGGTGCGTTCGATTTGCCCGCAGTTATAGCTCGCGTTTATCCATTCACCGATTTACATGTAAAAAAAAAAGACGGGAACCGATTTTAAGTACCATTTTCGCAACTAGTATTATATCGAAGAAGAAGTCCCCCGGAGCTGTCCAAACAATCGGTTGTCAGTCTCCTGCACGCAATATATTATATTATATTATATTAATGAGAGTATGAGACTGACAATCGATGACCGACGGCCAAAATGTCTCGACGGGACAATAGACCGTCAACCAAAATACCACAACACCAAAAACTTAAAAACAGTTTTCGTTTTATTCTCGTACCTTACAATCGGCTGATGACCATTATATTATTGTTATTGTTTTTATTTTTTTTCAAAATCACGAAATAGGTTGTGAACGCCAAAATATAAATGTGTACAAAATATTATACACAGAAAAACTAAACAATATAGGTACAGCCGGTGCATAATTAGTGTAAAAGGGTATGGGGGTAAAACCTCCACAGGTCAGTGTGCTCGTTGTGCACCCTCCCCCCCCCCCCCAAATATCAGTCTATAATTGCGCCCGTGGGAGCATGAGACGATGACATGTGATTATGTTCAATCAACAGCTCACTACACGATGTTATCATTTAATTATATGCACATAAACCAGCAAAATATACAACGAAATATATATGACGTACTTATATTTTTCATGAGAGTCAACGATTTTAAAGCATTGTTGTCTTGTAGAAAAATTATTATAAAGCGTGACAACGCGGACAATCCTCTGTAGTCAATCAGTAATCAGTAAATATAATATGAAAAGTAGTTGCGAATCTGTTAATAATAATAGTAAAAATTAAACAGATCGGTTGAGTATTCTATTATAGTATCATACCGTCCCAGCTGTACGTATTTTATATCGAAAAAACAATACGAAGTGTAACAGAAAGACTTGAGAAAAAAAATGCTACTTAAACGTATGACAAAAATTGTTAAAATTATATGACGAGTAAATTATTTAAAAAACATATTCATGGTAGTAAATTTCCAAAAAAAAATATTTAAAAAAAAGTTATTACGTTCCAAATTAATTTAATCAAATAAATATTAATATTTTAAAAATTCCTAAATAATAAGCTACTTGACTTAGATTAATGTTTTTACTATCAAAATTGTTCTTATAATCAGATTCAAAAACTGACTATTTTGAATGCATCCAAAAAAAATTTTTATTAAATTTTAAATTTTTATTTTCAGTGTTAAAAAATGAAAATAATTTCTTGTATAATATATGTGTAGCGCAAGTGACTATAAATTATAAATAAAAAAACAATTTTAAATATCGATTAGAACAAAAGTTATTCCAAAAGTCAGTTATATTTGTGACACCCTGCTTATACGATTACACATATCTATGGTTAGATTAAAATACAGACAAATGTATAGAACATATTGTCCTATCGTATCGGATTGTCTAAATTATGTACCTATTTTATTTTTGTGGTATTGTTGGTCGATTGTCCTGGCGCGGGTTGATCGGTAACCACCGACCAAATATCGCGTAACCATCCTATAACCAGACCCATTATAATATTATTCCATGTCTATGAGTTATGACAATTGTATTTATTTATGAATACAATATAACTCTCAGTTCTTGGGAAGCTGCAATACCAGCCATATAGTATATTATATTATTATCTGCAGTGCTCGTTTACAAAATGATCTAAGAAAATATCTAAACTCAGATGTGTTCGGTGTTGTAATATTACATGCATAGGTATAAGTAACATAAATAACATTTTCCTTGACTTTGAAAATACCTACTAAATAATGATATGTTTGAATTGTGTAACATTGTTATAATAATTGTATGATTCACCAAATACGGACCGAGATCATGACACTGAATGTTTGTAAAGGAATTTATGTAATTTTCAAACTATAGCTTAAAAACTGTTAAAACGTGTACATGTAATAATTACGTGTAGCGAATTGCGTGCTATAACCTTAAATGGAATTACTGTATAATATTAAGTATTAACCCAATTACGACTAATTCAAAAAAAAATAAAATAAAATAGCGAGCACGAAGTGTACCTATTACAATATAATGCGTAACCTAACCTATCGTAGGATCGATGAACGAAAATCGAAGTACACATAGTTTAAATATTCGTACCCTCGTGGCGATGGCGTGTTGACTTCGGATTACTAACGCATAAAAAATATGCGGTAAATTGTACGTCAAGAACAATTCGTTTTATTTTTATAATATTACAAACAGTATACAAAATGTTCCGATTATTATAACTTTTAAATGATCTGATATAATAAATACTTTAAAATTTCATTAAATAATATTAAAACTGAATTAATATTCTCCTTAACGTAAAATTCACTACGCGTTATGCGTCAGAAACACGAGTAAACACACGACACGATACTCGATATCGGTGATATCGGATTTATCGGTATCGGATTTTTTTTTTTTTTGAAACCGATATTTGAACCGATACCAAAAAACACAAAAACAACCAAATCAATCAGCATAATATAGCATTGATAATAAATATTTATAAATGTATATAATCAGTGAAAAATTACAAAATATGTGTGTTATCGGGTATCGGTTTTAGCTGATATCGGTTGGTAGTATCGGTTATTATCTTTTAATATCGGTTCATGGCTTATGCCGAAAATGTTGGTTTTCAAATACATCGGTTATCGGAATATCGGACATCGGTAAAAAGTGGTATCGGCCCATCCCTAATTATTACGTATGCCTAGTCTTATACCGAAGTCAGAATCCGATAAGGGTAAAAGGGTCAGTACGTATACCTCCCTCGCACATGTGTAACACTATTCTCGAACGCTCGATATATTGAACCGATACGTATCGATACACTCCAATTTCTTCCTCGAAAATCCCGGTCCCCTCGATGACGGCGCCACAATGTATACAGTATTTGACGTGTGCTGTGCAGGGTGGGACGGCATCGCCGGTCGGCTGAACTTGGTAATGGAATTGGCGCCGACCAACTTGGACCACGCGATCCGACGGCTGGCCGCGGCCGGGCGGACGGCGAGCACGGGCCACGGCAAGCTGTACGCGTACCAGATGTTCAGGGGCTTGGGGTACGTGCACGAGACGGCGGGACTGTGCCACAGGGACGTGAAACCAAGCAACCTGTTGCTGTACCCGGTCACGGGCGTGCTCAAGCTGTGCGACTTCGGCAGCGCGAAGGACCTGTTGGACGGCGTGCCGAACACCCGGTACGCTTGTTCCCGCCACTACCGGGCGCCCGAGCTGCTGTTCGACCAACCGCCCGACGCGCCCGACTACACCGTCGCGGTGGACGTGTGGAGCGCCGGTTGCGTGTACGCCGAACTCACGGCGGGCGCTCCCCTGTACCCGGGCACGAGCGTGCCGCACCAGCGAGCGTTGGTCGCGCGCCCGCCGTCGTTCCCGGGCTGGGCCCCGGCCGACGTGATCCGGTTGATGGCGGCCACGCTCCGGTACGACCCGTCCGCCAGGCCGACGGCGTCGGAAGCTTGCGACCACGAGTGTTTCGACGCGCTCAGACGACCGGGTGGCCATCGCTTGCCGCCGCTGTTCGACGACTACGATGGCGACGATGCCGATGACTACTACGACGACTGAGGATATCGCGAGGACAATAACGCGCGCGGGTTATCGACACGCTTGATTTACATTAAAAATATTTTCTTTTCACTTCAGTTTTATACATTTCATTAAGTCCGTGAAGTTGGCCCTTACACGTTTACAAAAAAAGTGTAAGGGCCAACTTCACGGCTGTCATTTTATTACATTTTTTTCTGTAACAAATTCAATTATTTTTCTGACGTCGGAAATGTTTTTATATTATACAAGAACTATGGCCAAGTCATAAATTGTTATATCTAAAAACAATACAAATTCTAGCTTCTCGTGGTGGTATACTGCCCACATTCATTTCCCGCCAACCATTAAACCCACCACTAGTATACATCTGACGACGACATTATATTATAATATTATCAGTGACGTAACACGCAGAAACTTGGTAGCCCTAGAGCCTATAGGAGGCGAAGGTACCCTTAAACACATAATTCAAGTGATTATAAAAGAAGAACCACAATGATAGCAAAACTAAAAAAAAAAAAAAATTACAATAACTAGGTATACTTACAAATGTATTTAAATCAACAAAATTGTGTATTTAAAAAGGTGGTCAATAACCACTATAAGTGGGTACCGGTACATCAGGTACATTAGATATCGTGTGGGTTACGGTAATCGGGTAATGGATGTGTTGTATTTGAATTCATTGTTGCAAAATCATTGAATATGAAAAACGATTCTGAGGGATTACCAAATATATATATTCATGATATTATTGCTATTAAGTCGTTTATTTTACAATTAGTAATACATTAAGTTGAATTGATATTTTCCAAAAACATTGCATTTGAAAATTTCTATGTGTGTACAAACTATAATAATATACTTTAAAAGTTTCAAGTTCCCACGGATAATATTTTTAAATTACATCGAAATAACTAAAATCGTTATCCTTCGTTTAAATCTCTAATTTCACCTAAATATGATCTTTAATATCTATAAAAAAATTGTGTTTACATCGTGTTTATATTTTTTAGATACAGCATGAACTACTTATGAGAAACCTTGTTTAAATTTCCCATAAAGATTACACAATTTATATATTTTTAACCAGTGGCGCAATTAGGGGGGGACTTAGCCCCCTGACTTAGATTTAGCCCCTCCCCCAAAAAATATCCCTTATTTATTTAGATACGATCCCCCTATGAGTTATTTTAAATTAATAGTTTTTTTAGGTGGGCTACAGCCCTTCAGAATTTTAACACTAGTTGAGTCTATGTTTTAACTACAAAGTTATTTGTGAATTTATTTTATTAATAAAAATTTTTATAATTATAATTTTTTTTTTATTTATTAATTTTTTTTCGCCATTTATCGAAACTAAAAATAATTGAAAATATTGTATATCTATAAATAGCTCAAAGAGAATCAAAATATTTTGAAAGTTTGATCAATTATCACGTACATAAAATGATTACAGAAACATTTCATTCGTATTTCAACAATTTGGTTGGTATTTATTTTTGAGTCACACCCAAAATTTGTCGAAATTTCGTCAAAAACTGGTTTTACATAAAAATTCCGGTGATTGAAAAACTGAAAAGTACTAGAAATTTTCGATTTTTTAACTGTTTAAACTTTTAAAGTACCAACTAGATCCAATTTCATGTCACTATAACCTGCACCTTCAAAGTTGAAAATCGAAACATACTTTTCGCGTATGCCACAAATAAAAAAATTTTAAAAAAAATACACACATCCTTGTAAAATCAATACATTCATCTCTACCCTCGTCGAATCTAAAACTATCATGATAAAATTACTGCAGTAGCACCCCCTCAACTCGGATATACACCTGGGGGGGGGGGCGACCTTAACGCACCACTCAATATCACCATGACATTCTACTTAAGCGCGTACGCTCGACACATATAATAATATAATATCATATTATGACTTACCTCAATTATTAATGACTTCGACGGTGTGTGGTGAGAGTATTAAAGTATATTATGTTCGTTCTGCGTGGACTTCGTCTGTGCAGTAAACTAAACGTTTCACACCGATGTCGGCGAATAAACGGCGTGCAAAGGTGCGAAAAGGGCCTATATATATGCAATTTGCATGCCCGTGTACGCCGTCGGACATGACGTAAACGAGGAATTTTTCGGAGCTGTACCGCGGTTATTATCGCAAAATGTTATTTAATTATATCGCTCGTTAGGCGCTATTATTTAATACATATTATTATTATTATTATTATTATTATTACGTATTATATTGGCATTGATTGTATTATTATTATTATTATAAATATTTTATAACACAATTCGGTAGTCAATACGATAATACATATTATTGCCCGTACCTATATTAATATTGTTTGTCTGCTTTTCACCGAATCGATGACGCTTCAATCGACGACGCCGCCGAGATATCGCAGAACAAATGCGTCACGAGCGACGTCGAGGTCCTCCACATATTAATAATATTATAATATGATTATTGTACCGAGTGTAATAACTAATAACTAATAAGCAATAACCAACAGCACTAACAATAATCATTATTGTTGGCCGGATATTGTGCATGATAATATATTATATATTATTATAAAACGTCGTATGTATTGGACTATATGGGCAAAACCGTCCAAGGGCGATTTCCCGCAGGTGTACCGGAGAGAACACTCGACTTGACAATACAACGATAATTCTTAGCACTTCGGAGTGATTAATAATACGTTTAATTTCCGTTTTGAAAACAAAACGTACTATTACAATGGCAGTATATAAATTAGCCCTCGATTTCCTATAACATTAAAAAATTATATCAAAACTGCCGACTGCAGTGTAGGTAGATGATGGATACAAATTTACATTAAAGTAATAAAACCGTCATTATATTATTAATGTTTAAACAAAAAAAAAAAAAAGAAAAGAAATTCAACAGTTTATTTCTTGATGAACATCAAGTAGATTATAATTACATGTAAATATGTATTTATTTAGTTGTTTGGTACTACAGGTGGTAGGTGCCAGGTGGTATAGATATTCGCAAATGGAATTTCAGATTTCTAAATGTTCTTTGATCGTTTTCTATAATATACAACTCGAGTATCTTAAAACCTACTTCACTTTCTAATTACCATTATAAGTGATTATTTAAAAACGTTTAAACGTCGAAATATCATCTGAAACCATATTCTAAATAAATTATATTTTAAATTTTAAAATAATTATAAAATAATTTCAGTAGTTCACTTAATAATTGTTATTTATATCATTTACCATCGAGATTGCATCATTTTATATACTATAATGATTAATATAATTTTAATTAAGCTGTTAAGTCTTGTACGATTCGATCTATCAATATGATAAGATGAAATTAAAAAAAATGTTAAATGATTGATATGACTATTTGAAAATATAATGTTAGTTATACCTATATCTTACTGACATACATTAAGCAAATAATTAAATAATTAATTAGATTGGCTAATACGGAAAGTAGGTACTCGCTAAGAATAAAACCAGTGAGCAATAATATTAATAGATAACAATATGTAGGTATACCTTCTAATAATGATTTAAAAGCACTAATGAGCATTTTAACTCTGATATGACATTATAATATATATTCATTAATACATGTATTACGTATATGACTATACGTATAAATCTTTAAATTAAAATAAAATTGAACTAATAATAAACAATGATAAATAATACATTTTCATATGAATAATGTATTATAATATTATGTATTTATTGTGATATCTATGATTTTTTTTTACAAAATGTTTTTTTTATTGATAATTATTCAAATCCATATTACAGAAGTACAGAAGTCACGATTTTTAAGTCATCATTTCCTTTATAGTGAAATTATAAATTTCATATTTTATCGGGTAAATGAACGTATAATTTATTGTGCAATATTAATTGATATTTATCTAGTAATTATTTAAATACAAAAATTAGCATTTTGATTTTTAACTCCGATATGTCATAATTGTATACCTATATACTCCTATATACTTACAACTTACATAATATAAGTCGTTAAATTAAAATAAAATTGAAGCGAGAACAATGATAAATAATAATTTTTCATACGAACAATGTATTATTATATTATGTATTCATTACGATATTTACAAATGTATTGTAAATACATTTTGTACAAATGTTTTTTTTTTTAAAGATAATATTATATCGTGTTCAATTTTATAGCATTAGTACATGTGACTAGATTTTTAATTAATAAATAGTTAAATAATATTCCATTTGGCGGATTCAGTTTAAAGTCCATGTTGTAGATACGTATTATTATTGATAATCTATATTTAGATCGCATAAACTTGCTTAGAGAGAAACGTACTCGTACTCATTGCTTTATTATTTGTCATTCATATATTATAATGTGCTATGGTAAAAAGTAGGTACGAGATACACATATTATAATACTCGTTATTAAAAAGTTTCCGCTTATCAAACTCTATAATTAGACGTTGTGCAGAGTCGTCTCCTATTATTGGTTTAAAACAACAACAACAAAAAAGAAGATGATCCGATTACCAATTATTATTAACGAATATCTCGGAGAATCACTTAAAAAATACAATACACAAGACCTGTATCTCTACGGCGCGTCGTTCTCGCATTATATTACATTATGATCTTTTGTCGTATAGAGATTTTTACACTCAGATTAAATAACTATTATTATTCGATTCAAGGTCGACGTCTTCCAACGGCGGTTATTTTCAAATCATAAGTTATGTCCGTTCTTTTGCAGCTAATTTCTCAATGCTAATATTATATGTTTCGCCGGACCTTGTATACGTCATCGCCGTATTATTATGTTGACGGTCCTCGTAATATTTAAACATCGCATACCTAGGTAATAAATAATAATAATAATAATAATAATAATAAAATAAAATAATCGTTCCGATATTACATATTTTTTCGAAGACGGTGTCTCTTCGGCGATCGATAGAATATTATTATTATTATTATTACTATATGAATGTCTGTGCGCGCATACGGGCGTCATCTGGGGTAAATTCTTCGGGGGGGCAGTCTGCAGTGGTAAAACTCAAAATCTATAAGGTAAAATGACATGTCAATCGCCCGCACTCGGTTAAATATCCGAGGGGGCAGTTTGCCCCCCCCCGCTTGCCTCCCAGATTACGCGCCTATATGTGTGCGAATCTATTTTTATCAGGCATGGGTGTCATGATAATAATAATAATAATATATGTAAATATCGTAATAATATTGTTACTGCGATCATATTAATATACCTACCTACCTACCTATAGGGTCATCGTCGGAGTAAAACACGCGCACAGAGTTCGGCGGCAACGATTTATTCCGGTTTTTGGTTCACGGTTGCTGAACATTGAGGACAGTACCTACATTGCGTATCAAAAGTAATAACAGCGATGGTAAAGAGAAAAAATATGTGCATAATGTATTATAATAAATAAAATAGACACAAGGCTGTGTACTTCTATCTGATGACCCTACCTAACGTAACTTTAATAAATAAATGATAATAATAATAATATATAAAAAAAAAAAAAATTAAAAAAACTTTAAAAAACATACATTATATACGTCTACTACAATGGAGCACACAAGGTTCGCGTTTAATTGTTGCGTTGCTTTTTTTTTTCGTAAAATTAGGTTAGTAAATTGTTCTTAAAACAGCCGTTTTCAAAGATTAATGTGCGATGTTATAGTTACATATGAATGTGGGTAACTACGCCGTAGCTACCTACACGCGTGGGATATCAAATTTCAAATGCTTTCCAATGTAAATGTCCCCACACATGACGTGTACGATTTACAAATTACTCTATGTTAATAATAATTAAATATTATGTATGTTTTATTCGAACATTATTGTTTTGTACGAATATTTATTAAGGTCAAATCAGATAAAATCGTAAAATATGGAAATCAACGAGTGATGCTAAAATGTCTGTTATATATCAATATAATATGGATCTTAACATAATATCGAAAACTTGTAGGTATAAATATAATGATAATATTTTAAGTTAATCGTATTTGAAAAAAAAATTTAAAAAAACAGACTGCAGTCGTTTGGTAGGTACCAACAACATCCGTTATTAGAAAACCGACGTTGGAGTTTCTTGACTCGGTTAATTAGGTAAACCAAGAATTAATATATTATTATTGGCTCTAACAACCTGTTGATGTAAAATATCAAAGTACGTGCGATATATTATTTAAATTTAAATCAACGTTTCCAATTATAATAATAATAACGTACAAATTGTGCATCATACTATATTATGCATTAGCATTATTATTACTACCGGCGGTAGGTAGTCCGTAAGGTTTTATGTATTTATCTGTCCAATCTAAGTCCATAATATACTAAAGCGATATGTATACGCGAAATATGATACGTGCAGCGTATACAAAATACGTTTCGAAAACTAATGAAAAACATTTGAGATTTTCCGCGCGTTTTCGGCGTAATTTAAATAATATTACGTATTATTAATTACTCAATTTTGTTTATTATTATTTCAATTTGCCAGCAAGACCAATTGTTCTATAAACGATTCATAAAAAAGTAAAGTTCAAGTTTTTAATTACCAATCCATGAAGGTTTCTAATTAAATTTAATATCTGCAAACTTCAGAGTACGATGTGCAAATTTAAAAACGCGATACGAAATAGCGTAACATTATATTTATTATACCAGGTAGTAGGTACATCTATATATACAGCTAATTAACGTCCGATGTTATCAAATCGACTCCGGATGTACCGATAACCTGAGCTTATACAAAAATGTAATTACATTTATATGTAATATACATTTATAGTGAACTGCATCTCATATATATATATATAATTTTTTACTTAAAACTAATTAAATTAAGGACAAGTAAATATTGTAAAACAATATAGTATAAATGATCAAATTTAAATTATTTTTTTTTTGTTCAAACTATATATTTTTTTTTTGACCAGTCTAATACTTCACAGTTTAGAGTACCTAATTGTAACTTTTATACTTATTGCATAAAGATAAACAAAGTATTTTTAAAAATTTAACCTTCTGTTATCTCCATCATCTTTAATTTTTGTCGTGAACTCTTGCCTCTCGATATAAACTGTTTACACTAGAATGCAATTATTATTACCTAAATGCTGTAAATCGTTCATGGATGTTAGTAAAGTTATGAGAAGTTATGAGAAGAATTTTGTGTGAGTACCTACATCAATTATTTTCGGCTATAAGGCCCTACGATTCAATAGACTAAACATACATTAATGGACAATATATTAAAGGCTGCATGAAGACGAGACAACACACTTGAAATACCAATAAATGATGGTGTTAAAAAAAAATGTTTACGATTGTGAAAATAGTCTTGTAACGTAATGTAATACTTATTTTTCATAATATAATATATTGTTAACATTGCTATATGGATAGTTTTAAGTCTATGTGAAATGGGTGCAGTAACAATTAAATAATGTTTAATGCATAATATGCTGTACCTGTTTACGAAGACGCAATTTTACTATAATATAAAATACCATGGGCACGTAATTTGTTTTCGATGAATTATATTATATAGGTTACCCTTGAAATAAATATATGTACAATTTAAAAAGAAAATTATAAAAAAGAAATTACGTTTTTTTTAAAGCGAACTGAAAAATGATCGTTAAGAAAAATAATAACATAATATTATATAGGTACTCGCAAAATACGTGGATTTTTTCAGAACAATTAATATTGTTATCGTGTGTATGGCATTAAATTTGTGCATCATACTTAGGTATATATGTAATGATATGCATATAGAATGCATTCTTAATTTAATGGAGTAATATCATTAACAATATATTTACCCGTATTAGATTATATCGATCAGTTATTATAATAATCATCATTGTTATCTATATTATTGTCAACGTTATTCAATAAGGAGCAGGGAGGCACAATAATATTGCGTGTTGCACATGAAACATCAAAGTGCAAAGTGAAAACAATCAACAAAAAAACTAATGATTTTTAACGTAAAGTTCAAACCTATTATTAAAATAATCAATTTCATAATCATAATATCGACTGAATCATAAACGGGTTGAATTATTTTTTATCTTGTCAGTGGTACCGGAATACAGAAGTATAATAATATTTAATCATGTATCGATCTGTCTGCAGTGTATAGAGCGCATAAATTCGTTTAATATTATATTATATTATATAGACGTAAATCGTCGATAAGCCTTCAGTGGCGTGACGCCCCTAAATAAGCACCGTAGTCGCGTTGCCGACTAATGTACAGCCATCAGACACCACTTACACCTTTGCTTATATTATTTATTGCTTTCGATTTTCGTGGAAATTGAAGTAAGCAAATAGCTATTGATTTATTTTATTCAAAACGTCTACGGTCAACCAGTGGCGCCGAAGCGCATATATCAACAATTATCAGGTATTGTGGTAGGGCCAATAAGGTGAAAGTCACTTCCGACACCATTGGCAAAAATATAATTTTTTTACTAGCGTATAAATCCTTTCTTTCGTAAGTATGTACAAAGTACACCCATGACAACACGTGAGCGTATTTGCTTTGAAAACATATTTTGTAACGATTACAATTTTTCAAAATTGCTCATTAATGTTCATATAATATAATATAATATGATAAATAGTTTGAACAACTTCTGAAAACATATAGGCATATAGTTATGTTATAGGGGTTGAATAATCACCTGGTATTTTTGAATTTTTTGAAAGTATTAAAAACAACAGATTTGTTGCACTTTATACTGAATCGAACATTTTCTGAATGTCCGAGAACATTTCTTTCCAAAAAATTTATTCACAAATTTGTTTAATAAATCAATAAACTTAAAAAATAATACTTTCATTTTGCATTTTTGGACTTTTTGTTTTATTTTTTTATATTTTAAGGAAATTTTCATATTTTTAGGATTAATTACATGTATTATAAAAAACCGACCTCATTAGTTTATACCTATATAAATATTTATTTTGTATTGCATATTAGTAATTTTCGTTACGACTGGCTGGTTGTACCTGTATAATTTTCAAAGTTTCAATAATACAAATCACCAACATTATTTAATATTTATTTATATTTTTTATGGGTTCATTTTTTAAATAATATACACAATTGCTCTCGGAGTAGTTTTTAATGAATTTAAAAACATTTTTAATATTATTGTGGAATTTTCTTAGGTCATTAAATTTTATTTTATATGACATTGATGTCCTTGTTCTAGAAATAGCTAATATATTAATTATTAATATTTGAACGTTTTTTTTTTAGTTTTAGTTTTGTCAAATCTTAATTTTTGAAAAATTGCTCATCAAATGTCATCAACTGTTTCCTATGAGTGTTCGTTTCATAGTTCCATACCTTTTCAATAATTCAATGTGAATCCTAACCCATTTCAGCTAAGTACAAAATGCAATGTATACAATATACGCGTGTATACCTACTATTATATTGTGATGATAATAAATTATGGATTGAAACATAAATTACAATATACCTATAGGGTATTTACTCGTATTTATATAGCTCGCACAGTATAATATTATAGGTTTACAAATTGTAATATGAACAATGGTTTAGGTAGGTACCCAGGTATACATACCTACCACACATATATATGTATAAAAAACAAAAGAACGGTACCTATACATAATTTGTATACCTATATCTATTGGTTTTTTTGAATTCGGTATTGGTTTTGGGCATGCATCTGATTTGTTTTGAAGGTCACAAACATTCATTCATCCGTGTTTGCACACGATACTCCGATAAAAATAGTATCAACATTTTCCATATGTTAATTATTATTTCTTACATGTTCGATTATTTCAATGCCATGACTATTATATTATATGCGAATGGAAATAAATGATGCAATAAATTGCAAGTATTTTTTTTTCTTACGTAAGTTTTTCACAGATCATCCTACAGCCGCACGCAAGTTTAAGGTCTAGGTTATCATTGTTGTAATTTTTTTTTTTTCTCCAGGCTTACGAATCCAATCCAATTTAACGAAGGCAATCGCGTTTCGATCGAATTGACGTGTCCATCCCGTTGATCTATTGTATACCCCCCCCCCTCTCGACATATTGTCCCATGCGTACCTATATTATTATTATTATAATACTAGACGATTTTATAACAGCATAACAAAATAACGTATTAAAACCATGTATACGTTGCAATGAATAATTATTTAAGCTCGTTTATAAACACACACACACACACACACACACACACACACACTCACCGTGTAATACTTTAATAATAAAAATATTATGTATGTACATTAATTATTATTTATAACATTTAACAGCTTAATAGTAACTGAGAAGTGAACTAATTATTTTTTATAATTATAATAGCCTCTACTGCGTGTAACAATATACACCTTGTAGAGCTGTACAACAAAATAAAATTACAATTTACCAGGCATGAGTAAAAAACCCCACGAGTAGGTATATGATATTAATGAACACATGTAGCTATAATATACCTAACCTAAGTATAATTGTATTAAAATTTTTAGTAAAATGCGAGTAGGCAATTAAAAATGTAGATATATACATCGTACACACTGACACTGTTCGTTCGTAAAATACAATGTTAATTTATAACGTTATCACAATGTGCTGATGTTATGATAAAAACATTTACCAAAAACTATAAATTATTGCATCACGCTGCAAATAATTCACAAATTAACAGGTGTTTCAATATTTTTTATTGTACATTTGTTTTAAGATTTTATCTCAAATTCACGAATTTATTGTTTACAATAAAATAATAGAATAGAATATATTCTATACATTCATTATAATTTATAGCTGATGTAGATATTATCATATTATACAATATATACAATATACTCAACGGTTTAATATAGGTACCTACGATAGTAATATCATCAAAACTAATGTTAAAACTTGTGAAACTTAACTAAAATGGAATTTAATTGAGTTCGATTGCGTAACATTTAACTTTTTTTATAACTATAAGAACTTTTTAATAAGCATATTCAGTCCTTAACCTAAAAATAGCTTTGCAGATAACGCGAATGCATTCAACTCGGTGTTGATATTATTATAATTACCTTCCGCGATTTTCTCGTAGAATAATATATGGTACGCCTATAGTCAGTGATTCCGTTACAGCAATGTCTAAACTGGTCCTCATTGCGATCGATTTATCATATTATTTGAAATATTTAAATGCTATTCATTATTATAATAATTCAAACGGTCAAGATCAAGATATTTCACAATATTCGAATAGCAATTATTATAGGTAGGTACCGCTACTATAATAATACTAAAACCTAATGATATGGACATCGAAGAATGCACGTGCGATCCAATATTCGTATTCGGAAATATTTCTAGAGGGTCTTGTAACGAATATATATATATAGATATTCAAAACCGGACTGAAAAGGCCTTGGAAAGTATAGAATACCACAAAAACATCGTACACGCGTGTAAAATATAATTTGTGTTTTTTTTTTTTTAAATTTTTTTTTAATCTCTTTTATTATTATTAAACCGTCCCGACGACGACGGTACCAATACAATATAGAGTAACCCGCCACGCAAACGCGAAACGGAATGCAAAACTTTCACAGTTCCCGGCAGAGGTGCCAGCTGACAAGTCCAACCCCCGTGTACGTGCATGTGTGTTCGGCCGACTACTTGGCATATTATAATATAATATCTTGTGCAACTGTATTTATAAAATATAAAATAAATAAATAAATAATAATAATAATAATATATTATAACATACTGCATATTATACCCACCCATTAAATTTCTGCAGTTTACATATGTAGGCAGGTTCGCCCGAGAGCTTATATTATACTCCGAGTTTACGATCGTGTTTATCTCACAATACGTGACTAGGGGTCATGTGCCGGGCAATGCGCAGAGTATATTTAATTTTTAATGGACATTATTTTATTGTGATCGCGATTATGCAACGTCGTTGGCAACTGGACGTACCGCGTCCTTGGAGGTCATTTTATTATTATCATTATTATTATTATTGTAACTATTATTTGTTTGTGGATTTTTTTTTTTTTAAAGATGTTTCACTTTCACCATCGACGGTGACGACCATCAACCATGACCGGACAAACTGGAGCTTTGTCAGCGACTGTTCACGAAAAGCCGCAATTAAGGAACGAAATAATTACCGTGTAAACCGCGAGCACTTGATGTTTTGGCTATTATTCCCATTGATAAATGGGTACCTGAAGCACGGTGCACTGCACATCGCGCGTGAGAATTGTATAATATATTTAAATATTATGCACATCAAAAACCGAATAATTCGTCGCCCATTATTTTCAATAAGACGGCGTTTTGTGTATGCAATTTTAAGGTAACGTCGTCACAAGAAAAACTCGACAAATCTATTGAGTGTAGTACATTATTATTGACAACCATTAACAATGACGTGCAGCAGCGGTGCGAGTGCACCACTCGTATTACGTATTGGAAAACGTAATTTTTTTTTTCGACAGATTCGCGCTCGCGTGGGTATTATATTATTATTATTATTATTATTATTATGAACGATATTTATATTTGTATCGAAAACCTGTTCGATACGATCGAACTTCAAATATAATAGCGCTTGACACCTATATACATTCTAAATTAAACCCAATTGCATTATTACATGCATGTATAATTATAAAACTAGAAACCTTGAAATCCTATAGTTACGAATTTGACAGTCGTAACGACTGGCGTTGACCGCCTAGCACAGTAGTACCTATACGTATGTATAATATAATACAGTAAACACGCATTAACAAATATTGGTGTAATAGTGATAAAGACATGTTGGTTTAACGGGCACTTGATTCGTATTATATTAATTAGAAAAGACGTATTTTTATAAATGTATATTAACATCATACCTATATGAAATAGGTTATTGCCTCGGATTATTGCGAAGGACGCGGCCGGTCGATGTTGTTTATTAAAATATTATATTCCTCAAACCGTAAATCATTTTCCACGTTTATAACATTTCAACAGGTATTCGTCTACGAACATATTTTATGTAACGATCTAGAACGAAGTGCAATTATTTTAATATGGTTCTAACGAATTAGTACCGGATTAGTACGATTTAGGTATTTTGTCCGACTCTTTAAGTACATTTTGAAACAGTAATAATATCGAATTCAACGTGTACTAGACGTGCGCAACGGTTTGATTGAAAAATATAAACAAATGTATATCTAAAGAATACAGACGTTATATGCGGCGCAGTGTGCATAGTATACGCATTACGTGAACAAAACTTATAAACGTTGCAATATAACAATAATTAAAAAATCATGTCTTGTTCGCATTATACGTATAGTGCGTATGCCTCTACTGAAAATGGCAATTTAAAATTCTAGACAACAAAATAATGTTGGCCTAAACATATATTATACATGACTTTCAAGATTTCACTTATTGCCTAACTGTTTTTTTAAAAATAATATCTATGATTGTAATATTGGCTTTGCAGTAACTTTAATATCGTTTTAACATATATTTTAAAATTGAAAATAAGTATTTGATATCGTACGGGCGCCTATAAGAAAAAATACCCTTCGAATAAAAGCAGAATATATAAAAATTCACTTACCCTTATTGAAAATTTCACTATTTCTGATGACTCTGCGAACTCGCGCTGATACCGTCGGTACACTAATATAGTAATAAACATGTTGGGTGCTTCTATGCTTTCGTCAAGGTTGTTTTGCCCTACCTCTCTCATCCCTATACTAAGATCATACAGTTACGTAAAGATATCTCGTTAGACAATGATTGACCTTGGATAGATTATAATATCTAGTTCGGTATGGTAAACAATTAATAAAATTATATTTAAAAAGATCCTCCGATTGTTTTGCAGTAGGACATCTCACTGGTCTAAGATAACACGATCGAGAAATATTATAACGAAATATTTAGTTATAGCTTGTCTTATACAAACAATAAAATAAAATAAATATACTTACACAATTGTTTAATGGAAATAATCGTATACAAAATCAGTACAATTTAAACATATTTTATAATTAACGCTTTGATTATTTTACATTAAACAAAAGACAAGTGCCTACCTCGATAGTCAAGCTAGGTTTTTAAATAACGTTTAATGTTCACAAATATATTAAACACACATTTTTTGGACTGTTAAATTTTTACTATCTACCTATTTAAATAATAGGTTTCCATAATCTGTATGATACAAAATTATCAAATAACATTAATTAGAGATAGGTATTATAAATAAAATAAAAAAAATTAAAAATGCTTCCCCCCTTCCAAAAAAAATTCCCTAAAAACTCAAACAAAAAACAAATAAACTACATAATGGTCAAATTTAAATTGCAATTACCTAATAGTTATTTAAATCCAAAGGAAAAAATTTAATTTTTTTAGTTCAATTTAATTTTTATACAAACATTTTAACTGTTTTACATCATCTAGCCATAATACCAGGTAGTTTACATTACGATAAAAACGGTTTTGAGTTAAGACTGAATTAATACACAAAAGAGCAATTAATTTTCAAAGTTTAAATGTACAAAATGAGTACATAATATGTAATATTTTATGTTTTATTTATCGACTATCGGGCTTAAATGGTAAATGACAACAACTCTTTTAAACAATAATAAAAATAATAATGTGTTTTAAACTTGAATTAATGTATAAACTGTATGTAATATATTATTTAAAAATGAAAAAAAGTCTTCGATATGCAAGATATCCATAAAATCATTAAATCACAAAAAATACAAAATAATATGGTAAATCGAAATTTCAGAATCGTTTAAGAATGAAGTGAATTTGTAGCTTGCGCTTTACCGGATAGCATTGTATAGTAATTAATAGTATAAAAAAAAGTAATCAAAATATTATTTCCGATAATAATGCATACCTAGTTTATATATTAGTTATTATTTTACACTTAATTACTACAAAACAAATTTAATACATCAGTTAATTGGCAGGAAAATTAATCTCTTAGTGTATATAAATTATAAAACTAGCAACATAATATACTCGATTATAATAAATGCAATGATTCCAAAACTCTCTCTTCGCTTAAGAAAATGTATCATTAAAATACTATTTCGTATAGGTGGCGTTCGATCTAAATTAAATGTGGCTATATATTTCACGAGGTCGTTGGGAAATCGGCCCATTTGTTCAGGTTTAATGATGGAATGATTCCGCTACGACATGGTACTCGAGGATTTCTGCAAAAAGACAAGTTAATTAAAATAATGTTTACATATTATTTATTATTTAATGAAACGATAAAAAGTTTACAAACTAATAAAGTGTTAAATTGTATTTGCTTGAGAATATTATTATGTTATTCGGAATTTGTTTCGAAAAAAAAAAAATTGTATTACTACTAAATGGACTAAATTCGATTAGTTTTTAATAATTTTTATTTGACTATAGTTGATTTAATTTAAAGTGGACGAGTGCTTTGATTTTTTCAACTAAACAAGATTACATATTTTTTAAATACCTGCAAATTGAGAGGGATCAAAGAAATATTTCTCGTTTTACTTTTATTTAAATTTAAATTATTAAAATGTTAAGCTAATTAATAAGACAGTATTGAAGGTCACTTTTACAATTATTTTTCTAACATAAGGTTAAAAAACAGACATGAAATAATATCTAATGTATTCGAAACTTAAACGAATAACTTCTTGATATTTTTTCCTACTTTGAATTAATGTGAGATATGGAAATACATCATGTATAAGTTAAATATATATAATATATATATATTTTTAATCACAGAATAAAAAATGTCAAGCCTTATAAAACTTAAACTTAATGTCTTAATGAAATATTTAATTGCACCTATTACCTATATTATTCTATTTAAAAACAAGCCAATGACATTTTAATTTAATTTTTAATACATAATAGTATTGTTTAAATTTTGAAAATATATTTATTTTAAATCGTTTATGAACAAATCAAATGTTATTTATATTAAATTTTTAAAATTATCGGATTGGACGTTTATCATCCCAGAAAAAACTTAGTATTAAGGGTGATAACAATCGAATTAAAAATATAAGTGTAGGTGGTATCTATATATTTCTTACATTTCATGATCAGGAAGAACAATTGGCCACAGTTGAATAGTGTCGATCAAATCAGTGTTATCACACAACACTCGAGCTAATCTTGTTTTTCGGATTTCTTGTAATTGATCTAAATATTAGTTAAAATCGCATTTTTAATATTTGATTATTTATTTATT
Source organism: Metopolophium dirhodum (assembly GCF_019925205.1). NCBI lineage: Eukaryota > Metazoa > Arthropoda > Insecta > Hemiptera > Aphididae > Metopolophium > Metopolophium dirhodum. The sequence continues at coordinate 30,896,784 of NC_083568.1, read as the reverse complement.
AAGTATGTATTGTTTGACTTGAATATACCTGGAGTAAACGAAGATGGTTGATTTGGCAGTTCATACCAAAAACGATCACCTCTTTTGGCATAGCTAAATTGGGTAGCCAAAATACATGAAAATACTGGACCTGCCATGCTTCCTGGTAATGGTTTTTCGGATACACCACCAGACCATAAATCTACATCTTCTGGAGAACTGTAAGAGCAAAATTAATTTAATAAATTATAGTATTAAACTATTGGATTCTTACTTACTCGTATATGGTCGAATATCGGTGAATAGTGGAGTTAGGCATGTCTCCGGATAAACTTTGGAATACGTCAGACGCTGGTAGGCCGCAAAACTTTCTAAAATAAATAGCATTTACATCATTAATTATGATAACAAATAGTAAATAATACTTCTTACAGCATAATCAGTTAAGTATAAAAACTAAATTTAGTACATTATGTGTGAACGAAAAAAATTACTAAATTTCAAACAAGAAATATAATGACAGTCAAACACTACATAATACAACAGATAGCAGAAGCCTGTTTAACTACAACCCTAGGCCTGTACAGACCTACAATCCAATTTAAACATCGATAACGTCTTAAAAAAAAAAAATTATATGACTTAGTTTAAGTTGTATATATGTAGCATATTATATTGCAAATAAATTGTTAATAATATACTACAACTGTATAAATAATTCCGAGTCGTATAAGAAATGGATTCATTTAATGGTACCTTCGTGGACCAATCATGTTTATGGGGGACCAGCTCACTAATAATTTGTTTAGCAATTTTTTTAACAACCCAGCATGAGACTTACGACCATAGATACCGCCAACGTTATTTAGATCAATAATAAAAAAATTTTTTAAGAATTAAAAAATGTTAAGTTGTTGATGAGTGGAGTGGAAAACGATAGTTGTAAATAAGTCTGTACGTATAAATAAAACAAATTCGTGAATTAAACTGCTATTAAAATATGAGTATATGCCATGAGTACTAAATTATTGCTTGCATTAAATTAGAATTCACATAACACGTGTAAACGTATTCAAGAGGAAATTTAACAATATTTTTTACTATGTAACAACTATTTAGATAAAACACATATTTTTGACATACCCATTTTTATTATATTTTATGCATTTTCGATTTTAATTACATTAATAGCATACTAAATTTTCACTATACCTAATTTACGAAATATTATAGCATTTAGCATAAGGAGAAAAATTAATTTTTACAAAATATTTCAGACAAGAAATTTTTAGTTTTATTTTTTTTTTCATAATTTTATTTCTATAAAAATCGAATTTTTATTTTTAAAAACTAAAATATACAAATGTTCAAATATCCAAATTGCATTTTATAAGGAGGTTTCTAATTCAAATACTTTTTAAAATCATCATAGATTCACATTTTATTTTATAAGTGTTTAAAGTTCGTAAAATCAAACTTGAATATTTTTTTTAAATTACGATATATGACGATGTTTAATAAATTGTGGTTTGCAGGTTAGCAATTAGAGCTGCACAGCTAGAATTATATTTAATGATGTAATTAACCAACCACAACTATTTCCCATTCTCACTGTTTATAATCTGAATGATTATAATCTTCAAACAGTTGACATTAAGACCTATGTAGGAGCATAATTCTTTAATTTAACATTATTTAAGCTATGAGATTATACCTACACAACTGTGATTTTAATTAATGAAGTATTATATTATATTACATGACACTTAATATAATTATTTGTAAAAAAAACATATTACACTAATCGTCAAACAATATTTTACCTGTATTCCATGTATCCGGGTAAACCAAAATCTCTGCCTCTTTGGATATTAAATGATACTAAATCCACTCCAAACCTCATACCCGGTTTCTTCAGCAACAGGTTCGTAACCTCTTGTGTTACCGAATCATCCATAGCCTGAGCAACTTGATTAGTCAAGCCCATTATGTACTCATCGAGTACTCCAACTCTATACAAATCATACGGCCGGCGGATAAGATCGGACAATTTTTTAGAAGCTAAACAAACATGAACAAATTTGTTTTATATTTGTTCTTTTATGGTAATTTTGTAATGTACATAATATTATTATGTACTATTTATATAGTCATGTTCATTTATTCTAAATTACCTATGAATTTGTGAGCTCTGCTCCATCTTTCGATTGAAGTGGGCAAAAATGTGTGACCAATTCTGAGAGCTGCTGCTGAAAATTCGGAGAGGATGTTGGGGTTAACATTCGAGTCATAACCATCCCAATAGCCCTAAATAAAAGTGTATATTATTAACATATTTTGTAATTGTTTTATGAGTATTAATTAAGAAGATAATTTATTATTGAATGAGTTTTGCTTTGAGTAATAGCTAGGTAAACTGGTAAACGGTCGGCAGTCACACACGAGAAAATACAAATATATCTAAAACTAGATATTATAACAGTAATTTAACTATAGATAACAGGCATTTAACCTAATATTAAATAATCATCAATGGGTATATTCCAAAAACTTTTTAACTGTGCTAAATTATGTTGTTTATAAAGTAAATATTTTATAACATTTGTGGTAACTTGTAGTGTAAAAATACAACAATTAAAAAGTGCAAAATTCAAAAACACTTATAAAAATTGTACATCTTGACACGAATTAGCTCAGAAAAAATGAATTCATGTAAATGTATGCAATATCAATATTTTAAATTTATACAGACATTTTCATAAATATATAAATTATTTATGTAAGCATCATAAATGTATATATCACTGACACTCAAATTTAATTTAAATATCGGTAATACAGTTTGTATAGGTAAGATAGGTCAACTGACTAGGAATTATTTATTGTTTATTAATTTTAAATTTTATACTAATACGATAAAAAGAATATTTTTAACTCAAATTTTAAGTTTTAACATTTTTTGATTTATTAGTGAATATAGTTTCATTTAGCGTTATAATTTTAGCCGTTAGAAATAATATACCATACTGCATTACTACAATTTTTATTTTTTTGAAATTGCTATATTATATAAACTGTTTAAATTACTTCTTTTTGTAATAGCAGTCCGAATTTTTCCATCACTCCTTTTCCAAGCAATGTTGGCAAAAACTCATTATAAGTTATGTGCTGAATTTCTGCTATAACGATCCGTCTTGCTTCTTGGAAAATAGTTTCGTCATCCCAATGTGGATTGATTTTACCGAATTCTTTTGCTATTCTATTGTGTTCTCGTGCCCATATAATATGCATAGTAGCAAGTACGAGTTGTTCATTTACTCGAACTTCCCCTGTAAATTATACATTATTTTATACTTAGTGACTATTGAAAACGTGCCCATGTAGATACGTGTAAAACAATTATATAAAAATATAGGTATAGCAATATATAGTAAATAATACCGGCATCAAAACAATATTGCGAACGGTTTAATCTTGTACATCCTTCGTCGGGATCTTTAAGTCTCAAAGGCAACAAATCTTTTAGTCCATGATCCATAAACGCGGGGTTCATGCGAAGTAAACCAGCATAACCGGTCCTTAAATGTCTATCAAAAAACAGAGACGTTTATAAATCGTGTAATAATAAATTATAGGTTACATTTTTAGTTAGGGTATAACTAATAAAATACAAACAAATTAAACTTTGCCTTGAAATAATGACTAAGATTTGTATTGTCATATTAAATTTGATTTTGCATAGTCCTATAGGATACATCGTATTTTTATACAATATAGGTAATTAAATAGAAAGTTCATATTTAAAATTTCATTACGTGTATTTTGCATATTTGACCCCTTGTTTCACGAATAAGTACAAATTTGCCTAGTTTTCATATATTGATTAAAATGTCTGCTTAATACACTTATTATTAGTAATTTGTTTTGAAATTGATATATTTCAATTGTTTACAATGAATAATAATTATCTTAATTTCATAACAAAATGACTATTTTTGAGAAAAAAACTATAAAATAAATCAAAAATGTATTGGTACTTACTTAACCAAGCATAAATCATAAATAACAACTTAAATAATAGTATAGGTACATTTAGTCAACATATATTTAATTATTTTTTATAGATTAATAAATCAACGCAAAATATTGAAACATTTTTCCTGCCAGGATTAGGGTTTAATTATTTTATATGTATATATATAATAAAAATAGGATTATAAAAAAAAATGTAATGAATATTTTAAAACCTATTAAAGTTTGTAAGGACATCAATACCTAGCGTAATCTTCTGTCACACTGTAAACTGTATTTGCGTCTATTACTCCTGTCAACGTGTTGAACGGTACCCTTGAGCCTAAAAAATTACAAAATACATTTCTTTAATTTGGTAACTGTAGGTAAGTATGTGACATCAATATTAAGCAGGAACAATAAAATAATGTGGCCTGGTCTGGCACGGTGGTTGGCCTCAGTCACTGCTAACATGTTCTGAGGCCAAGCTTCGGCCGGTGTCACTAGCTCTCGGATGGGTGACCACCGGGGTTTTTAGTGACAAATCCTCACTACACCGCATGTAACCGTACCCTCCCCTCAGTAATAACCGATTAAAAAATAACCTTCAGGCTAATGACCTCAGATGTCAAAATCTTAACTAAAAAAAAATTTTAAAAATTATAAAACAGTTAATGAATTCAATGAACGTGTTGAATTGACATTTTTAACGTCTAATTACATAACAATATTCACGTCATTGTGATTTATTATTTAGCTAGTCAATAATATTATTTTAGATTCTGAAAAATAAAAAATGTATTGCTTTTATTTATTTTGTTTTTTTAATACATTTTAAAGAAATAGTGCAACAAAATATTAAATTATTAGAATATTTTTAACTACCTAACTATGTGTTATTATATTTGATATTCTATTCATAAGTAGGCACATAAGTAAAACTGTAAACATGGCCTCTTACCTAAGCGACATCCTGGTCTAACTGATGGAAAAGCTCTTACAAAATCGATACATTTAACATTGAATTTACTATAAAAGTAATCATCATCGGGAACAGGTATTTCGTTGCAGTAAGGATGTTTTAAATGTGGAGGTCGATTGCAGCATTCTTCTGGTTCATTCTTGGTAATTGGGTCTATAAAAAAACGGTTTTCGTTAAAATTTGGCCATCAACACATTATTTTTTTTTCAAATTTCGTTTGTCGTTGTTGTTGTTTATTATACGATCCATGAAATGTATGTTTAATCTAGTTACCGTACTAAGATTTAATACGATCAAACGTACGGCGTAAAAAGATTTTAAGCCAAGATTTACCAGCGGGCGTTCCCATGAGTGTGAAATCGTGGTCCATAAACTGACCAAATGCGACCAACAACACGGTAGCAGCGTGTTCGTGGTATCCTTCGTCGGGATGCATCGTCCTGGAAACCACTCTGGCTATCGGTAGATCTCGGTTGTTCAGGCTGCTGACTTTTGGTGCACTCATGCCGTCGGAAAACAGCGGTCCGACCAGCCTGGAAAAAGGCGTATTGGTAGCACCCCACGTCGGATGCTTGACGTTGTTACACAGACCGTCATATCTCCTGTACTTTCCAGGTCTGCACTCGACGTTGGACAAGAAAGCCGGACACACCTCTCTGATCAAAGTCCTCGACGTGTCTATCTGAGGCAATCCTTTTTCTACTTCTTCGTACGAAAGTCCATAGCTGTAAAATATTGTAAGTGTAATGATAGATACTTAGTTATCTTCGATCCGCCGCAATGAGTGTCATGATCCGTGGGTACATCTTACTTTTTAGTCAACTGTATGGATATGTCCAATAATAGTTCCCCGACGGATGCCAACTCCTGAGCCGTCCACTTGTCTGTATTTGTTTGTGCCACGTCTGAAATAATCAAATATTTATATAAATCGTCCTTTGCTTAATGATTGTGAATATTAGTTTTCTTTATATTTATTAGACAATTTCTGATTTTTAATATCAGAGAGGTTGCACATATAAGTATATCACTCTCTTAGAAAATCAGATCACTTGTATAAAACAGCTTGGGAAAACACGTTTGGGAGCACATTATCCAAAAAGGGGACACGTTTGCGAACTTTTTTTCTGATGTCATAACACGCATTATGACACTATATAGTCTACAGAAAATATATATACACGTTTTTTCTTACCTACATAAAGTATATGTGTACTATTTTATTTTTATGTATGTTATTAATGAGTTAATAAGTTAGAAATAATAATTATTATGAACATGAATAAAAACTAAAAGCTGTCAGCGCGTTATGTTGAAAATAATAATAATGGGAACTCGTCATCAAGGAAATACAATTCGAGTTTAAGTTGTTTTAATTATAATACATAATATTTATATTATTATATTAATGATTATTATAAAAAAAAAAATGGCAAAAAACGTTTCTCACGTATTTTAATTATCATAGATAATAATAGATAGGATAATTATATAATAAATGGTAATATATGATAATATATATATATGGCTTATATAGGTACTTCTTAATAAATGGTGTGTATAATATAATTCTTTCATTTTAATATCTTTGTGTCGTGTATTATTAGGCATATCTATAGTTCCTAAATGTTGCGTAGATTTTGAATATCAAACAGTTAAAAATTCCCAACCGTGCAACACCGATTTAAAACTTGAACGAAAAGTTATGAATTTTTTTTATTTTCCGTACATAATATAATATAATATGTAATATGTAATATATAAGTAATTATGCTTCAGACTTAGTGTAGGTAGTTAGTTGTTTCGCCCGGCATGTTCCTTACTGATGGGAGGGATTGTTCAAGGTTGAATTCAATTATTCTAAAAGTTTTACTGCATTTCCGTCTATTTTTGGTATTATCAGTCAAACACCTATTTAACGAGCCGTGCCATCTTGCAATGTGTAAGCGAATGCAAATAAATAATCAGATTCCTCAACTGTAAAATGTAAATATCCACTGTCGAGTCAAACCGGTTGTGAAAACTGCATGCACCTTTCACTGGCAATAGTGAATAGAGTTCATGCTTGTATAGGTATTCTGCTCGGAGAAATGTACAATAATTTTTAAGCTTTTTATCAATATAATATTATTATATAAGGCTATTATCCAATTTCGCTCGAAAAAAATGATAAATTTAAAAAAAAACCGATAATAACTTCATGAGCCGATCGGTTTAGTAAGTTTAGGTGCACTTGCACCGAATAAAATGAACTTACCTAATTTTACAACAAATGTAAATAGTATTGATTTTCAACACAGCTACATTTAGTAATTCCTAAGAAATTTTTTTTTTGTCGCTGTAATACAGGAAAGACTTTTTTCTTCTGTGTAACCAATGGCAACCATAAGTAAACAAATAATTGAAAATAATATATTAGTCCCCTTCGTAAATCATACGTGAGCCAACATTTAGTGGTTGAATTTCGGGATAAAAATTAGTTATTTTATGTTACTTGTTGCAAAGTCTTCTACCTGACAGTCAAATTGGTTCACCCATATTGATCAAATATTACCCCCAGACAGACATTTCAATTTTATTTTCATAAATATTGGTAAGAACAAACATTAAACTAATTATGGTAAAACTTAATTATGGTCTTTAGGTTTAAGCTATTATAGACGATTAAGTTATATCTTTTTTTTTTTTAAATTTAATAGTTTTGAATCTATATTTAGTATTTACTAAAAAATGCAAAACTGAGTTTTAGTCGTTTGTTCCTTAAATTTTTTTTTGAATTCGAATACTTACTAATTCTTTTTCTGGCATCTACGTATGCTTGGTTGACTGCTTCATAAGTGATACATTGACCGGATTGACCCATACCTCTATTGAATAAAAAATAATAAATATACTAGGTATAGTACAATATTGACACGCCTTTAACCGTGACGATATTATAATACAGTTAATTTGTTTGTGCCTATTAAATATAGTATTCATATTTATTATATATCACTATATATCAGTATAACAAGACGTAACAACACATTCATAATTATGAATACAATTAACATTTCGTAAATTGTATTGTTCTTTCGTCTTTGAATTTGTATCATAATAGTCTTAACTAATATTTACAAACCAATAAACCTAAAAAAAAATACAAATAATGAAAACTGAAAAACGTAGATACTTACAGTGGACCACCCCTCAATGTGTTAGTATTAAAATCAAAAAAACTAGTTCTTCCTGGACCAGTTAGATGTAGTGCACATTCGCCATCTAAAGATTGAGCTGTTCCAAAAGTCCATAGTGCCAGAACTGAACTAACAGTTACAAATATTCTGTAGCAAATCATCTTGGCAATTTCAAGTACTACAAAATTATCAATCATTAATTATTTTTAAAATGTTATATATTTAACGTGATCATATCCCTAAGACGCTTTAATTTTATTTTTCACAAGAACAATTTATTAAACGTAAAATGTTTATGAATAATTATTGTTTTAAATACTCTTGAGTATATGTAGTAGGTACCTGGCACCTATTATCTACGTGAATTATATTCTAGGGTAATCTAAACGCATATAATATTATCTAGGAGTGTCTATAACAATATTTTAAAGCAATAAAGGCACAATCGAGGATTGATTATAATTTATAAGTTATACGCTTTTATATTTCGTATAATTCCTAATAGCTGCAATGTGTTATTAACAAGGTACATTTTTAAAACTATTTAATAACGATGTTTACATCTTTAAAATAAACCTACCGCATTTATATACACAATTTATCACATAGGTAGTAATTTTTATTACTTTCTTCAGCACTATAATCAATATTGTATAAACAGATTTTGAATTTTAAGTAGGTACCTACACAAATAATTTTAAACGAAGTATATATTTCTTAAATTATTGTAACTTACAGGTTGTAATTATTGATACTCGCATACTAATATTTAAAAAATTACTTAACAAGTATGTTTATAGTTACCTATTTTTTAGAATCTTGGTAAATTGTTTGTGTATAAATACATTTTATAATATTCTTATTTATTTATTTATTTGTATTCATATGTAAAATGTAATGTTGGATTTTTATAGTTTAAAATAATTCCATACACAATAGAATGAGCTTATAACAAACATGATATTTTCTAAATTATAAAAGTGTGAATAAACCAACAATTTATTTTGTACAGTTATTTTTCTAACAAACCATAGAAGATAATACAATAATACATCAAAGAAAATTGTTTTGTATCAAAAAATGACAATTTTAAATTGTTTTCTAAAATATTAAACATAATTCATACTTCAATATTAAATGTTGAACGTATTCATCCAATTTCGATAGCGGAATCATGTAAAGCATAACAATTGTTTAGTAAGAACCTAGCTTGAATAATAAGTGTGGATCCTTATTAAATTAACTCTATTAAAGCAATAATACTTATTATAGTGTATTGCATTTTTTTATTATCGCATTATATGTTTGTGTATCAACTCGTAAGAACACATATATTTATTACTAAATTATTACAGACTCTATTATTCAGAATATTAACACTCAGGTAAGTATCAGATGAACAAAATGACCTGTTGTTTGTTAACAATCTAATAGTAATTGGTAATTTTACGGAATACTCGTGTTATAATAAATATGCATGTATCCATGTTTTCGTTAAATATTTAAGGTATAGCAAATACTTCACTTCATAAAATTCTTTGATATAAAAACAAAGCCGATTTTCAGGCATAAAGACAGTAATTTAAGATTGATATCTGAGTCATAGTGCATAATTATTTATTACACATATTTTACTTTTACCGTTAATAACATATTACTTATATATTATAATGTATTTCTTAGTAATTTAATAAGTTTCTAATATTTTTTTACAAATTATCGATACGTCGATATTTTTATGTTGCATCGTTGTCTGTCTTAATCTGTAAGCACGTCTCAACTCCCAACCGTTATAAGTACCACGATTTGGGCTCACCCACGTCATGTCGTCAGAACATTATCGTATGATTTTCTAATCATGCGGGACTTTATTTGAATATCATGGCCACAAATCATTTTAATCGCTTATATAACTTAAATTCCTTTACACATTTATAATGTCATGGGGATTTATCCTACAAATAGTGGTGCCGAAATTCTGAACTCGGTCAAACAATCGTTAATTACACCTACGGGCTACGGATAGGTATAATCAGGACCCTGGTTGATGGTTACATCGAAGTTCAAGGTTACGATGGGTGTGTGGATTATTGGAGATAACTCCATATTTAATTATACATCGTATACCCGCACGACCACACATATTTATACACGTATATAAATATGCTGCGGTTTATAATGCGAAATGTTTAGGATGATTAAAATTAACTTGGCGTTATAGTTATAAAAATAATAAAATTAAACAGAAAAATACCTACTAAAACATACTCCATATAATCCTTAAAATATCAGTGAAATTATAAAGAATAAACAAATCGTAAGTACATATCCTGTAACGGTTGTAACTGTTACGCTTGCGACCACTGACCGCACCATGAATGTTTAATAATTAATATTATACTTTATAGCCGTACGCACTCGTGTATTTTAAAATGAAACAACTATTCAATATTAACAATACGATATGTTTTTTAACTATTATGCGTATTGTTTAGTTTAATACCAATATTATAATACTGGTTACAAAATATAATAAATTATGGACTATGAATATATATCTGAATCAGCGGGAGCGGTAAATTTAGTTACGAGGGTGGTAGGTAAAACATTTCACAAGATCAATTTTTAATTAAATCCAATGCCATTACTGAATAATATTATTGTAATGATGAATTAAAAATGCTTTAAAGAGAACTGTATTTAAATATAAAGTGTTAAGCTTTATAAGTTGATGAAAAAAATTCAAAAATAAATAAAACTAAGATGCTGTTAGTTTTTAAAATAATGAATTAATTAAACATTGCATAACAGATAATACTATACCTATAGAACAGACAATAGTATTTAAATAATTTTATTCTTAAAACTATCTGCAAAACAATGATATATTACCTAACTAGGTAGTAATTGTGTTACCATATTGTCCGTTCAATTTTTATTTTAATATCTCACATTAAATATGCGTTGTTGTAGATCTTGTTATTAACATTCCAAAAGTTTTACAAGGTTAAAATTACACAATCTGCAAAGCATATAAAAAATTTAAGAATATGCCTGTACAGGAGGTACCGTGTACCAGAAGTCCAAAAATAACTATTATTCAACATTTTAATTTAATTTTCAACTACAATAATACAATATTGTTATAATAAATGTATAGGTAATTGATCATCTGTAGAGAAAGTAGGCATATAATAAAAAGTAATAATTTTCCTATTATATATACTGAATATAAATAATCACACAGTAATGGTGAATTATGTTTTTCTATTATATACCTATTACGGTAGTTTCTTTGACAAACTTAAAGGTTTATTAAAAAGTAATACAATCTGTTGGAAAAAAAATAATGATAAAAGTTAACAAGTATAAAACAAAATATAGTGATACGAATAATATACTTTTAGAAGTAAACCATCCATTAATTATAATTTATAATGACACTTTACTTTCAGTTTATTAATAATTTTCTAAAACTGGTCACGATACTCATGACGCCAATTGGCAATAATTATGCTTTAACCTATAGCAGGAATTGCCTGGGAAAAGTGCTGATAGGACACGATGTGATGATGACAAGTCCTTACTTCCTCCTGTACTGCATTAGAGAAAGACCATTATGGAGCATGACATTCGAGAATCGAGAATAAAATGTAGAAGTGCAGTTTTTGTGTAATATAATATCTTAACATTGTGAATTTTATTTATTTTTATTTTTATTTAATCAGATAATTCGACTTAAGTATGATATGCAACTTTGGAAATGGATTCCTAATAGAGTTTTTGAGGTTAAATGGTTCATAAGTATATAATGTTATATAATATATAAAGGTACCTACTCATCTAATATGCTATCTACCGCACGTTTGATGGTTTAGTATGCTATCTACCGTAAATATTTTATCTACCGTAATTTTATGTTGGTTTAGTATGATAATTGCAGTATTTCTACTGCATTACACGGTAAATGTTTATTCGGTTGGTAATGAACCAAGTATTTTTAAAAAAAAATGCGCACATCTCTTCATTTTGAATTATGTGTCGATATAAATAACACATAGTTGACAAACTCATAATAATAATTAATAAATAATAATAAATAAATAAATAACAGTAAAACCACATATAATCGCACGACTCACAAACACACAATATTTTTTTTTTGTAAGAAGCCTGTGACAAATTATTAAAAGATATAAATATAATAAAACTGGGGATTTCGATAAAAGCTTAATAATAAATCTTAACTGCAAAATGATTAAGTATATGATACAATATTTACGGCAAATGTCATATTAAACTATTAAATTATCATAAAATTACGGTAAATATACGGAAGATAGCTTATATTGGACGAGTACCAATATAAATAAAATTATTAAATGGAATGTGTAAAACCTAAATCGTATAGCGAGTTTTTGCGAAGAATTAACTAATAAGATGGTAAATAAAAGTACAAAATACAATTTTTTATCGAGTATCTCATCGAATTTACACATAAAAACAAGTCACCTTACTAATTTGTATACAATTATTTTAATTCGATAGTATACGCATATACTCAAGTTAACAATCTGTACCGTCGAATAAGCGCTTAAAACTAGTGTAATAAATCAATAGCATATTTAATAAAAAAAAAATAATTAAAAATAATTAGCATGTGAACTAAAATTTAGTATATTTAATATACTTATATTTTAAATAATAATATAAAATACTTCCTATTTTATAAATTCTATCGGATCAATCAAAGCAAGAACTTTTTTAGTAATGCCCCTCATCAACTTATTCTTTCTGATTTTATTTTTAATATTTTCACGTAAGACATTAAAAATTATTACTATAACGTGGAATTCTTAATATTATACTATTAATATAAAATAATAAATTGTCAAAACTTACTTGTCCATCAAAGTTTTAACAAAATATATCGCACAACAAACGCGCACTGTAGTTGTCTGTTGCGTTTCAGATACACGTGTGCGTGGACAAAGAAACAATCTCAAAGACCAACATCTTTCCCACGAAAATCTTCCACCACCTGTTTTTTAATATGACAAAATAATATTTACCTTTCACTATTAGCCAACCACAACTCGGAAAATGTATGACATAAAATCAGCAGTGTGCATAACCCGAGAGAAAATTTACCATCCAAATTGTATTATTAAAATCAGTACCTTTTTAAATTATAAATTATACCATATTATAGTTATATTCAAGATTATTATTTTATATTAATTTAAATCGTTACTGGAATCCTATAATATAATGTCCATTACCCGTATAATTAGTAATTTATAATAAATTAGTAATTATAACAATACAAAATACATTATATCGTATATTGCGATAATGCTGAGGGTAACATTATAGTTTGAATATTCACTATGTACAGAAATATAAATTTGTTTTTGATGAAACATCAAAGAAGTAGTACAATTCAATAAATACAATAGTATTATGGTGTTTGAAAATTAAATTATTCCTCGTTGAGAACTGTAAGTTATTAAGTACTCGTTGCGTTGGAATAATATGATGTCAATTATTTTCTGAATGATACAAGACGTATAATACGATTCAATTAGCCATCTATGGTGAGAATGTTTACGCTATTTGCGTTCTATTATACTTTGACATATTTTCTATTAAATCATTTAAAAGACCAAAAATAATCACTCACTAAATTGTATACGTTTATTGCCTCCATAGACTCGAAGAGTTCAGTCAAAATCCGTCTCGGTATTTGCATTTGGTTTAATGATAACAACAATCAGGTTAATATTAAATATAATGCACTTGTCTATATAAATGTTAACGTTAACAATACTCCATACTCGTGCAAAGTATTGATAGTTTTGTGTTTTTTTTCTTTACCATCATTCGTCATACAAAATATTATTATTATTATTATTTAAATAAAATTACTTAAATGAGCTATATTTAAAATTGGTATCATCTAAAAAAAATACTAAAATAATTTTTGTTAAGATGTGTTGTTGATTTAAATTTAGATTTAAATTTTTTTGAAATTCTGGATACACTGATATCATGAGAGTATTTTACGTTATTTTATAAGTATCATAGTAAAATAATATGATCAAATTATGTAAATATTCATTTCCAGTAATAAAATGATGATAACGCGGCGTTCTGGATAGGCTATCTCGCTACACTACTGTCGTGGGTCTATTTTTTACACTCTCACATAAATTATAATATGAACATCTTAAGTATTGTCAAAATACAAGAGTAAGAAAATCAGCAGGGTATCCACACTATTAAAAGCAAAATTGTTAAATAGTTTTAAAAATTTTAAATAAGTATATTGCACGATGATTATTTTAAACCATTTTAAATTAACTTACTTGTATCGTTGAGGCAGGTTGCGTGTCATTAGATCCGGTTTGAACTTTTATTTAAGACATTTTAAGTGACTGCTTCGCCTTGATCATATAAAGGTCATATTTTTAGATACAACATTTCGTTATTTTATTATAATAATATATAAAGATACTAAGCAATGTTGTCTTATATGGGTCATCACTCATCAGCAATATGATTGTGTACGTTTCATTTTTAGTATAGTTTAGCTTAAAAAAAATATCGAATGAAAATAATAAATATCAATTATTACATAATTTATTAAAATACATACATTTTTGACTTTTGTATTATTAATTTATTACCTACTATTTAATTGTTTTGGTTTTTTTTCACTTGTACACACTAAAATATACACAATAATATAAGATTTTATATTAATATAATCTGCAATAAATAATCAATTTAAATAAAATATTCATCAAATATAATTGTAAGAAAACAATTGTACAAAAATAAAAAAATTGGCATTTATACTTCACACTTTAATTGGTTAACATGGAGTGAAAAAAAAACAAGGAACTCGAAAGTAAAACATTTATTAAAATACTAAATAATGTTAAGTACTTTTTTAATGAATTAGTGCTCGAATTTAATTAAATTAAAATGAACTATTGGATTTAACACTTATTTATGTAATAAAAAAAAATAACAACAAAATTATAGTAAAAAAAATTGAATGCTCGTGTGTTTATAAAATTACCAATACATTATACAGTAAAATATAATCACTGTAATCTGTCGTCAATTTTTAAAAGTCAATCAGAAGTGAATGAACTCGTGTTTCACGACGTCGGAAAATCAGCCCATTTGTTCAAATTTAACGATGGAATAATTCCACTGCGGCAAGGTACTCGAGGGTTTCTAAACAAAAATAAAATGTTTTCAAGTTAACGGAGACGTTTGTCATTTCGTCTGTATAGTGTACATGATATTCATCACAACATTTTTCGATAAATCATTAATCTAAAAGCTAAAAAACTAATTGCATTACATTAACTTATATGTTTAGAACTTTAAACGATAATTATAACGTGCAATGAACACCAGTTACACAGACTTATAAGAGTATTTTTTGTATAAAACTGTTTTTTTACAGTTATTTTATAATATAATTATGTATGCACGCATTTCTTACATTTCATGATCAGGGAGAACGATTGGCCACAACTGAATAGTGTCGATCAAATCTGTATTGTCACACAACACTCGAGCTAATCTGGTTTTTCGGATTTCACGAAGTTGATCTAAATTATATAAAATTGTATTTGTAGTGATTACTTTGTAGACTCTTAACGGACGAAAATATATTTTAATATATAGATTTT
This sequence comes from Metopolophium dirhodum, assembly GCF_019925205.1. NCBI lineage: Eukaryota > Metazoa > Arthropoda > Insecta > Hemiptera > Aphididae > Metopolophium > Metopolophium dirhodum. The sequence continues at coordinate 30,880,921 of NC_083568.1, read as the reverse complement.
CTTTTTTCAATACCTGGAGTAAACGAAGATGGTTGATTCGGCAGTTCGTACCAAAAACGATCACCTCTTCTGGCATAACTAAATTGAGTAGCTAAAATACAAGAGAATACAGGACCTGCCATGCTTCCGGGTAAAGGTTTTTCGGATACACCACCAGACCATAAATCTACATCTTCTGGAGAACTGTAAGAGCAAAATTAATTTAATAAACTATAATATTAAACTATTGGATTCTTACTTACTCGTATATGGTCGAATATCGGTGAATAGTGGAGTTAGGCATGTCTCCGGATAAACTTTGGAATAAGTCAGACGCTGGTAGGCCACAGAATTTCCTAACACAAACATATAGTTAGGTACATTGATTCAATACAATTATTCCACAATTGTTAAAAGCTTTAAAAAAGAACCGAAGACGTCACTCTACTGTATATGATAGTTTACGAATGTATACTTCATCATTGAGAAGGTTGTTTTATTGGATATTATGTGGAATTTGAATTTAATAATAAATCATTCCATATAAAAAAGATTCTAAGTGGAGAATATAAACTCTACTACTAAAGATATTTTATGATTTATTTATGTATCTATTAGGTAGTTACATAATAAAGTAGCTAAGTTGAACCTTGAACTAATTTTGTGACAAAAGCTTAGCATGTATTATACTATTATATAATAATAATAAATTATTGTAATATATTATTATAAATTATTATAATTAACTATAATTCAATAACGACGCACCTTAGAATGTCGTGAACAATATTTTCTTGGAATAAATTGCATAAAATTAGTCTAAATATTTAAAAAAAAAAACTGATTTGTATGTAAAATTAATTAGCATAGTCGCAATTTCAGTTTTTGACTTGTAGGCGATTTACATATTTAAATGAAACAGTCCCGTGGGGGGGGGGCTTTTGTAGGAACTATCATAACAAATATAACACAAGTTGAATAGTGTGAAAATACCTGTGACAAATAAATGCAAACCTGATACAGATACTTTAGTTTTCTATTTTTATTTAAAAACAATTAAGTTTGGAAATGTTTGCGTGTCTTAAGTTTTAAAATACACGCAATGTCTCGGGTATTTTGATCAATTCTTTTTGTAATTGCGACATAACGCTTTTTGAAAAAAAAGCCAAATTTGAAAACCGATCAATATTTGCGTTTTTAAAACACCTTTATAACACAATTTGCGTATCAAAATGTATTTGGTTAGGTGTATTTACGGTATTATAGTAATTAAAAGAAAAAAAATACGCCGGACAGGAGACATGATAAACCGGGAGGGGAGGATACGAGATGGCGAATGGGTGCTGATATGCAAAGTGTTTGGCCACTGGTCATCTCTGCAACGTTCTCGCGACCGGTCCCGCGGCTTGATGAGTGTCAAGGCGCGTGACGACCTTGCCCGGCCCGCAAGGCCAGACAAAGACGGCCGCGGAAGCGATGGTTGCCGGTGACGACACTGACGACGGACGGTGGAGACCAATAGACGCGGAGCGAGTGTAGCGAAATTTAGTGCTGCGGAATCAGCGGTGACCGCAGAAAAGCGACCCGGCCGATGTGGGATTACCGCGGGACGAAAAGGCGATAAAGTCAGCGGACCGCAGCGCAGTCGTCAACCAAAGCCGTATCTGAGGGGGATCTAGAGGGTCTATACCCCCCCCCCCCCCCGAAATGTCTTCAATATGTCTTATTTTTAACCAAATATCAAACTTAATTCAATAAAATTACAATATACATGTTTTGGACCCCCCCCCCTCCCGAATAACATTCCTGGATACGGCTCTGTCGTCAACTATCAGTAATTATCGCCCTGGCGTAGTCTCTTCAGCCGCGTCTTCGTTCAATGACCGCCGCAGTAGAATCACGCGCCGCCAGACCCTGAAACGGTTAGGTTTCCGCGGGTCCGGCTCCACTGACGTATATCACTACAACTCACCCCGTGCCAACCGTCGTCATCGTTGGTACTGCCGGGGCTGAATCGTTGCCCGCGCCGGTACCCCTACTAGCCACCGTGTCGTCGTCACCGTCGCTCGTCGCTCCACATGACGGTAACTCCCGCTGGAAGCTCCCAGAGGGAGTCTAGCGCGTCAACGATGGCCGAACGCGCTACGCCCGCTAACCCATCACGCCGAAAATCTAAGAACCTAAGCCCCTCCAAGCCCCCTAAATTCAACCTAAGCTAATTAATATTTAACTCAACATTTTTTTTTATCGATGTTTTTAAAAAAAAACTGAAAAATGTCTTTAATTAGTTCAAAATACATTTTGAAAAATATATCATGTCTGTTATATACTATATAATTTAAATATTAGGCTAAAATTGCTAACCCCTCAGAATCTAAAACGATGAATATAAACAAATATATTTCGTTTTAAAAATATTTTGAGTAATTGAGTTATAATATATAGAAACTACCTACCATGGGCCTAATAATTAAATATTTGATATTGAAAAACTTTTAAGAAGTATAAATCAAAGTTATTTTGAAATAAATATAGTGTAAATGTCGTCTTCTTACACTATATTTATTTCAAAATAACTTTGATTTATACTTCTTAAAAGTTTTTCAATATCAAATATTTAATTATTAGGCCCAAAGTGTAAATGTCGTCTTCTTACACTTTAATTATGTGATCACTTACCTGTATTCCATAAACCCTGGTAATCCAAAATCTCTGCCTCTTTGGATATTAAATGATACTAAATCCACTCCAAACCTCATACCCGGTTTCTTCAACAACATGTTCGTAACCTCTTGTGTTACTGAATCGTCCATAGCCTGAGCAACTTGATTAGTCAATCCCATTATGTACTCATCGAGAACTCCAGCTCTGTACAAATCATATGGACGGCGGATAAGATCGGACAATTTTTTGGAAGCTAAATGAATATGAATATGAATTAAAAATTGTTTAATCATTTTACTTATATTATAATGTACATATTTATAAATTCATTCTAATTTACCAATAAATTTGTGAGCTTTGCTCCATCTTTCAATGGAAGTGGGCAAAAATGTGTGACCAATTCTGAGAGCTGCTGCAGAGAATTCGGAGAGGATGTTGGGGTTAACATTCGAGTCATACCCGTCCCAATAGCCCTAAATCATTATTTATATTAAAATTTGTTAAAAAAATGTAGGTACATTGTTTTATATTATGTATTAATATTATGATAACAATTAAGAACTTAATGAGTTACACGTTCATAATATAAGCTACTGGTAACCAATAACACACGGGAAAATATAAACATACCTAAAACTAAATTTTATTATAATAATTTAAAGAGATAATAAACATTTGAATTAATATCCAATCTAATATTAAAATATATAACTAGTAGGTGCTCCGAACTTCGATGCTGAGCTGAAATGGTATAATCTATACAGTAGGTAAATCAACTTCCTACTTCAATAATATTGTTTTAAATATGTAAACTTTTAGTTTCATTTAAAATGTGTTTCAAATTGATAGTGAGTTATTATTTATAAATAAAAATAACCCTGTTTTATTAAATATTTTATTTTTTTATCATTACTCTTATAAAATATTTAAATTACTTCTTTTTGTAATAGCAGTCCGAATTTTTCCATCACTCCTTTTCCCAGCAATGTTGGCAAAAACTCGTTATAAGTTATGTGCTGAATTTCTGCTATAACGATCCGTCTAGCTTCTTGGAAAATAGTTTCGTCATCCCAATGTGGATTGATTTTACCAAATTCTTTTGCTATTCTATTATGTTCTCTTGCCCATATAATATGCATAGTTGCAAGTACGAGTTGTTCGTTTACTCGGACTTCTCCTGCAAATGAAATTGTTTTATAGATTAGGTGGGTACCTAACTATTGTGAATGTGGCAATGTAAAATAATTAAATATAAATTAATTTCGAAAAATGTAAGTTACAAATTAATTTCATAAATATAAAATAATATAATACCAGCATCAAAACAATATTGCGAACGGTTCACTCTAGTACAACCTTCGTCGGGATCTTTAAGTCTTAAAGGCAACAAATCCTTTAGTCCGTGATCGATAAACGCTGGGTTCATGCGAAGTAAACCAGCATAACCAGTTCTTAAATGTCTATACGTAATCAAATATTATGTAGTTGAAATATTTTGCAAAAATAATCAAAGATTCAATATAGTTTTGCAATATAATATTATACTTAATGTTACATTAGTTGTTTTATAATAAAATAATATGAACTAATTTTACCTTACAGTAAAAAAAAACGTAAGTATCAACATTCTAACTTTTTAAATACCTGGCATAATCTTCAGTTACGCTGTAAACCGTATTTGCATCAATTACACCCGTCAGCGTGTTGAATGGTACTCTTGAACCTAAAATAATAATGTGTAATTATAATGTGTTAACAAACAAAATTATGTAAGAAAAGTAGTTATTAATTCAAAAAAACTTTCTAAAACACAACAATAATATTTATTATTATATTATTTTTGTGTTCCTTGTGAATGTATGTACATCGTACCGTCAATGATGTAAATTAGGTAATAACTTAAATGCCTAGCCAATATTATAAATTCCTTATATCAGTAGTCAGATATCATCAATGCCTAAGCATTAACTAACAACATAGACAAGGTTGTAAAATTCAAATATTTTTTTACAAATATTATTGGGAAAGATTTTATGTTTTTGAATCTTTATATGTACATACATATGAACTTACATATAATCGCGTTTAAGGAAATTCGAATTATAGAGATTCGTGGAAAAAAATTCGAATCGTAGAGTGTGTCCTACCGGCAGACATTTTGAATTATCGAGGGGACCGGAATACGTCATGTATTTTCTTCTAATTATACAGGTTTTCTCAGGGGACTCAGCGTTTAGTTCGATTTATGGAGTTTTTCGAATTATCGAGTGACTAATGTATTATGTTTTTATACCTATCTGAAGTTAAATTATAAAGATGTCATAGGTGTTTTGAATTATTTTTAAAATAATATTCAAATAAATGTATATACCTACATATTATATAATATGTATGTGTGGATAAACAATTTATAATATTTATTATTTAGTAAATAATAACTTATTACCAGGGCTCATAAGCACTTATAGTTATAAGTTATTACTTATAAATATTCGATATTTTATTTTTGTAAACATAAAATAACCTATATATCAACAAATGCGTAACGACTCAACATACTTCCTTACCTAAGCGACATCCTGGTCTTACAGATGGAAAAGCTCTTACAAAATCGATGCATTTTACGTTAAATTTACTGTAGAAGTAATCATCGTCAGGAACAGGAATTTCATTGCAGTACGGATGTTTTAAGTGTGGAGGTCGATTACAGCATTCTTCTGGTTCATTCTTGGAAATCGGATCTAAAAAAAATAATGTATTTATTAAAATAAACCTTTTTAATTTAAATTCCAATAAATTCATCATTATATGCAAAAACCCTATCCAAAACTTCCCATATTCATCATCAATATTTAAACTATCACTTAATGGTACCTTTTGAACACAATTTTAATACGCAGTGGTCGTCCACGCGATTTTATTATACTTTAAAACTGTACGCATATACTTATTATGACTATTAATTTAGTATTATTATTATTAATATGTTATTACTATTATTATTACATTTTTGTATAGTTTGTTATTATTATTAACATAATAACATGGTAAAATCATCATTATTATGCTATATATTAGGTATATTGTATACTATACTACTATTATAATTTATATAACATATAATCAACGTTGTATAACTTATATTATTACGCCCATCATGTAAATTCAAAAAAAAAATAAAAGTTAAACCGTGAATTTATATAAGCTCCTGTAATTATTGATGATATATAAACTACGAATATCTCGTTTTAAATAGTTTGAACTTTTAAATAAATTTACTCCCATCAACAAATACAACAGTCCAATATTTTCGTAAAATATAGCACATCGCGATTTACGTTAAATTTTATCATGATATAATGTCCTCCGAGTAAAGTAGTCACGACTTACCAGCGGGCGTTCCCATGAGCGTGAAATCGTGGTCCATAAACTGACCAAAAGCGACCAACATCACGGTAGCCGCGTGTTCGTGGTATCCCTCGTCGGGGTGCATCGTCCTAGAAACCACTCTGGCTATCGGTAGATCTCGGTTGTTCAGGCTGCTGACTTTTGGTGCACTCATGCCGTCGGAAAATAGCGGTCCGACCAGCCTGGAAAAAGGCGTATTGCTAGCACCCCACGTCGGATGTTTGACGTTGTTACACAGACCGTCATATCTCCTGTACTTGCCCGGTCTGCACTCGACGTTGGACAAGAAAGCCGGACACACCTCTCTGATCAAAGTCCTCGACGTGTCTATCTGAGGCAATCCTTTTTCTACTTCTTCGTAAGAAAGTCCATAGCTGTAAAATATTGTACATGTAATGATAGATACTTAGTTATCTTCGATCCACCGCAATGTGTGTCGTGATTCGTGGGTACACCTTACTTTTTAGTCAATTGTATGGATATGTCCAACAATAGTTCCCCAACGGATGCCAACTCTTGAGCCGTCCACTTCTCTTTATTTGTTTGTGCCACATCTGAAATAATCAAATATTTATTTAAATCGTCCTTCGAAATGATACCATGTAATTTGTAATTGTGTATATTAGAGGTCACGGGATGCAAATATCATTTGTCTATTATTTTATCTCCTTTCTACAAGCAATAGCTAGTATATTTACTATTTTGCAATATTTAAATGGATACAAAAGGTATTCGGATCCTCCAACAATGATCCAGTAAAACCGGTTGTGAAAACTGTAAATCCTTTCACCGATACTGAGTGCAGTTGTGGAGTATTTAACTCTTTTTCTTTTTGCATTTTATTGTCGTTGATATTTACGAATTTTACAATTAAAATATTTTTTACAGCTAATAAAGTTTATACTAAGTGAGTTGCATAATACATTAATACCATGTTTTTAGGAATTTCTAGAAAATTGTTTAAGAGGACGCTACCCATACATTTGTTGTCTCCATTGTACATAGCAAATTGTCGTTCACTAGTTTCAATAGTGTGCTGTTAGTTTTGATACTAGAGTGAGTTGACCTATTATATTTTAGGTAAGAACATTATCTGTGCTTAAGCGTTGCCGATTTTTCGAAATTTTCATTTTCAAGCAAGATAAAGATGCTCATAATTCACTTGAAAATTAAAATATCGAATAAAAGCCAACGCTTAAGCACAGATTATGTTATTATCTAAAAAATTGATAATAGGTCAAATCACTCTGATATCAAAACTAACAGCACACTATTGAAACTAGTGAACGAAAATGTGACGTGTCGTACGTGTATAAGGCGGAGACAACAAATGCATGGGTAGCATCCTCTTAAATACAATATTTATTGCAATAGTATAAATCAATATTATTCTCCAAGTAGATAGTTATCTAAACATGGCACGGTTAAGACTTTGGTTGTGTTTATACTTACTTATTCTTTTTCTGGCATCTATATATGCTTGGTTGACTGCTTCGTACGTGATACATTGACCTGGTAGACCAAAACCACTTGAATATTAAAAAAATAAATGGATTACAAATCATTAATTTGTATTCTATTGTATATTATAATTAAAAATATTCATCTTGTATTGATGAAAAATTTAATATTACGCTAACATATTATTCAATGTTGATATTTCATAACATGACTTGTGTACATACAATCGTTTTTATCGTTGATTTATTTAATAATTGTTAATTAATTATAAATGTGTACCTATTTCAATATATTGCAAATTAAATCAATAGTATTTATGAATGGGATTTGTGATTCGGTGGTTATGTTATCTTAAATATTATAACTTGAGGGTAATAAATAATAATTTACACACTATACCTACACTAATGTCTATGTAGGCACTTTGTACTAACATATTTCTTTCGATAGGTACCTAACCTATGTAATTATTTTGGAAATTGAACCCCATACATATTTATATTATTAATAGTATATAAATCATCATTATTTAAACTTTATATATATTTTAGTTATACATATTTAATATCACGTAGGTATATATGTTATATATTTTACATATAAAGACCATAATATACACACCGTGTATTTTATTCCTAACCATTTTTTCCATTCCTTAATTTTTGTAACATATTATAAATAATGTTGGTGCAATTAAATTATATAATTGTACACAAAATTCTAACTTTGATGTGAGTTGTACAAGTATTCAGATTTATATTGAATCTAGTTTCATAATGGAATTAAACAAGCAGAATACATAATATTGGGTAGATTGAACTTGAATAATTTATGGGTAATATATTTTAATATTTAAATAGTTTAACTTCATAAATAATATTTATACTTACAGTGGACCACCTCTCAATGTGTTAGTATTAAAATCAAAGAAACTAGTCCTTCCCGAACCAGTTAGTTGTAGTGCACATTCGCCATCTACAGATTGAGTTTTTCCGAAAGTGCATATTGTCAGTATTGAACTGACAATTATAAATACTCTGAAACAAATCATTATACAAATTTGAAAAATTTAAATCGTTTTATTACCTTTGTAGTACAATACAAATTAACTACATTTATATGTAGACCAATTTATTAACAAATTATAGAATAATATAATATAATATAATATAATATAATATAGGTATTTATAAATTTAAAAATATAGAACTTTTATCAATAGTTTAAATCGATTTGTAATGACTTTATAACGTTTCTAAGAAATTTCATATTTTTTTATGTAATAAATACTCATTTGTTTTAATCATATTTTATACTCTGCAAGTAAGATTAGCTAACAATTTTTAAATGCAAAAATGTCACAATAAAGCGCATTGCCTAAATATTACATTTTTATAATTCGAAGCATGATCATCGACCCCAGCGGTTTATAATTAAAAGTAACCAAATTAGTAGCTACAATTAACTGTAAGACAATTTTAATAATACGTGTATATACATATAATATATAATATTGTACTCATGGTCCAGAACAGTATATAGTTGCAATTACAACTAATGTAATCCAATTTATTTTATTTGAACCATCCATTTTATTTTTCTTCGGTGACATAAGTTGCGTAACCACAGTGAACGAGAGGGAGAATATTTTTTGAAATAAATACAATTATTTGTCTTACTAATTTTCTATATAATCGACTATTATTCAGAGCTAAAAAGTAATGACCTATTAAACATAAAATGTCTATATACGCAACATCTCTGTATTTAATTAATTCATTTAGAATAACCAATATAATAATTAACATAATATTACACTAACACCTATAAAATATGCACATTATAAATATATAGAAATAAAATGTTATAGTTATACAAATAGTTGTATGGTGTATTTATAATTTATTTGTATATGGATGCATATTTTACAAGTACCTACCTACTTTTTTAGATTTCTAGTGTATCAATCAATAAGTTTCCTTCATAATTTAACTTTAATTTACAACACGATTCAACTGAGTATTCATAAAATAGTTAACCTTTGAAAGTCATCATTAATTCAAAACTTCATAAAAATAGATAAAATAAGTATTTAAAAATTATCGAATAGTTTAAATATATTTCCCAGTGGAGAAATTGTTTTCGCAAAAATTAAATGCCGTAGATTTTAATCCGTTGACGCGCGTTGTGTTTACGTTGCCTAATGCCTTAATAGATGATGTTATTTTTATGACATCAATTAAATAGGTATACCAAACACGTCTTCCGTTACCAATTAGGTATGTACGTCGTCATCCAATAGGTTAGGTTAGATTTTTTTAGATTTAAATCGTCTAACGGTAAGTATTATACCTAGTTTGAATAAATGGTTTTAGAGAAAACTCCAAGCCAAAAATTACGTAAATGATTAGATTAAAATATAATATTTTGTTATCAAGATTTTATACAACCGATTTACGTAGCAAGAATAATATATTAATAATACGAACCATTATATTGTGTTTTTGGCTCACCCACACTTTCACTAACATCTGAACAATATTAATATTATGCTTGCCATCATGCGGGGCTTTATTTAAATATCATGGTCACAATTTCTATAGCATATAATTTCATGTGCATTAAGCATTTAATGATGAGTAATTTAATAGTAAATAATACAAACGTTTTACAGTAAACAAATCAAGTGTTGAAATGTTACTAGTTTAAGCAAAAATACAATTCTAATGCAGCGAATGTGATTTTTATGTACCTACTGTAAAGCCATTATATCATTATCAATAATAATTTCCATAATAATGATTACATTAAATACTATTATTACAAAATAGTAAAAAAATGAAGATATATTTGGCAAAAAGATTTCTTAATTATTACTAGAAAAATCACGACATACATAGGTACTATATTATGGTTCTGATAATTCGTGATAATTCGTTAAACTTGTGTTGTAAATTATTAATAATAAACCTTCACATTATTTACGTAATTGGTGAAACATTAAAAAAAAAAAATAGCTGTTGAATAACGATCTAATATAACATTATTAAAAGTCTTGAGTGCTTTGAATCAATAGATAAAAACGGATTTTAAACGTATTAGTTATAAAAATAATAACACACAATGCCATGCTAAATGTAATTGACCATCAGCAGAGAAAGTAGGCACCCAATAGAAATTATGTTTTTTTTACTATCATAGAGTCGTATGGTGAAATACTTTATTCTATATCATATTCTCAGATATAATCTTTTAATAATATACCTTCTTTTACCTTTCCTAAAATTCGTTTTCACACGAAACCCCATCATATTATGTCAGTTGGCAAATGGTTATATCACATTATCTACTTACACGGTTACTCCCAAAACATTTCAATTTTCGGCATTATAATAATACAAGTACTTAATACTAAAACACTTAATTACAGAAATTTATCAATCAATTCGATACACATAGTTAACCCTATTGAAAAATGTTTTCATAATATTATATGTTTTTGGTTTTTCATAATAAAAATTGTCACTGTATTGTTTTAAGTTTATTGTATTTGACGGTAAAAATTTACTTTTAAATAATAGTGTAGGTAGGTAAGTATAGGTATAAGGTACTCAATAAATATGAGGTTGTAAGATGATTCGTTTAGTAGTTAAAATTAAATAATATACCTTAAGGCTATGATAGTAATGATAATAATATATTGTTTATAGTTTAAATGATTTAGCTTTTTTTAAATATACGATAAAATATGTATAGCTACACATTTTTTTAAAAATAATAACTGTACAAAAATACAATTTGATGCTTTCTTGGTTCCTTCTAAATGATTTATACCGTAAGTTATAATTTTATTGAACAAAAAATAATTTTACATTAATTTAAACACGATTATCGTACCTAGTATTATTATAATGTTTTATCTGAATTATATCGAGTTAACCATTACGATTTCAGGTTTCATTGGTAATAGTCTGATACGCGTAACTACGGTACTAATACGAATTAAAATATACTTAAAGAATACATGCGAAGAATAACGATGCACACTAAGTCTAGGTTTTTCAATTACTTTTTATAAGCTTTTCTAACTATAATTTTACTTCAATGTACACATGAGTAAAAAATCACGTGCATGAAACTGTTTTATTTTTTTAAATTTAATTTGAACAACCCAGTTAACAAAAAAAATAATCAATGAATCATTTTGCTTCTAAACCTAAGAAGAAATTTATTATAAGTACACCTGTACTGTTTTTCATATTAATCGATAAAAATAAATTTTTAATTTCAAAAATAATCGTTATTCCAGTCAACTGTGAGAACATTTTTCAATACACATAGATATGTGATTTTATTTTTATGAAAGTTAAATTTTATTTTGAAATGTGTGTTCCACTTTTTTTCATTATTGTTATTTTTATTAAAACAAATTTAGCACTTGAACTTACCTATCCATCAAAGCGATTTCCTACTGCACTGTGCACGTGTATTTACTATTACGCATAAGGAACATGTGAGTACAGTACTAGAAACAGTCTCGATGACCCCTTTTTTCACAAAAATTTCCCCTACCCAATTTACATATGACGGTAAAAATACAAGATGCCTTTCACTATAGTCAAGGACAACTCGGAAAATGTATGGCGTCACACCGGTAAAGTGCATAATCTGAGTAAAAAAATCACACTCGGAAATCGCATCAGCCAAAGCAGATTGTTCCATATACACCCATTACACGTCTTATTTCAAACCGTAGGTACTAACACGAAATACAAAATATCTATTAATTTCAATCAAGTTAAGCTTTCCGCATCGTTGATTTGAAATTTGAACAGACGGTTAAGCTATAACCTAATAGACGGTCGTCTATTATAATTTATAAAATATGGTCTTGAAATAAAGTCTAACTGCTAATACTATATCGTACGCAAATTTAAATTTGGAGAAAAGGCATAACAAGACGTAATAAATCACACATACTATACGATTGGTACGAGCTGTACCTATTAATAATAATTAGTACCTATCATTTAAAAATATTTTCTCGCATAGTTAAAATATTGAAAAAAAAATATTATACCTATATATATATATATATATATATATATTTAATTATATTTTCAACAATAAAAATAGGTACATTGTTCGATATGGGTGCATAGTAATATAGTATAATATTATATTGCTATTCAATTAGTAGACAGCGGAGAAAGTAAATGGTTTTTTTTCTTCTTTTAGTTATCCAGTTATATAGCGAATAACGTTATTATACTATTATACAATACACGCTCTTAACCTCTACTAAAATCTCTGAAACCATATTTAGCGGCGATATAAATATATTATTTATTACTAAAAATAAAAGATACCTTTCACCGTATATATATACTGCAGCTGAGGATGATATTCGGAAAATTACTTATGATTTAGCGCATCGCCGGAAGACTGGAAGACTGTATAAGGATAAGTACCTATAAGTAATATTATTATTACTGATAAAAATTATTCGAATAAAGTGATGTGTAATACGTGGCAAGTGAAGCGACCTGCATTTAAATAAAACGTACTAATAATTTATTAGAAACATCTCTTACTCGGTCAAAAAATTACTTTTTCTTAACTCTCAAGTCAAAAAATAAATAATTTTATCCACAAAACTAAACAATATGCAATTATTATTTAATGCAATAAGATTATAAAAATAGCAAGTACCTGACTAAACGTTTAATAAAAATAAATAAATAAGTAACATTTTACAGCAAAGCATAATATTTAAAAGTTTATGAACCAAACTATCACAAATGGATCATTGTTGATTATATTATTATAGGACGAATTTTAATAATTTTATTTAAAAACTCATAATTCACTATAAAGTTACAGAATTGTTTTAGTGATTAAATTTGTATATTTTATTTTTATCCTAAATCTATTCCAACATTCCCTGTATGTATTACATAATAATATATAATATCATCATATTTAAGTACATCGTGCAACATGACGTGTTTTTCTATTGTTTCAAAAATATATATCAATTAAAATATTATGTAACAGCCCTCGCTGAATTTTCATGAAAAATAAATGCATCTACACATGTTCTGAATGCATTATATTTATGCATATTTTGTATTACTTTAAACTTCCCCTTAGCAACATTGTCTCAACTGTAGATATGAAAATATAATAGTGATTCTCAAACTATGACGCATGACTAGACTTTGCCGCGAGTTCTCACCAAACAAACGTTTTATACCCGCATTGTTATTTACATGCAAATTGTTTTCCTATGTGCTCGGAGAGTGGTTTTGGGAGTAGTAAAATTTTGATGTATTAATACTGACCATAGATTATTTTAAATTATAGGCCTAATTAAACTACAAGGTTCCAAAGTGTTTTTATTTTTAAGAATCAATAATATAACATTCTCGCCAGAGAATAAATTAAATCAAATGTAATAAGAATAAATCAAGGAAAATGTATAAAGAATATTTATGAAGATATGAATTAAAAATGTTGAAATTACTTACACCCGATAACAGTGCTTCTGTCTGACATATTGTGAGGCCCTGTGCAGTATTTTTCTAGAACTAGCATGCCTACGTTTTGCACACTTAGGTTATGGAAGTATCAAAATAATTTTTACATAATCAAAAATCAAATTTAATTTAAATAATAAAAGAGCAAATCACAAATATAAAAATGTAATAAATAAAAAGAAAGTATTTATATATATATATAATCATACTAAACAGTTATCTAATATATTTACCATAATACAGGGCCATCTTCCTCGGCGAGGCACTAAAGTCTGAAGCCCACTATTTTTTTCTACGAAAATAAATAAACTACTCTGCTTAAATAACCTACTTGTAAAATAATACAGAGGATCGTGTGAATGGTAAATGATTATTGTTGTGAGACTGACTAGTGAGTGAGCTACAATAGTTTCCTTATCGGACGCTGAACGGAAATATCCACATGACCATGTAATTAATTCAAAACGTATGTTGATGGATTAGATTTAAAAGCTAGATGAAAATCCAAACACCTTAGTTTGAACTTAAATTAATTCTGAATTAAAAAAATTAATTAAATAAATACCTGCGAAATAATACAGAGGATCGTGTGACGTGTGAATGGTAAATGATTATTATTGTGAGACTGAGTAGTGAGTGAGTTACAATAGTTTCCTTATCGGACGCTGAACGGAAATATCCGCATGACCATGTAATTAATTCAAAACCTATGTTGATAGATTAGATTTAAAAGTTAGATGAAAATCCAAACACCTTAGTTTGAACTGAAATTAATTTTGACCAGAAATTTGAAGTCTACAGCGTTTTATCTGTGCGATTGTGAAAGTCAATATTTTACCCAAAAAATAAGTAGGTATTTCGGAACAAATATATGTTTAAAAATACATAAATTGACATAGGAATGATAGGATAGATGCTAAAATATTTGCCACAAGGAAATATAAAAAAATATAAAACATTTTACACCAAAAACTATAAAATTTCAAAATATCAAAAACAATATTCATTAAAAAGTTTCATAATTTATAGTATTCGTTACAACATTAATGAAAGTATATTTTGCTTAGGATATAGGTTTAATGGGTAAAAATCTTAATCATATTTTCGTTCAAATAAGTAATGAACACGATATATTTAGTTTTCTAGAGAAGTAACTAAATAAGCACAAATCTGTAAAAATATAATAATAATTAATAACAATTTAAAAAAAATCCAATCATAGCTATTTATTTTGAGCTCAAACATATTATGCTACGCCTGAAAGGATACGGGTCGGTGTCCAAAATACATAATAATTATGTTTATCATTGCCTACGGTTT
Source organism: Metopolophium dirhodum (assembly GCF_019925205.1). NCBI lineage: Eukaryota > Metazoa > Arthropoda > Insecta > Hemiptera > Aphididae > Metopolophium > Metopolophium dirhodum. Next base: position 30,865,550 of record NC_083568.1, on the reverse strand, counting down.
CAGTGTTGTAGCAATTACTAGGTAAAGTTAAGCTACTAAAATGTTGTTTATAAACTTAAACTTAATGTTTCGTGTGACGAAATCCTATAATAATATAGTATATACCAATCATTTTGTCAACATTATCCATCAAAATCGGTCAATACGATAATTTCCAGGGAAACGTACACGTTATGTCTACTTATCCATTGAAAGATCCGTTACCTCATCTACCAACGCATACAATAAACACGCATTACATTAAAAAAAAACGATTTATCTTCCATTAGTTCTGGATAATTTTTTGAAAAAAAAAAAAGATGTGTGTGTATATATATAAGTATAACTAATGTTGTTATTCACGTGTTCAAAACAGTATAGGTAGTATACCGTTTGTTGAACAAAAAAGAATCTGACTGAACACTATTAACGGGTTTTAGACAAATCGTCTAAACGAAAATAATTCGTATTATTTTTTAGTGATCGTACACAATATCAACTACTGACAACTAGCAATGATGAATGAAATAAATGTTTTAAAAAATTGCAGCACTATAATATAGTATAATAGTATTTTTTATGCCGATACCCGATATATATACGATAGGTAGGTACCTACCAATATACCTACTATACCTACGTATTTATCTAATCTAATATTTATACTAAAGGCATCGATTGTATAGGATAACTTTAGAATCAAAATAGGTAATTATATATTTTCTCGAGGTCAACTTATTTTTGCATAAATTATCTCACCGGACAATAAATATCCATATAAAAAGCGCATCGTATTTGGAAAATATTAACTTTTTTATTGTTTTCCTTAGGGACATGATTTCAAATATTCAATTCTTGAAAATTCCAAAAAAAAAATAATACTTTACCAATAAATTAGAAATGTGTGATAAAAAAATAACCTTGTATACATGGTTGTGTGTTTGATCACACCAAATGTATTGTCTCATAATATCAAACTGCAGAATATAATACATAAAGAATATTATAAATATATTATGTTTTACTAATCAATCATAGGCCTTAGACCATAGTAATATTATAATTAATACAATTTATTATTTGATACATTTGAATAGTAAGTAGTTTTAGCATTTTAATTAAAAAAAAGGTTAAATTTATAAATTAGCGGAGAGAGTGTGAATAGTGGTCACCTAAGGAAAAACTCTTATATATCTTACCAAATATAACTCCGAAACTTAAATCAATCCTAAATATTGATTTATTAAACTTATAAGCTAAGTACAACATATTTGAATTTGAGATTGAAAATGTGAGTCTAGGTTGGTACTTTTGGGAGGTTAAAGTTTAAAATTTAAATTTAAAAGAAGATTTCATTTAAGTTGTTTATACTTAAAACAAGATAAAAGTGTACTTAAATGGAACATTAATTTTTGATGAGCTTTTGAAATTTTAATTTTTAGGATAGTTGATAAGGGCCAGTTGTGCCATCTACGATCTACGGATAAACTTCGATTACGCTTAAACAGCTGATAACAGATATTTAACCGGGCAAATACGGTCAACTAAACTCCGATTAACTTTAATCGGAAATGGTACAACTGGCCCTAAGACAAATGATTGTCGACTCATGAATGTTCACCAAACATTTATAATAGCATTTTCCATACATGGTAAATGTTTAAAACTATTTTGACTCTTTTTGAGATATTTATAGCCATGAGAATTTTTTCAAATATTGAAAACTATTTTTCAGATAGAAATTCATAAAAGTTTTTCTTTTCATAGCGAACATAAGAAAGTTTAATATAAGGTTCCCAACAAGTGTTTCCACCTCTATGTCAAAAAGAAAGAGTTCACCGGAAAGTCACACTATTTATAGCCATGAGATATCTTAGATTTTTATCAATTTTTTTTTTTAAATATTAAATTTGATTATTTTTACAAGTATGACACAACGTCTCCGCTCGGAATCGTTATTCGTATTTAATGATTAATCATTGAATACAAATATAACACATCCATTACAACAACATGCTCTATATACTATGATTTGTGAACATTAAATTATGATAATCATGGGCTTAAATTGCCTACCTAAGGCGCCGCGCCGTGGTAAACTTAACGGCCTATTGACGAAAGCATTTTATTATTTTTTTTTTTCAGTTTGAATAATTTTTTTCCGATGTTTTTTCGTGGAGTATATTTATTAAATAATGATAATTTTGATTTACTTGCAAATCGCAATTATTTATGTACGTGATGGAGTCCGGGCGTCATCTTATATAATACATTTAATTCTCTCTTTACGCGGCTCAGTGTGCCCATTGAAATCTTTTATTTAGTAGATGATATTTATTGGTGTAATGGTGTTTAAGGGTGAAAGAGTGTTCTATAAAAGAACCCCATCACCTCGGTAACATCTGATTAAATTACATAGGTAATTATAATATTATGCGTGGATTTATCTTTGCTATCGAGTGCCTATTGATGCTGCCATAGTGGCATAGTGCATTAGTACCATCAAATATCAGAATATATTTTGGTCAATCCCGGATTAAGGATCAATTGGGCCCCGAATCACCGTACACTTAGAGGGCCCCCTTTCAACTTTAACTTCAAAAATTCGTTATCACCTATATATAATATGGTGTCAGTGTGTACTGTGTGTGTGGTGTATCAGACCCACCATCGTCCACCTGTGTAACAGGATAATAGTATAAGTATATTAGTATAATATAAATTATTAATGCGTTGTGTTTAATATTTGTAGATAGATACTATGTACTAATGTACTGTAATGACGCAAAAATACGATAAATATAAAAACTACTCCTGTCGATAGTTATATTAAAATCAGACGCTATTACCTTCCTCCAGGTGTTCAGAGGGCTCTCGAGATCGTGTATTCGAGGATTAGATCAAACACACCGTACAATATAATTTTATGCAAAAAGCGCATATAACGTAGTAACTGCAATTAATATAGAACATAATATTTTATGTCTTACCTGACTTGCAGCTGTTTGTGGGTTTTAGGTGACACGAAGTACCTAACACTTGAAATACACAAATTGAAATAACGAACGCACTAATTATGGCTTATCATAAGAAGTCCAGTTGCTGCTCGCAGAATTCGGCATTGAGATTTAAGAGGTTGTTATTCAGGTGGCTGATGCTCATGCACTGGTTTAAGAGACGACGTGGACATGCTGGTCAGAGAGTGGTAGCCGGTAGGCGGCTTTATCAAAATGTTATCGTGAGCTTAGGAAATAGATTATTCTTTGGCGGCAGATACCCTTTTTTGCCTTTTCTTTTCTCTGGCGGCATAATATAATTAAGTCGCACACCCTACGTTTTACCGTTATAAGTGGGTGCCGATTTCTGAATCCGTAGACATATCATACGGATCGTCTCTTTTTGTCGCTGATGATGGTTTTATTGGTGACCGATTTCTACGTGCGACAGTCTGGCCGTTATTTATTAATCTGTTAAATTTTAGTGTATTTATTATAATGATGTGTGAGCATATCATTACTTCACCTAGGTACTACTTTTACACCGTATTTACTATTTTATAAAGGAACTGGAATTATATTGTAGTATATACATCACTATTCCAGTTGCTGCTATTTTCAAGTTTACAGAAAACTCATAGTACTCATAATATAATACAAAAACAATTTAATTTAATTCAAGTTTGGACAAGATTATAATATATTATTTCTGATGTCAATATAATATGTTACTTTAAGCTCTGCAAAGTGTAATTACTATAAAAAAATTAATATTGAACTAATTGAGTCGATTAATAGTTATATACATTTAAAAAAAAAAAATTTTTTAGGTAACTTATTAATTAATGAGAAGTAATGCCTATAAAAAAGTAGTTTTATTAAAATGTAATTAACTTTAACATCATAAAATAAAATAACACATCCATGAAGTTGGTGGACTATATTTTATATGATATTATGATATTTAAGTACATTTCAATATGTTCTGCGCAAGAATAACATAACATGGATTATGGAACTATTGAAGTCATAAAATAGAAATTGTAGGTTTTTTAGTGTCTACTATTTGTTTAATGTAATATCAGTATAATTATGTTATAAATAGCCTTATAAATATTTATGCAATAAAGCACAAACTAATAAATATTATTTAATAAAAAAAATCAGAATAAATGAATGATGGTAAATAATAATTTTGATTCCTGCAGTACCAATGGAAAACAATATTTAGATATTATTATTAGGTAATAATTACTAATTTCCAAGCGAAAAAAAAAAATCACGAATAAATATGAATTGTTATAACTTGAAGACCACTAAACAATAAACATATTATATATTTATGTATAATATATATTATATTATGTGTATGTCTAAATTAACAAACATAATAATTATTTTAATATTTATTTTGTTATTAAAAAATAAATAAAAAAACAAACACAATGTGATTAGTTATAAAAAAAATTGACAAACATAAAACAGTAAGGAAGAAATGTATAAAATAAATATAAACTTAAAAACATATTGAGCCATTTCTTCACATATTAGTGAGTAAATTATCGAACAATACATCTCTAGTCTTTGGTCTTGGATTATCTTTCAACTTTGTTTTCACAGCACCAGTTTGTCCCAACATCCATTCAAACTCTGAAATTAAGATAATGCAATTCAATAAAATAATATTATATTACCTTATAGGCATAATATAAGGAAAATTATTATAAATATATTTGTATTTACAAGTAAATTGTTTTTTTTTTATTAATTACACTATAATATTATAATTGAGTAATTTAAATGTATACATCTAGTTTTAAGTTTAGTTTTATTATAAAATAAAAATGTAAATAATGAATTAATTATTATGTTGATGATACTGCACAAGTGTATAATTGGAATTAACTATTAACTAGACTTACACATATTACTTAAATTTTATAAAATAAGCAGTAAATAATTAATAAGTAATAAACTAATAACATATTAGTCCAAACAACAGGTATGAAACAATTGGTAATTCACCCTATACTTAGAATCTTATTATAACAGGGTAGTGCAATTATTAATTCTGAATCAATGAATTATTTTAATATTTTAGTATACATAATACTTAGTGACTTTTTTGGAAAGGGTTAGGACTTAAGAGGGGGTGATTTCCTCGAACCAAACTCTTTAATGCTTCCAGTGCTTAGAATAATTTATATCAACAATGTAAATTATAAAATGCAATCTGGATTCTTGAATATGAACCTTGGTTATCTTAATGAATTTATTATTTTTATCTAACCCTTTCCACTTTTTTGGAAAGGGTTAGGACTTAAGAGGGGGTGATTTCCTCGAACCAAACTCTTTAATGCTTCCAGTGCTTAGAATAATTTATATCAACAATGTAAATTATAAAATGCAATCTGGATTCTTGAATATGAACCTTGGTTATCTTAATGAATTTATTATTTTGTTTGCACTACATACAACATACACGTTTATAATAGTTAAGATACAGGCGGTGAGGGAGGGGGCAAAAATAATATCACAGGGCCCCCACCCCCTAAATCCTTGATAAGTATTAATAATAATTAACATATTATACATATACGAATATGCATAAATATTAAATATCTTATAATTTGATGACAATATAATTTTGTATGATCAATAGATGATGTCATTCAATGAGTCATTTATATATTAGACAAATTTATTTTAATACATCTGAATATTATTTGCAAGTGTATATAGTCAGCCTGTTTACACAGGTACTGAATATCAGACAGGTCCCCAAAAATGTTTTGGTATATGAGGGATTTATATTACATAAGATGAGTGATGACTCAGAAGTTCTTATATGCTTCTAGGCTATAGCTGTATAGTTATTAAGTGTGGCAACAGTTATTTGTTTTTCTATTTTTTTCTAAATGTATCTATTATAAAATATTTAGACTATGCATATTTAAGTATAGGTAAATAATATTAATCCTGAACCTTTGTTCGGCATGACTCAGTTTTAAAACTACTGATGAATACTTAAAAATGCATTATTATTAAAAGTTTAACACCTACCATCTTGAGTAATGTTTAATGAAAATATTCTTGGTCCAGCAAATTGTTGTTTTAGGTCACCTTCATAATATATGAAAATAGTCGGCAAATTACTATCTGGATAATTTGGGATGCAAGTTGTTGAAATGCTCTTAACAAATTTTGTAGCAGGAAATTTTCTTGCTAAATGATTCATATATTCAGACAGCAATGCACAAATTGGAATGCTGTAAAAAGAAAAGATAGTAAAAATAGTTAATAAAATTTAAAAAAAAACATTTAAATAATTAATAACATTACCCTTGTTTATGTAATAATAAAACCACCCATATTCCAGATCCTGCTTTATTGATTTGACCCACGAAATCTTGACCACTTATTTCTATCACTTCACCAAAAACGTCTTTTCGTGCTTGTTCTTTTAACTCTGCTATTCTACGTCTACGATAATCTTCTAGTATTCGTTCATCTTCATCATCTTCTAATTCATCCAATTCATCCAATGACATATCAACCATATCTTTTTTTTCTCCTGCATACATAAAAAAATTATATTATTGTATTTTAATAAAATTTATAATATTCATGTGATCTGAAATATTAGTATATGATAAAATATTAAAATTTAAAGGTAATGAGCTTCTACCACACAAGACGATTGGGATCGCTTTGACCCACATAAATTTAAATATAGTTCAGTTTTAAAGCTATAGGTAATATTTAACATTATAAAGTTACAAGATTTATTTTAGGGTCAAAATCTTTTAAATTGAAATAAACATATACATAAATATAAATAATATATAAAAAAAAATTAAAATCCTTGGACTAGATGATATTTTGGAATTCGGATGTTAATTGTTGAGTATTAACTATTGTTTTATTTACCTATCATAGAATTAAAATAACTTAAATCATAAATTATAATAAAAAATAATAATTAGTAAATTACTCAAAATGTAATAACATATACCTAATCTAAAAAATCTAAATGTCGGAAATAAAATTTAAGGAATTCTTTCAAGTTTACCATTTTGTTTTTCACGGACTGTCTGCTCTACAAGATTAATGACATCTTCTTCCGTTATTTCCTTTTCTTTTTTTGGTGGAAGGATTCCTTTAGAACGCAATATATCGTTCCATTCAGTGTCTTCATTGGGGTTCTAAAATCAGAAATAGGTAGCATAAAATGTTTAGTTTTCTGAAAATAAGAAATATATAATATCCTATTTACCTGCATTTTTGATTTTAAGTTCGGTAGGCTGCGACAATTTTAAGTAAACTAGGTAGTATGTTACTGCTACTTATTCCATAAATGGGGTGAAAGATTTGAGAATTATCTTAACTAAGAAAATACTTTTTAGGTATGGGAAATGAGAATAATAGTATCAAAATATCAAATTATAGATGTTTGAGGTTATAATGTTAATTTGTCTGGATATCAAATATCCTGTGATAATAGCACATACAATTATCAATCTGTAGATAACCGTGATTTAAATATTGTTGTTTATTAGTATTATTTTAAATAAAAATTTTTTTTACGAAGCAAATTAATATTATAAGTAAATACTTCGCCAAGTATTCGGCCATGTGCGTCATGCGATGTGCCTTATTGTCATATCCACTTATTGTTATTGTGTAATTAGAGTTTAAAAGCGTTTAATTTAATTTTCATATTATTTTTTACATGTCATTTGAAAACCGCAAGCTGTACAATGATCTTACAGGCAATATGTACTCGACAAACAAATCTAACAAAAATCATCGACTATCGGCTTTTTAGCTATTATATGAAAAGACCAGATCCATGTTCATCACTCTATAGTAAAAATAACGCTTATACTCTGCGTTCATCGAACAGAAGTGTCGCATCAGACTCCTCGGTTACGTTTCCTTCGTGGTTTATGGGATTGTCTAACAGTACTCCAGTAGCTTATGCACAACAATTTGTAATTTCATTTCATGAATTTACCGGTACGCCTTGGTGGGCCACAATAATGCTTAGTGCTGTAGCTCTGAGATTAGTCATTACTCTACCACTGACAGTGTACCAAGTAGGTAAAATCCCATTAATGATATCTTAAAAACCTAAGTGATTTATTTACACACAAAGTTGAATGTTATTAAATCAGTTTTTTATTGTAGATTTTACCTAGGGACGCAATACTTATTTGAATTTAAGTGATAATACTCTGTTCTATGGCTAAATTTATTTGTCAATAATATCAGCTTTGTGTATAAAATAAAAAACATTGTTTAAATGGAAATATATAATTTATTTTATGATCAGATACCTAATAAAATTTTTTCTGTTTTTAATTTAGCATTATAATAATTCAAAATTGGAAAATCTTTCTATTGAATTTCAACCAACAGTAGTAGAAATACAAAAAGAAGTAGTAAAGGCAATCAAATTGAATAGATGGCCTGAAAATAAAGCTAAACGTGTTTATAACAAAGCTGTAAGTGTGTGTACATATATTCTGTCCAGCGAGAGAACGCGCCGCGCACCGAACAAAACTGGTCCAACCACGCAATACTCTGCTATAGGAGTACCGGTTTCGATAGCAGTGTTGGGGGGGGGGGGTGGATGCGCAGAATTGACGTGTTCTCTCGCTGGACAGAGTATAGTTATCTTATTATTATTATTTTTTTTTTTTAGAACTAATTTGTTAATTCTTATTATAATACAATTTCTAATTTTATAAATAATATATTTGTTTAAATTTTTACTATTATTTAATGTAGGTAAAAAAGTATTGGAATGAATTGATAGTAAAAGAAAACTGTCATCCTGCAAAGTCAACAATTGTTGTTTGGGTGCAATTACCATTGTGGATTTGTATGTCGATAGCAACTCGTAATCTCACATTAATGTTACCTCCAAGTGATGATGGTAATATTTATTAATATAATACTATGTCATGGTTCTTGTTTTGTTATATAAGATGTACACTTTCAAAAGCTGTTATTAGGTTTTACGAACTAACTGAAGGTGGAATTTTGTGGTTTACAAACTTAACTGCCATTGACCCAACTATGAGTTTACCTCTAATTATGTGTCTATCAAATCTTTTAATTATTGAGGTGATTTAATTTAAATAAATAAATTAGTTGTTTGTTACTACCGTTTGTTTATATTTATAAAAGTGTATGTGTATAACTATATAAATCTCGTTTAATACTTAAAGGTTCAATCTCAATCACGAAACAAAGAACCGACACGTAATCAAAAAATTATAACAAACATCTTTCGAGGTCTTACTATTATCATGATGCCACTTTCATGTTTTCTGCCATCAGTATGTATAATTTGTTTTAAAAAGTAGGTAATCAATTTAAAATTATGAATATTTTTTTAGGGTGTGAGCTTATATTGGACTGCATCAAGTATTTATGGTCTATCACAAAACTTATTCTTATTGTCTCCACAAGTTCGTAAATGTTTTGGAATACCAAAAACACCTTACAATAATGAACATCCATACAAATATATATTGCATAAGACTAAATCTAAGTTAAAAATTTCTTGATTGCTGTTATTGTAATTATTTTCTGGAAATAAAGTTATTATTTATTAGTAAGTATTATTGTTTTAATGTAAATAAATATTTTCCATTGTCTGTGGATCAAGAAAGGGTTATCTAACCGGATACATTAGCAAGGTAATATTTTACTTGTGTTGTATACAGATAAGCCTATAGAATAGCCTTGTTGTTCTATAAATGTTTTTTCAACCTTTGATCTATTGGACCTTAGATAAGTATCAAAAATCCAAGTAAAATGATAGCACTTTCAGTTTAAATGTGCGCATCAACATGAAAGGTTGCACCATTTTTGTAATTCTACTTTTTTTTAATAATGAAGCATTGTGTGTAAGTATTTTGGGTTTAAAAAAGTAGTTAATATTTACTAATCAAGTTTTGTAAAACGGATTATCAGGTTGTTCGCTACACGGATGCAGTTACTAGACCATCACTTACTGAGGAGCATTTGAATTGGAATGCATTTAATGGAAATACTAATACTGGAATAAAAAATGGCCGTCTCAGAGAAAACAATGGACCTGAAAACAAACCTATTGCTTCTTCAATTTATAAACAACAGACAAAGAGTCCCCCGGATATAAACAATGAGGTATTTACTTATAAATATAATTTAATATATCAAAGTAGACTTTTTATTTTTTTATTGCATTTTTATTGTAGAATAATGTGTTTATATCGGATGGAAAGAATTGTCCAACAAAAACAACAACTGGCTTATTCCCTATTCTATCAAATTGTCAAACATTTTTAAATTGCTTTAAAGGTCGTGGGTATGTCCAGTCATGTGGACCAGGAACTTTATTCAATCCCAATAGTTTAGAATGTGATTTTCCCGCTAAAGTAAAATGTCTAGATGGAAATCCATCAAAAATTGATTCATCATTCCTTAATAGAAATCCTAGTCAAAATTTTGATTTAAATGCTGAGACTTCTAATCAAGATCGTGTATTTATTAGCAACACTAATGAGTACCAATCTCAATCTACTAATCAATATCAACCTCATTCAACTAATCAATACCAGCCTCAACCAACAAATCAATATCAGCCACAATCAACCAATCAATATCAGCCTCAATCAAATAATCCATTAGTTGGAACACAATTTATTGTTGAAGGTCAAAATTCCAATACAGATACTTCACAACATTTTGGTTCAGCCGTGACCACAGATTATGGTTTACAAACTGGTGAGTCCAAACCACTTTATGGATCTAGTTTAGTGGTCAATGGATATAATCAACAAAATGCTGAAGTACAGTCACAGCAGTTTTATCCAGATGAACAAAATCATAATTTTGCTCCACAAAATACGCCTGGGGGACAAGAATTTATATCAAGACTCCCTCCAAAATCAGAATCAGCTAATTATCCAGGACAAGTTCAACAGCAACCACCTAACAGGCAAAATTTGTTTCAAAATCCGCCAACAAAATCTGAGCCAATTAATAGAAACCCAAATTATCAAGGACCTGTTCAGCAACAATTCCCTATCAGACAAAATTTCAATCAAAATCCACCATCAAACCCTGAGCCAATTAATAGTAATACAAACTATCCTGGCTCTGCTCAACAGCAGTTTCCTATTCAACAAAATTTTAATAAAAATCTACCAAGGACCAATCCCAATGAATATGTGAATCCAATACAAGGAACCATACCATTTTCAAACGGTCAGTCAATTGTTGAAGGTAATCAATTTTTACCTAATCCAAATAACTATGGGATACCCAATAATTATGGTAATGTTGAAGAAACCCAGAATACTTATTTATCTGAACAAGAACAAATAAATCAACAAAAAAATAAAGTAAGATTTCCATCCCCATATCCTAATCCTCAATTCGGTTATAATGGATATCAAAAACCAGTTTCATCAAATCCTTCTAATGTCAATCCAAATTCTTGGATTCGAGAACAGCTTAAGGGGAGACGAGGTTCTAGTCCAAGCTCTAATTATAACACAAATGAACAATCAGAATATTATGAAGAATTTCAAACACCTAATAATCAATTCAACAAACCAGCATCGACCTTTGATTTAGGTAATAAACAACAAACAGAGCAAAATAAACCAAATTATTTTCCGAATAATTATGATTCGTCTAGAGATGCAAGTCAAACTCACATAGATTATGGGCGACAATCTTCTATACCAAATGGTCAAGGTTATAACTCAAAATCTTCACCTGATTATTCAGCCCACTCCGTAGTTAATGAACATGAACAATCACAATATTTAAATCCAATACCACAAGATAGGCGAACTAATGGAGACTCGAAAATGAATAAACAATTTCAAATAGTTGTTCCTAATATTTCCAAACCTATTGATAACATACAACAATCAAAACCAAACACAGATTTGAGTTTTAACAGAGATTCTGCTGGTAAAAAATTATCAAATAATTATAATGGCTTACAATACCCTAAACAAAAAGAAAATGTAGGTAAAATTCAAAATCCTAGTTACACAGATAATATTCAATCTCCTTCACAAGAATCTCCTGTATACTCTCCATCAACTACTAATTCTAAGTGTCCAAATGGCTTCAATGGTATTAAACCACATCCTACAGAATGTGCCAAGTTTCTAAGTTGTGCAAATGGTAGAACATTTGAAATGGACTGTGGTCCTGGAACATTGTTTAACCCTACTATATCTGTATGTGATTACCCGTCTAATGTAGAATGCAATAAATTTGTAAAAAATACACCAACCACAATAGATGATTATATATATACTACACCAACACCAATACAAGAAGTTTATACTCCACCCATTGATGTGAGGCAAGAATTTGATCACGAAACTAGTAATAGTGATCTGGTAACTGAAACTGAACCACTAGAAAATCATAATCAAGCCGTGTTAGAAACTTTACCAAACGAAAATAAACAGTCAAAAATCTTAAGAAATCCAACATCTATTGATTTACCAGATAATTTTTTGCAAAACTCTTCTATTATGTATACACCCCCTAAAACTGTAAACAACAAAGTCAACAAAAATATAGCAGTAAGAATTGATTTGAAACCAAATAGTACTCAGTCAATTCGGTTACGAGGAGGTCCAAAAAGCTCTGAAGGATTTTTACAAGTTCAAGGAAAGCCTTTTCAATGGGGTGTAGTTTGTGATGAACTCAACTCGTGGACAATCGAGAAAGCAGATATTGTTTGTAAACAACTTGGATTTAAAAGGTACTAGTCAATATGAATTTTTAAACAATAACTAAGCAGCACATTGTTAGAATACTTGTAAACTTAATTTACTGTAAAATATTTTATTTACATTTTGAGTTTCAAATAATTAAAATTACACAATTATTTTGTTGGAAATAATTAACAATTAATACTAATTTATTGTTAACTTTAATTAGAGGAGCAGAACAAACATGGCAAGGCTTAACTGTAACTACTGATAATCCTACTAGATTATTAAGAAATATAGGAATTACCAAAGTATCATGTAATGGCCAAGAAAGTGTATTTCATAATTGCAAACTCCAAAATGGTAAGTACTTTACAGAAACCAAATACTATTTATTTAACATTTATGACAATCTATGTTAGATAATAAAATTATACATTCATGAACATTAAGGATAAAATCATTTAAATATGTATTGTAATACATGTTGTAAAGACTGCAGAAATCGAGGCAAAAATAGATTTGATTTCAAAAAATATAATATAGTTTACAATGTTTATAAATATTGAATTCTACTCAATTATTCTTATTACCCTTCCAAATATAAAATGAACCTATGTATTAAACCATATTTTTTTTTCATATTTTTATTTGACATAAACAATCTACTTTTTTTAGCACAATAAGTTTATATGATAAGAGAAAAATAGAAACATAAATGTCTTGAATAAGCAGCCACCCATTAGTGGCTCTTGGCTAATGATAAAAATAAACCTTAATTAAAGTCTAAAATATTGATTAGTTATCACTAGAGTGTAGATTTGTACGTATTTGCATATTTATTCTGGTTGATTGTATGATATTCTAAGTGAACACAGAATTTATTTCATGACATAATGATTTAAACTATGAACTTGTATTGTGCATATTTTACATATTTCAAAATTTACTCATTTGTTATTTGTTTTTTAGGCATTTTTGAAATAATTACTATTGGTATATAGAAGAAAAAGATTATTTTTTAATAGTATTGATTAATATTTAAATTAATTAATTGGTATACTCGTAAGTTTAAACTGTTTTTCAAAAATATATTTGGGAATTTATTTTTTCTTATAGATTAAAGACAACTGATTTAGGTACCTAAGGAAATTCCATTTAAAATACATTTTTAATATTAATTAATTTCAATTTTTTCTTATAGATTAAAACTACCTACAAAACACAGATATTTAAAAAAAATATATTTTTAGTAGCGTTCCATAATTTTAAGTTTATTATTTTAATTAAATATTCAGAAAATAAATGTCTTTTTGTTAATTGTTGAGTGCATATTTCTTTTTCTTGCATATTTGAACATTTTAGTGCATAATATATTTATGCATATTTGGTTGATTTTTAAAACATACAAATCCGCGCTCTAGTTATAACCAAAGACCTATAAACTTATTCATGCCCCCTGTGGATGAGCTTTATCTGGTCCACATACAAATAGTTAATATTTCATTTTTTTTGGTGAATCAAATGAGGATTTCATTAATTTTCATTTTAATTTAGATGTTAATTACATTAGGATGGCTCCCAAAAACTTCCTGAATTCCAAAACTATTAATTGGAGATCTATGCTATAATATTTTTATTACTGTTACCATCACCAATAACCAATGGATAACATTGATCAAAATTGATCAATATTTCCATAAATGTATACAATACTATCATTTATAACTTATTAGATTCAGTAGTATATATTATGTTGTAGTTTAAAGAAAAAATATTTTTTTTTTATAAATTTAACTTAAAAACAATTTAGTCCTTAAATTCATAATTTTATAAACCATAAACCCACTCATTTTTTGCCATTGGTCAGAGTGATATCTCACCTGTTATATACATCACAACTTGTAACCAGGTGACCTGACATTTTATTTTAAAATAGTTCTAGAATTTTAGTTTTAAAGATATTTTATTATTAAAATATAAATATAAACAACTAATAATGATTTGAATAGAACATAATGTATTTATAATAGTGTTCTTTTTAAATTATACAAGACTTCAAACATGTAAACAGATAAAATATACAATTTTATAGTACATTAATTTATTGTTTTATCTTTTCATTAAAATATAGATAAAACTTGTAATGTTGAAAGAGATGCCGTCTGGGTAAAATGTCGATCAAATTCAGGCTCTGAATGTCAACCAGAGGAAGTGTCGTATGATGGAAAATGTTATAAATTATTTGTTCCTGTATCAGAAAAACAAAGTAAAGTTCAAGACATTGGCTACAGCAAAGCTGAAGCATTGGAACACTGTCTTAAACGAGGAGGAAAGCTTTTAGATATTAGCTCACAAGTAAAATATTCCAAAATATATATGATAAAAAGTAAAACCATTAATCTGAAAAAATCACATATTTGATATTTCATTTTATTAAACTTTATTTTTTTTTATTTTACAAAGTTACAACCCAAAAGTATTTACTGTCAGTAGTCTCTGTGCATACCAGAAATGCACATCTATCTTTAACTATTCTATAATTATAGTAGAATATTTGATTTGTTTTAGAAAGAAAATGATTTCATATCTGAATGGTTATATAGACAGAAAACAGAAGGCCCTATCCTGACATCGGGAGTTGGTGTATCATTATTAGGAAGTCCCATATGGATTTGGGAAGGCACTGAAAATCCATTTGTATACCAAAATTGGTGGCCAGGTGATAAAAATTAGTAAAATAATATGTAGTATAATAATGCAATGCTAATTATATATTTCGCTTATAGGTTGGGAATTCAAAAAAGCTGTTTCACCCAACATCCAAACAAACCGTGCTCTATGTATTGTTTTACAAAAATCATTCCCTTGTCCTTCAAATCCAAACAGCACAAAATTATGTGACTCTGAGTACTATCACTGGGAAGCAATTGATTGCGGAACAAAGACTGATAGACTACCTTATGTTTGCGAACGAGATGTTGATGACATTGGTAAGGTTTATTCTCTAAAAAATTGGAGTTAATAATATTCTTATAAATACATATACCTAATGTTAATTTAAAAAACAAAATTACTAGGATGTGTGAATGGGGCCGGTTCAGATTACATTGGTTCAGCAAATACGACTTCCTCTGGAAATGCCTGCTTATTGTGGGAAGATCAACAAGTTTTAGTAGCTATGAAGTATAGAGTGTCAGAAAAAACTCGAAGATCATTATTAAACAAACACAACAAATGTAGGAACCCTGATGGTACTGATTTACAGCCATGGTGTTATGTACAAACTTCAAATGGAATAGTACGAAGTGAATTTTGTGATATACCAGTTTGTAACGCTGCCGCTAAATCACCAAAAGGTCGTATAGAAATTATTTTCACATTACTTAAAAGTTAAAATACTTATAATATATGTTTTGAATTTTAGTCAGTCGAATGATTGAAGAACCAAAATGTGACGCAGGATTTTTTGAATGTCAACCTAATGAATGTATAACTCAAGCCTGGGTTTGTGATAATCAAGCAGTAAGTTGAATTAACAAAGTTATAATTGTTATTACTTTTTATTGATTATTTTTAAATAATAGTTATATTAATGATACAAATAATTATTTATTAAAATAAAAATACAATTTAAGGTTATTAAAAATGTATTAGTTTTCTTAGAACTATTTTATTTAAAATATAATTTTTTAAACATCTCTAAAATTGAAATAATAAATGTAATCTGAAACCTATACTCTGTCCAACAAGAGAACACACAGAATCTGCACATCCTAATTTGATACCCTACCATCGAGGCCGGTTCCACTATGGCAGGGTGTTATGTAGGGGTGTACAGTACAACTTATTTTCATTGGGTCGAAGCTTGTTCTTTTACTGGAAAGAGTATAGTTATTATATATTTTAATCAAATTGGCTGATGTTGTCATATATTATTAATTGAAGGTATTTTTCAAGTAATTATTTTATTTTATTTATATTTATTAGGATTGTAGTAACGGTATGGACGAAAAAAATTGTTCTAATATTATGGACAATTTTATTAAAACTTCTGAAGCTCTATTAACAAACCATGAAGCTGAAAAATGGCTTCACACTACAGTTAACACTTGTGCTAACCGTTGCATGCAAGCAGATGGTTTTGTTTGTCAATCATTTTCTCATAAGTTAGTTAAATTTATCTAATTGTATACTTATTGAATAATTTGTTATTTGTTAAAATTGTATTATTTTCAGTAAAAATGATCAAACTTGTATATTGAATGAAAAAACAAAAACTGACAACACAACAGTTTTAGAATCTGATAAAGATTGGGATTACTATGAAACTGATAAAGCTCTTTGTATAGGAAAATTTATTTGTGAAAATGGAAATTGTGTTGATAAATCAAGGGTACATTTTAAATTTATATTTATACCTTTTAAAGTATCAGTAGACATAATATTATAATGACTATTTAAACATTTTGTTAGGAATGTGATGGACATAATGATTGTGGAGATCGTAGCGATGAAACTAAATGTACTAAAGATATGATGGGATATGAGATTAGACTGATGGGGGGCAATACCACTAATGAAGGACGTGTAGAAGTCAAAGGTAGTATAAGTATAAAAAGTTATAAGATAAGTTTTATCCTAAATATTTTAATTTATGGTTTTAGTCCTTGGTGAATGGGGAGTGATATGTGATGATAAATTTGATTTACGAGAAGCTAATGTCATCTGTCGAGAACTTGGATTCCTAAGTTCTGTTGCTGTAAAACCAAATTCCTATTATGGAGTGCCAAATAAAACAAGATTTGTGTTGGATGATCTAGATTGCAATGGAACTGAAAATTCATTATACTCTTGCCAATTCAAAGAGTGGGGAGTTCATGATTGCAATGCTCAAGAGGTAATTTTTAAAATGGCAAATAGATTTTTATGGTGCAATATATTACTATGATATTTGATATTAATTATTTTTTTATTATTTACTGTGTTTTAGTCGGCTGGTGTGGTGTGTAGAGTTGCTGGTGGGAAAGCTTGTTCAAATGACGAATTTGAGTGTAAATCTGGAGAATGTGTTCCAGCACGTTTCTTGTGTGATTCGTTTGCAGATTGTACTGATGGATCAGACGAAATACCAGAACGTTGTAATGTGAGTGTCGCTACTACAACAATAATTCCAACAACTAGTACAACAACTAAGGCTCCAAAAAAATATATTCAGAAAATAGCTCCTAAGAAAAAAGGATAATTTTGTGCATTAATATATTTTGTAGCTATTATTAATTATTTTTATATATTATGTTAATTCATATGCCAGAGTTTTATGTATTTGTTTAAAACCATTTATTTGTATTTATAATTTTTTATTAAATATTTTTGTTTTCGCAATCTGTTACACATAAAAATTAGATAATAATTGAATGTGATACATAGATTAGTAGCTAGAGTAATGAAATTGATGAACACTCCCTAGTGGAGAAACTTTTTTAATTATAAATAATTTATTTTAATGTGTTTTATTTATTTTTTGTAAATTAATAGACCGACCAAGTTAAAACGCTGGCATTTGAATTGACAAGAAGTAAATAATTATTAATGCCAGCATTTTAATGTGGAATCTTAACTATCTGAAAAAATGGACTTACTTGTTTGTAAGCAAATGTGCTGATTTTAAACTTTCAATTCCTTTGATTACTTTTCGTCTGATCTATTTCCACCCATATTTTTGTGTTTTTCACCTTATCTAACCTACTTTATTGTTGATTTTCTATGGTGCAGTTGCCTTTAGAGATCCGCTTAGTTGGTGGCAACGAACGCCGAGCAGGTATGGAAGGCAGAGTTGAAGTACGTCAGTTTGGTGTATGGGGAACGGTGTGTGATGATGATTTTGGTACGAACGAGGCGCTGGTCATTTGTAACGGTCTAGGTTTTAAGGGGACAGCTGAAGTGAGCGTTGTATTTAAATTAATGTATACTGTTTAAGGATGTGTAGGGTATATTATTGTAATTTTTTTCTGTGTAAAATATATTTAGTTTAAAAAGGAAGCAGCTTTTGGCCCCGGAAATGGACTGATCTGGTTAGATCAATTGCGGTGCACAGGCAACGAAACAACTTTGGAAGATTGTTTACATGAGAAATGGGGATCCAACAATTGTAAACACAGCGAAGACGTGTCTGTTATTTGTCATTTGGATACTAAAAAAGTAACTAAATTTAAAATTCAGCTTTACAAAAGCGACGCTGTAAACAGCGGCGTGGCGTGGCGTGGTCGCCTCTGAGTTTTCAAAGAGTGGTGGGTGGGTAATAGCCGATGGTTAATATTTTAGTATTAACTAGTATTATTTATTGATTATAGTTTATACTGAGATAGGTTATTAAAAAAGCGGGTTGGAAGTTTGTCCATCGTCCCTCCGGTCCTCGAACAAAATACCTAGTGTATTATTACAGAATTCGATTTGAATGCAATGGTTGCATTCGATAAAAAACGATTCTGGACGAAAGAAAATGTACGAATCATAAATATGTATTAACTAACTGATCCCGCGCACTTCATTGCCAGTAAAAAATGACAACTCTTAAAAATCGATTTGATGCATGCTTGTACCTGATCTCTCCGATTAACCAATGACAACCAATAATAAATAAATACTATTCCTACTAATTATTTCTCCTATGACTATTAGCAACCATTTATAAATAAACATTTCCATCGTAAATCTCAAAATCCCTGTTTGAGAACCTCCCCGGGCTCCCATTGGTCGTAGCGTGGTGTTATTTAGGTATAGTCAATAACCATCCTCGATAAATGGACTATCCAACACAAATTGTTTTCAATTCGAACCAGTATAATGCAATATATACATATGCTTTATGTATAATTGTATATAATAGTATAAAATGTCCGCGTTCTGAAATGAACATTTTTACCATTTACCCGACCGTACAAAGTGACCTAGAACCTCCAACCGGGCCCAATAGGATTTTATACAAAAAAAAAGGTTCCGCCTTAATAACGATAGGTACATGGTACATCCATCATTCCATCACTATGTTAATAGTAATCGGGGGGGGCGGCCCAATTTACTTTAGATAGGTAATACTAGACCCCCTCCCCCTTAACACTAAAAAATCCCGGATACCAGCGCCAATACCCATTTGCATGGGTGTAACGTGTGACAGTGTTACTATAACACTAGTCACTATTATGAGTTACGAGTTTATAATTATTCAGAATCAGAGACTTTGACTGGTCAGTGTATACCTACTACATACCTACTGCCAATATTAGCATTAATTTTTAATGTCGATAAAAAGGTATACTTTATTTACTCTTTGTCTATTTGCCTATTTAGAATCACAAATATTGAGATACCTATAATACTTGATTGAATAAAAATAGTACATACATTTTTACTAGGTAAATAATTTTCCAAATGTTTGTAAATTATGAAGCATTGAAGCCCTCTCCCCCCCCCCCCCCCAAATGTAAGCTCTTGTTGCACCTATGCACATACTCGTTTAAAATTGAAATTCTCAGAAAAATATATTCCTGCTTAAAAAATAAAAATAAAAATTCACACTCGTTCAAATGGTAAAATAAATCAAAATATAATAACGATAAATACATATATACCTACATTTTTCTCGTAAATGTTATTTAAATCATCTAAACAATTCATTTTCTAAAAACGTTTTTAAACGTTTTCGATAAAATTAGTATTTACCTACAAAAAAAATCACCCTAGCCATCAGGGGCATAATTGAGAATGTTTTATGGGGCATCCTCCTACTTATATTATTTTAACTCTGAACTCATCACATACCTATCAGTATAGTACTATTTGTAGGTTTCATTTTTTCTTTTTTGATTATATTTTGCGTAGGTAACAACATTTAATATTGAGAAGTAAGAACAATAGTGTGAATAGTGTGATAGTTTGTACTTTGTACACGAAGTTGCGAAAAAACAATTGACTATAATGGCACTATGCGACGGCGTGCTTCACTACGTTCGTACTTCGTTGTGGGCATTCATTCGTACGACGTACTATCAAATATCAATGTATTAATGTACAACAAATAAAAATAAATGATTGCCTCTAAACATAGACCTCAGGTCTACGACTCTAAGTTACATATTAATCGTTACATTATGTTCTAGGAATTGCGGTTATATGCTTCATCTACTATCTTTATATAATTACGTTATACGAATAATTTAGTACTCTAATTAGGTAGGTTAGGTTAGTCTCAGATTTATATGTAGTACTAGATAGTAAACTCCCACCGACCACCGTAAATCGAAGCTTCTAGGTCGGGTTGGCAATTGTATGGTATTTTATATGGCATATAAGATTAATTATGATTTATCTTGTGTTGTATTTTATTATTTCTAAACTGCTGTTTAAAAAAAAAAAAAATATTTTATATAAATCATTTTACATTTACTATTTTATTTTACCATTAAAAACGATGTTATTCCTAATCCTAATACATTTTGTATTATGAATGAAATGTTTTGCCACTTTTGCGTCCCTGTTTTGTATATATACCTAAATAATTATCCATTAAATTGCCACGCTACGTCTTATGTGTTGAATTTTTATTTCAACTAGGTGTCTAGGTATATAGGCGGTAGCGTGATGAATTTATGTTGGGGGTCTAACCTATTATTGTCCTGGTTCACAAGGTATATTCAAAAAATGTAACTAAAAAAAAATTACACGAGGGGGGCTAAACAAAATTCCAGTCCTCCCCCCCCCCATTCTACGCCCATGACTAGGTACATATAGGTATTAACAATAAACATTTTTTGTTCCATTCTAACTTACCAAGACGAACGACACACCGACATCGGAAACGAAGGCGAAAAGTGTATTGCTGAAGAAAAAAAACCTAAAAGAATTGCTGTCCCATCAGTGTGGAAAGCGGTTGGTGACGGTGCCGAAGTCGATGAGCATGGTGCAACAGAGAATCGCGTCGGGATTTAATACCGAGAGAGGTGATCATCCTTGGCAGGTCAGTGTATTCTATAATAATTAATAGAATATAAAATACTATATAATATAATAATTATGTGTTTTCGAATGATATAATATAATATCGTTTGATCCACGTCGTTACCTAAAGATATATGGCTTTATAAATAATACCTAGGTATATAATAAATAGTAATATATTATCGGGCTAAATCTGCGTGGGTGACATAGCTATTATAGCTACTATGGCCCTTAGTGTAGCAAAATACGGCCAAAGATTTAATTTTGTAATTTTCATGATCAGAGAAAACATATACAATTCCATTAAGTAGGTATTGGCCCTCGAAAGAATTTGGATAAAACTTCAAAAATCTTTATAAAAAAGTTACAGTCTACTTTTTAACAGATTCAAATTGTATGCCTATTACTGTTGATTAAAATGTAGTATATAACAAACAATGCTATTGCCTATTAATTAATGATAGATATACCTACTACGATTGATTATAAATACCATAGTATTCATAATCAATGCTACTACTACCTCTTCACCTTTAGATATAGGTACCTAGTGTCCTATAGTACCTACCAGTAAAATAAGGGAATTCATCTTTTATTGGATCATCTGAATAATTGACTTGGATTGTATTACCTACCCCGCGGTTATAATATTATTGTTGTTATATATTATTGTATTGTTAACTATCCTCGACCATCGGCTAAACCATGTTTTTGTTATAGGCAAGTATTAGATCGACGACACCGGCTGGTCAAACGGAACACGTTTGCGGAGCGGTAATCATTTCCAAGTACCACGTATTAACGGCTGCACATTGCGTACGGGATTTGGATAAAGACTTCTACTACGTTAGGATCGGCGACTACAACATGGGGGTGAGTGCCAACATAAGTTACTAGCAAGTTGCAGTAGGTATTATTTATAACTATTTATACATAATTATATTATATTATGAGACAGGGGCGTTAGTATGTGGTGGATATTATGCATAACTGTATAAGGAATAAACCCACCCCCATATGTTTTGTTTATAAATAAAAATCGGGTATTTTTTTATGTATAAACTAAACATAATATTATGTTATGTAACAATAATAATAATTATGATAAAATAAAAATATAATTTTATAATTATTTATAATTATCTATTAAAATCTCAAGTTATTGTATAAGTACGCCACTGGTTTAGCCGTTAATATAGATAGCGGTATTAGTACAGGTACTGCAATATTGTAGTACTGCATAGTTAGTGAATTACTGCAACTGGATAAATAATTGTTATTACTATTTACTGCTGCGTACCTATGACTAAACGAATTGGTGTATTTTATATAGACGCTCGAAGACTCCGAACAAGATATTTATATCGACAACATTTATATTCACGAGAATTTCGAGGTAAACGTTAAGTTGAACAACGATATAGCCGTAATAAAATTGAAAACTAGCGGCGCGGGCGTCAAGTTCAATCAATACGTGCAGCCAATTTGTTTGCCATCGGAAGTCATCAAATTAAAATCCAATATGAACTGCACCATCACCGGATGGGGATCAGACGGTTCCATCGGTTCAAGTATGTATAACGTAGGTTAGGTTACGTAACCTAACGTATATGCCAGCTGTAAATAACTGCAGCAATCGACGTATACCTACGGTGTTTATAATTTTGGTGGATTAATAATTCAACAGGTTTCGCTAAGACTATGAGATCGGCAACGGTGCCGATAATAGACATGAAAATTTGTAACGCTGCTTATGTGTACGGAAAACAGACGATTAGCAGCGGGATGTTTTGTGCGGGAAACTTAGACGGCGGAGCCGACGCCTGTCAAGGCGATTCCGGCGGCCCTATGGTCTGCTCTACAGAATTAGGTAAAAGCGTCGTAAAACAATAAAATATACAAATTGAAACCTAATTATACAATACGTAATTATGTATATCCCTATTTGAATTAGTTTGAAACGTTTAAATTTTTTTTTTAAATATAGAAACATCATATATAATAATAAAATATGTGCCGAACTGTCGAGTTATATGGCTTATATAGCTACTCGAGTCTATATAGGTACATCATTTACTTATCTATGAATTAAATAATATACTTAAAACGTGAGGATATTTCTTTGGACAGCTATATCCGAAGTTTTACCGAACCTTTTTGCGTGTATTTTATGACAAACTTAAAGTTTATGTACATAATAATTAATAATATAATTGCGTATACTTTTGTAACCGTACAGTTTGTGCGTGCATTACGGCAAACATATTAAAGTACATTAAGAATTTAAAAGTTTAAACATAATAATATGTATAGCGTTTAAAATTTTAAATCGCCTGGAAAATATTATGTGAGACATGGGTTTGATAAGTTTGGTCAATGTATACATAGACAACGTGGTAATAGAATTTTTTTAAAAAAATTAAGGGGCCGGACGTACCTACCTCCTACTATATAAAAATTAAAAACTCTGTAATACTTGTTCTTTATACAATAATAATAATAATTAGATATGGCCATATGGGTAGCTCAAGCCAACGGATTTTCGTATATTTAATAAATTATTTTTATATTTTTATAAATCTTTTAAATGTTTTATGTTTATATACGTGCATGGTATATTGGTATACCGTTTATGTGCATTATATTATCGTGTCATAAAAATATCATAAATATTGATATAATATAATATATATATTGTATACTTAACGTGTTTTTATTCAGGTGAAACTGTAATGGGTGTAACGAGTTGGGGTTATGGCTGTGGACGAGCCAACAAGCCAGGAGTGTATACCAATGTCCAGCATTACGAAGAATGGCTGTCAAAAACTTTATTGAAATAAATTCAGAGCTCGAACACCGAAAATAAAATAAAATAATAGCAAATATTAATCGTATCGCCACGGACAATGATAATTAATTCATACATTTGGGCTTTAGCTTATATTATATAAATATTAAATACCATATTATAATGATAATATACCTAGGTACATATTATTAGGTTATAACATTGATTATAATATAAATATATACACATCAATGTTTATATAGAACAATAACAATATAAGTTATGAAAATAATATCTTAATTTAATTTTACACGATATTCAATAATACATATAATTTATTACATTAATTAAAAATTAATAGCTAAGAACTTTTTATATCGTAACGATTTATGAAATAAAAATTATTTTGTTTTCTTGAGGAGTAGACTGTTACGAAGAAAAAAACCTTATTCTGAAGTGTAACATATTATAATAATATCCTCTGTTTTTTGTCCTTTTTGTTCTTACTATATTATACCACACAATATTACAATAATATTAATTCAGCAGACGCTAAAATTATTCAAAAGTTCAACCGAGTGCATAGAAAAACTTGGAAAAATATAGGTTTGAATTAAATTTTGTCGATTCCCAAGTTCAATGTGTATCGGCTCTAACTAAACTGTTTTCCAATATCGGTTCCAATTTTGTCGATTCCAAAAATGTAGGTAGAGGTATAATATGTTCATATTATATTATGAACTTGGCTGTCGGGACGAGTGAACTAAATAAACATATTGCAAAGTTCGCTAAAAGTTTTTGTATAAAGTGACCAAATTTACTTGTAACATTTACTATTGTACTATGTGTAATTTATAAAATGTATTATCAATAAATTCAAGATCAAGGGATTTTAATAATATGTATAAAATATTATTTTTTTATATCAGATATAATATATACATACCTTATGCTTGTACGTATAGAATAATATGCATACTTCTAACGAACACCCGTCTTTATTCATAATATAGTAACACGAGACTCGGTAAATGTTTACTGAAATTATTGTCACATATTTATATTATAACCATTTTAATACTATAGTTGATATATAGTTACTGCTCTATAACTTACTATGGTTATATTTAACTATTAGTCATATTAAATATTACTGAAATTCTATTTATATAATAAATGGCCATTAACAAATTGACTAATACAGTTATTATTAAAAATTATAATATAAAAATATGTATTATGTTCATAATATTGTATAATGTTTAATATATACTATAGAATGATTGATTAATTTCGGGCAATGTGCATTTCAAAAAAACATATTTATTTATCGGTATTAGCTGTTATTTGTGGAGATAGCAGATAAATTATGTAGTTGCAGAGTTGTGCATAAATGTAAAAATTATTGAAACTATAGTAATTTTGTATTTAATTTCTTGTTTTAATTTATTTATTATTAAAGGTATGGACCTGCAGGTAATGCGTGCTAACATAATATAGTGTTATGGGCGATGAGATAGTGTTAGGTTGTTTTTGATTCATTATTAACTGTTAAGTTAGGTAGGTATTGAAGATTGTGATTGCATTCAATAACAATAATTGTCATATAAATAATATTATATTCTCTATTTTTATAGCTACGGCCTTGATATTTTCAAATTTCTAAAATATAAATTGTTATTTTCGTTCAGTATACCTTAGGTAGTTACTAATGTTAGGTACATAGTTTAATATAATATTATCTACAAACTACAACTAGCACTACGTTTATAATTATAAAGGTACCTATAAATGTTATGTTCTACTGCATGATATAGTGCATAATGAATAATTATAAACAAATTGCAAATCTGCTGGATGACTGTTGTCTGTTAGTGAATAAAAATGTCAAAGTCGAGTCTTCCCAAATCAAGTCCTCATCAAGTGGGTTGATCGGTATTCATCATTTGTGTATGATATTTAGTAAAATGAGCCAAAAATGATATTATTAAAATTTAGTTTTCGTGGAACTGTATATTTTTTTGATGATCAGCTGAGTAGGTATAATATAAAGTTATAAATTTAAGTAATACTCTTTTACGATCCGAGGGCTACCAAAAATGATAATATTTACTGTGGATTGTTGTCTTTTCCATACACGTTGTGGTATTGTATTTAAATAATAACAATATACATATTAATGTCAGGTATGTATAAAATAGTTATAATTTTAGTATATTATACCCGAGACATTCCTCGCACATTTATTTTTTTGTCAAACTATTACAGATGACTTAATTTCATGTTTGTTTAACAATATTATGTTATTATGTTATCCCAACAATGTTCTCTGTAAAAATAGTAGCAGAAAAAAAGAATAACATTTAGTATAGCTATAATTGTATATTTGTATACCTACTAATATTACAATACGCTGCACACTGCAAGTTTTAGTTAGTGGGCAATAATATCACACCCAGTAATCTGCCTATTACATTACCAAAAGTCCAAAAATATACTTTAAAATGTAATTATTGAAAACACTTTAGTTGTCACCCACATAATATAACAAGTTGCTTTACTTTTAATGTAATTTTTTCGTATTTGTATTATTGCTGTGGGTTTTTTTTTCATGCGGAGAGTAGGATAGAATTCATAAATCTTGGTGGGTAGATCATTTTGCATGCAGATCACTGCAGTTACGTTACCGGTCATGGTATCACCATAATGGTAGTACATAATATTTATATACGATATCACATTATCACCGATACA
Source organism: Metopolophium dirhodum (assembly GCF_019925205.1). Taxonomy (NCBI): domain Eukaryota; kingdom Metazoa; phylum Arthropoda; class Insecta; order Hemiptera; family Aphididae; genus Metopolophium; species Metopolophium dirhodum. Next base: position 30,838,293 of record NC_083568.1, on the reverse strand, counting down.
TTTTCTGATATTCCAACAATATCGTTTTGGTCCAATAGTCCATGATGTCTGATGCTACTAAGTACTAATTTAAGTTTGGTGTAGGACCAGTGGTGTAGCTAGGATTTTCTGAAGGGGGGTGTTAATTATAAACATTAAATATTATATATAATACGTAAAAACTAAAACTTTTATTTTAATTAATTAATATGTATACATAATGTCTGTATGGTATGGTCAATAGATAATAATGAAAAAAAATAATATATTATAAAATAAAATCCGTTCGTCGTTTTTGATTGAATGACAATTTTTGTATTACTTCTTCTACTGTTACTTCGACTTCACGATGAATATTTAAAGATGCTAATCCATTAAGTCTTAACTGGCCAATAGAATTTCTAAGATATGTTTTTATTCGTCTTAATGTAGAAAAACTTCTTTCAGGTTCGCACGATGTGACAGACAATGTTGCAAATATTTGAAGGAGTTTAAAAACATTTGGAAATAAGTCTTTATTGCACTTATCAAGAGCGTCAAGAACATCTTTTATGCTAAGCTTTTCTAAATGTGTATGCCATAACTTTACCTCTGTTTCAATAACTTCATGATCAATATCATTATTATCATTTGAATAAAACTCACTCAAATCTTTGATCGCTTGTTGATTATAATTTTTATTAGAAATGAGAAAATAGAAGCCAGCTATAATAGTTTTGTGGTTTATAAATCGGTAGATATAATAATGTATATTGTAATATATATTATGTAATAATAATGTAATATATGATACGGCTCAAGGGGGGGGGGGGGGGTGTCGTATCCACCCCCCCCCCCCACGTATACGCCACTGTGTAGGACAACTTACTGTCAACTGTCTTTCGGATAATGAAAATAATAACTTGTTTAAGGTCACGCCTATCAGTGCCCTGCTAATTGCTATATATATATCAAAGTGTTCACTGTCCCGTGTAAACTGTGCGGTTCGTATTTGATTTAACATTTTTTTCGGTAACACAGACTTTATAATTTAAAATCTGTACATTTAAATATTATTTAATAGACGATAAAAATAATTTTGATTTCTTTCAAGTTTTTCAGTACCTAATGCCATTGAATATTGATCATACTACATTTATTGTATAATCAATTGCTAAATGCTATAATACCTATGGGCTATGAACAATCTAACCATTTTCAAACACTCGAGATAGTTGAACATTTTCAACTAGAGCTGGGTAGCCCGGGTACAGTGATAACCAAAATATCATGTTGTTCCAGATAAAATCAGGAAATCAGATTGCTCAATTATTGAACACAGACACGGTTGACAATACTACAGTATAGTACTTAAAAGACTATACCTGGTGGCTGGTACCACAGAACATTACCTATTTACCGGCCGTCGCCGGCTACGGCTGGTGCAATACACGCGTAACAATAATAATATATAACATGTTAATATTATAATAATAATTAATAATATACATAATAGGTAATGTCGTACTGACGACGTTTTATGACAAATAATAATTTATTAATATATTATCATACATAATCATAAACGTCCAAATTGTCTGCCACTGCAGCAGCCTGATGCGTTTTCTATTTTAGTATTCCAACAACCTTATTGACATTTACGATTTATTAATAAAGATAATAATAACAATGTTATACGGGCCTTGGGGTGATCCATTTTTTAACGTAATTGGACACTCATTATTTCGTTTATGAAAAAAATCGTTTTCATAATTTCAATCAAGTCCTTATAAAACAATGTTTTTAGAAACAATTACGTTTTTATATTATGTTCTAATATATTTTTTTTTTTCGTTAAACTTTGAATACTATTATAAGTTATAACTCTAATACTTCATTACTGCTCGTCCAACATTTTATTTGTATGTACCGTTGCACGCAAGTACTTATTCTAAATATTAATGTGGTATGGAGTAAGAAATTAAAAACGCATGTTTGTCATTCAAAAAGTAAACAAATTAAGAAACGATAAACACAAAAAATAGTCAGACGTATTATTTTTTTCTAAAACCTTGTTTCTAATAAATTAAAATTGTGTTCACATTTTGATCGTTGAGAGTTTTTGAAATAACGAGTGTCTTACGTTAAACGGATCACCCGGTATTATAATATTTTATTTCAATTTTACGGCCCCACACGCGTATAGATATAGTTGTAGTATTCGATATTAATAATAAATTATTACCATACAGTACTTACAACAATATTATCTCAGAATATGATAATGTGCAACTATATTATTTTCATATAGGTAGTCTGAAATGGACTGTGGTAATGAGATATTATTATATTATAGTTTAGTATAGACGGCGAAGTCAGCGGGCAACGATCAACTAAATATCGAACAGTTCAACGAAATCCGTTCCCATAAATTGTATTACATATATTATTATAATGGGTAGTCATGAATTATAATATTATTACAGAACCTTATCAAAACCGTACTTGGTTTATTTTTAATTGATCGTCTTTAAATATTATATTATTAGTTAACGAAAATAATTATACATAATAACATTATAGTATTATCGGCATTTCTCGGCGATTATAGAAACGCTATCCGTATATTATAATCCGTATCTACAAATTCAACATAGTTAGGTATATTATGCGGAGATTAGACACGTCGATCATGACCAAACTACCTATATAAATTATGTAACGTTTATTATCTCATAGATTAGATAAAATATCGGTAGTAATAATTATTATTTAATAACCCGCACGTCGTGCTAAAAATGTGAAATATTAATTACCTACGTACTTTATTATATTATACTTACATGACAATGTGTATAATTTTAAGTATAATATTATGAAGTACATTGTGTATAATAATTGTTATATAATACGTAATAACCTACGCTAGTATCGGTAATAGGCGTAATAATAAATCGATGTCAACGATTTAGTTTTAATTTATTTTAATACCTATCTATCACGTTTGATATATTTTTCATAAATTATTTTAGTTAAATCAAATACCGCCTATAATATAGGCCCTATATATTATAGTTCATAATTTCAATTTATTTGACGGATAAACTATGCAGGGTTATTCACCAAGCATGCTCACCCCTTTTTTCTTCTTCAATAATGCAGTTAATCAGGAATTTAGCTATTTTTGGAATTATTAAATATACCACGGTCGATTATATTTTCAAATTCTTGAGATTATTTGTATTGTTTTTGTGTCCTGTGGAGATTTAAACTCCAGTTTTCCAAATGAAAACCCTTCTTTTCTGCTGTAAATTATTTAGTGAATAATTTTTGTGAAAATGTTGACGTATCAGAATTAAAAATGGAACGAGGAGTTTTTGAGTTATTTGATTTTGTGTACTGCTAAGGATAATAGGTCCATGACAATGGCTATTGGGTTTGTTAGATATGAGGGCTATGGTAATTTGAATCAATTAACATAAATAATTTTTAAAAATAGCCCAAGTATAATAAAAGCTTGATCCAAATATTACATCTATTTTAGTGTTTTGTAAAACCATTTTTTAAGGACTATTATTTATTTATTATCCTTAGAACTTACTAATTAGTATAAATATTTCAATAACAATAATATAGAGTATATTTAAAAGTTTCAAAAATCAGAATTTGAAGAAATTAATTATTAAAGGGGGTGAGCCGTGAGCATGCTTGGTCACCTTCAAGCTTGTATATAAATATCCATGTTAAGCATAGTTTACTGTATTATTTCTAAGGTAATTTTAATTAATCATTATTAAATAATATAAATTTTGTAATAGTATAAATAATAATAAAAATAATAGTTTTGTACTGAATTTATGTTTACTTCGATAACTCACGAATTGATTATTTGAATATAAAATAAATATCTAAGTTTTTATAGTAATTTATAGGTTCTTATTAGTCATTACAGTCATTAAAATACTATGCAAGTGATTTTTTACTTTATTCGACTCGTGTCTCGTACGCAGATAAAAAAATTCACTTCAAATTACAGAAAAATTAAAATATATTAGTTAGGTAACTATTATGTTTTTTGATTCTCGAGATAGTTAAGATTGTTTTCATTATTTTCTTTATGATGAGTTAAAATTTCTATATTAAGCTTTAATATAGAACGAAATAATTTAGGTGTATTTAAAAACCTAAAAATAATATACTATATTATGAAATTATGGTGGATAGTTTTTACTTTTTAGTTTATGACTTAAATTTGGTGGTTTAATATTTATTTTCAACATAATATAACGTATAAAACATTTTATATTTGTATTTTTTTTGGTTTTTTCGGAATAACAAACTATAATTAGTATAATTAGCCTTTTATTAAAAATACACGATGCGTAAATTCACGATCGACTAGAATACTTGGATAATATAATACGCTCGTCGTTTGACAATAAAATATAAATTGCACACTAATACACTTTATATTGTAAAACTATTTTAATTACAATAAATTCGTAACAATGTCAAATTTTCCTTCACTGAACTCGAAAACTGGTTATTACTTATTTTTCATCAATTGTTTTCCTGTATAAAAGTTTAAACTAGTTTAGCGCTACAGTTTCAAATATTTTAAATTCAGCAAGCGATCATTTTTAATTGGTAGGTACTTCCAATTTACATAATATAGTGTCATTTATTATAAAATAAATAGTACTTTATTTATAAACATTGATAATATGTCGGTTTCATATAGCACAATATATCTACTATTATAACGTATTATTATATTATGTATTTATGTTACGACTTACGGTCAAAACATGAAAAATACAAAAATGAAATATTTTTAACCTGTATCTCATCAAATATTACGTAAATATGGGTACGTATAGATGTAATTGCGCAGGGTGAGTGTACACCGCACGCATCAGTCTGATCTGTATTATTTTATTATTTTACAGAAATAAATTAAAACTGCAGTCAACTTTGTTTTGTTAATTTTAATTTATAATAACAATAACCTGACCTAACCTGGTACACAACAATAAGGGGGTGCATAATATTAACGAGGAATACATTCATATATGGAACCGTATTTATTCACAATTTAATTTTTCTTAAACATTTTAAGCTGATCAGTGAAAATATATTCTTTGGTTTTTCAAAATGTGCAAAACATACTTGGCATGGCTTATCATCTATCCAATTTTGAGTTGGCACTCAATGTCTCAATAAACGATAGAATCATCCAGTTATAATTTTATACGTCACACACCACAAGCGTACTTATAATATGTTAATATAATATAGTACCTATATAAGTAGGATTCGACGTTTGCAGGGGTGTGTTACGGTAGAGGATGGACCTTTATCACTATTTCAATAATTGCGTACGTTCTACATACCCGAAATCAGTGCAACGTTGCCGTTGTTCACGATCGTAAAATTGTGTTATACATATTTCATACTATAAGTATTAAATAATTATTATAACCAAATTGTATATTATGTCTAACTGATTATAGGTATATGCGGGCTGAAGAACCTATTCAATAAATAAAAGGTAACTTATTTTTATAAATTATAACCAAAATTCAGATTTATTCTTGTACAATAACTTTAAAGTTTATGTTTTGATACATAACACAAATAAAGTTTCATAAAATAATTGGATTATTACCTATCAATAATAATTAAGTAATTTTTACTGATTTTATGTTCAAACAACAAATGATCCAGAAAATGTACACATAACTTATAGCGCTCGATTCTGTAAACGCACATGCGCCGATATATTTTGTCATTGAGTCATTGAAAAAATCGTAGCACTAATTTTCGTACGTAATCGTAATGTTTTTGGGTCGGGAGAGAGAAATCGTACGCAATTGTATACTTACCTGTATCACCGATTTGCAGCACTTAAAACAATATACTTACTCATGATTTTGAGTACATACACTTAAATTTGAGCATCGCCCCATGATACCAACTGGATTAAAATTCATAGCATAATGTAAATCACTCTAGATTGTACCAAGAAAGGAAATACTGAGAAAGTTATTAACATTATTGTGTTCATATTATTATATATTGTTTAGGCCACGGTTATCAAATATAACTATAATATACTTGTAAGTATGTTAGGGTTATCGATGATCGTTCACCGATATAATATGTTTATTCATGAACCATGATATCGTACATCTGGGCATTCGGATCATCCCATATCGTATTATTTTAATTGACTTTTTATCTGCACTATTTTATTTTTATATTGCATTATCGTCAATACTAAATAGTCACAGCGACACAGTGTAATTAAATTTACGAAATTATCTTCTTCAGAATATCGTTTAGGGTGGAAATCATATGGCCTATAAATAGCCATACGGATTTATATCTATTTACAATAAGTCATAAGATACTAATCATAATAGAAGTGTATTAATGTATTATATGTAAAAAATGGATCACCTCGTGTATTATTCTATTACCTATAGAGGCTATAACATATTGTAAATGTTTTTAGATGAAAAGTCATATTTCATATTTACATCTATATTCTGTATTAATTAATATTGTTTTTATTATGTACAAAAATGATTGTGCGTTTGTTAGTTCTGAGTAGTCTCGGAAACCACAAAAGCTATAGAAGCCATATTCAAATATGAGGTTCAGTTCGCGCCCCCTTAGGTTTTTGTTTTGGTTAGATATCGCCAGTATATTGTGCGGTCTAGTGTTAGGTCGAAATTTCGTATTTATGGTAATAGGTCTTGAAATTAATGAGCACATTATACAACAAGTCAACGGTCAACACACATAACATGCAACGATTGTCGTGGACGTCGCGACCAGACACCATACCACAGATTGAGCAGTGTTTTTAATTATTTCGTAACCGAAGCTGCGCCGACGCACGTTGTCACGGCATCAAAACAAGTGTTAAAATATATAACTAATATTTTAATATACAAACATCACAACAATAATTATTATTTTTCCATGTTCGCTGCAATAATATGGGCGATTTGTGTTGGTGTGTGATGAATTAAGATTTTGTGCGCATCATTACAATAATATAATATCCCTTGGTATTTGGAAATCATAGTGCATGTCTAATATATTATTATCATCATTATGGAAAAAGTGCAAAACGTTCACATACTCAAAATTACAACAAAAATGTGTTTGTAACTTCAAAATGATATATCCGCGGATCAGTTTTGAAAACAACTGTTGAACATAGCAGAACATATCGGAAATGGAAAAAATGACTATATTATAAGGGCGTCGGAGCCGATGTGGTTTTAGTACAAAAACATGTCTTACTGCGGAAAACCCTCTCGCGCACATTAAAAAATAAATGTTTTATATCTTTATATAATTACAAAAGAATCATTGATTGCCAGCGTGTTTCTAAGTTTTCTAGTAAATTATAGAAATCATTCATGGCTAAAACAACGCACCATATTACCCGTTAAAGATACTGATAATTAAATGATTGTGGTCAAAGAAAACGAAGCTGTAGATTTCCCAACAGAATTTTTTTTACTTTCTAGATTTGCCAGGTCCACGAATGCACAATTTATAATTAAAAAATCTGCTAAGTGGATATCGCTCTGCTGCGGTACAGTAGGTTACAGGTTGTGCATTTTACTTTAGATAGTTTGGGCCGTTTGGGGAGGGGGGAATGGTATAAAAAAGGTACTTTTGAGGGCGACTGGTACATGCCCGTGGGTCACTGTAATGGATAGTATTATATTTGAATTCAATGATGTATGATATTATATACGAAAAACGATTCTGAGCGGAGATAGTTTGTTAGGCTATGATATTTATATTGTTATTACTTATGATTAATACGGTAGCCGGTAAGTTGAATTAATATTATAGATTTACAAAAAAAATAGCTAAAATCGTTATTCTTGGTTATTTGATAGGTAATGTCGTCCTAATTTGAACTTAAAAAAAACTGCGTTTATGTATATTTTTTAGATTTTTTGGTTATAGATTAAACTATTTACTTGTAACCTTTTTTAAAATTTTCAACCCTTAGCTATATAAGTTTAACATTTCATAAATTTTTAACTACAAAAATTTGTTGATTTTCAATTTGATATATCTATAGATTATGACAAAATTAGAACTTTAAAAGCTTATAAAAAGAAATTGTGCCTATTTTAATATTTTTGAACTGCTATTGTAATGTACCTATATCAGGAGCCTCATATTAATTTTTCACGCTTTTTGACCAAAAAATAAATTTTATTGACATTTATTGAAAAAAAAAACTAAAAAAATTGGAAACTTAACATGCCCGTAAACAGCTCAAAACAAGTAAAAATATTATAAGGTGAATAGAAAATGCTAATATAAACATTCTGTGAAAATTGCATGTATCTACGATCATTTGTTTTAGAGTTACACACCAAAAACCAAAATCGATTTTACGTTAAAATTCCAGTTTTTAGTTAATTTTTTTTTGTTTTTCATTCTAAAACCATTACATTCATTGTTCTGGTCAGAATCTAATATTGGTTCACCAATATTGTTATTGAGAAACACAAGTGTGCCACGATTTTGCAACAAAACGCGATTAGTTGTCAAAAAAAAAAATTGTGAAATACCTATATAATCAAATCAACAGTCGTAAATGGTAAATTTAAAGGGGGGACACGTTTTAATATAGCAAATATAGCAAATACCAATGATTCTTTCGGATTCACCAATTCAAATCAAAATATTGCTGCAATTTCCTACTTGTCAAACATTTGCCATGAACCTCAATAAAGCACAAGGACAATCAATGCAAATATGTGGATTGGATCATGAAAAGGCATGTTTATCTCATGGACAATAATAATGGTATATTGACTGTTCACGAGTTGGCAAAACTTAAGAATTATTAATTTATGCACAAAATGGTGGAACTAAAAATATTGTTTACGAGTTAAACTAAAGTATTACTATCATTTAAATCATAATACAAAACATATTGTATTTAAATTTATTTAAAATGTATTTATTATTGTATCTAAGACATTTAAATTTCTATAAGTAAATTTAATTTTAAATAGGTAAACCAATTAAATATTTCATGCGTAAATTTAAACGCATCCGCAAGAATAAAAATTCTTTACGTGCAAAACGTAATAGTAATTTACCTATGGCAATTGATTTTTTTTTATAATTTTTAAAAAGTATAAACACCCCCCTCCTACTAAGCTGTTTTTTGCACGCATCCCATCGGTTTCCGTGCATATTATTTCTTATTTTATTATTTTAAGAGCCAAGAGGACGCTGCTACACCCGCATATGTTGTCTCCGCGGTCTTACAAATGTACAGCATAGCAAAAACTGTTTTGCGCGGGAAAGAACCGACGACAGGGTTACAGTAATAACTAAGAAACGAAATGTTCACTACATAAAAAGAAGAACTTTAGCTGTGAAAAATCGTTTTTATATTTTCGATATCAGAACTATAAAAAAAAATTGTTAAGTTTGAACCACACAAAAAATAATGAATTTTGAAACAATAAAAACTTTTTTTGAATAAGTGATATCGAAAAAATAAAAAAGGATATTACACAGATAATGTTCTGAACAAAATTATGCCTATATAAATTTGTAGTCTTAACTATCATTACTGCCCGAGTGGTTATATCCCGCGCAAAACAGTTTTTGCCATGTTGTACGTCCTCCTAATAGCATATTTCACAGATTCTGCTTCCCCCAAATATAATATATCGTTCTCGTATATATCTGTGGCTGTCCGTCACTGCCAATAGTTCGCAAATTATTCGTAAAAGTTATAAATTTTAAATTTCGTAGGCACTAACTTGGTAACTTACTATTATTTATTATGTATGAGTTGTCTTCAACCGCCTGTTGTAACGTCGATTATCGTTACTATAATATATGATAGCGATACCGTGACTAAAATATCGCTATGATCGCTGGCCTAGATAATTTCACGCAGATATTCTTCTCCAGACGTATGGAAGAATTAATACTATTCATTAGAGTGTGCAGAACAACATTTAGAAAATGTAGAAAAGTTAATTTCCCTAGTAAACGAAGGACAACTTTTTTTTTATAGACTATACCTAGATACGTACGAGTCGTTTTTTAATAAAACTCATAAAATAAAAGTAGTCCCTCGGGGCTACCGATAGAACATGCCTATCTTGCGCTGGTTACGTCGGTTACCCACAACGCGTTTCGTGAACGCGCAAACGACAATAATTATTACCGATGACACGTTTTGGTCGTCGCAATACCGTTACGTTGTAACATATAACGTTGAACACGATCAGAGATACTACTACGGTACTACTACAACAGTAGTACTACTACTCACTACAACTGGTTAGTGGTTACTATACAAAATACTACTACTACTATTGAACGGCCCGAACGCACAGGTTACTACAAGATACTACTACTATTACTACCACTACTATATTTACTATAATATTACTACTATACTATAGTACACCCACACCCCGCGACGCGTAGACACGCAACGGTATATTAATTATACGTTTTTGTCGTCGCGTCGGCTTGGCAACACTGCGCGCGGCGTGCCGAATAAAATAATATTATGAATAAATCGAGTTGTTCGTTTAGCGCGCGTCGTTACGAGTACACATATTACGCGTACGGCGTTCGCGCGTATTCCCCTTTCCCCGCACCAGCACGGCGTTTGTACGTTGATGAATTACGGGAGCGGCGGTCGCGTCGACGTCACCCGCAGCGCACGGCCGTAGGAGGTATCGCGGACAGCAGCTGGCCTGCGGGTGTTGCGGCGGCGTAAAAGCAAAGTTTGTAATATTACGGAGATAACGACGCATAGCGGAAAATTATTTTTCCGAAAACAAACAATAACAACAACGAACGCTTTAACCGTATACGCGGATACGTTACACTACGCGGACGGCGTAAAAAAAAATTGTAGAAAACGCGCCTTTTTTTTTTATGCTACCGTATGGTTGAGGAAGGGGTGGGGGTAGGTCTTTGGACGAGTGTTCGAGCGAGCGCGACGTGGAGGGGAGCGCGCGCGACCGACGACAACGTCCGGTGTGCGCGCGCGCCACGGTAGCGGGTCGAGCGCGGTGGGGCGGGGGAACGCCGCGTACGCATGCGCACATCAGTCTGCGATCCGAGTCGGTCAGAAAATGGCGTCAGTCAAGTTTCTGGAGGAAGTACTCAGTAAGGACGTGGACGAAAACGCGTTCAGTGCAATCGTGGTGTCGCTGGAAAGCGAGTTGGTCACCAACACATCGGTCGTGTCCACCGGTAACAGGAGTCACCACCACAACAACACCAACACCAACAATAGCACCAGCAGCAGCAGCAGCACCAATAATGCTGTCGCAGCTACAGCGGCCGCGCCGCAAAAACAGCAACAGCAGCACGTCTTGGTCAACGGTACCCGGTCCGCCGCCTCCTCGATGAACAAGTGCATAGCTGCCGTCTCCGCCAACAACAACAACAACAACAACAATAGTCTTATAAGGTAGTCGTTCGTTAGTTTCGGGGGGGTTCCGCGGCCGTTTTCGCGCACTCGACGACGACGTTTTTTGGCGCGCGCCCTCCGGACAGGGATCTTCTGCCTCCGCCGTCCCATTGGCCTGACGACGGCCGTGAGTACGCGGCCGGGGGGGACCGTCGTGAGCGAGAGTGGTATGGTGCAAGGTTTCGCGACATAACTTCAGCTCGGCATGCCGTGTGCGGCCAACAGCGAGAGAGCGCGAGCTATTTGACCGATACGGATCGACGACACGCACTCTGGCCGTCGAGATCACAACTACGGCGTCGGCACGGATTACGGACGACGAAAATATTAATATCGATAATATTACAAATATTGTGTATTGTTAATAATACATTTAATGTAAAACGGTAGGTGGCCGCCGCGGGGACGTACACCACCGTGACGACTGACGACTGAGGACGTCTCTCCGTCGTAAGTCGTCGTCTACGACCCTGCCGGCTAACGGCAATTGTGGGTGGTCACTTCACGCGACGTGGGTATTCGAAAATCGAGATAACCCGTAAACAGCTTTCAGCAGCGACGTCCGAGTTTTTGTCCTTCTGATAACAAAACAATAATATTTACCTTTCACTCGTTCGCGGTTTCGCGCACTATAAATTTACATCGGCGTACTTACAAGTTTGATCGTTCCGCGCTCGTACTGCACTACACTGCAATGCCCACTGGATATGATAGCGTTTCGTGTAACCCTGTCTCCCGCGATATGACGTTTTGAGGTTAGACCACTACCGAGGTGCTCCGCCGAGTGGGCACGTCGTTACGGAATGATTGTGGATAATAATAATAATTTGGCGTACGCCACGGACTTGGATACGTCTTGTTAGTGTTTATCTCAGTCCGTGGTGAACGCGCTCCAGCGTTAAACCTGTGCTGATCGATTTGTTATTTTTGTTTTCGCTCTCGACGTGTATGCAGCCACTGCGATAGTTTAATGCCGGGCATCAGTCAGGTGGATTTTGTTGGCCAACAGCAGCAGCAGCAACAACAACAGCAGCAGCAGCAACAGCAACAGCAGCAACAACAGCAGCAGCAACAACAACACCATCACCATGTCGTCAATCCAACGCTGGCGCACAATTACGCGGCACCCCAACCCATGAAATCGCTGGACCAGGTCAAAGTGGTCTACTCGAACTCGGCCAACAGCCGAAATTACGTGCCGGTCAACTCGCTGCCAAACGGCACGATTAATTCTACCAGTTCAGGTTAGAGTTTGTCCCGTTGCGCGTCGTTGCCCTACGCACCTGCTAGACGTCGTTACCGAACTCCTTCCTAAACCACCGATCGTCCGGACGCCGCACACGTTACACCGACACTATATCACATAATATTATAGGGATAATACTTACTGCATGTCCTACATGACTTCTGTCCGGACCGCCAATGTTTCATATGAGTAGACTACGATCGCTCTACTGTGTAGCGCACCGCCGCATACAGTTTCCGGCTTGACTCCGTTATTTCCACGCTCGTCGCACTATGGAACTGTGTTAAATAACATGATCCGTAACTTGCCGATGACTTGCATTGTCAATGTTGTGTTATTTCATATTGCCTGTACGCTGTCTGTTAGCGGTGGTAGCTTATTAACACCTATTTACGATAAGCCTAAACATGAAATGTTCAAATTTCATAAAAACAAATAATCATCATTACATAGGTAGGTGGTAATCCATTATTTCTTAATTATTTTTATGTTTTAAAATGTTTTTTTATAAAATCTCAATCAATGTTATTATCGAGAATTCTCATTCAAATGCTGATAATTCATTAATTGAATCGGATTTAAATAAGTTGGTGTTTCTAATTAGGTATGTCCCCCATCGGAAATTCTTTCATTGTGTTTTCTATTAAGTCTGGTGATATGTTTAAAACTTCTAGTTAATTTTTAGTGCCAACTTTTCTTCTATAACAAAACAATTTTTGAAATTTTATAGGTACCTAGTTAACCTCTTATGATTAAAATAAAAATTACCGAGAAAATTACTATATCTCTCATCACTCCAATAAGTTATTAATAGTTTATGTTACTAACATGATTTTTTTACAGGTACTGGAACCGCTGTTGTAATTAAGTCAACATCTCAACAGCATCATCATAATTCACCTCCCGTTTCCACAATGACTTTACCTGGACAAGTATCGTCCAATCAATCCTCTGTATCATCAAACGTTATTACTGTTTCCAAACAAATGGCACAAGGTGTAGTTACTGGTAACTCTCCTCAAACAATTTTACCAGCAAATGTACAAATACTAAATGTCAATGCACTGCGGCCTCAAAATTCTCAAGGCGGAGTTAATAAAAATATGTCAAGAGTAATGATACCTCAAGTAGTTGGATCCCGTCCTGGTGCACCCGGGGTTAGTTAAACAATTTTAAGCATTGTACACAAATTGTTCTTGTATTAAATATAACTTCTGTATAATAACTAATAGGTAAGCAATAACAAATAATCTCTTGCTCAAATATTATTTAAGACACTAAGTTAAAATAGTAGAACCTCAGTAGTCTGGATAAATTCAGATAAGTGTTTTCCAGGTAACTAGAGGTTGTTCAAAAATCAAGAGTACTCAAATAACTAAGAAATTTTGTTGTACACACTTAATTTATCTACTCTGATAAAAATATTAAAAGAAAAAAAATGTGTTTACCGGATTAAAGCTAAACTAATGTATAGTCCTTTTCAAAAAAGAATATACTGCTTTTGCGCATGTTGAATAATTCAATTGGTGAGTTGAGAACCATGTGATCACGTTAACAATGGGAAATTGGGTGGGAATTCGCGTCGCTGGACATAAATTGGTCGCCGGCCGGTATATTCTCTTTTGAAAAGGAGTATATTGATGTTCTATTGGATATATAATTGAAATACTTGAATATAATTCACTGTCTAAAATATTAAATATTATTGATATTTTTAAATTCTGTTTTATACAGCTTACTCTACAAACACTCCAACAAGCACAAGGTGGACATATATTGTTAAAGACTGAAAATGGCCAGTATCAGTTATTACGAGTTGGCCCAGCACCTAGTCAAGGGAATGCTATTACTCAAAACAATGCAAATTTTAGAGTACAATCTGTTCCTTCAGTTGCAACTGTAAGTTATATTTGAATTGATATTATAATTTGTTTTTATGCAATTTTTGAAGTGGTGACTAGGAATTTAAGGTAACATTAATTCTTGTCAATATATGTATATATCTATAACAATATATTAGGATATAGTAGAAAAATATAAGAATGTTAATAATTTTAAAAATAAATATTTTGCAATGTATTTTGTCTATTATTATTGGAAAGGCCGTAATCTAAAATAAGCTAAAATGATTTAGAATTATTAAATGTGTAATATTAGGTTTAATTGAGAGGTAAATAAGTTAAAAATTGTCACGTTACAACAAATTTTTATAATATTTATTATTGAATCTAGGTCATTGACCTCAATTATTTGTTACCCGTACATTTTTAAGCTTTGGTGCAGGTTGTGAATTATCTAATATCGTAATTATCTCTGATTTGAATGCTCTAAAAAATTTAAAATGTATGACCTAAAAGCCTAAAATAATAATTTTAATAAAACATTAAAATTATTATATAAAAATATTTTATAAATAAAAAATTGGGTTGACTCGTGTTGAAGTAATAAAATTGACATCCATATGTAATAGTGGTCACTTCACAATTTGGTTACTAATAAAAGTCAGTGGCGTCATTTGGGGGGGGGGGGGCAAGGTGGGCATTTGCCCTTGTCTGATTTTAAAAGCAGCCCTATGGGCCGGTGTCCAGTTGTTGCCGTTTTACCATTATTATATTTTATTAGTGCAAAAACGTGCCTATAATAATGTTATAATAATATTTTTAGTCAAACATTTGCTGTCTGGGAATTTTATAATATTTTCAGAAAATATTATAGTATGTACTAAGAAATTATTGTCACAATGATACATTTTTACTAATTGATAGTTCGAATATATTTAGACGTATGCGGGGACGTACACATTGTATGTATGTATTTATGTATGTTTGTTTGTGTGAGTGTGTTTTGTGAAGGAAAATGAACAGTTAGTATCATAATCTCGTATAGTTTAATTTCTAAAATCTAAAATGATTACAAATTCTAAAAACAACAACCGATTGACGCTCTTATTATTTATCATTGATCACGGACTTCATAACTTGCGACAGTCGTGTATGATTCAACTATTCTGCGTATTGTGTTAATTTAGTTGAGTACCTAAATTAAAATTAATTTTTTTCGTGACGCATGTTTACATTAATCTTTTAATTTGGGAAAAATATGATCTAAAAAAAATAGATGGGTGGTTAAGGGGTGCGACTAAAAATATAAAATTACCGCAAACTGCTCGAAAAGTATCGAAAATAATTTCTAGCATGTTAATAAACAGACAAAACTTGAGCCGGTAAGCAAGCAATAAAAAAAAAATATATTATAATTTAAGATAATATTAATTTGTAAATATATCATATACTTATATAAGATATATATATATATTATATAATATATACTTATATACTTATAATGAATCAGGTAAAATTGATTTATAGATAATGCTGTTAATAGATTTTCAAAAATAAAAAAAAGAAGATATCTTAATAAACTATTAATATTTTTGCGGTTTTTTTTTACCCATTCGGGCCGGTCTAAACCTTTGCCCCCCTCTATTGAAAACTGAAATGACGCCACTGATAAAAGTATGATTCATGTAATTTTAAAACTGGATTATGACACGTGGTAGTACAAAGATGAATCTATAATACTTAAATTTTAAAGCTATTCTATTGGTTTTATTATATTTCTGCTATTTTTACTTATTTTTCAATTTTGGGTCTGTTCTAAATGCTTTTAAATAATTGATTATTGAAATAGCATGCAATTAAAACACATTAGTAGCTTGAAAAGTATCTCATCAGGCAATCCAAAAACATACCTAACCTAACCTAACCTTTGAAATCCAATCCCTAATCATTATGTATGTTGTAACTTTAGTTAGCCAAAATAACTTATATTATTATTCATAATTAATAACCTTTTACTCTATTATTTTTTTTAAATAATTGTTACCTGATAAAATAATAAACTTCCCTTACTAACTTACTTTTTAAATAGAGAGCTGTAAATATTTTAAAACAAGTCTTAATTAAACCGTGTAGATCTATGTGTATGTTTAAATTGATTGAAGAATTACTATTTCAGAACAATGTTTCTATTGCTGGTACACCAACTACAACACCAACCCAAACGATAGCTCAACCTCAACAGGTATTGTTAAACAATTTACCTAATTTAAGTTGATGGAAATATTTATAGTTGATTTATTTTCAGGCGCATCAAAAAATTCAACAAGACAATACTAAAGAAAAGTGCCGCAAATTTTTAGCCAATTTACTTGAATTGTCAAGTAAAGAACCTAAACCTGTAGAAAGAAGTGTGCGAACCCTTATACAAGAACTGGTTGATGCCAAGGTGGAGCCAGAACAGTTTTGTGATCGACTAGAGAAACTTCTAAATGCTTCACCACAACCGTGCCTTATCGGTTTCCTCAAGGTATCATTTATTATAATATATAATTAACTTTAAAGGAGCACAAAAATAATTCTTTTTTAATTTGTAAGAATGTTCAATTCTATACTCTGTTAAAAATGAGATTGTATCCCGGCGGCCAAGTTGTGATCATGGGCGTTGCTTTGTTCCGTGACAGCGCCCAACGCATCGTTGTAGGGGACAACGTCTGACCGGCGCTCGACGAAAACTGGTCGCCGCCGGGTTCCAACTCATTTTGAACAGAGTATAGAAAAAATGGTATTGCCATAAGTTTTACACTATTAGATTATTATACTTCTTATAAGTTATGAGTGGTTGAATCAAGATAATATGTGATGTCATTGAGCCGGGCTTCCCATAATTGCCTATCTTTACATGTAAAACGCACAATAATTTATTTACCTTTAAAGTATATTTTTGAACTTTTATTGTACCTAACAGTGGTGCCGAATTGTTTAAAAAATACAATGTCGTTGTACATCAAGGGGGCCCCCATTATCCCCTCTTTTTTTAATTTAACAATCAGATGCGGTCCAAACACCTGTATAATGCAATGTTAAATTATATGTATTTTTGTTTAAATTTTTGCAAAATTTTGGATCCACAACAGTATCCCCTGCAGTACTTTACGGTGGACCCCCTCATCTAAAAAATCTACTATGACATAAGTCATGACATAGATAAATTAGGTCAACAGCAGCAATTATACCTAGGTATGTGATTTGTTTTTATGGATCTAAGAAGTACACGGTAGTATGGTTCTAGAATTTGTCTTAAATATTTAAAATCTTTTAACAGTTATTTTTGTTATCTTTCCGCAGTTTACTTAACGCAACACGATATGGCACAACTAGCTATTATCTTTTTTAATATTTCATAAAACTTAAATAAAGCTTTTATATATATAAATATGTGTGTATGTGTGGTAAATATGTACCTAACTTTTAATGGTTCTAATAATCTAATTATAATAGTTTAATATTTAATAATAATTTGAAGAAAACTTTTTTTTGTCTTCTGATCCTTTATTTATTTTGCCTTTGTATATTTGACATTAATAATTAAAATGTTTTTAATATTTGTTTATAGAAAAGCCTACCACTCTTGAGGCAATCACTTATGTTAAAAGAAATGGTGATTGATGGAATTCGACCACCACAAATTAGTGCTCAACCTACTGTTGTTTTAGCTAATCAGCAGCAAGCAACGGTAAAGATTATTTTATTTCTTTTTACGTCAAAATTTAAAAATTTGGTTTTTGTTAATTGTTACCACGGACTAAGATATAATGGACTGGAAACAAGCAGCTTATCACGGTCACAAATGTATGTACAAGAGGCAAAGTGCAGGGGGTCGCTATGTGTTCCTGGAGTTCACAGCGCCCTCTGTATTTAACACGGGCTAAGATACAAATTGTGTAGCCAAATAAAA
This sequence comes from Metopolophium dirhodum, assembly GCF_019925205.1. Lineage (NCBI taxonomy): Eukaryota > Metazoa > Arthropoda > Insecta > Hemiptera > Aphididae > Metopolophium > Metopolophium dirhodum. Next base: position 30,819,787 of record NC_083568.1, on the reverse strand, counting down.
CCACCGGTAGCACTAAAAACTTCAAGAACAATATTCTTATCGGCTATATCACCTTTTCGTGGCTGTCCCCCGCCGACCCTGTCGTTTCCAGTCCATTATATCTTAGTTTGTGATTGTTACAAACCATTTTGGTATGATAAAATTAATGTTTTAGTCCAAACTATTTTATATTTGATTACATTTATTATAGCATTATGTTTAAAATTGATAAAATAGTTAATATTTTTAAATTGTAGACATAAAAAGTTTAAATTATAATCATTGAAAATAAATACTTAAAATTCTTATTTATTTATATGTATTCTACTCGTATATTCATTACGTGAGATGTATAAATCAATGCTCGTTTTATCTACACATTTGTTTTGATGAAAATAATTTCATGTTCTTTATTTTATTTATTTGATGTTTGAAAATGCTTATAAAATAAAATTCATTTAGAGAGATTATTATAAATAGTAATAATTTCCATGCAATATATCCTTTATCCCATTACTATTCACAACATTTTGGCAGCATTGAAACAAACGTTAATTTATATTTATTTTTCAGTGTGTCATATAAGATACACTATATATTTTTGTGGAATGATCTAAATTGAATCTGGCATTTTCCACAAGGTACTTTTGTAGTACACAGTCCATGAAAAAATGTATTCAGTTAATATAGTTGATATAATTTTTTATTTCAAAGTATTGTTTTGCTGAACAATTTCAATAGATTTTTAGAATTGTATCTCAAACTATTCTGTTAAATATTTCAAAATATCTATTTCTCTTCATATTGTTAAAAAATTTTCTATGGATGCAATTAGAAGAGTTTATCAAGTTGTTGTTTAAAAATATTGTGTTTATAAAATTTTGAAATTCAAAATTTGTTTTGAGGGTTAACATGATGTCATATTAGATATGATTGTGTTCTAATTTTTTCGGAACAACTGTTATTATTTATATAATAATATTTATTTATTTTAAATTAAGTCTATGCCTTAAAAAACCACTTAGATTTTAATTTTTTTTTGTATCTTAATATTTTTACGGAAACCCTGGGTATGTAAATATTTGAAACTATTTGTTCAATATTTAAATATTTTGTGTTTGAACAATTTTATTTTATGAAAAATGGTTGTTTTGAAAATGTAAAATGTAAAATTTGGTCGGTTTTTAAAAAAACCTTGAAACATTAAAAAAAAATATACTGAGAAATGAAGCATAGCACATTTAATAGATAATGATCTATTTTAGATTATCTATGTAATGTTATTAAATGTTAAGTTAAAACTCTGGCAAAGATTGCATCTGAGTTGTATTCAATTTATACATAATAAGTAAATATGTGTCCATTATGATATCTCGTTAATCCTTACAACAGATCGCAGGGGATCGTTAAGAAGTTTCCTATACTTTCTTTAAACTGTTGTGATGTTATATTTTGATTTTACTTAACAAGATGTATAGTTGAAATCAAAATAATTATTATGTATATTATTATGTTTATATCACTTAAATGTTTTTGGTCAAATTATTTATTTAATACAATATTATTATACTTTTAATAGAATACACAAGTAATGGGAAATATCTTAAGTAATGCAGCATCTAACCAACAAACGGTTAGAATAATGACTTCCCAACCAGCCTTAACACCAGCAAGGACAATTAATTCTCAACAACAACATAGAATTGTTTCTGTAAGTTAATATCTTTTTTATTACATTCCAAATTTCATAGGACAAAGAACCTAAGTGTACAAGGCAACATTATAATTGCTTTTACTCTACACCAGTTGCTTGAAAAAATATTTTTATTAATATTTTATGCTGTGTAAATGGTTATATTATTATATATAGCAGTATATATTTTTAATATTTCATCTTTTGAAGGAAAATATTTAGAAATATTAAATAGTGAAAAAATAGTTAACTATCCCTACACAATTCAATTTTAAACAACTGATTACCATTAATTTCTTAATTTGTTGTAATTTTAAATTACAGCAACAAGTCAGGGTACAAACCCCACAAGGTCTCACAGCTGTTAATAAAATGGGTTCAATTCGTATTCAACCTCCAGTAGCATCTTCTCAAACTACTACACTTCCTCCACCACTTACATCGACATCATCCCCAAGACCACCAGTGGGCGGTGGTCGGCAAATGCTTGTTAAAGCAGTACCTCTTAAGACACCAGTTGGATCGCATATTAAGATTAGTACTCCTTTAGCATCGACACCCCTACCAACTAATAGTATAACAATGCCTCAACCTCGGATACCACCATCACCAAATATAATAGCACAACCAACAATGATCAACAAAGTTCCAACACCAATTACCGTTGCTCCGCCAATAGTTGCGTTGTCTAAACCTCCATCCAAGGAAAAAGAAAAGAAATCTTTTTCGTCATCAGCAGCATATGTGTAAATAAAATTTATTTTATTTTGAGTTACATAAAATTATAAATTATCTCAGCAGAATTTAAAAATTATACATTAATTTTTTAATTAGTGGTGATGATGATATTAATGATGTCGCTGCTATGGGTGGTGTCAACTTAGCAGAAGAAACCCAAAGAATTTTAGGTTCCACTGAATTTGTTGGAACACAAATTAGATCATGTAAAGATGAAATACTTTTACCACAAAATCCATTAGTAGCAAAAATTAAACAAATTGGTAATTATAAAAGTCATATACATGTTTTATTTAGATTGATTTAATTGTATACTTGAACACCTAATGGTTTTTATTGAAGTAAAAATATACTCTTGATTGAAATCTTATAAAAACTATTTTTGTTATTTTGAAGAATTTTTTTGTAATATTAAAACTTTTTGTTCAAGTTAAAATATGAAATGTTCTAAATCTTTAGACATTCTTCTGAACAACAAGGATGATTTTGATAAGATTTCAATTAATGTAACAGAAATACATAAAGAACATATAATATTTTTAAATGAAAATCTAATACTATAAATTTGTGGAAAAAATAATTTTATGTGTTTAAAAACAAATGTAATTATCACTAATAATAAAATTAGTATAAGAAAAATTTAATATTGAATTAATAATTAATAATATTTTATATTAACCATGACCACTTTTTATTAAATTTGATAAACTAATATAATAGTTGAACATTTTACATTTTAATTATTGTTTTCCCTATCAAACATTAAAAAAAAATTTTTTATTATTTTTTTATTATCAAAAATAATACATTACAACTATTTATACAATGTAACTATGTTTTAAAACACTCAAATTATTTATAGTTTGAATTGAATATTGTTCATTACAATTTAAAATTATTTGTCACAACAATATATCTGTTTTTTCTTATTTCAATATGCTTTATATGGTCTTCAAAATTTAGCTATATCATTTTTTAAATTTATGTACTTTTAGTTTCAATCTATGATGATCAATAATTTATATTTATAATTTTTTTCTCAGTAAATAGAGAAGGTTTAGAAGATGCTGCCGCTGATGTACCAGCATTAGTATCGCATGCAGTCGCTGAACGTTTAAAAGATCTTTTAGAAAAATTTGCTGTTGTAGCGGAGCATCGTTTAGATTTTAATAAAGTAAGATTTAAATAATAATCAGGTTATAAGATTTTTGAACATAATATATTTTGATGTCTAGGCGGATAAACGCTATGAAGTTACTAGAAATATTCGAGGTCAAATCAAATGTCTTGAAGAAATTGATAAGGTTGAACGTAAGAAGCAAGATGAAATGGAGCGAGAGCTCTTGTTACGAGCAGCTAAAAGCAGATCTAAAAACGAAGATCCAGAACAAGCAAAATTAAAAGCTAAAGCCAAAGAGGTAATATTGATAATTTTGTTGGTATATAAATTAGTTTTAATCAACAATTCCTTTTTTTTTAAATTTTAAGATGCAAAGGGTGGAGATGGAAGAACTACGACAGCGAGAAGCTAATTTAACTGCCTTAAATGCAATAGGACCTAGGAAAAAACCGAAATTAGAACCAGGAATAAATCCTAGTTTACAGGTAAAGTTAATTTTTTATTTAAATGTATCTATTTAGTTACATATATTTTATATTCATTTAATTTAATGTATTCTATACAATTTTTATTATTTTGAATAACTGCAAAGTAAATAGTTATAAAAATGTATTCTACTGCTAGGTTTGGTGAATGCGATACCTGTATTTATGGTCATACATTACAATAGAAAATTTACATTATTATTATAAAGTATAAACCTTAAGAAGATGTCGTACCCGTATGCGTTATCTCCATCTTACACACGTACGACGTAGCAAATTTTTGTTCGCTAGTTTCAATAAGGTGCTGTCAATTTTGATATTAGAGTGAATTGATCTATTATCAAACTTCTAAGTAACAACATAATCTGTATTCTCTTGTTGATTTTTTACGATATTTTAATTTTTAAGTAAGTTATGAGTTTGTAGAACATTAAGAGGACCTGTATGTGTTGTCCAGAGCAGGGCCCGGGCCCGTTCCTTCGCCATTTGGACAGGCCCCGCTTTTGTAGATACAATAAAAAAAGTCAAGTCAATAAGCAAAAGAAAAATTATCATTCATGTATTTTTATACATTCAATTGTTATAATTTTTACTAGCTATACCTACTTATATTAATTGACGTCAGTCGTCAAATAAATGTATCGCATTTTAAACGAGTTAATATGATTAAAATTTAATTTTCAAAGTTGAAAATTATATAAATAACTATCTTTGAAGTGTTCTGTCCCAAAATAAGGCACTACTTAGCTATAATATTTATAGAAAAAAAATGCTGACTTACTAAAATTTATATTTATATTTAAATTTTTATTGACACATTTACTAATTTAAGTTGTAGGAAGGTTAATTAATAATACATTAGATTTTGAGCAGTGCGAAAAAATGTATTGATTTTACAATGATGTGTATTTTTTTATTGTTTTGTAAGCCACATTTTGGGATTCTCGAGATCAACATCTTTACTGATAGTCTAAGTGAAATTAGTTGGTATTTTTGGGAAGTTAAAATTAAAAATGTCAAGTAGTTGTAGAAAGCACCGAGAAAAACATAAAAGAATTACTTTTATACAAAACCAATTTTTGAAAAAATCAATTTTATTTTTTTGGTGTAACTCAAAAATGAATAACTGTAGAACCTTGAAATTTTCAACAAATATTTATATTAGAATTTTCCATAAACCTCTCTCAATATTTTTTGACTATTTTTAAAGCCTTGATAAATTTTTACATATTTCTAATTTTTTTTTAAATTATCCTCAATAAAAATCTTTTTTATTTAGTAAAAAATCTTGAAAATGTAATGCTAGGTTCTTTATAATTTTCTTTAATGGAAGTTTAAAAATACATAACCTCAATTATTTTTTATATGCTTAAAAATTCATCAACATTTCGAACATTTTCAAACTCTTTTAGAAATTCATAAAAATTTTTCTTTTCATAGCTAACACAAGACATTTTAATAGAAGGTTTCCAACAGGTTTTTGTACCTCTGTCAAACTGAAAAAGTTCACCAGAAAGTCATGCTATTTATAGCAAAGAGATATTTTCAATCTTTGTTAATTTTTTATACAAGTACCTATGCTAGAATACAACTTATCCACTCAAAATATTTTTATAAACTCATAACAAAGAAACAAAATCTTCACCACATAAGAAAGAGAACTTTGGCTATGCAATATCATTTTTATTTTTTCAATATCTGAAAAAGAGTTTTTTAAAGTTTGAAAAACACAAACAATTATGGATTTTAAAACTATAAGAACTTTTTACATAGAAGTGATATCAAAAAAATTAAAATGATATTGCATAGCCAAAGTTCTCCTTTTTATGTGGTGAAAATGTTGTTTCTTAGTTATGAGTGAAGCTTTCTCACATGACAACCTAGACAACACATGCAGGTGTAACGTCCTCTTAATATTTTAAAATGTTCATAATTCACTTAAAAATTAAAATATTGTAAATAACCAACGAGAGAACACAGATAATGTTGTTGCCTAAAAGTTTGATAGTAGTGGTCACTCTAATATCATAACTAACAGCACACTATTGAAACTGGCAAACAAAAATTTGTGTGTAAGAAGGAAATAACATATGCGCGGGTGTAATGACAACCTCTTAACAATTGTTTAAGAACTCATGTTTCATGATGTTTAATATATTTTATTTTTTTTCAGAACCAAAATTCTAGTATTAGTACCAGTTTAACAAATAGACAAACAGTAAGTATAACAATAGTTGTGAAATAGTTTAATGAAACAAAAAATAAATATGCATTTATATTAACAGATACCTAGACAAAGGATAAAACGTGTTACCATGCGAGATACACTATTCGTACTTGAACAAGAAAAAGATATTCGTAGGAAGGCAAATTTCATGTTCAAACCATTCTTGAAATGATATTTACCATCAGATTGTCATTGTAGCCGTTCCTTATTGCGGCTGCTGGCTAGTCAGGTTGACTATGTTTTCTGCCGCATTGTCGAACTTATTCAAATTGTTGTTAAAACCCATTTCATGCGTATTCTAGATTAATTTTATCTACAAAATTGTTAATTTTTGTTATATTGTTTTTTTTTTCAATCACTGTTAATTTTTCTCTTTCTTTGTTAATCGCAACATAAAACAAGAAAAGAGGTTATAGACCATGTTCATGTTAGTTATTAATTGAATGCAGTGAAAAAAAAAACTTTTGCAATGTATCAAATATGGATATTTATATATATATATATATGATATATATGATATCACTCATTAAGCCCATGTTAAAAATAATGTATTTTTTTATTGTAAATAACACTAATGTATTGTATGTATGTTAAAAAAAGAATATTTTGTTAATGTAAAAAAAGGGAGTTACTCAATTCGTATTCTGTAAGTTATGATCCGATATAAGTGAGCACTCATTATATTATTTTGTATAATGTATATATTTTTTTATTATAATTAATAAAATTAATAGGGTTCAGTGATTTTCACACACAAAAAAACTGTTACCTCACTTTTTAATAATTATATTTATTTTTATCATTCAACGTGTGATAGTATAGTGCACTGGCATGTAACATAGGGTCCAAGTGTGGCTCAGGCAACTCCTTAAATATAGGTGGGTGGGTGGGTATTGATAGATGAAAAAATAGGTCATTTTATAGGTCGGTATAACAGTATTATAAGGGATAAATCTCCTGAAATTATTTGAGCAATACCAATTTTTTTTATGATACACACCACTGGTTTAGTGTATAAGTATATTTTTAAAGGGAATTTTTATGATTTGATTGTCAGTTGACAGCAATTATACAGCATGCATTTTACTTAACAATGTTGTATATACTGGATAAAAGGTTAGAAACGGTATATGCGTCCAGTACCATGTTTCTACCTATAGTTTATTATATTATTCTAACAATGGGTACTATTGTTTATGGATTACACATTTACACTGCCAATATCTCTTTAAGTATTGCAAACTATATTCTTAATTATAATTCGTCATTTACTTACACACCGTCAACATAAAATACTGGCATAAGGATGGTGTAAGCACTATTATCTTAAAATTGTTATAAAACCTTATTGGGTGAATTAAGGTTCAAACAATTTTTTCTAAATTGTTTAAATTTATATTTTAAATTGTTTATGCATATAGTTTTAGATTCTGAGCGAAGCGATGTATGTACCTATTGATTTTACAATGATGTGTGTTTTTTATTATTTTTTTTGTGTCGGTCATCACCTTTTAGGACAGTAAAAGTGCTTGGATTTTCTTCAACAGTAACTTTTCTGATAGGAAAGTGAATCTAGTTGGTACTTTTGGAGGTCAAATTTGACGTGACGTGAAAAACAAAAGAAAAATTAAGGAAAAACGGGAATTTTTACGCAAAATCTGTTTTTGAGAAAATCGATTTTGGTTTTTGGTGCAACTTTAAAACAAAAGACCGTAGGTACATGACATCTTGACTGAATGTTTATACAGTCAACTCGCGGTATAACGAAGTTCGATATAACGAAAATCTCGGTATAACGAATAAAACTGTCGTTCCCTTGAAAATCTCGTAATATAACGAAAAATTAAATGTATTTTTGTCCCCTCTATATAACGAAGTTTTTTTGGGCAAAAGTTCTCGCAATGTAACGAATTGTTATAATTTTGGAGATTGATGTTACAAATTATACGAGTTTGTTTCGGATATTATTACGTGATAAGATAATGTTCATGTCGTTGCTTATAAGTAGGGTTCGGGACTTCTTGCACTTAAAATTATCGAAATATGCAGTCAAAATCGTCAAAATATGCAGTTTTATATTATTTTATAATCATCGTACAATTCATACCCAGCTAATAATTGATTATTTGGGAAAGTTTGAATTTATATTTGTTTCGTGATAATAAGATAAATCTGTAGGAGTATAGGATCCATTAGGTTTTACCACAACTATACTAATTGTCGATATTGTCGATAAAAAGGTTGATTATTAAGCGATAAAGAGACTATCGTCGTAAACAGACGTACGTGTTAGACACGACAGACTACGACCATCCAATTATGATTTTTCCCGACAATTTTACGTTTATAGAAATATAAAATGTGAAATATGCCGAAATATGCTAAAAATTGCTCAAATATGCGTTTTTCTTAAAATATGACGAAATATGCAAAAATATGCAAATTCAAACTTAGTATTTAATTTCGTAATTTCATAAAACAAATTTATAACTCACTTAGAATAGACTACGACCACTACAAAAAAACATGCAAATGCAAGAAGTCCCGAACCCTACTTATAAGATACACGTCAATATAAATTAAGCTATAACGGAGTTTATTTCAGCGATTATCATGCGATAAAATAAATGACTCTACAACGTTATTGTAACCTCTACGTTATGTCGTTTACGTTTTAGTTTAGTTTCGTTGTTGTGTCAAATTTCGAGAACACTATTGATTGCATAAGCGCAAGTAACAACAAACAAAAAAAAATAACCGATTTAAAAAAAAAATAAATATGTCTATATATTATGTAATAAACTAAAAATAAATTGTAATTAATTAATAAATAATATGTATGTATGTATATCTAATAAAATAGAAGTATTTGATGACAATTTCCATATAATATAGTATAAAGAAATTTGTATACAAAACTAGTAAGTATCAATTATATATGGATAATATACTCGGGAGCTTGTAATTTTCACCAAAATCAAAATATATCATTTGCATAAATACAGGTGGCCGAAAACAGTGGTTGTAATTTTTGCCACAGTGAGTAGGTATTTATGTATTCGATTATCGAGTATTCTAATGTCAAGTAATTTGACCTCAGATGTATGCAGTTTTACTAATTGTTCAATTTATACACCTTGTAAATTAAATTATGACTGCTATTTCAATGGATTCCAGTGATATAATGTTGTATACCTACTTGAATATAATATATATTTAGGTAAATGTTGGTGCAAATTGACTATACCTAGTACTTAACGTGTTGCAGAGCTCTGCACGGTCCATAGCAGGTGGTCACTATAGTCAGGTCCGTCCACGATACACGAACAAGATATAAGTCCGACCAGGTTTTTCGGTCTGGATAAAATGTTTGCACAATAAATTGTTCCGCGTCGGTCCGATCTGTCTCGTGTCGGTCCCAGACATTTTCCTGACAGCCCGAAATCGGGTCCTGCAATTTTCCGAAACGAATATTGTTCACGTGGGTTCAGTCTTACTACATGTAATGTTTCTTTATATTACAATTTTATCCAGTCCGGTATCTGCAGAAATCGCGAATCGATGTAATATATATAGCTGAACAACCGTCAACACGACCCATTGCCGTTTTCGATCGAATATTCCGCATGGCCACTCCACCACTCCAGCCTCCTTAGTTGAGCGTATGTCCATAATCTATATCCGTTATTCATTATCATATTAATTCTAAAACTTATAACTTATTAGGTAGGTATAACATTAATATCGAATACACTATACATATAGGTAGGTACACAACTATATAATAGGTATCTGGCTATAATTGAATAAACAACTTTACCATTTTAAATGCTAAAAACGAAATAATATAATATTATAAATAATATCTTGGACCATAGTAACGAGATTTGTTTATTTAAATTTAAGTTTTTTAAATTAATTACGTACACTAACCACAGGCGTCCGATCAAACCCATACCGGACGAACTTATAGAGAGAAACGCCGGTTGAGTTGGATAGAACCATCGGGGAATGTCCAGGAAATGGAGTGGCGCCAGACTGGAATGGCGCCCGTACAATAACGAGACATACTGCACCGAGGACAGAGAGAGGACTAGCGGCGGGCTGTCGGACCCGGACGCCACGAGGCCGATCCCGAGTGGACGCGGTCGGCCTCCTCTGCGGTGACCGGGCCACGTTCTCGTTGGGCAGCGACGACGGCTTAGGATTGGTGTACTACAACGTAATATGCGGTCGAACGGCCGGCGGCAGAGGAGGAGGATGCGAGCTCGACGGTGGAGATGGATAAAAAAACTATGGCGTGCAGCGGCGGCACTTGCAGCAGCCGAAGAAGAGGATCGGGATCGGCGAGGACGACTTTGGAGATCAGCCACCGCCGGAGGACCACCGAAGGCATAATGTCATGGAAATGCTGCCCGCGTCAGGGAAACCGGCCCGCCCGTGAGCGAGGACGGTGTTCGTTCTGCTGTGGTCGGGGCGGGAAAGCGGCCGGGCGAACGGGACTAGAAAGCCTGCTGCAGATGTCGAGGTGCGCGTGCCAGAGTTGCAGGTGTCGGGACCGGGAGATGGTGACAACAGAGTCGAAGTTGAGGAGGAACAAACGGAGTGACGGTGAAACTGAACGGGGTAAGAAGAGACGTGGCAGTTCCGAGAGAAATGACTACATAACACTTATGCATCACTGCAAAAGCCGGCACTTATAGATCAGCCAAACCCATGTCCAAAATCCAAATCAAATATTACCTATACTACCAATTACCAAACGGACAACATTACAACACATCACATTATAACGTAAGTTATAAGCATACAGTATTTATGAACTAAAAGTGAAATTGTTAATAATTATCGTAAAATTACAATTTCAGCATACCCACGATTGACCGGCGAGCTTCCAAATGAAATCCTCGCCGGAATTCTTAAAGCCATATCACACTGCTCGGAACTGCCATCGTCATCAAACCATCTTACCCTCTTATCAGTTTCACCGTCGTCTTCGAAAGTTCCTCCTCCTCCTCTAGTCACCATCTCCGGGTCCGGCACGCACGGGCCGCACCTCGATCTGCAGCTGGAAGCTTTCTAGTCCAAACCGCCCGGCCGACCGCCCGCCGGACCCCAGAACGAACACTCGGGCCGGTTTCGCGGACGCGGGCAGCATTTCCATGGTGGTGGTCCTCCGGCAAAGGCTGATTTCCAGACCCGTCCTCTGCTTGGTCCCGTGAAGGCTGCTGCCGCCGCTGCATGCCATAGAAATCGCCGTCGAGCACCAGAGCACCCTCCTCTCCAGAAAACTGCCGGCTTGGTTCGGCCGCTTGTTGTAGTGCACCTCACGCCGTCGTCGCGGCCTGACGAGAACCCCCCCGCGGGGGTGGCTCGGTGGCCGCCAGGCGTCCTGGTCCGACAGTCCGCCGAAAAATGTCCTCTCGTCGTCCTCAGTGCATAGTATGTCCATAATCCGGACATTCCCTGATATCCAAAACCAGCGTTTCTACTCGACGGTAATCGACCGGTTGAACACAAACAATAACAAGAGTGTAAATCAGGAATTGGCGAAATACTTTTAAAATTTGTCTTAAAATACATTTGATTTTATTGAGTAATTATTGTCAAATACAGAAGACTATATTAAATATTAAAAAAAAAAAACCTACATACCTCATTAAATAAAAATAAATTGTAAATTATTTAAGAATAAATTGATGGTTGTTTTACAAAAGCCTAATTGTTTTGATTTTTTCCGAATACGATCAGTCTGAATTAAATGAAGTAAATGTGTCTTTAAACAGTGGTGGTGTATAATAGGTTGAGTGCGAAAAACTAATGGTAGAATCTAACCTAACCTTTAGATATAGTATAATATTATTGTTATTATTAATCGATTGACCGGTACCAAGGTTCTGATGAAAAATAATAATAACAGATCATGAAACCAACTCTGCAGCAGCTGTGATGGATGTCTGTGCGTGCGTGCGAGTCACTGGTTATAGGGCCGTTGCCCGACGCCTAGCTGTCACCCACCGAGTTGGTTTCTGGACGCGTATTTATAATTATAATTTATTGTAATTAAAATGTATTTATTCATTTACCGATTGACGATCGATTTGTGCATTACACTCGCTATAGGTACTTAAATATTGAATGTATACGAAAATGATACAGGATTACAATTTAGAAAGGTAATTTTAGACATTACAATATACATCATATGTGTAGCAGTGGATATTTCAACTAATATACTGGGCGACAGAAATGTCGCCTAGAGAATGCTTTTTGTCGCCTAGTAGATGATATATTTAATTACTGGGCGACAACCATTTTTTGTAAAAATACCGATGTTTGAAATTATTATAAAATTGTATTTAATGATTATTTATTATGTTTAATAGAAAATCCATGTGACCGTTTACCGTAGGCAGTACTTATCCATAGAATAATATAATCCAAAAAAGTGATTTATTTCACGCGGCACGCGACAATGCGACATGTTTTATCTGGCCGTATGTAGTCCCGGCAAATATCTACAAATTGATTGTTTTTGATTTTATTTTAGTCCTTGTTCCTACATGCTATTAGCTAAATAATTATTTCACGTTGAACCTTTAAACAGTTTAAACGTTTAAGTCTTCACTCTTCAAGGTAATACGTCATACGATATTACGACAACAGGACGACTTTCGGTAAATATAAAATAATTTAAAATCTAATATTTTATACTTGGACTTAAACTAAATACAGTACCTATTTTCAATAATTATAATATATTACAAAATACAAAAATACTAAAGGAAATATATATACTTTGATAATGTAATGATATGCTCACACACCATTATAATAAACTAAAATTGTACAGATTAATAAACAACAGCCAGACTGTCGCTTGTAGAAATCGGTCGCATCAAATAAAACCATTGACAACGACAACTAATAATTCGACACGCACTCATAACAATATTACGTAGGATGTGTGTGACCTTATTTTATGCTGACGCCAAAGAATAATCTAGTTCCCAGGCCCACAATAAGTTAGTGACAAAGCCACCCTCCACTCTCTGGTCAGCATCCTCGCGTCCGTCCCTTAAACCAGTGCATGAGCACCAACCACCGAAGTAACAACCTCTCAAGTACCAAAGAAACCGATTTCAACGAGCGACAATCTGGACTTCTTATGCAAGCAATAATCAGTGCGTTCGTTAATTCAATTTGTGTATCTGAAGTAGTACTTTATTTTATCTAAAACCTAAAACTCTTACAATATTGTCTACGAACAACTGCGAATCAGGTAAGACATATGATATAATATTTTATGTTGATTGCAGTCAATGCGTTCTATGTGCTTTTATCCATAAAATTATATTGTACGGTGTATTTGATATAATTCTCGAATACACGATCTCGAGAGCCCTCCGAACACCTGGAGGAAGGTAATAGCGTAATTTTACAATAGCTAACTTTTACTATTTTAATATAACTATCGACAGGAGTCGTATTTATATTTGTATTTTTATTTTATCTAATTCTACGTTATTACAATAATATGATACGTATAACTTAATAAATTACCATTGGTTATAAATACTAGTAAAAATAGTACCTATTGGTGTAATATAATTAATGTTCTGTTAATTTCTGTGAATATTCAATATAATAACTATTATTATAAATTATTATTTATTAGGTACCTAATTAATATAATATTTAATACTGTGGATTATTATAAATTTTTTTTTTTTAAATTAATTTTTACCAAATGTAATATATTTTGATCTGTGGTTTAGGAATAAAATTAACTTAACGTGACAATAAAATAAAGTAACTCATAAGACACAAGTTACTATATAAATAACATGGAAAAAAATGTAACTATCTTTATTTAAGTTGGTTAAAAGTAACAAAAGTTCTTTGAAAAAGTTTAAAAAAATAATATAATTTTAATTCTTATATCTATTTTTATAGTGTTATTTATTATGTATATTGTATGTCATTGACAATATTGATTCCATTTTTTGTAATTAATAAGAATTAATTTACCTAACTCATAAATTATTTGTAATTATTTATGTGTTGTGAGTTTTGATGGTATTGTTAGATATAGGTGATGTTTTCTATAATATTTAATACTGAAAAGTTTTTTATAAGCTCATAATATGTTGATTTTGATAGTCAGCATGGATTTTTTTTTTTTATGTCGCCCAGTGATAATTTCTTAAAATATCCACTGATGTGTAGTCCAGTGGTGGTCAAACGGGTGGGAGGGAATGAGGGGGATAGATCCCCCCCCATGAATTTTTTTTCAATACTTATAACAATTTATAATTAAGTATATTCTGTAATGCATTAAATTTTGTTCTATTTTTTTCTAAAAACAAATTATCAACTATTGTAAATGTCGACAGAATGTCAGAATATGTTTATACAAGTTTATAAATTATATAACATGACTACATCTAGACTCATATTTAGGAACTAGAATATTATTATTAATATTTAATTGTTTACACGAAATATAATATGGGAATTATCCCGCTCGTATATCGAAAATTCTCAATAACAACCAGCTCTACACTTTCCCAGAACATTGGCCCATACGGCCGATAGTGCGATCGGTGGGTATATTTTACAATATTACGTAACTATCCTCATTTTTTATCTCTCAATTTAATTAAATCATTTATCTCTGGCAGACCTCAACAAGTAAGAATAAACGGATTACTTAGTGATGTAAAGACAAATTGTTTCTCAGTACCTCAAGGTACAGTACTTGGCCCTGTCTTATTCATCATATACATAAATGGACTTTTAAATATAAAGCTTAATGCTGAAATTTTTTGTTATGCTGACGATACAGTTATTCTGATTAAAAGTCATGACTATGAAAATTTATATAAAACAGCTAATAACTGTCTATCTGTAGTAAAAGACTGGTGTGATAATAATAATTTACAGCTAAATTTATCTAAATCTAAATATATTGTCTTTAATATTACAAATAGTTCACATATTAAAAATACTGATTTTTCTCTGTGTGTACACTCTTATAAATGTAAATATCTAGATAACCCTTGTGAGTGTTTACCTTTGGATAGAGTTTATTGTATTAAATATCTTGGAGTAAAATTAGACCATAGACTAAAATTTATTGAACATATTTATCATGTAAATAGTATTATTAGAAAATTATTATATAAGTTCCGATTGCTCAAAAATATGTTAGATATTAAAACTCTTAGAATTATCTATTTAGCTCTTGTACAATCTATTTTCTCGTACGGTATTTCAATATGGGGATGTACATACTCCACACATATAAATGTTTTATCTATTACAATTAATTTAATGATTAAAACTATACTTGGAAAACCAAAATTGTATCCAACTTGTTCAATTTACTCAGAGTTGAAAGTTAGAACTATCTTTCAAGTTTATGAACGGGCGATTTTATTGTATATATTTAAAGTAAATATAGGTCCATTTCAGCCTTTGCATTGTTATAATACTAGAACAAAAATCAATTGTAATTTAATTATTCCACGAAATAATACTAATTTTGGAACACAAAGTCCAATGATTAAAGGAATTCTGTTGCTTCGTAAATATAATATTAATTTAACTAATTTTGATAATTTTAATAAGTATAAGAAACATATTAACACTATTTTATCTTGGTTGTAAATGTCCACTTTTTAGTTCAATGATAATTTTAAGTAACTACTCTTAATGTTGAACTTTTTTTTCTTTCTTTTTTATTTTATTTGTATACTTTTATAATACACATAACATGAACCCAGCTCATCCGTCTACAAGCATATCTATGCTTATTGGATGAGCTTGCAAACCTACTATAATTTGTTTGTATATTTTGTTTTATCTTGTTTGTTTGCTAAATAAATATTATTATTATTATTATTATTATTATTATCCAGCCCCAGCTCATTAGTTGGTTGAAAACTTGAAACATTGATTGATTATTATTTGTCATTAATCATAATATTTAGTTATCACCGTGATTCGTACTCTTGTTCTCTACTGTGTGTCTGTCTAGTGTACTAAAGTGTATTACTATTATACAGTCGGTGTCTCTTGTAATATTGATTATTTTGTCTATTTTACATTTTCACAATTTTACCAGCGTATATTATAATGTAATCTACTTATTTATCTATTCCATTTTTATTGTTCTTCTTTATATATCCATTTATTACTATTAATTGTTATTGTTATTTTACTTATTAACCCATTAAAACGCCGTGCATTGCCATATGGCAACATAGATTTATTACAATCATTTTTGAGGTATAATATATACATTTTCAACAAAATTTTGGTTAAAATTGTAAATAAAAAAACTCCGGCGCTAATGGGTTAATAACTACTATAATACTAGGTATGTATATTTTTGTTTTTGAATTATATAGTCAAATATAGACGCAGTTTTTACGGAAATATAAAATATTATAAAACGTATAAATGTCTCTTAATAGCACTCTAGTATAGAGGTAACGCTCAGTAGTGAGATGGGCCATTTAACTATGCGTCTATGCTATATTTATTTACAAACTGAAAATTGTAATTTCTTGGCCAATAAAAATAGAATAAATTATTATTATTTTTATTATTATAGGTAATACTACCTCGGTTAATTTTCATAACGGTCACATTCACATACACCGGTAAACTACTATACGTTCACGTAACCAAAACCTCAATATATTTTTTGAGATTTATAATTTAACAAACACTGTTGGTTATCACACGAGCATGTTCAGTGATGAACATTATTCTGTTGTAATAAATAAATCTAAAAGTATATTTCTTAACACGAAAAAAATAAAACACAATATCAACGAAATAAGTGACTTTATTATAAAAAATTTATTATAATAAAGAAATAGTTTTTTTTAACAATTTTGAAAGTTTGTTGCGCAAAGTTGCAAACAACCAAAAAAATAATTTATGAAAATAAAAAAAAAAAACGAAAAAGACAA
This sequence comes from Metopolophium dirhodum, assembly GCF_019925205.1. NCBI lineage: Eukaryota > Metazoa > Arthropoda > Insecta > Hemiptera > Aphididae > Metopolophium > Metopolophium dirhodum. The sequence continues at coordinate 30,802,560 of NC_083568.1, read as the reverse complement.
AATTTCAACACAAACAATAGTAATATAGGTAGGTAAATAATAAGAAAAAAAAAAACACCAGACGAGACACAATATAAGCACGGGGGGAGTGGTACGCGATGGCGAAGTGTGGGCTACTGGTCACCACTACACGTTCTCCCGGTCGGTCCAACGGGTGGACGAGCGGAGTCGACGGCGCCGCTTGCTCGCGGGTGACGACCATCGTGACGGAGGGCAAGGCCCGGCCGGGCGACGGGACGGGACGGTTGGCGGCGAGCGGCTAGTGCACGACGACGACGACAACGACGGAGTGCTGCGAAGACGAGACCGTGCGACACACTGCGACAAAGACGTCGACGGCGGCGCAGACCAAAAACACTGAGCGAGCCGAGGCGGCCATTTTTATTTGCGCTTTAAGAATCGGCTGTAGGCGTTCGAGACTCGGCCGGCGGGATTTTCACCGGACGAAAACCAGAGAGCATCGGCGGACCGCAACGTTGCGATTCCAAAGCTCTCCGCGGTTTTCGTCCGGTGGAAATGCCGACATTGCCGCGTCTGCGTCCTCCGTTGCCGAGCAGACGAAAACCTGAATGATTCGGCGGACTCTCCGTGGTTTTCGTCCCGGCGCGCGCACCGCCGGACCCTGAAACCTCGGAACGGTTTCTGCGGGTCCGCCCGCGATGCTGACGTCCTAGCTCAAACATATGGCCAGGCGCGGACTGGTAAAATAGGGCACGGGATGCTACACAATTTAAAGGGCAAATAACATAAATCGTTGGGGCGAATTTAATACATGTAGATTATTTATAAAATATTAATACCTATATTTTATTTTGTTTTGAAAAAATATTGAATATACGTTAAACACGTAAATAAGTACCAAGTTACAAAAAACTTTCAATCAAAGTTGTACAATATTATAGATTACTAGTAATCGTAAGTTGGTAACAATCTGTTGTTCATTAGGTGTCTAGAGTCTTTAAATATATAATAAATAATATTAGGCAAATATATTTTATATTTTACAGCATCCCTTGTAGCATCCCAGCATACCAGCCAGTCCACGCCTGGACCAGTTTGTATAGTTAAATTTGGCATGCGAACTATAATTGAAATAGAAAACCAGAATAGGTGCATTGCAGATGACAAAGATTTCTGTAAAAGAACATACGATTTATCAATATACCGTATAGGTACTGATAATACTGATAGTACTAGATAATACATTAATATATAAGTTCTATGGATTTATCATAATAAACAATATATTTTATAATATCTATGGCAATCGTCAATTGTCGAAATTCGTCGGCGACGGTTAACAATTCTAATAATTTCAGCAAATACTATTGTATTATAAATATAATATATTTTGATTTCAGTGAACAAAAAAACAATAAGCCACTAATATAAACAGACAGTTCGTTAAACCGTACATATTATAATGTAAGTTTTAATAAAAACTCGCAAATTTCATTATGATCAGGTTATTTTCATAAAGTATTTCGATACTTTCAAGTTTCAGTTCATCGGAGTGAGATGATTAGATGGAGATGGATGAAGATGGCTGTTTCTTCGGCGATGGCGGCACTCTAGCTACGTTTCACCGGAAGAGTAGATGTTTACGAGTAAGTTTGTTTTCATATTATTGCCTACTATTTTACATTTACTTTTTAGACTTAAATTAGGCGTAAAATAGGAATTATTCTTGTTTTTTTAAATAATTTTTTCGAAAAATATATGTAACATGTATAGCTCATACAATTATGAATTTATAGTTAATAGAAATGCGGATGTTTATACTTCATAGATATTTTTTTATTGAAATCGTGTAAATAATTTGATTAAACAATCAGGTACCTACTCATCACTAGTATCAATTTTATTATATTACGTGTAAAATCACCGACACAAGGTGCAGACTGAATTTAAAAAATTAAAAACATAAAACAATGTTGTAGTAGAAGCTGGAAACTGTAGTTTTTATAATCCATATAATGTAACTATTTAATTGAATCATTGAATTATTATTCAGAGATAACTTTGGGATAAATGCCAAACGTATAAATGTAAATTAAATTAAAAATAATTAAAAAACATTTTGTGAAAGGAAAAAGATTACTGCTAATATTTAAGTCTTAATTATTATTAACAAATAAATACAAATAATAGATATTTTAATAGCTTTTTACTATTAACATTCAGTGTAAATATAGTTTCTGATCGACTTACCTATATGTAATAAAATAATTATTCATATCAAATAATCCTAACAATTTAATGCAAGGATTCTCATAAATTGATCTTACAGCAGCCTTAAAACACCAAAAATACATTTGTACATCATTTACAAAATTTTAGTTCCCTATTATGGTGTAGGTACTAATACAAACAATAAATTGCTATTCGAAAAAACAATTTCGTATACCTATTATTATTTACTAAATACCTACAACTAAACTAAACTAAAAATAAACATATGATTACATATACTGAGTGCCTATAAAATAATATTATATATGAAAATTGAATCTTTATTACGAATACTTATCGTTTACACAGACCACCAAGAAAAAATAATTAAAAATATTAAAAAATAAAGAACACATCATTGTAAAATTAATACAGTCATCGATCCGCTCAGAATCTAAGATTATGGACTCGGAGTTTTAGAAATCTAGTTGGTATTATAGTATTTGATGAATTTACTGTACCTCTAAAATCCAGTAATCACATTTTTATTTAATAATTCATAAAATACAATATGCTCTTAAAAAAATATTATTGTGCTTCTGATATCTATTCACCACCTTAATCAATAATTAAATTGATAAACGAAAATAATAATTTAAATAATACCCATATCATATTATTATAATCGTATAATATCTAGTATTAAATTAATTAATGAAATAAAACAAACACACCTACTATAATTATTAGTAATAATAATATATCTATGTATAAATTATTAAAATACAAAACGAACAAACGAAAAACGATCCTGAGCAAAGACATCGTTAACTAATAAATAATATTGAGATTAAAGTAATTTATTTTACTATTAGACATTAGCACCTACAATAGTAGGTTAAAGTCATTTTTGCCCAAATAATAACATTTGAAAGTGTCATCGTGTCTATAAATTATAATAATATACTCTAAAAGTTTCATAAATCCGCGAATACTTACTATTTTTAAATTACAACAAAATAACTAAAATCGTTATTTTTGGTTTTAATATGTAATTTTGTCCAAATTTTAACTTATAATATCCGTAAAAAGTAACTGTGTTTATAATAGATTATTTAGATTTTTCGGTTACAATATGAACCAGGAGCGGACTGGGCCGGCGGGATACTGGGAACTTTCCCGGTTGGCCGCTACTCGAAAATGATTTGTTATTGCTATATATTTATAATTATTATTAATATAGAAGATCGGTATAAATCGGTAGAAAATCGGTATAAATATTAATTATAAATATTTTTTATTTTCATACCATGACGCGTGTGTGAAAAATTGTTTATATTAAGCGTTTAAGATGTTAGATTTCGGTTCGGCTGATTGTGCACCTCTCTCACTCTTCAGCATCAATGCATCAGAAATTATTATTTATAATTAGGCCACGGATTTAAATATAAACTGCATTTTCTGAATTTTCTAAACATTGCTTTCCAAGCAAAGAATTCGTTTCATATATTATCAACGAATTGAAAAAATGAAATAAGAACATTTATATGGGTTGAAGTCAATATTATAAAAACTTATTAAAAAAAAATTAAATACAATTAAATAAAGGTAATTTTTTAAAATTATATTTCTATTTTTTTACGTACCCATTATGCTCGATACTATAACTTCGGTCTTCAGTTATAGAAAACAACACTTGCCAATATGGAATTATTGTCGAAGTTTTTTATTTTAAAATATTAAATAGCATCTGATTGACTGATGTCCTATAATGAAACTCAAAATATAACGAATACACTACCTATACAGTATACACCTATCTAAATTATATTTTATATTCGTTTAAATTGGACTTTTAATTTTTCTGGACATTTTATTAAGCTACGAATTTATTTAGTTATTTTGTTATTCAGGTAATACATATTAATTAATAGGTATTTCTTAAATTTTTTTTATTATTTTATTTGAAACATTATTTTTAAATATTGGGATCAATAAAACTATTTTTATTCAATTACTATTTTATATCAATTAGAATTTGTTAATAAACCAAGTAATAAATGAATGGTTACCAAGTAAAAAAACCCGTTATCTATATTATAAATTTGAATTCAATTTACCGCATTTGCGTCTAGTAGAAACAAATAAATGTTTTTTTGAAGATAATGTAAAAATATCCATCATCCATCGGTTAGGACCATATATATATTTTCTATGATTAGGACGGTGAGGTTATAATTATAAATAATCTATGGCAAATGACAATCGTCTGAGACGAACAGCGATTTCAATACGTACTCACATATTTCGTTCCATTCTGGTTATTAAACTAGGTGCCTATTTTTATAAATGTCATTAATCTCAATACTTCCAGACTGAACTTTTGGATCGGAGATATGAAGACGCGCGTTGCATTTTCCTTGGCGGAGATGCACAGCTCTGACACTAGACATTACAATATTATACACTCGAAGGGAACGCGTTTCGCCGGAAGAATAAATAATTACGTAAGTCTTGTCCTTCTATTCTGTTGAGGCGGTAGACCTAATGTAAATATTTATTGTCAGACAAACTTATATACCCGCTAGACGTATAGTAATTTTTAAAATCCAGTTTTTATAGGTGTGCAAAAATTATGAAAAATACCTTAAATTATAATACTTTGCCTACAACTGTTAATTTATTGTTATAGTAGAATAGTTTTTAAAATTTGAAATCAATGATTAGGCAATACTTTTATAAGTAGGAAGGTAGGTTTTTATACCTACCTAATAAAATAAGAAAATACATAATGATTAATGTTATTTAATATGATTTGTAAGTACATAGCAGATCATACCTAGAGAACACCTCAAACGTACGTTTTTTTGGGGGGGGGGGGGTTTTACGGGATATACCTAAGGGAAATTTTCTTCAAATTTTCACATTTCACTATTTGATATTGTGATATTATTTGTGCCTAGGTTAAGTTTCTGTTTTAGAATTGATCGATAGGTTACCTAGGTATATCACATTCTTTAATTTTAATTCTGGTAGTCGAGTATTGGACAAGTACCTACGTAATTTATAATTCGTATCGTAATTTAATTACTAAAAAAATATATTTTCCCCAACAGTGTCACCGGCAGGAGAATACATTATAGAATGTCTATAAACTTGTGGTCTAGTATATGGTTAAAATTGGCATGCGACCAACAACTGGGGGCTTGTTCTGGACAATTTAAATGATCTAATAAGGTTTATCTCATTATTTGAATTAAATTAATTTTTAACCAATTGTTGTGTTAATCAATTTTTTAATTTATTTCATTCAACACACTCGTCTCAGTTTTCTAGTACCTCTAGATTTCTCACAAAATTCATATCGATCATCTCACAGCTTTCATATTCAAAACCAAAAAAATATGTATTTTTATCTTATTTCAATCTTTTTCATCGAACACCAGAATATATTACAGATCATAAAGGTACTAGTATTGTATACTAGATAAGTTTCAATTAGCGAGATGTAGAGAGAGATGGAGATGGAGCGAGATGTAGACGGATGAAGATAGCTGTTTCTTCGACGACAGCGTGTGCTGCAGTACAGCTAGGTTTCACTGGAAGAGTCGATGTTTATGCGTAAGTTTGTTTTTATATTATTTTGGTCTTACATTTACTTTTTAGACTTGAATTAAATATTTATTGTCGCGGAAAATCTGTTAACTAAGTAACGTAGAAGCATATACGTTTACTACTGCCTACCAAAGGCGCAATGTATAATAATAATAAATTATATGCCAGTCCGAACAATCCAAACGCTGTCTTACTCGTAGTCGAGTTCTAGTTGGTAACTGACTTGTGAATAAATGTAATTTTTGTTAGGTATACAAATAAAACTAATAAATCCTTGAATACAACATTTAAAAATACAAACTCTGTGTAATAAAAATTAATATTAGGTATTTATTGGTAGGTTTATATAATATCTGTAGACTGTAACGCATAGGTCATTAGAATATTGTAGAACATTTTACTGCATAAGATGCGTGTTATTCATCAGTAGGTTTTTTTTTATTATAGTTAATTGATCAGGGGATGTATTGCCCGAAAATTTTCAATATTTGTATTGTAACTATACCGGTATAACACTATTCGGGCTATCAATAAAGTCGTGTTCAAAATTAGAAAATTGGTGAGGTATGATATTTTTTTAAGCAATTCTTTCGAGTAGGGAATTCGCTCAATGATATTTAAATATTTTCACCGATAATCAAGTACGATGACTTGTAGGTAACTAGAGACTGGGTGAATAGGAATTAGGTAGTGTGTAATATGGCGGAAGATAAGGAAATGGGTCAACAGGATTTCAGAATGTTTGGTGTATGAAAGGGAAAGATGAAAAATAAATGTAAGGTTATGGTAGGTAAGTGGAGTGAGGGTAACAGATATGAGAATAATAAGTAAGGTGTTAAGGTACAAAAGAGGATAGAATAAGAAATTAATTAATTAAGGGTAGTGTAGGGTAGTGTACATATTGTAGTGAAAACAAGAGAGAATAGGTTTAGGTGGTTCGGCCACTGTATGATAAGAGATAGTGAGAGTGGCTATAGAAGTTAGTTAATTTAGGTGGGAAATGAGGGGCGAGAAGACTGAAGAAGAGATGGATAGACAGAATACCGATCATATGGAGGTGTGGAATGAGAGTGGCTGAACCTGTATATAGCTGTGAGAGACGGGGGAAGAAAAAGTGTAAAGGTAGAATAGTTATGTTAACAATGCCGAATACGTAGGATAAGATCTTGAATTGCAAAGGCCACTAGCTTCAACTAACCATAGGTTTACCTAACTAACCTTCTTATGACTCATTAGTACACTTTGAATAAAAAGATCCTGAGTTGCTGCAGGTTGCCGAACTTAAGTGTTTGATTATCAAGTTGATCCTCTGATTGTTGACACCATGGATAGTCCACGCCTATGTTAAATACATTTGAGGCCGCGTTCCCGGAGGGGAAGGCAATTGAGGCTCCTTTATATTGATAGTCGATACTCGATATGAGTAGGTATACTTTATTTGGCCTCAATTGTTCCCCTCGAAGGACGAAGACCGCTGATAAGACCATTATGTCCTATCCATATCTTTATTATCTATGATGGAGCCATAAAAAGCTCACTCGTGTAAGCTTGTTGCTGGTTGGGATGTCAGCGCACTATTTGTTTTCCATCTTTGACCCACGCGTAGCATACCAAATGTACGATTAAGAAAACACTAAAATGATTGTGCGTGGGTCGGAGAGAGAAATAAATGGTGCGCTAAAAATCTGACATCCTCTTAAGTGTTAAATATTTGCCTGCATGTATGCAATAAAAACAGGCAAATATATTATGCACTGAAATATTCAAAAATATTAAAAATAATAAAATATTCAAAAAAATACTGAATGAAAACGTTTTTATTAAAATTTTTTTTAAATTAATAAATAATAATTCAAATTGGTTTACAAAAAAAATTCTTTATTTACACACTTGGTAGGTAGGTAACGGATGAACCGAAAATATAAAAACATTTTAAGAAAATAAGCATAAATACGAAGAAATCATGAAAACATGCAATTATATTAACTAACCAGAAAAAAACGCATATTGGTAACGGTGTTGTAATAATAGGGATCTCCCCAAAAAAATAGTTCAAACAAATCATAAAAGCCAACTGTAATAAATATTAATTTATGAAAAAGTATATTAAAAAGCATTATTATTATAAATGAAACAAAACTATCAACTATGGACCGTGACATAATATAGGTATTTCTATATTTTTAGCTCCATAATTTCTGTTAAAATATTAGGAAAATGTATTAAGTACCGTAAAAGTGCTAAATTTGAGTTATTACTTAAAATATTATATTCATAACAAATTATAATAGAAGGTTAGGTACTGTTATTCCACATACCTATATTATAGTTTAATTTAACTACAACATTCTAGTAGAGTCTGATAAAATTTGGTTCCACGACTTTGATCATACAAACTTTAAATACTAAACTATGGGTCTGAAATTTAGTTTATATAGATCTAAATAATCCAAAACATATAATGTTGCTTCAAAATATAAAAATAAAGTGTCTTGTATTATAGTAGGTAGGTAACTATCAAAAAAAAAACTAAAAAAAATCATACTTGAAATCTATGTATAATATACATATATTGTAATAAACGTTCAAATGTTTACTTAGTACATTATAAAAAATTAACTTAAGTTCATTATAATACATTATAACAGGTGTTCAAATAAACATTTCATACGACAAATTTTGTTAATTCATACAGTCTCTCTTCAATTTTAAATTTTTCTTCAAATTATCTACAAAACATAAATGTTTAGTAAATTGGATGACTTGATTAAGTATTTAATTATTTATCTAAAAGAGATGTGCCGGGTCGCCACATTACTATATCGAGGGGCCATGGTGCAAGTGTCGTCCATAAATATCATAACATATATTATATTAGTTACAAACTCTTGAATTAAGAGTTATGTTCTAAAAGGAAATGCCTCAAGGTTGCCTTAGTAGATCGAGGGACCGTTGTTAAAGTGCCGTCCACCAATAAAGTACCGGGAAAAAAACGAAGAATTCAAATATAGAAGGTACTTATATCATATACTTTTATCAAAGTATGATTGTGTTAGTCACAGTCTTGTAAATGATATTGTCTTATGTTTTTCCAATTTAATTATACAAAATACTGAAAATTAATGAAATCACAAATATTAGTACAATAGAGAGACTGTGCATTGATTTACAAATTTGTCTTAAATTTACTTTTTGCATAGAGAATATGAAGGTGGGCTGGGCTCTTAATATCAGAGTATGGGGGACAGGTCTGGGATTTCATATTATCATTAATAGAGACTCGTTAATCGCTTTTATGTGCTTCAAATTGTTTACACGAGTGAGCTGGGTATGGCTCCATCATAGATAATATAGATATAACATAATGGATAGGACATAATAGTCTTACCAGCGGTCTTCGAGGGGAACTAAGGTGTCAACAATCTAAGGATAAACTTGATAATCAATCACTTATAAGTTCGGCAACCTGCAACTCAGGAACTTTTTATTCAAAGTGTCCTAATGTAATAAGTCATAAGAAGCTAGTTTGGTAAACCTAAGATTAGTTGAAGCTATGGTGATGATAGACGACTACAATCACTAGTCGAGAGCTTTGCGATGATGTTTTCCTACCAACTATAAAGTTATTCGATATTGTAAACATAACAATAAAAGAAAATATTTAAATATTATTAATTTGGTTATGTTAGGTTAGGTTAGGATAGGACAGTAAATAATTTATTTAATAATTTATTCTATTAGACGTTAACTAATTATTATAGTTTTTAACACGATCTTAAAGACTGTCAGCTAGAGTTGTACCAGTATAGTTATTAAAAACTTAAATACAGCCAACATTAAATAATGATTTTTTTAACACAACAAATTATAAAATGTATTTTAAAATATAACAAAATATAATTTTTTTAGGATTTTATAAGGTTTTCAATACTTATGAGCTTTTGTAAATAGAAAATGTATAAAATCAATAGTTTTAATTTAATATATAGTTTTGTGTTTTATTATCCTACTGTCAAAGAATTCTCAGGGTTTTCTTTCCACATTTTTTTACATTGTACTATTTCTAATTTTTTTTCCGCACATATTTACAAAGACTAAAACAGATATCTGACTATGTTTTTATTTGCATTTAGACTTTATAGTTTGTTATTTAATATTGACTGTAGACCCAGCCAAACACAATATTATTTTAAATTAAACATTATTTTGTGTCCTTCATAAATTACTATCACATAATAGAGTCCGTGCAGGACCTTTTACTGATTTAATTTTTTTGCATCCTTTATAAATTACATTCGTTTTTATACATTTTCTAATACATATATTACGGTGATACACCTCTGATCATAATAACTGTTCGTATTATTATAATGTAAACAATACCTAGTTTTTGGATTGTAGTTAATATGTATTGCAGTATTTAGCTTCCAGCGTATTCTTTTGTTTAGTGTTATTTCACACAGATTTCTCAAACAATTTTTTTTTCAATTCATTGAACTCTAGTAGATTTTTTTGTATAAATATTTTTCAAGATTAACTGGCTATACCTGGGAGTACGCTGAGTACCCGTGTACTCATAAAGCGTGTTCCTACAGTCAAATTTTTTCAAAATTTTTTTTTTGTTTTCTAAAATCAATTTGTCTGCAGGCGCCAACACCTCCCTTCAATTTTTTTTTTTAGTACTGTAACTCTAATTGAATATTTTGTATTGACTTGAAAATTGATAACTTGGTGCCCCATGAATAATAATTCTTTAATGAACTAAATACTTTGAATAGTTTTTTCTAATTTTTTTTCCAAATTTAATTTTGTTTTCTAAAATCGATTTGCTTGCGGGCGCCAACACCTCCCTTCAATTTCTTTTTTAGTACTGTAACTCTAGTTGAATATTTTGTTTTGACTTGAAAATTGATAACTTGGTGCCCCATGAATAATCATTCTTTAATGAACTAAATATTTTGAATAGTTTTTTCTAAATTTTTTTCCAAATTTTTTTTTTTGTTTTCTAAAATCGATTTGCCTACGAGCGCCAACCCCTCCCTTTAATTTTTTTTTTTTTAGTACTGTAACTCTAGTTGAATATTTTGTATTGACTTGAAAATTGATAACTTGGTGCCCCATGAATAATCATTCTTTAATGAACTAAATATTTTGAATAGTTTTTTCTAAATTTTTTTGAAATTTTTTTTTTTGTTTTCTAAAATCGATTTGCCTGCGGGCGCCAACACCTCCCTTCAATTTTTTTTTATGATTTTAACTCTAGCCAAATTTTTTAAACATTGAAAATCTGGTACCTTTTGAATAATTCTTTAATGAATTAAATATTTTGAATAGTTGTTTCTGTTTAAGATTCTGGGCATTTTAGTTTGTACTATGTAATGTGTATTCATACGTTAAATTGTTTGTATTGACTTGAAAATTGATAACTACTTGGTGCCCCATGAATAATCATTCTTCAATGAACTAAATATTTTGAATAGTTTATTCTGTTTAAGATTTGGTTAGGACAATTTAGTTTGAACTTCTTAATGTGTGTTTCTAATGTAAATTTTTTTCCAAATTTTTTTTTTGTTTTCTAAAATCGATTTGCCTGCGGGCGCCAACACCTCCCTTCATTTTTTTTTTTATGATTTTAACTCTAGCCAAATTTTTTAAACTTTGACAATCTGTTACCCTTTGAATAATTCTTTAATGAATTAAATATTTTGAATAGTTGTTTCTGTTTAAGATTCTGGGCATTTTAGTTTGTACTATGTAATGTGTATTCATACGTTAAATTGTTTGTATTGACTTGAAAATTGATAACTACTTGGTGCCCCATGAATAATCATTCTTCAATGAACTAAATATTTTGAATAGTTTTTTCTGTTTAAGATTTGGTTAGGACAATTTAGTTTGAACTTCTTAATGTGTGTTTCTAATGTAAATTTTTTTCCAAATTTTTTTTTTGTTTTCTAAAATTGATTTGCCTGCGGGCGCCAACACCTCCCTTCAATTTTTTTTTATGATTTTAACTCTAGCCAAATTTTTTAAACATTGAAAATCTGGTACCCTTTGAATAATTCTTTAATGAATTAAATATTTTGAATAGTTGTTTCTGTTTAAGATTCTGGGCATTTTAGTTTGTACTATGTAATGTGTATTCATACGTTAAATTGTTTGTATTGACTTGAAAATTGATAACTACTTGGTGCCCCATGAATAATCATTCTTCAATGAACTAAATATTTTGAATAGTTTTTTCTGTTTAAGATTTGGTTAGGACAATTTAGTTTGAACTTCTTAATGTGTGTTTCTAATGTAAATTTTTTTCCAAATTTTTTTTTTGTTTTCTAAAATCGATTTGCCTGCGGGCGCCAACACCTCCCTTCAATTTTTTTTTATGATTTTAACTCTAGCCAAATTTTTTAAACATTGAAAATCTGGTACCCTTTGAATAATTCTTTAATGAATTAAATATTTTGAATAGTTGTTTCTGTTTAAGATTCTGGGCATTTTAGTTTGTACTATGTAATGTGTATTCATACGTTAAATTGTTTGTATTGACTTGAAAATTGATAACTACTTGGTGCCCCATGAATAATCATTCTTCAATGAACTAAATATTTTGAATAGTTTTTTCTGTTTAAGATTTGGTTAGGACAATTTAGTTTGAACTTCTTAATGTGTGTTTCTAATGTAAATTTTTTTCCAAATTTTTTTTTTTGTTTTCTAAAATCGATTTGCCTGCGGGCGCCAACACCTCCCTTCAATTTTTTTTTATGATTTTAACTCTAGCCAAATTTTTTAAACATTGAAAATCTGGTACCCTTTGAATAATTCTTTAATGAATTAAATATTTTGAATAGTTGTTTCTGTTTAAGATTCTGGGCATTTTAGTTTGTACTTTGTAATGAGTATTCATACAGTAAAATCTATTTGCCTGCGGGCGCCAACCCCTCCCTTCAATTTTTTTTTTTTAGTACTGTAACTCTAGTTGAATATTTTGTATTGACTTGAAAATTGATAACTTGGTGCCCCATGAATAATCATTCTTTAATGAACTTAATATTTTGAATAGTTTTTTCTAAATTTTTTTCCAAATTTTTTTCCAAATTTTTTTTTGTTTTCTAAAATGCTTTTGCCTGCGGGCGCCCACACCCACCTTCAATTTTTTTTTTGTTATGTGACTAGTTGAATTTTTTGTATAGACATTGTAATGTGTATTCCTACAATAATATTTTTTTTTAAATTTTTTTTTGTTTTCTAAAATGCATTTGCCTGCGGGCGCCAACACCCTCTTTCAATTTTTATTTTTGTTATGTAACTCTAGTTGAATTTTTTGTATATACTTTTTGAACATTGATAACCTGGTGCACTTTGAATAATCCATCGTTAATGAACTAAATATTTTGAATAGTTTTTTTTCTGTTTAAGATTCCTGACATTTTAGTTTGAAGTTTTAAATTTAAATTTTTTTTTGTTTTCTAAAATTCTTTTGCCTGCGGGCGCCCACACCCACCTTTTGACTTGAAAATTGATAACTTGGTGTCCCATGAATAATCATTCTTTAATGAACTAAATATTTGGAATAGTTTTTTCTAAATTTTTTTCCAAATTTTTTTTTGTTTTCTAAAATCGATTTGCCTGCGGGCGCCAACCCCTCCCTTTAATTTTTTTTTTTTTAGTACTGTAACTCTAGTTGAATATTTTGTATTGACTTGAAAATTGATAACTTGGTGCCCCATGAATAATCATTCTTTAATGAACTAAATATTTTGAATAGTTTTTTCTAAATTTTTTTGAAATTTTTTTTTTTTTGTTTTCTAAAATGCTTTTGCCTGCGGGCGCCCACACCCACCTTCAATTTTTTTTTTTGTTATGTGACTAGTTGAATTTTTCGTATAGACTGAAATGTGCGCATTCCTACAATAATATTTTTTAAAATTTTTTTTTGTTTTCTAAAATGATTTGCCTGCGGGCACCAACACCCTCTTTCAATTTTTTTTTAGTTATTTGACTAGTTGAATTTTTTGTATAGACTTTGTAATATGTATTTCTACAATAATATTTTTTTTAAAATTTTTTTTTGTTTTCTAAAATGCTTTTGCCTGCGGGCGCCCACACCCACCTTTTGACTTGAAAATTGATAACTTGGTGCCCCATGAATAATCATTCTTTAATGAACTAAATATTTGGAATAGTTTTTTCTAAATTTTTTTCCAAATTTTTTTTTTGTTTTCTAAAATCGATTTGCCTGCAGGCGCCAACCCCTCCCTTCAATTTTTTTTTTTTTAGTACTGTAACTCTAGTTGAATATTTTGTATTGACTTGAAAATTGATAACTTGGTGCCCCATGAATAATCATTCTTCAATGAACTAAATATTTTGAATAGTTTTTTCTGTTTAAGATTTGGTTAGGACAATTTAGTTTGAACTTCTTAATGTGTGTTTCTAATGTAAATTTTTTTCCAAATTTTTTTTTTGTTTTCTAAAATCGATTTGCCTGCGGGCGCCAACACCTCCCTTCATTTTTTTTTTTATGATTTTAACTCTAGCCAAATTTTTTAAACTTTGACAATCTGTTACCCTTTGAATAATTCTTTAATGAATTAAATATTTTGAATAGTTGTTTCTGTTTAAGATTCTGGGCATTTTAGTTTGTACTATGTAATGTGTATTCATACGTTAAATTGTTTGTATTGACTTGAAAATTGATAACTACTTGGTGCCCCATGAATAATCATTCTTCAATGAACTAAATATTTTGAATAGTTTTTTCTGTTTAAGATTTGGTTAGGACAATTTAGTTTGAACTTCTTAATGTGTGTTTCTAATGTAAATTTTTTTCCAAATTTTTTTTTTGTTTTCTAAAATTGATTTGCCTGCGGGCGCCAACACCTCCCTTCAATTTTTTTTTATGATTTTAACTCTAGCCAAATTTTTTAAACATTGAAAATCTGGTACCCTTTGAATAATTCTTTAATGAATTAAATATTTTGAATAGTTGTTTCTGTTTAAGATTCTGGGCATTTTAGTTTGTACTATGTAATGTGTATTCATACGTTAAATTGTTTGTATTGACTTGAAAATTGATAACTACTTGGTGCCCCATGAATAATCATTCTTCAATGAACTAAATATTTTGAATAGTTTTTTCTGTTTAAGATTTGGTTAGGACAATTTAGTTTGAACTTCTTAATGTGTGTTTCTAATGTAAATTTTTTTCCAAATTTTTTTTTTGTTTTCTAAAATCGATTTGCCTGCGGGCGCCAACACCTCCCTTCAATTTTTTTTTATGATTTTAACTCTAGCCAAATTTTTTAAACATTGAAAATCTGGTACCCTTTGAATAATTCTTTAATGAATTAAATATTTTGAATAGTTGTTTCTGTTTAAGATTCTGGGCATTTTAGTTTGTACTATGTAATGTGTATTCATACGTTAAATTGTTTGTATTGACTTGAAAATTGATAACTACTTGGTGCCCCATGAATAATCATTCTTCAATGAACTAAATATTTTGAATAGTTTTTTCTGTTTAAGATTTGGTTAGGACAATTTAGTTTGAACTTCTTAATGTGTGTTTCTAATGTAAATTTTTTTCCAAATTTTTTTTTTGTTTTCTAAAATCGATTTGCCTGCGGGCGCCAACACCTCCCTTCAATTTTTTTTTATGATTTTAACTCTAGCCAAATTTTTTAAACATTGAAAATCTGGTACCCTTTGAGTAATTCTTTAATGAACTAAATATTTTGAATAGTTTTTTCTAAAATTTTTTCCAAATTTTTTTTTGTTTTCTAAAATTGATTTGCCTGCGGGCGCCAACACCTTCCTTCAATTTTTTTTTATGATTTTAACTAGCCAAATTTTTTAAACATTGAAAATCTGGTACCCTTTGAGTAATTCTTTAATGAACTAAATATTTTGAATAGTTTTTTCTGTTTAAGATTCTGGGCATTTTAGTTTGTACTTTGTAATGAGTATTCATACAGTAAAATCTATTTGCCTGCGGACGCCAACCCCTCCCTTCAATTTTTTTTTTTTTTAGTACTGTAACTCTAGTTGAATATTTTGTATTGACTTGAAAATTGATAACTTGGTGTCCCATGAATAATCATTCTTTAATGAACTTAATATTTTGAATAGTTTTTTCTAATTTTTTTTCCAAATTTTTTTCCAAATTTTTTTTTGTTTTCTAAAATGATTTGCCTGCGGGCACCAACACCCTCTTTCAATTTTTTTTTAGTTATTTGACTAGTTGAATTTTTTGTATATACTTTTTGAACATTGATAACCTGGTGCACTTTGAATAATCCATCGTTAATGAACTAAATATTTTGAATAGTTTTTCTCTGTTTAAGATTCTGGACATTTTAGTTTGAAGTTTTTAATTTCAATTTTTTTTTATTTTCTAAAATTCTTTTGCCTTCGGGCGCCAACACTCTCCTTCAATTTTTTTTTTAGTTATGTGATTTTATTTAGTACAGTATGTCTGATCCTAGTTCGAATTTTGTGATTTTATTTATATTATGTAATTTTAAGGATTTTTTTTTATCTTAAAATTAATTATGCATAGATATTTTTTTTTATAGAAACACAATTTTGTGTGTTAATTTATAATATGAAGTCGAATATGAAGTATTAGTTGGTGTTTTGGTAATTTGGCTGAAGCCAATAGTGTCAATTAATTTTTTATGTTCTCATATACTTTTGTAGTTTTGTACATTAATACTCAATATATTTATTCTATACTTTTATAAATCTTTATTAAATCTAATAGACAAACGTATAAATGTATAATATATACTTAAACATTTTACACTTAGTATCTAACCAAATATAATATTATTATTTTTCCAAATATGTTGTGTTTATGAATGTTTCCAATACTATTATTATGTATTATTCATACAGCAGTATTATTATTATTATTATGAACCTTTCACATAAAAACATAAATAATACACAAATACTGTCAAATATGTTTAGGTAGTTATTTATTATTTTGTAAGATATCATTAAGATTAAAGATCATTTAGATAATCTTTACATTTGTAATTAGTAATTACCGAATAAACCTTGAACAAATTACCTAACAAAAAAAATTATTTATACATGCATTTTTTTTTTGTCATTTAGTACAACATTGAAGTATTAATAATAAAAAAGGTGGGCTAGTGGATGTCGCTCTGCTGTACAGTAGGTTACAAGTGGATCACTGTATAATGGATGGGATTAAATTTGAATTCAATGATATATGAAAAATATGATATCATTGTGTAAGAAAAACGATTCTGAGCGGAGACGGTATGTCAGTCTAGGTTTAAGACATCATATAGGTACTTAAAACACTCACAAAAAACATATGAGGAACCCTCAACTTTTTTTTTCTTCCAGTAATAAGAACTAATGTTACACTTTGTATTAAATGTTCAATGTTTTTGACAATGCAGAAGTTTTTTATCAACAATTATTGAAAAAACAACAAAAAAATTCGAAAATTTAAAATTTCTAAAGTTCTCAAAAAGAGTTAAAATATTTTGAAAATTATTCAATGCATAGAAATTGGTAATATAAACATATTTTGGTGAACAGTTCAAGATATACGGTTATTGGTTTTTTAATTTAAAAAAAATAAGAGAATAGATTTTGTCGAAAACTTGGTTACTTATTAATTAAAACTATTAAAACAAGTACGGAGAATTTGTTACTTTTTGACACTACAAACTACCAACTAGAAAAGATATTAAAGTTGAAAATCTTGGTATTTTTACTGCTCCGAAATATGACGACAGACCCAAAAATAAAGTCCATTCAGTCTAAAATTCATTTTTATGCCTCATAAAAATTATCAGTGTTTAAACTTATTTAAATATTGGTGTTAAATTAAAATAATAATATTCAAAAGTAAACGTTTAATTTAACTTGTGGTTAAATTATTTTTGTCTATATATTTAAAATAGATATTATTTTAGATTCTGAGCGAAGCGATGAATGTATTGATTTTACAATGATGTGTGATTTTTTTTTTTTTGATTTTTTTAATTTTTTTTTGTGCCTGTCATCGATTCGAGTTATCGAGATTTCACTGCATATGCAAAGAGCAAAGGCAAACGACGACTAAATTGAGTATTGACACATAAAATCGAATGGCATTTATTTTGACATACAAAACGTTTATAGCGATAACAAAAAAATAATATAATGACTTGTAAAGGTGCGTAGGTATACAATTAATACATAATACATTAATCAATAATAACAGGCATATTATATTCTATATGATTATGTTTCAGTACAGAATAAGACAAGTAGGTATATTAATTGGCTAGAATGCTTTGGCGAACTAAACAAAATTAAATTAAGAAAGTTATGAATTGTTAATGATTGTAAACGCGATGGAAATTATTTATATTGACAAAACAAGGGTCTAAGGGAATTTGGAGTGAATGGCACGTAAGTTTAAATCATTTGTATGAACTGAAATCGACAAATTTTACTTAAATATCTTTCTTTTAATAAAGAAAGAAGTAAAGTTTATAAAAAAAGCAAAAAATGCCAACGGCACGTAGTGTTCCCAAGCGGTCACCCATCTAAGTACTAACTACGCCCGACGTTGTTTTTACTTCAGTGATCGGACATGAACTGGTGTATTCAACGTGGTATGGTCGTTGGCGAATTCAAGGGGAAAAATTATAATATTTAAATAAACTATCTAACAAAATGTTATTCATGTTTTTATATTATATTACAATAATATAAGTTTATTATAAGTAAATAATGGATTATTAGGTTTAAAATATGATTCTTATATGTTCTAAAAAGTCCAAAAATATTCTCTTAATAATCCTTAAACTATAGTAATATATTATATATAATAATATATTGCTTTACTGCTCTAGTTATATGCTTTTTTTCTTCAAATAGTATAAATATATATTATAATATCAATAACTGAATTACCAGTTATAACAGTGCCGCAACAACCGCAGGGGCAGCCGGGGCAATGCCCCTGTAGAGGGCTGCTAATCGTTGGCTCAAGGGGCCCCGACGGCGCACAGCATCTACTTTAAATTTTTAAATAATTGCATTGTAGGTAATCTAATGTTTAAATCAAATAAAATATATTAAATAAAAATATCTATTTTTATAATTTATCATGCTATCTAATTTGTTGCCGAAGAACAAGGGGCCCCTATTTATCCATAATAATACCTATATTTATCTTTAAAATTATATTCTTATAGTGTTTTATTGTTTTATTGTTATTGAGTTACTTTTATGTGTGGAAAGCTTTAATTAATATTTATAATAAAAAAAAGAACACTAAAAGTGTAGTTATATTTTAATAATAATACACTGGTCAGTGGGCCTTCACATAAAATTTTTTAGGTTTTTAAAAAAAAAATCACCATCATTATTTATTTTTGTATAGGTAACCTATAAACAAATATTGTATACATATACCTCAGGGTCCAATACATTGACTTTGTCCGGGACCCCAAGAATCCTAATTGTTTTACTGGCCGTAGACAGGGCCGTATATACTTAACCAAAACTCGTTTATCAGAATTTAAATAAGAAGGGAGGTCAATTAAAAAAAAATAAAATTTGGAAGTGACTCTGCTGAACAGTAGGGTACAAGTGGGTGACTGTTATGGATAGTGTTACATTTGAATTCAATGATATAATATCATTGTATACGAAAAACGATTCCAAGTGGAGACGATTTGACAGCCTAGGATATTGTATACTATATACTTATATTGATATTATTAAATATTATTAATACCGTAGCCGGTTAAGTTGAGTTATTATTATTTGTTTATTATCATATTTGTATATAATAATACATTTTAGACGTTTCAATTACCCACGAATAATATTTTTAAAATAGGTATATAAATTACAAGTTACAACGAATAATTATGAACGATATTTCAAAAATTAATTGCCGAAAATCATTAGTTTTTAACTGAAAACGACAGAGAAGTCTGAATTTGGCGGTCAGTCTTATTTTTAATTTATATTATAGCTAATTGAACTTTTTGGTATTTTCATATAATATATCCGGTGTAGTCACTCGCACACTGCGCTTGCTCGAACAATTAAAATCAAAAACATCCCTCGACTTGTTATGTAAATCCACCATGGGTGGGTGTCAGAATTATTTTTGCATCATCAATTTTAAAACGTTGATTTACCTAGATAAAAAAAAAATTAATTTGTTATACTTAAGCTCGGTAAACTTTAAGCGTTGTACGGGTGCGTAAAACACCGAAAATCGTGAACTTCGTAAGGCTGTACCATAAATACCAATGGCTTCCCGGTAGTTTTGGACAAGTACCTACATAGGTAACTTATAATAATTCATATTGTAAATTAATTAGGTACCAAAAAAATATAACTTCTCAAACACTGTGTCTATTGACACTGCCGGGAGAATGTATTAGAATGTCTATAAACTTACGGACCAGTAAATATGGCTCGCCGTAGCTCGCCCGTCGTGTTCGGCGGTCTGCGCCACCGCCGCCGCCACTGCCGCCGCTGCCGTTACGAGTCTCGTCTCCGTGCACGCGCCGCAATCGCCGCAGCTAGCATCACAGCTAGCCGCCGCCACCGCAACCGCCGTCCGCCGCGGCCGGGCGCTCGCCGGATCCGCCGTGCGATGGTCTCGAGTGTCGAAAACCGCGCGCGAGCTCGCGACGCCGTCGACCGCCGCCCGTCTTTCCGCGGAACCGACCCGCGAAGAACGTGTAGATGGCGACTCACCGCCCCGGGACACAATGTGCTCTTTCGCGTACCACTCCCCCGTCTAGCCGCCGTCTCTTCTGGCGCTCCTCGGCCGAGGTGTGGGAACAGGATTCTGCTGGCCGTTATTCCCATCGGCGGCCGCAGCAACACAACAGGCGTCCGGCCCGTTTTACGCCTACCCACGCCCTGGACACGTATCTGCACAACGTCCGTCCACGGCGCGGATGTACGCCTGTCTGTCACTCGGCCACCGGATCAATAGACTCCTCGCAGTCAAGACATCCGGTTTGCCCACTGTTCGCCGACTTTCTGCCGTCGGCCTCGGCCGGCCGCATCTCGGCGCGATCCGCCTGCTGTTCTTCTGCGATTTCCGCGCGGTCGTCGGTGTCCAAAAGTGCAGCCCGTCCATGCGATGGTTCGGACTGTCCGCTGCAAGGCTGCACTTCCGGGACCTGTTCGACTTGGCCGATGACGACCGCGCTCACCACCGAAACGACGTAGTCGCTTAACTCAGCTCCGGAGAGCTCCTCCTCGCCGTCGTCCAAGACTTCGGTTTCGGGTTCTTTCGAGTAAAGGAGTTCGGTTTTTGCTAACAGAGCTGCTACTACGTCCATTGCAGACACGTTAAAATAGGCCTCGTCGTCGTAAACGCGTTGCATGATGGTTTTGATAATTGCGCGTGTTCGCTACTCGAAGATGTAAAATGTTGTGAACGCGAAACTAGAAAATCGTCGTTAGGCTGTCGTCGAAAAAAACAAATATTTCCCAGACGACGGCGGTGCCGAGTAGTTATTATTCTGGCCAGCCGCGAGTACGCGCACGATATTATGTTCGGATCGGTCGGCGTAAAGATTTCGTGCCTTTTTAATTTTTTCAAATCCGTTATTATTGATACTCAAAATAATATAAAACAATTATATTATATTATAATATTTTAACGAGTAATCGTGTTTCGGTTTGTATTTGGTGTATACTGCAGCGCTCGTCGATGCATAATGTACCTACAATCTACATGTACTGTTAGGGAAGTCTTTTAGATTCTGAACGGAGCGATGAATGACGTATTGATCTTGCAACGATGTGTGTGGTTTTTTTTTGCGTACACGTTTTATATATAATATATATAATGATTCGATCTCAAACTTTAACGGTTATTTCTGATACCAAACCGAATTTAGTTGGTTCATAAATATTGAAAATTCTATGTCTGCTCTGTTTTTTTGAACATTATATTATCACCAACTATCATTTATCTATATACTATTTGCAACTATAGAACTTGGAAGTTGGAATATAGTTCAATCATTTCGTGTGATATTAATCATTCATATTTAATAATCCTATCACCAGAGGAAATGGATTTTAGGTTTCCCAATTATTTTTATATCTTATTTTTATGTTTTTTTGAGCCACGTGTAACTGCCATGAGTAAAGTATTATTATATGCGAACTACCAAAGCAATATACCAATAATACCATAATAATTACATACCTGTAATATATTATAATATAAGACCTAGTCAACGGTAAATTGTATAGGTACAATATGATGACTGCATACGATTGGTGGAGCTATAGCATACTATTTTTAATCACGAGTGCGACACGAGCGGACTGAAATATGACTTTGGACGTGTGAACTAGTTTGTATACCTAGTTCAATGTGGCATGCGACAAACGTGAAACGACGGGAAAAAATAACTGGACGTAATCAGTGTCTCTAGTGTTGCGATTTGGCTTAGGTGCCTAAACTGAAAATAATAATAAAAAAAAAACAATACATAATATATATATTATGTAAAATAGCCTAGGTGATCAATTATTACCGTGAGAGCTGGGTAGTTACCCTCCTCTAGATTTCATATAATCATATATCATGTATATTTTTTTTCTACGCTCATCTGCTTATTGTAACTGCAGTTATTACAGATTGTTATATAAAATAGTCCAATATAAATGTTGAAAAAAAAGATAAATATAAAACATTGATAAATATTCGTATATTTACGCCAAACAATTTTTTAAAGTATGATATCCTAGTGATTTGTAAATGAAAGATGAACAAAGTTAAAGTACCTACTTACCAAAGTATAATATAAGTTGTAACATTTACTTCTGTGTGGGTAGTCTGTTGCAATTGTGCATGACATCTATAACATGACAATAGTAGGTACTATAAGTAGGTGGATTATTATATGTTTACCCTCGTGTTTACCTAATACAATATTATTGATAATTGATCATTAGCTACCACAAGTGTTTATAATATATCATATAATATATGGCTTTAATAATAAGGATTTTTTATTTAGACTAGTTCTACGTCATTTAGTCTAAAAAAATAAGTAGATATAGGTAATAATGATAAATTAAATATTATTTATAACAATTCATGTACATTTATTTTTAACTTATTTGTTTGAATTTCAGAAAAAGATCATAAAAATTAATATTAAGAATATCTAATGGTTCAAAACTGAAGTTTACAACCAAAGAACCGGCCATGGCTACACAGCAATCAATATAATTGTATATTGGTTCTTAGTAATTGGCCTTCATTTGACGGTAGTACACTAGTACTAAGGTTTAAGGTCTGACCCTGCGTAATGATTCATATACATGTTCCGTCTATATGAGTAATAACTAATAAGATCTACGCATCTTACCCATTTTGTCATGTGTATATGTAGTAATAGTTCACTATAGTTCGTGTTCATAATCAATGCTACATTTCTACTACCTACCGACTGTTATTTTAGCAGTCTAACGTTATTTGATTAACAATCGATGACAATATTTTCTACGTTAACGACAATGGACAAACCCTAAGCTAATCTAACCTGACCGGTAAACGACACTACGTATAATATAATAATACTTTTTACCGAATTGCAGTGCACGACAACAACTGTTTTTGCGTCGTCCGCGATTATGTCACCGCGCACTTAGAGGAAACAAAAAATTCACGCGATGATATTTTTTAATGAAATAATCATCGTAAATTGTTCGAGGACGGGACGGTCTAAAAATTCTTAATTTTCGACTTTAGCGCTTTGGCGCCGCGTTTTGTGCACTTGTCTCTCATAACAGAAGACAATATTTTGATGTGGATAACGGCCAGCGGAATCCCGCCCCCGCACCTCGGCCGAAGAACACCAGACGAGACGGTGGCAAAACGGGGTAGTGGTGGTGTGGTACACTGGTACGTGAAAGAGCACATATCATTATTGTGTCCGGGCGGTAAGTCACCCTGTACGTTTTCTGCAGGTCAACTCCGCGGAACGACGAGATGACGGTGGACGGCGTTGCGAGCTCGCCGCGGTTGCCGACACTATCGAGACCGTGACGAAATAACGCTCCGACCGTGCCGGGAGAGCGTATATCTATATACATATATAGATGGTTAGGTTAGGATATACAGGGTGATTCGTAAAGCGTAAAACACTCATTATCTCAAAAAGTATTAATGTTTTTGAAAATATTTTTTTACATAGTTTCAAGTTGTTAAAAAAATTATATTTTTAAATATTTTTTATCTATAAAATTTTTTAAGTTTTTTACTTTTTTGAATGACAGCATAGAGTTTGAAATTCATATTCCAAAGCAGTGATGGACCGCAGTAACCCCACTTCGCATTCACGTACCACTCCCCATGCTTATTATTGTGTCTCGTCTGGTGTTATTTTTTTCTCTCTTCTTTATTAATTATTGTTCTTTTGGCCTTTTTGATCATTTTCTGTAAAAATAATATCTTTAAACATTTGTAAAAATTAACATTTCGAAATTCACAGTTCATAATTTAAAATTCGAAATTGATATATATAATTAAATTTTTGGTCTTCTGGTATTATTTTTTTCCGCCTCTATTTTTCTTTGTTTTCCTTATTCTATTGACATTTTGTCATTTTCAGTAAAAATTTCTAATTTACATTGGTAAAAATTAAATTAAAAATTTTTTTTTTACATTTGTTCTTGTTTGCAAATTTAAACACTATATTTTGAAAAACCGTTTATTTAAATATATTATAATAAAATGAGTTTATAATGTAATAAAGTTACTTATTATGTTAATATTGTGTTTTTTTTTCGTGTTAAGAATTATATTTTTGGTTTTATTTATTTCAACAGAATAATGTTCCTCGCTGAACATGCCGGGGAAGTTCTCAAACGGGTATTAGTATTATTATATTTTGTTTATAAATGGTTGGTGTTGGTTTTAATAATAAATATTATTGTTATTAATACGATAAGCCTGTGTATTTTAGTACCTACTGTAATACATCGAGTTTGAACCACGGTTTCAGTGGACAAAATTTTTTGCATTTTTGATACATTAACTTAGGTACGCACCTCGAGGGGGTCCGCGATCTAACGAAGGTAGTTTGCTTACTTAATATCACGGACTAAGATATAAAAGAGATATCTAGTATATATAAGATATCTTAGTCCGTGCTTAATATTATACTGCTCGCCTTATCACAAAAACCTAGCAATAGAAACGCATTGCCATGTCAGCTAGTATAATATAATATTACATAATAAATAATTATGTATATTGTTCTATTTATCTATTATTATACTTCTATGATAATATTGAACAAAAAAA
The DNA here is from genome assembly GCF_019925205.1 of Metopolophium dirhodum. Taxonomy (NCBI): domain Eukaryota; kingdom Metazoa; phylum Arthropoda; class Insecta; order Hemiptera; family Aphididae; genus Metopolophium; species Metopolophium dirhodum. Next base: position 30,777,431 of record NC_083568.1, on the reverse strand, counting down.
TAAAGTTTTTAATACAAATGAATTTGGCGGGTCGCCGGCCGATGATAATGTAATTTGTTACTGTGGTTGTGGTTCTATGGTTGTAAATTCCAAGCTGAACAGCTGATATGATATTGCTTACATGATAGTGATATTCGGCTTTTTTTTGAAATTTTAATCTATAAAATACCATTTTTCTTTTTTTTTCTTTCTGGTCTGAGGTTAGTAGTTAGTACTGTACTACTGTTATTTTGTATAGTCTATAATGTCATACAGTGTACTAGCACTGTTGTTCTATGGTACTAGTCAAATTTAATTTAATTTGTCATTGGTATTATGGTACAACTAGTGCGAGGCGGTAACTAAACTTACTATAAAGTACCTATAAACAGTTAATTACAAAGCACGTGATCGCGGTGCGAGAAGGACGCTATTGACAATATTCTGTAGAAGATATATTTATTATTATTAGTTATCACTAAATGTTGGTAATTATTACACGTTTACTATTTAGCATTCAGCATTTCAACACTCGGCTTAATAAATTGTAAAAAAACTTATAAGATTAGCGAAATCAGAGATACAGTGTGAATGAGCAGTAAGTATTTTGTACTTTGTTAGTTGTAATTAATTTATCTCTTCAACCATTTATAGTATATAAATACAAATTGAATGCCTAACTGAATATTGTATTCTATATAAGTATAAAAAACTTTTATGTAGATTTGAGTTAGGTATAATAATTAATTGTATCTACCAGGGCCGGATTGGTAAGGCAAGCTACCAAGAAATCTTGGTGGGCCGCTTAAAGTTTGGGCCGGTCGTGTGAGTATGAGTGTAAATGATTTCATATTTAAAGTACGATTGGCCACCTTTAAGCTGGTAATAATTATAGACATAATTTTGGGCCACTGAATGTGTAAATCCAGCCCTGGTATCTACCGACCCTGTTATGTACACTCATAGACCTTAAAACTAATTGACTGCACATTCCACTCCGCCCTGCCATCAATGCTAGGTGATCATATAACCATATAACTGAGAGAAAGAACCGAAAGTAGTGAAGGAGCCCTCTTAAAGCCTACATAAAGAACTGTATACATTTTACTACTTTGTTTCTTCTTTCGCCCACTCTATATCATACCCCTGACTTCTCTCTCTAAGCGCTGTCCATTAGTTTATAGGTCTATGTGTACACTATTTAACTATCAGAACCACATACTTCTTCATATCCCTCTTACATAAGCGTGCGCATAATTTCTGGCAGGGTAGTCATATTATATAAGTATATAACACATTAACAAACATACGTATTATGTATGGTATATATTCATATTCACACCTAAGTTATAATAACTAATTGAGATGGGATAACCTCATTTAACTTACAATTACCATAGTAAAAAAGTATGTTATGATTGACTATCAATTATATCATGATATTGATATTGAATATTGATGGGAGAAAGTTCGCAAAATAGTCAAGCTTACCATGACTACCCTGTGCGCACGCTTATGTCCCTCTAATATATTATAAGCAGTTATGTATTTTTGTATTTCCCATTGATCTATGAATTGCTACTGCAATTAAATTATAATTATAATAATATATATAATTTAGTTTTGTTACCTAATTAGTGATTAAAATGCCAGTTATGAGTTAACAAAGGTCATTGATTAAATGTACAGTAGGTATAGTTAATCAATGCAGAGGTCGAAGAGCAGAGCAAGCATAGAGTAGAGCTAGGCACGTACTGGCCCACCGGGATACCTTGGCCCTCTTAAAAATTATAAAACCCTGGCCCCCTACCAAATGTAGGTACAAGTTTCAATTAAATTTTAAATTTTAATTGAATAATATTGAAAAGAGAAAATTACATAAAAGCAAATAATGAATTTTGTTAGTATTTACCTAAGTTATTGATAATGCAATTTTTGGCGTACTAGCGTTGATCATATTATTATACTAATACGTCTTGTTCATCAAAAAACAAATATTTTTCTTTAAAATTCTTATGTATTATGATAAGAACTAGACAAAGTCGCAAGTGAGTACACTGCTTCTGATTACATAATACCGTTATTTATAAATTGCTCGGATTAATAATTATTGATGATTAACCTAATATTAGGTATACTTATATTATTACATTTATTTAAATTTTGTCGTCAGGGGTCACCTTGTGCAATTTTACTAATTAAAAAAGATTTAAAGTTCTAGCCCCACCTGATCCAACGTATTGGCTTTCGTCTACTCTGAATAATCCTGATATTCTAGATATTTTTGTGATCTAAATACTGAATAACTTATTTAGCACTACTAAAAATTTACTTGATTTAAATTCTGATCACTCGTTAGTGCTCCTAACTCTCAATACTTCTCCAACTTATGAAGAATCCAAAAAACTATTCAATAAATTCACAGATCATTCTAAGTTTATCAAACTAGTCGATAAAGAAATAAATTTAAACATAAAACTAAAAACACTTGACATCATAGATTTAGCTCTGGATTTAGCGATCCACAATCTTACCAATGTTATACAAACTGCAGCCTGGTCAGCTACAAATACTATTCCAACATCTCCCTCATCAGTTCAAAAACAGAGAGCAAGAGATCTCTTCCAGTGCACTCGACTCCCTTCCCATAAACTAATTTACAATAGATAACTTGGCTAATTCCCTGAAAAAATGCTTGCTAAACTTAAGGCAAATGTTTGGCAAAATCACTTAATGAAGCTTATTCCCAAAGGTGGTGTTCTCTGGAGAGAAACAAAACAAAAACTTCGCTATAAATCACTATATCTACCTATTGAAAAATCAGATGGTAGCCTTGCCACCTCTGACATCGAAAAAGCTGATATCTTTCTCAAACTTTTCAACCACACTATGATATAATTGACAACGAAAATATGAATACGGTAGATACGTTCCTAAATTCTTTCCTTCCATTATCTCTCCCTGTCAAGTCATTTACACCAAATTATGTTAAATATGCCATACCTACTAAAATATTCACTATACAAATCACCAAGCTATGATCGCATTACTGCGGAAGTAGCCAGATCCCTTCAAAATAGAGCTATCTTCCACATCACTTACATGTTTAATGCTTCACTTAGACTTTCTTATTTTCCTCTCCTTTGGAAATTCTCCAATGTAATCTTGTTCCCTAAACCAAATAAACCACCAGACATTCCATCATCTCATCGACCAATCAGCCTTCTCCCATTTTTCGCTAAAATTACAAAACGATTAATTCTGAAACGTATTCTACCCATTATTACTAAAAAGAATATTCTTTCAAATACTGGCTTTCAGGCATCTCACTCAACCATACACCAAGTATACAGAGTCGTAGATGCCATTTCGTATTCTCTGGAAAAAAAACTATTGTAATTGTGTTTTCATAGACATTGCACAAGCTTTCGATAGGGTGTGGCTCTATGGCCTTTTATAAAAACCTAAAAAATTCCTTCCGCCCACTTACTACTTACTCATAAAATCCTATCCAACGGATCGACATTTTCAAGTTTGTTACAGATCCTCTCTTTCTGATTTAGCTTCTATAAATGCTGGTGTGCCTCAAGGTGGCATCTTATCTCCAATTCTCTACATCTTATTTCCGATTCTTTACAACATCTTATCTCCAATTCTCTACAACATCATGCTTCTGACAAACATACTATGCTCAACACATCAGTAGCTGACTACGCTGATGACAAAGTGTTAATATCCATTAACAATGATCCAATCATAGCCTCAATAAATCGACAAACTCACCTTGACGTCATGGAAAAATGGTTTACAAAATGGTGATTTAAAGTTAACCAGAACCTTTACCCTCAGACATACCCCTTGTCCTAGTGTTGTGCTATTCGGTATTCCAATTCCCTACTCTCCAAAAATCAAATACCTCAGCCTTACTCTGGTTTAAAGATTAACGTGGGCTCATCACATCAGAAATAAAAGATTAGCATTGAATTATCGTCTTCGCTTGTTTAAAATATACCTCCACTAGAACTAAACTGCTTATACATAAAACACTATTGAAACCTCTATGGACCTACGGTCTTCAGCTTTGGGTCAATGCAAAAAAGACAAATATCTTGAAAATCCAAATCTTTCAAAATATTGCGCTTAGAAAACTAATGAATGCTCCACCCTACATGTCAAATCATACACTACACATTAACTTAAAACTTAAAACAATAAATGATGAAGCAAAAATATTTTATAAAAGATTCCATTACCGTTTAAATAATTATTAAAATCAAATAATAAAAAACTTTGACACTCCCATAATACCTGGAAATCTTCCGAGACGTTTGAAGCGTAAGTGGTGTCGTGATCTCTTAAATTAAATAAATTAGCTAACAGAAAGTGTTATCAATGGGTGGCTTCTTTCAATAAAACCATGACCTGTAAACTTTTATCACATTTTCTTATTGTGTCTAGTATAATAATTGATACAGATTGTTTATTACTTGTAAAAGAAAATGATTTTTTGTGGGGCTGTTCACACCGACACTTTCTGGATTCAAATTGTTATACCGTTTGGGTGTGATATCAGTTAATAAATTTCTAAAAATTAATAATCAAGAAACTTTACATGCCGATTCCTGACTTGGCAAGCGTTTTTATATAGAACTTAAATCCAAATTTAGATTAGGTTTATTATTTACTTGAACAGAAATTTGAACAGTTTGTTTTGTAGTTTCAATTATTTTTATAGTTTTGTCTTAGTGTAAAATTGGGTAAATAACTTAGCTGATTTTATAGGTTATATATATACTACTGTATACATGGTATACATGACTATGAGAGTCCAGACTTGCGTAAAATACTTTTTAAAAGTATTTCAAATACATATTCCGAATACATAAAAAAAAGTATTCAGAATATGTATTTGAATACTTTTTTTTAAGTAGATTTAGATCAGTTAATAACTTATTATAGGGAAATCCCGAAATCATAATAATATCTTATCGTTTTTGCTGGCTCGTTGCTACAAAATTGGCAAACAAGTAATAATATTAGTGTCCAACTAAAAATTGTAGAAAATAAAATAATAATAACAATACATACATATTGTGACTATAAAATGTTTTATATAGAAATATACCTATACAAGTACAAAAGCAATTTCTATGATGGAAAAATAATGAAATTATTTTTAAAATGTAATTGGATATTAAAAAAGTACTCCGAATACTGTACACAGATTACTTAAAAAAGTATTCAAAATACCGTATTGAATACTTAAAAAAAAAGTATTTGATGAGTATTCTGAATACTACCCAAGTCTGCATGAGACCCATCTCTATAAGTAAGTTGTAAGTGTGTCCTAATTATAATATAATACTAGATATTATCTAGTTTCCTGGTAGGGAAAATGGACCCCCAGTACCAGTGACTACTTTAATGACATAATTTAATTTTTGAAAACATGTAGTGTAATACATTTGCTTTTTTTGGGTAAGACTACTTTAAATTAAGAGTGACAGGTGCTTAGTTTCAGGTATTTAATTGTGGTTTCAAAATGTTTGCTTACCAAACAAGATATTTTACTAAATATACGTCCTGCACCCATGGAAAGTAATCCCTCCCTCTACCTAAATTACCAATTTTACTTAAAAGGTACATAAATTTAATGATTCATGTTCACAGTAATCAAAAAACACTCCACAAGAGGACATAATATTCAGTATGGAACCATTAACGTCTATTCATGATTCAGCAATAAATTCCAAGTAAGCAAATACATTATTAGGTAGTAAGCAATTACAAAACCATGAAATCTTAACCTACATTTTAAAATTATTTTATTTTATTAGTTTTTTTTTATCATTTAATACAATTAATACATTGTATCTGATTAAACAATAATTTGCTACTGAATAATAAATAATTAATTTTTTTAATTTCTTTTAGATATGATTATTTATTAGACAGTTCAAGAGTGTTGACAATTCCACTTGTTAGATGTGATGATCAAGTATTTAATAGACTTAATAAACAAGAAAATATTGATGAAACAGACCATATTGGACTTATTAAACAAGAAATTATTGATGAAACAGACCATAATAATGGTGATCAATTTTCACTCATTGGGTAAGAATTTTTAAGCCCAATATGGAATTTAATGATACTATTTACTAACTTACAACAATATATTTTTGTTACACCTGCACCGAAAGTTATTATAACCCCCTGCATGGATTTTTTGTTTGATTTAACTACATTAATAAATATAATAATAATAAATATTTTTAATAATATTATCAGGACCTTGCACCTGAATTAACCAAACCCCAAACACTCCTAAAAACCATTAAAAAATCGAACACCCGAAATCCATATAACCCGAACGATTCAGTTTTCTAAACACCCAAATTTACCAAAACCCGAATAAAACAATCTGGCTAACCCGAAACCCGAATAATTTTTTTTTTTTCAATCTCCATGTGATATATAATTTTGTATATGTATTTCTTGTGATGAGTTCGATTCTGTAGTTAGTTGTTTGATAAAAATAATGGATTAACAGGAACAATTTTACAATCAATCATAGGTAAATTCACTAATTATTTTCTTGAAAAAAAAACCAATAAAATCATTAATGGATTATGATTAAACCAAATAGCCTACCATTAAATTATTTCTTATACTTAATATACATTATATTATTAACTTGAAAGTTAATCGATTATCACTTGAGGTGACTGGCTTGCTAGACACTCCAACACGGTTTTCGAATTTAGGTACACATTTTATATACAAAAAGCACCGGACTAACGACGGCACATAGCACTCTATCCACCGCATGCGGATTGTTTATTCTGGTTTCGTCTTAGACGGGTGACAACTTATTTGTTAGACACTCTAACACAAATTTTGAATTAAGATTTTTTACAAACGAAAAAGCACCGTGCATACGCTAAGGAACTGTATCATTTAATTTCTGATCTTCATGGGCCATGTGAGACATTGTTGACGATTTTTTAGACCACATATATTTAAGACACCTTGGTAGTAGTCCAACATGATCCACTAAACTTTAAATTATTATAACTATAGGGCCCGTATTTTAATGCAAAATGCATTATTTTTTAAAAAGTCCCCGGCAATGCATTAGATACAAAATCAGTTTCATATATCAAAGAATTGAAAACGTTTTGGCGTTTTTTGAGCATAATACTTATTGTAATTTTTTCCTCAGTTTAATTAACACTATAGTCATATAAAAAAAATATATTTAAAAATAAATAATATTATGATTTTATTATCAATTTTTATGCCTCAGAATTTTTTTCATGCGAATATTTGGTAGTCTACCCCTATTATGACATGTTAAAATTAAAACTAAGTAGTAACGGTAAAGAATCGTAATACAAGACGTATTGAAAAAATAGTTATTATGGCAAAAGTTGTCCTTAAAAATCATAGTATAAGGGTAAGGTGCACCGAATGAGATACTAAATTGAACATGAACATTAATTCTTATATAATATATCACAAGGTTCATGATTTTATATTTATATATTTATCTATATTTACATCATACATACGAATGATCGAAAGCACTATATACATTGATACTTTCACTATTGTCATTTTCAAGCCCAGATACAATAGCATCAACTTCACTGACTGTAGGTTTTGGAATAGAAGGGTCGCGACATTTTCTCTTCTTTTTAGTTGAATAGAGGCGCATTTGTGGTTCAATTTTCTGTTGGGTGTTAACATTGGCGACAGGTTTTAAAATTATTTTTTACCAGCATCATTCATAAGAGCTATCTCACTTCTGCCATTTTCTTTTCTTTTTTTTTCTCGATCCTGTCTGTTAAATTTATTCTGGCTTCGGCCCAGAATAAGTTTGGCTTGACTCTGAATTTTTCGGTGTTCGTTGACAATGGTTGGTGTTGCATTCATTTCTAATAGCATTTGCTGCTCTCCTATGTTCGGTTCGTGGTAGAAGTTATTCCTGCAATCATTAACAGCTTCGTTGAATTCTCGAGCATAAGCATGGATGTGCTTGCAAATATTTGCTCTGATGACATTATCTAAACAATCACAATCATACAAATGGATGCAGATATTGCACTTCCTGCATTTCAAACATGATCCATGCTCACATGTTTTTCCAGCCTTAAGAATATAATATTGCCGAGAAGGATCTGATGATGATGTCATCAAATATCCTGTTTCATCTTCGAGAACTTTAATTTGATCTAATTTTATTGATTTGCTTGCTTTGTGACTGTCAAACTTTTTGCATTTTTTCAGTAGGGACATTTTTAGCGAGGTGGTTTAAACGTTTATACACACTATTTCGACAAATTTTCATCAGCGCATTAATTGTTTTGTCTAAACGACTTTTCTTCCTTCCAGATATATATGTTTTAGTATTTTGTGAAAAGATTCCAAGGGCATATTTGTATCGATTCCTAGCAATAATCTAAAACAGTAAGCCCACAATTTCGGTCGTCATGCTTAATATTTTTAAAAATAAATTCCAAACGCTTTACTATCATCGTCACTCATCAAATCTTCAACAAATTTTGATAGATGATTTTGGAAATCTTGTACGGACGTTTGGTGCATCAAGACTCGCAATGTTTGGGAAACAAGTTTGTTTTTTTCAGGCCCTCCACTAACTTTATTCAAATTTTCTTGCCAGTTTTTATTAACATGACAAGAACAGAGAAGTTGATGCTTAACAGATCCCATCACCTCATGCCAAGCATTATAAAATGCTGGAGCATCATTAGACATAAAAACTTTTGCATTGATAATTTCTACTTTCGTTTTAATTTTTTCAAAAAACAGCCTGAATATAACCTCGTCCGATCGATTAGGAAAGCAGAAAGCAACTGACAACCCGATCCAAACTTATCAACTGTCATAATTGTGAACAATTGTATATCATATGCATTTGTACTGTGAGTGCCATCAAGACAAATTTTCTCCAAACCATATTTTTTTAACTGCTTACTTTGGAAGTCTGTCATTATTATCAGAGCAAAATCTTCTTTCTTCAACATCCCTTGCTCCTCGACTCCAACATCTATAGAATATATTACTAATTACTAATTAGATTGTTATATTATACTCTCCCTATATTTACATGCATTTCTGTACATAATATTATTTTATATTCACTCATAATGATGGAATAGTCATAATTAATAAAATATAGTAACGAATCAATATTATTTTCCCCATGGTGTTCCCATGTAGCTACATCTAAGTATCTAACCACCTTAACTTACTAACTTCTCTATTGATGCATTCTACATAATATAATCTCTTTATAAGTTGTATTACTATTATAGGTAGATACATTAATTACATTACTTAACAGAATACTAAAAATAACTAGCTACATATGCATAATACATATAATTATTATTATCTTACACACTAATAGTTTATGGTAATTATAATATGTATATATATTTTTATTTATGTTGTATCTAGACATTTAAACCAATATAATATTTCACACTATTTACATTTACTTTATAGTAGGACAGTATGTACATTTAGACTATCACTTGCATTGGCGTTACATAATATTGCATTGTCATAATAATATGTTTTGTGTGTACAGAAATTATAATAATTAATAATAATAATAATAATAATACATATTCTAATAATAATTTACTGTTTTAGTTTTTATCAGTTAATCAATATTACTCTTGGGGTACCTATACTGAACTACATTTACTAACTAACTCCTATTAAGGCGCCCGGTGCTGATGCTATTTTGTCCTCAAAAATACACTCTGTGGAAATAACGATACGTATCAACCAAATTTCATAATTTTTTTTTAATTGCTAGAGAGGAACATTATATAGTCGGTATCGATCTCTGTTTTTTAATATTTTATTCTCAAACTTGATAATATGTTTAAAAAAATACAAGATAAAAAGCATTTTTTTTTACAAAATTTGTAATACAACTATTTGAAATAAAATATAAAATCAGAGATCAATGCGGGCTGTAGGAAGTCTTCTTTCAAATAAAAAAATAGTCATTACAATCCAGCAGTTCTACAAATTGAGAGTTATTCATGTGAAGTCATTTTTTTCGATATAATACACCCTATCAACCCCCCCCCCCCTAAATAGGTATCGGGTAGTAGATAAGTGGAAAAATCTTATAATTGAGGAAGCAACTAAAATATAAAATTTTAATTGAATTGTGGAAAATTTAAAAAACTGGGACGGGGGACCCTGTGAAGTACACAAATACTGCAAACTAATGCAGCATTAACTACAGAACTCTAACATCCTGAAGGTTATATTTTTATATTATATAATTATTTATATTTTAAGATCAATTATAATATTGATCTAATCCAATTCGTCCGATTTCCTGTTGATGTCCGCAATGTGTCTTCCAATATTTAACCTGAACTTTTTCTGTTCTATCATATTTAAGAATTGTCACCTCGAGCATGTATGGTCAAACTCCGCCAATTTTATTCGTCCCCATCGATTTGATTTCCCTTATATCGGACCCTTTTTTTCGATAACTACCTATATGATTGAAAGCAATAATAAAATTGTTTCGATTTTGAATCATTTATTCTGGTCATGGCTCCATCTGCGATAGACTTTGAGAATGTTGCTTGTTCCTCATTGAGTTTCCATGATTTGAATTCTGGAATTAACATGTAATAATTAAGTATAATATGATTAAATATATTATTTTAAACAAAAAAAAAATGTATTTCAAGTTAAATTTATTCATTTATTGGTAGTTGAAACATAGGCTGAGGATTTCACTTTATATTCTTCGAACAAATGATGTCTCAGATTCGGGAACGTAAACAATTCTTTTCTACACGCTTCATATGTGCAAATTATCCTGGTTGTTTTTAATTTGTTAGGATTTTCACTGCCTGGGTGATACTTCGCGATGTGAGTATCTAACGACTTTTTATTCAAGATTTTTTTGTCACAAAATTGACAAAACAGTCTTTAGTGGGTAGAAGATCCGACACAAGTTTTTCATCATATACTTTTCGCACATGACAATATAATCTTTTTTTGTGTAAATTTAATTCCACAAGATAGGCATTTGATTTCGGATTCCATACCAAATTAACACTTCAATCCACTTACATTGACATAGACAAGTTCGCAGCAGTTACTTACCTACGTTATATAACGTATACAATAAACACGATCTATAAATAACACATCATAACACACATTATCATCGACTGCATAGTGCTTTCCATGGCTAATTATATTTAGCCCTGGTGCTTTCGATCATTATGTACTATGTATGCTGTAAATATAGAAAAGAAAGTAGAAATCGAAAAATGTAAATAATATGTAAATGTATAGTGTATTATATAAATATAAAATCATGAACCTATACAAACCTAACCTATACAAATAATACTAAAAGTCTAAACCAGGAATGTTCTTACATACAATCATCATAATATAATTTTATTTAATATAAAATTTTAAATATTATTAAGAACTTCTAATTTTTTTTTTTTACATTTTTTATATTTTTTGAACACCAATTACAATCTTCATGTGATATATAATTTTGTATATTATATTTCTTGTGGTACGAGTTCGATTCTGTAGTTAGTTGTTTAAAAATAATAATGAATTAACGGGAACAATTTTACAATCAATCATAGGTAAATTCACTAGTTATTTTCTCGAAAATAAAAATCCAATAAAATCATTAATTGATAATACTTATAATTAATACCTATAATATAGTATTATTTTCCAACCAACTTCCCGAGTGGTTTTATTATATTTTAGTAATGAATATCGTAATTCGTGGCTATATTTACCAGTATTCCGGAAATCGCAAAATCATAATTTATAATTTTTATTTTTATATGGCTCAGCGCCCCTATGCCCTACCTATTTTAAAAATTTTAGTTAACTTTCTTACGTTAGTAAAGGTGAATAAATAGGTACTTAATTAATTTACTATTGTCTTAGTTCTTGTAGTTTCTTAAAAAAATGTAACTATACTGTGCATTAATAAACCGAATTTGCTCTAAAACAAATGTTACGCTTCGTGTAAGGAATTTATATTGTATTATAAATACTTGACTAAATCATTTTTTTTTTTTTATTTAAAATCATCCGATGTTCCTCAAGACCCCTTTAACATCAATATTATTTCCAATGTTTATTAAGGGAATTCCATACAGCGATTTTCTGTATTTGTCTAACACACGCGTGACATTGGATTTTTGACGGATTCTTTGCGAAACATATCAATTGATCTAATAAAGTGATGAGAATTCTGAAAACAGATTTGAATTCGTCGTCAAGTCTACTTGAAATCGACTTTCCCACAATTTTGATTTTTTGATTTTAGCTTCTCCAAAAATTGAAATACAAAAATGTTTAAATACTCTTTTTTAATATGACGTTTTCTGGAATTTGGGGGATAATATCAGTTAATTGGAAAAAAAATGGGTATAAATTTGTTATGCGAACAAAATTAAATAACTTCTTATATTTGATATGATTATATTAATATTTAATAAATATTTTTTTTTTCGTAGAACTATATGTAAAACTGAAAAAGATGTAAACTCAACTGATATCGAAATAAAAATTGAAAAAGATTTGATTGAGAATGATACATTTGAAGGAACAATTTTTAAGAATAAGCACTCTTCAGAACTCATTACTCGGGTTGAATTCGGACGAGAGTTCTAATATAAGAAAAAACTACTCAAGTGCAATTTCGACAAGGCATTTGAAGATTAATACCAATAAAAGAGCAAAGGAATTATTCGGTAGTGACATTTGTAATAAATCTTATAATAAAAAATCGGATTTGAAGATACACACACTTCATAAAGGTCAAAAGTCGTATAAATGTGATAAAGAGTTTCCTGATCGATCAAATTTAACCCGACATAAAATTATACATGCTGCAGAAAAGACTTATAAATGCGATATCTGTGATAAAGGGTTTTCTAAAGCTGGTAATTTAAAAGTTCATATGAGGAATACATACCGGAGAAAAGCCCTTTAAATGTAATATTTGTAGTAAAGCGTTTTCTCGCAGTGATTCTTTAATAAAGCATACACGAACACATACTGGTGAAAAGCCATATCGATGTCATATCTGTGAAACACGGTTTGCTGATCCAAAGAACTTAATTGTGCATAAAAGAATACATACTGGAGAAAGACCATATCAATGTGATATCTGCGATAAATCGTTTTCTCGTTTAGATACTTTAAGAATGCACACGAGGTCACACAATGGAGAAAAGCCACATAAATGTGATGTCTGTGATAGATTATTTGTTCAGTTATCAAATTTAAAAACTCATAAAATTGTTCACACCGGAAAAAAGCTCTATAAATGTGATGTATGTAAACAAGCGTTTTCTTATAAATGCGTTTTAAATTTGCATATCAGATCACATACTGGTTTTAAGCCATATAGGTGTGATATTTGTGATAAACGGTTTCCTGATCAGTCACATTTATCCCAGCATAAAATGATACATACTGCAGAAAAGACTTATAAATGCGATATCTGTGATAAAGTTTTTTCTCTAGATAAATATTTAAGAAATCATAGAAGAACACATACTGATCAAAATTCATATAAGTGCAATATTTGTAATAAGCAGTATTCTTCTGCTGAACGTTTAAAACTGCACACAAGAATACATACGGGAGAAAAGCCCTATACATGTGATGTATGTAAAAAAAGCGTTTTCTTATAAAGACGTTTTAAAAAATCATATCAAGTCACATAATAGTGAAAATCCATATAAATGTGATATTTGTAAAAAAACCTTTTCTCAAAATGCATCTTTAAAAAAACATACAAGAATACATACTATAGTAAAACCTTACCAATGTGATATTTGTGATAGAAAGTATTCTTTATTACCAAGTTTAAAACGGCATACCAAGACTCACACTGGAGAAAAGCTCCATAAATGTGATATCTGTGAAAAAGCGTTTTATCAGTCATCGAATTTAACAGTGCATAAAAGGATACATACACAAAAAAAGCACTTTAAATGTGATATATGTAAACAAACGTTTTCTCTGAATGTAACTTTCAAAAAGCATAGGATGACACATACCATCGAAAGGCAACAGTAAACAACATTTGTTCGGCGGGTCGCGGTACTTATGTTGTGACAATCAATTTGAACTCCTGTGAAATAATATAATTGTTACTCTATTCAGGCTACTAGGTCAACGGTTTTCACGCTGAAACCCCCCGACTTCCCAAGCACCTACTAGGCACCCTCTGTATTTGGATACATTAACCGTCGAAAATGACCGTCGCTCATCGTCTCTCGCCTTTGTCTTTGTTGGTGTACTTCTTGGGGGGGGGGGGGGGTGCTTGAACTTGGCCAGTTTTTGTTGCCGGAGTGGTATGCTCGTATTCTGAATGGAGTATATTATTACTTGTGTTCCTACATAAGAATATTATTAATTTATTGTAATTATTTTTTTCTTACACATAAGTTATAACTGTAAATTTAACTGCATCAATTGTCACTCATCATTTTTAAATCTAAACTGTTTATCCATTTTTAGGCTTGCAAATCCACCTCAATACAGTTTCTGGTAAAAAAACTAATTCTGGTGTACCCGTATTTTTGTTTGTGTATAAAACTAATCATTTTATGTTTTAATACGAAAAAAGTATATTCAGAATTATAACTACTTTTAATTATGAATTTTTGTAAATTGTTGTTTTGGCTTATGTAAATTTTTATCATTATCTTTTATTTAGTACTTTTGGAAGTATTATCATGTATAAAATATACTAAAGTTTACATTTTTGTGTGTCTTGTATAAATTACTTTGTTTTTAGTTTAAATGAAAATATAAAGTTGATTTAGTTAAACACTTGTTTTGCGTTAAAATTTCTGTTTTTCCTTAATTGATATTTGAACAAAAATAGTTTTTGTTACAATTTCAATAGTTTTGAACAAAAATAGTTTTGTTACAATTTATACAATATTGATGTACTATATTATACTTAAGGTAAGTTCTATCCTAAAGGTACTAGTCCATAATTATAGTCTTACAAAAACAAAATACAATGTATGGTATTGGTGGAACCAATTCAATAACACTTGTACTTTTTTTTAATGAATTTTCAAATAAACCTGTTTACGTAGCGAGCTGATTAGACAATTTATTTTTCCACTGTCTAGGTACTATCTTACTGGTTTCTTTTTATATGTTTGGCTAATTTATCGAAATACACTTTATTCAATATGTTATAATCATAAAAAGAAAAATGCTTTTAGGATAATTTGTAACAAATGTACACTTTTAATTATATTTGTTATTATTACTACCTACTAGGTATTTAAAATATATTGCTTGATGGAGAAGTATGTGACAAATTTGTATGTAGGCAAATTAGAATTTGAAAATTGGAAATCCAGTGTTGGACTTGTTTTTTTTATATATGTTGGTATTGATGTACCAAAAATATAATATTCTAACACAAATATTGAAAGTCCTGTAAATTATAACCACGACATTTTAGACCACTTTTAGTCACGTCTCCGTGCTAATGAAGCCATATCATTTTAGCGTCGCCACCGCGGATTCTTCATAATGTTATAAGAAAATTATATCTCTTGTGTCAATCGAAAAATTGATGCTTATTGCAAATTTTTTTTGTTTAATATATTTAATCTAATGCTAAAATTGTAGTAGCTGTGTGTAAATTTTGTATGTATAGCTATGGATGGGGACAAAGGATATGAATTATGCCAGTATTTTGATAATTCAAAGATTTAAAAAATTTCTTTATAAACGACTGGATCCGGGGCAAAAATATACAAATTAAATTTGGATGTTACACGTGAAAGGGTGACGTATAGTTGACCGTGAGAAAAAACATTGAACGCTTAGGTCAATTACAGCTTTATTTATAGTCATTGCAAATGCTAATTTAACGAGAAATTGAATACGTTTAAACTTAAAAGGTAAATCTGAGGGTATAATTTGTATTCTTGGTATTAAAACAGTTTATCCATAACCACAGCCCGTTAAGATTATGCACTCGAGCAATGAATTTCTTGATTTTTTGATTTGTATTCTTGTACCGTTGCAAAGTGTGGGTGGGCTCAAATTTCTCATTAAAAATAACAGGTGCCCCCCATTTTTAAAATCAGTGTATATGGTGGGACTTCAGAAGGCGTTAAAGAGTTAAGAAATTCCTTTGCCTTCATTATTGTTAATATACGACATCATTGAATCATATACAATTCTTTGTTCACGGTTTAATTGATTTTCACTTTTCAATATTAATTGTTGTCTTATTTATGTTTATCGGTAAAGGAAAACCAAAATGTACTATAGATTTTCCCCAATAAAACTTCCACTTCTTTGTTTAATTCAAATAAAGCTTCATCAAATATACTTTGGTCAAAAATAATATCATTTGATGACAGTTCCTGTCGTTTCCAATGCATTATATCGTCGGCCAAACTTTCGCGATAATTTTGCCAAAGCATCAAAGGATCAGTAATTTGACAAAACGTTAGCACGATAGCAAATAAACATCGCAGTGATTTAGGTGTACAACATATAGAAGCTTCTGATAGCGTGTTTTCCCAATGAGACTCGTCATCCAATAAACCCAACGCTTTGCATGCACTTTGAAAAGTATCATAAATTACATTTTGCACCGTGCGAAGACTTTGAAAAGAAGTTGGACCTTTAACTATATGGAGTAGCATCCTCAAGTGAAAACACTCGGTATTGTTAGTATGGATTGTATATACCCTGTCCAGAGTATCCGTTTTTTTGACGCCAGGGTGCCCTTCCACCACAGTTCCTTGTTTACGCCGATTAAACTTTTTACCAACCTGATTCCATGTATAGTAACTTGGAATTTTTATCATAAGTTTTAGTAAATTCATCTTCTGCGCATAATTTAAAAAACGCTGTTAGTGTCGTATCTCGCGGATTATTAACAACATCACTTACACAACTTTCTGAAAAATACACACTGTCAATTTGGTCTGGTTTGATTTTGTTTGTAAGCCAAAGAAGAAGGTGTATATGAGGTAACCAACGCTTTTGCCATTCAACCGTATACATATAACACCGTGGAGGGCCAAATAAATGATGTTTATTAATGAGAGTTAACAGCTTTTGCACCTTTAAATGAAAAACTCGATTTACTATGTCGTATCTGTCTTGAGGTTTTGAATTAGTATGGATATTATTTATGATCTCGGGCCAGTGTGGATTACTTGTCATCGTGATGAATAAATCTGTTTTACCATAATTTTTGACGTAAGTTATTGCATCCTGTGTTTTTTCGTGAAGATACCTCGGCCCCCCCCCCCCCCCCCCCCTAAAACTTGATGGCAACATAACTAATTGTCCAATGTTATCGCTTTCTTCATTTGAGCGCAATGCGTCCTGTAGAATATAACTCTCAGCTCGTAATGTCTTTTGATTGTGTCTTATAAACGCCAAACGCTCAGATTCGATTTTGGCATACGGATCAACTATATATTGGTTAAATAACATGACATATCTAAGTAAATGATTTGAATCAGAACAGGCGTTCCATTAAGCGATAGCAATAATAGTTCATACATGCAACTTTTTTTTGTGTAGGAACTGTAGTAACAGGATTGACTTGAGGGATATCTATCGAGTATTCATCTTCACCGTAGGGGAACATTAATGGATATTGAAGACTGTCGTAGGATCGGCGCTATTCAGAAATTATATGAAGATTGTCACCACGACGCGACATCGCAGTACAATATCTCTTTTATCGAATTGTTGTCCTGTAATTATAACGGCTACTTCGCTCGTAGACTGAGCATTGTAACGACCATGATGTTCACCATTCGGAACTTTGTTAGAGGAGTTGCCAATTTATAGTCTGTACATTAGAAGGAACGCTTTCAATGGCTGTTTTAAAAGATTTTACATGTTTATTATGAGTATTTAACATGTCTTGTAGGTATCTCATTAATACGCTTTCGAGGATCTCTCTTGAATTTATGTTACATCGTGTAAATCCTTGTGTATGAGGATCGGAAATAAAATAAATCTGCAAAAATGTATGGTGATCAGGACGATATGGAAAAAGACTGCCGGCAATGTGGTAAACCTGACCCTGTACTTTAAAGGTAGACATAAACCCTTTATGAACTATCAGCTTGCTTCTGAATGAAGTCATTTGGAAAGCATTGTCGTAATAACGAATATCGTGTGTGACTTTCATTAAGAAGGGAATTCAATGGTTCTGGTGGTATTTCTATATCATCTAATTTTACTTTGCCATTAAAGCAAAATAAGGTTTTTGCATTTGTCTTTCCATCTCAGAGCAGAACAAAACTGGCAAACAATTGTAAGATTTTCTATAAAAACTGATGGGTCGTTTTTGTAATCCACCATTAACTCATAGTTCATAGCAGAATAATCTTTTCTCGACAATGAACCTCTGTCGTTAACAACATCATCATTATTTGACTGTTGTTCTCTAACCTCGCGGGGGCTGTCGGGAGTAGCGCCTTAGTAGAAGGGGAGGAATTTGACTGGGTCGAATCCAGCGCTCGCTGACGCGGTTATACGAAACCCACCGATCTATCTCGAACGAGAGCAGCCGGCGGGGGACCGCTAGCCTGGCGCCTGGGCGCCCTGACGAAACCCGTCGGAGGGATGTGACCACGTCGTGAAGGCGTGAAGTAGCCGCCCTCGCGACAAATGGCTAAAGGTGTAAAAACCCCCCGAGGGAATGGTCTTATACTCCCCGTCACACAGTGGTTATCAATGTTGTTCTCTACGTACTACACGCATTCTTTTGGCATCATTCTGAGATCGACATGGGGTTCTATACCATTGGTTTCACAATACTGGTTGAAACATTCAGACTGGAAAGCTGTTTCTCGGTCTGCTTGTTTTGAATAAATAAATCGAATTTGGTTTTGACGCCACGAGTGTTCTGATAATATTGTTCGAGCACGATCATTTGATCTAACGTTGATGAATCAAGTTACTATGGCCTGAATAATTGTAGGTCACAATATTCAGTGGAAAGTGATACGTTTAGTGGCGTGGTGAACTGAAAATATTCCAGAGGCAAGTTACAAATATCCCAAGTATTAATGCATAATAATTTATTAATTTAATATAACTAATTATATTTCAGATCAGATTTCGGATCATTACTGACTACCTATTTAGTATATCATATTACATTTACTAGTGGGCCCAAGCTACCGCCCACCTCTCTATTTAAAAAAAAAATCGAAGGCAATTTCTTCTGAAATTACTGTTCACCATGCCACTGGATGCGTTATTGGACGTTATGATTGAACTGGACGAAATAGATCAATTTTCACCAGAAGCTAATGCTGCTGTCTACGCCTCAGTGGTAGGATCATAACAATCGTCAACGATTATGAACGGGAAACCTCCAAGATATCCAAAATTTTCGACCAGTTACACAGATTAGTGATTTTGCAATAATTACAGGCGGTTGCACAGATGTTACGTACCCTGCACGTATTAAGTAGTCATTGTCGTATATTGCAGACAGTCGTCAAAATAATATTATTTAATATATATGTAATATAGGTGGGAATATTTCAAATTGTAAATTATTGACATAGGTCAGGTCAGCGAAGCAATATGTGCTGAGGCGACAATAATATTTTCTATATAACACCGCCGTACGCGCAGGCACGGCCCCCTGTTGTCGCTGAGTGATTCGGCGAGGACGTAACTACGACGTGCGTATGAAACGCCGATCGTAGTACGGGCTAGGCGATCTGAATTTGCTAAGTGTTTTATTTATGTTTGTTTTAATACAATAAAAGTGTTTCCGACCTGAAAACCCGAGTTAGGAACAGCGCCGGGATATACGTACTATGTGTCAATGAAGTTTTATTAAACTGAATAGTGCCAAGGTATATGTAATCTTTGAGTCAGTCCAACTAGATAAGAACGAACTAAGAATTGACAAGCGCCTACAATCGTACCTCAACAAGTTAACAGTGCCATTCTAATTAACTTTAGAGAGTGTCATTAACTAGAGAATACGAGGGTAAGGCGATAGTTGGTTTACCGCGTATTGTCTAATACGGGTGATACCACATCATATATTAACTATGTACAGCGCGCCGGACGTTTCTAATAATGTTTGACACTATAACTAATAAGGCAATTAGTATAGTATAAACATGCGGAGGTCATTGCAAAAGCGTAGAGAAAACAATTAAACTATAGAAGGTGCCGTCACATACGTATCTTTCCTGGAAAGCCAACGCCCATACGCAGGATACGAGTCGACCAGTATACCAAATACGAGACCCGAACTCTGTCTCATGCCCGAGCTTATCCACTACTACAACCACCCACCTCCAAAGGACACAATCATATATATAGAAGCCCAGGACAAGAGCTCTTCAGACGGTTAGGGACATTCAGAGTCAGGTCGTAACACCACTCTTTTACACCATATATTATAACATTGTAATTTTGTACTACGTTAATAAACATTCATCATACCTAGTACATCACGTATTTAATTTCTGCGTTGATGTATATATCGACGTCGGTTGGGACGAAACACAGATTAGCAACACAGCCATGCTTCCAAAGACCGTTACAGTTATGGGCACACAGTCTTCATCTTGTGTGAGTGATTATTCGTCTTCAGATGCCTCTTTTCATTCCCAAGAATCGATGCAACTTCCAAAAATTTGACGGTGATGTCCGTTTGTGGCCAGACTTGTTTCCAGAACCGTGACTGTTTTGTTGAACTAGTAATTCGCAACAAGGATATTAAGTCAGATAATACCAGACTTTACTAACTACTTGGGTGCCTTCAAGCTGATTCGAGTGATGTACGGAAAGGGATTCCAGTAGCAAAAGACAATTTTCAGTTAGCTTGGAACACATTAGCGAAAGCCTACGTTTAGCCAAGAAAACTGGCCTCTTCAATTATTGAGGGCTTTTTGGTTGCTATCGTATCTACTTCGGAATTATTTGTGGATCTTAAAAGTTTTTGAGTGTATTTGATGAAGGGATAGCAATATTGGAATCTTAGCACTTGCCAGATCTGTGTTCATTCTTACTGTTTACCATCGCTTCAAAATCCCTTCCCAATCATACGCGTCGCTTGTTCGAATCAAGAAATTTTTCAGAGTTTGAAAGAACTTCGGTTGACAGTGTGCTGGAGTTTGTAAAGAATAGGGTTAGAGTGCTGAAAAATGCTGGTGGTACTTCAAGCCCAGTGAAATCGTTTTGCGGTAGCAGGAAGAAAGCTAATTCAGGTCTAGTGAAACATTACAATCGTCCTTCAATCAGCCAAGCAGCGTTGGTGTCATCATTAAAAGCCCAGAAACCCAAGTATACTTCTTCCAAAAAGTATTAGTTCTGGGGGGAGCTCATGCATTGCAAGATTGTGCAACATTTCTGGGAGCATCGGTAGATGATCGATACCAAATTGTGTTCTCTCACAGACTATGCTTGGTATGCTTTGAAAGTGGCCACATATCATTTAAATGCAAATTGTCTTGTAGTGTGTGTAAACGTTGTCATAATTGGCTATTGCACTAGGGCCCTTTTACTTCGGAGCCGCCCGAATTTTTGTTGGAGTTGCGCTCAAGCTGAAAGAGTCGATCAACTCGCCCTCGAATAGGGATCAATGTTCCAGTCGTCTTATCTGTCAATGGAACTTGTTCGAACTCGGAACGGGGTCGCCGCCAAAATCATGGACGCTCCAAGTCGCGCGAGATGTCGAAGCTCCGCGCAACGCGTTCCCCCTCCGGAGTTAGCGCACCGCCGTCAACAGCCGGCGAGCTGGCCATCGGCCGCGGGCCGTCGCGTACTTTGTGGTTTTTTTGTCTTTGTCCATCGGCTGAACGTAGCGCAACAGCCGCGTTATCGTTCTTAAAAAAAATAAAAATTCGCGTGTGACCACGCCTGTTTATCCGTCGGGTCCGTCGTGATTGACGTCCGACGTGGAGATCACAACGAGCTTCCGCTCGCGTCTAATTTTCGCGTTCGCGCTACTCGTGTGGAACTACGGGTCATCATCGTCGAGCGACGAGCCGAAGATTTGTCCGCCGTCGCCGTTCCGGCGAGGGAAGATATTGGTCGGCACCACGGATCGCCGCAGTCGCCGAACCACGTAGCCGCTAATCTTAGTCAGGTCTATCATTTGTTTTGGCTCCACGTGTCAGTGGGCTATATATATATTATTATTATTGTTCACCAGCTGTGGTATTTAGTGTTAAGTTGATATTACTATTTTGGGCGCCCGTTAATTAAATTATTTATTTATTGCCAATATACGTGTTTCCGACCCTAAACTTTTAACTATACTGTACAAATTGATTAACCTGTCCCCGCTCCAGCCTTCAACACTTAACGCAAGTCGTTGCCGACAACCGCACAATTCGTAGGATCAGTACCGGCGTTTACAGAACTTGAACCCTCCTAGTGCACCCCACTTTGGAGGACTTTGGAAGACTGTGTTTAAGTCTACCAAATCATTGCTGATAAGGTTATTGGGGGCACAGACTTGGACATTGGAAGAGTTATCTACAATTCTATGTCGGGTTGAAGCTGTGCTGAACTTCAGGCCTCCTGTTAACTCCTGTTACTCCAGATCCAAAGGACTTGGACTGTTTGACCCCAGGTCATTTTTTAATTGGTAAACCATTGATGTCAGTTCCAGAAGAGGAACTCAATGTGAAACCAGTGAACCTACAGCAACGTTGGAAGCTCCTTCAACAAACGTTTCAAACATTTTGGCAAAGATGCTCGTCAAAATATTTGAACACTTTGCAAGCTAAGAGTCACTGGTTGTCGAGCCAAGAAAATGTAAAAGTAGGACACATGGTGTTCATAAAAGATAACGCTGCACCGCCAATACTCTGGCGTTTGTGTCGCATCCTTGAGGTGATGCCTAGTAAGGATGGGGTGGTTAGAGTCGCTTGGATTCTAACGAAAGGTGGTACTTTTGTCAGACCCGTAGTGAAACCCGTACTGTTACCGACTGATCATTCATAACGTTTTTGGTTTTTCCCTTTCTTAACCTTTTTTACCTACTTGACACCTTAATCGTAATTTAATGGGCGGTGTGCTGACTGGTTGCAGTAGATGAGCTGTATCCATAATAATAATAAAATAAAAGGCGTTATATATTCTATTATATATATTAAGTTATATATTAAGATACTTTTTCAATTCACATGAAGCGGTGTTTCTTTATCTCACATTGTCTGATGAAGGACATTATCTATAAGTTCATTCGAATAATCGAATGTTTATTCCAGATTTATAGTTCTTGTAAGTAACATTCAAATAATTACTTGCATATTCTACCGGTTGTGCTTATACATTTATGTAATAGGACCGGCCCTTTGGCTGCCCACTTTCCAAAGCAGTGTTTAGGTTAACATAGGCACCGTAAAATTTTACATTTCTAACTACCTAGGACTTTAGTTTACTTATAGTCGTTTGTGTTTATGGGCAGGCTACTAGGCTAATACCTAATTGTATAATGTAAACTAGTATAGTAGGTACCCTGTATTATGGAATCGCGGAAAAAGAAGTCCCGGTAAAAAAAGTCCCACGCTTGGAAAAGAAAGTCCCGATAAAAAGAATGAAAATATATCAACATTAATGTATAAATATGTTAAAATTATATTGAAAAATACATTAAATTTACATAAAAATCATATAATATCATAAAAAAATGTATGATTGTTAATTACTTTCTTAAATCACATAAGATTTTTGGATTTTCTAAAACATTGCTTTTCAAGTCCATTGCACCAGGGCCTCAAGACCAATGTTGTAATAGGGGCCTCAGGTTGAAGTCTAAAATTATCTAACTTTTTACTATAAAATTAACAAACTTTATTTTTTTTAAGATGTTACTGACAAGTGACAATCATCCATTTTGGACGGTTTGAATTTTAGATAATACTATTTATTATTGTTATTGTTTGTTTTACACAGTGGCGTAGCATGAAACTTTGTGGCCCTGGGACCTATAAAAGTTGGAGACCCTCTTTAATGTAAAAATTAAACAGTGATTCTTTGAGGTAAAATAAATGCATGTAAACGTACCTGTATTATTTTACTGCTTAAAAATGTATTAATTTATAAAAACAATGACATTAAAATATTAAGTATTATATTATATAATGTAATTAAAAATTAACTTTCCTAGCCTTTACTTGAACAAACTTGTCAATGATCTTAATTTATATCATACTAGCATAGAAGCATACATTAAAGGACCATCCAAGGAAAAAATAGATTAAAGCTAAATATTTAGTATTTGGTATAATTAAAAATTGGGTGCCGTTAAAAATATTATCCGTCACTCCGTTTAATCGTTATCGTCGTTTTAAAATGACGCGTGACGTCACAGGTTCCATCGGTCGGCCGCCCGCCTATTTCAATACACGCATTTCCTCGACGCGTCTTTATTCATTTATTTGTATATTAACATATAATACTCATAATGAAAAGCCGTTTTCATATTACAAAACCTTAGATATATTCCTACAACATGAGTCTAACATCCTATTGAAATAATAAATATTATACTATTAAAGATAAAAAACATGTGTTGACGATAATGATTTAATTTCAAAACCAAACATTGACGACGATGCTTGTTTTATAATTTTTTGGGAAAATATTTTATGTTTGTTTAAACACTGTCAAGAATGTTCAACAAGAAATATATCTATGAAACATTATATCCAAGGAACATTTTTGTCTGTTACTACAGTTTGCGAAGAGGGCCATACTGTTCAATGGACTTCTCAAAAAAAGACTGGAAAACGCCCAGAAGGGAATATTGTAATTGGATCTGCTTTAACGCTTTCGGGAATTTTATTCGCTCAAATGTCAGTTTTTTATCGATCAATAAATCTAGCTTTTTTTTCACGTACAACATACGACTTTATTACTAAATTACATACAGGCCCAGTTATTAATGATATGTGGCGTGAACACCGAAAAGACAATTTAAATGAAATTAAAAATTCTGAAAAAAATATTTGGTTGGCCGGAGATGGGCAATTTGATTCCCCGGGTTTCTGCGCAAAACATTGCACTTACTCAGTAATGGACTTACATAGCAGTAAAATAATTGATTTTAATTTAGTCCAAAAAGGTATGGGTTCTGGGGATTTGGAACGAAAAGCTTGCGAATCGTTAATCGATAAATTAATTGAAGAAGAAAATTGTAATATAGAACTATTTCTAACGGATCGACATAGAGGTATTCGATATTTTTTACGTACAAAATATCCTCAAATTGAACATGAATTTGATGTATGGCATTTGTCTAAGAGTTTGTCGAAAAGATTGAAAGGACTTGACAAAAAATATCCAGATGCATATTTATGGAAAACGAGCATAAATAACCATTTATGGTGGTCGTCTCAAACTTGTAACGGTGACGGATCATTACTCGTTGAAAAATTCACTTCAGTTCTTAACCACATTAGTAATGTGCACGAATGGGAAGATAATGGCAAAACAAAAAAATGTGAACACGAAAAGTTAAACGATGAAGACTTAAAAAAAAAGCTTTGGATACATCCTAATAGTGAGTCTTACTTTGCGTTAAAAAAAATTATTATGGCTAAATATTTGTAAAAAGATTTACAACACGCAAAACATTTTGTACATACTGGTCGCTTGGAGTCCTACCATAATGTTCGCTTGAAATATATGCCCAAAAGAATACATCTCAAGTTTAATGGAATGTATTTAAACAAAATTCCTAATTGTTTTCATTCTACAATATTTCATAATAATATTTTTTTTTAATTTTCCCTTGGATAGTCCTTTAATGATATGATGGCGGTGTAAACTCTCAATTATGATTGCGACCCCCCGCATTTGCCTCTTGAACATAGTTTCGAGGCCACTGATAAGCTGCTCGTTCCCAGTCCATTATATCTTAGTCCGCGGTCAATAATAACTATTACTGATTAATGGCTAGTTTTAGACTTTTTGGTTTACAGACATTTTGTAATGTCTATACTCTATTGTCTAACTCGCGTCTCATAGTTGAATAGTTCAAACACGACACACGTAAGTAAGTAGTTGTCTGAGGTATCTAAAATTTTAAATATTTTGCTGATAGTAACTTGATGATTTACTGTTTCTGTTTTTAGTTCACACAAATACACAATGTATTATATCATGGTTTTCAAAACTGAAATATAATAATAGTACCTACGAGGAACTAGGAAGTCGTGCCGATGTATTGACCATTTTTGAGAAGTTGATTTTCTTTAAGACAATTCTACAGACCAAGTAAACATTATAATTTATAAATACCTATTGCAATTCAAGTTATAAAAACATTAATATTAAAGTGAATACTAAAACTTAAAGGTAAAAATATTATTGTGGGCACCTTATGGGATTTTATTGATTTATTAATTTAAAAGTGAGTTATCTGTATGACATTATGACTACATTACATTGTCTGATATCATTATGATATATAGTTATATTATAATATATTGTATTGAGTGTGTAGAATTATATTTGTGCCCAAAGAGCTCAGCCAGTTGAGTCATAATAAATAATAAATAACTATGTTAAATAAATTTTATTATATATTTTAATATTTTTATATTAAACCAACTAGATTCTCTTTAATTCCAGAAACGACGCTGAAGTAGAAAAGCTGTTAAGCATTTTTACTGCACCAAAATGTGATGACACAAAAATAAAATAAAATAATTAAAAACACATCATTGTAAAATCAATACAATCATCGCTCCAATCAGAATCTAAAATAGGTACCTAAAATACCTACTTAATACTTATATTTCTTCTTTAACTGATACTGTAAGTACATCATGCATAATTTATTGTACCTAAAATCTTTGTTAATAAATTGCCTCCGAATTATATATCCGAACTTGAACTGATATTATTATTTAAGCTTCATACCTAGAACCTGACACCTGTTACAAGTTGTATTTTAATAAACATTTAATAGCTTATTATAATATCCATTTACTAAAAATTACATCTCAAAGTTTCATCCAGTATTGTTAAAGTCTATTTTTGTTTAGTCCGTCACTCATTTTCAAAATATGAAACTTATTTTTTAGTCATGCCAGTATGCCACTATACCTACCAAGCCATTTAAAAGCAACCACTGAAACGGTGTAGTCGTATAGGTGTAGGGTATAACAGTGTAGGAAATGTTTGGACTTTGTAGACAGGTTATTGATATTGTTAAGGGAGCTTAGCCCTTAATCCACCGTTATCTGCGCCTATGCTACTCATGGTATCAATGGTGTATATAATGTAAAATTATTGATTATTTTAAGTTAAAATTTTAATATGATATCACTATTATATTAGTAACCATACGGTATAATCAACCGCTGCGCGCATATTGAAATTCATTCAAATCATTCACATGATGACGCGAAGCTCTCGTTTAGAGGTCAAATTAAACATTTGACTATTTTAGCAAGGAAAGTAATAAGATTACGTTATTTACTCGTCACATTCAATGTATGTGTTTAAATTACATTTGCATTACCTTAAATTATATTTAACCACGTTACGTTTTTTACTTTTTTTAAAAAAAAAATTACAAAATCAGCCCATAAAACCATAATGATTAACAACTAATAGGTAAATAGTAATAACCAGGGTTCGGATTTTATAGTATTTGCTACTTATTATAGGATATTCTATAATATACCTTCAACTGTCACTCGAGCGTGTACAAAATAGATTTCTCTCCTACATTGCCTACATAATGAAGATACCTCACCCTACGCATGACTATTCCTTAATTCGTAGTTCATTGGGTATACCAATGCTGTCAACTCGTCGACAAGATGCTGATGAGCGCTTTATAACCTCGCTCCTAGGTGGCACCATAGATGCACCCGATCTCCTCTCTAAAATATGTTTTCGTATCCTTTCCTTCTTCTCCAGAAATCACGCACTCTTCCAAGTTCCAACTCACAATACATTATACGGACATAATCACCCCTTGCACAGAATGCTTCGTAATCTTAACAATCTTAATTTTAATTTTAATAAGTAATTAAATAATATCATTGTTATAAATATGTTATATTATCATAGATTTATATTACTAAATTAAGGTATTACCATTTAGTTTATATTATGTTGTGTTTTTTCATATGTTCTAATTTTGTGTGTATTTGTATTATTATATTATTGTTATATCTATTAAATTTAAACTTAATCTGTTAATTTAAAATTGCCGTTTGGCGTTTATATATTATAAATAAATAAATAAACTGTTGTATGTATTTCAGCGTCAGTCAGTTCTCCATGATTTTGTTTCATATTTTTTCATTACTCGATTGTGTATTGCTTGTTTTTCTGTTTTGATATTAAACGTAAAATGCCGAAAGATCGAACTATTCGAGACTAAGATATTTTGTGTCCGAGTTTGGCGATGAGGTTTTTTTGATTGACGCAAGTATTCTGTTTTGCAAATTGTGCGAATGCAAGGTTAATAGTGACAAAAAGTTTAACGTTACTCAACATTTAAAAACGGATAAACATTTAAAAGCCATTAAACAAGAGCAAAATAAAATTGAAAAGAAACAGCAGTTACTTACAAATATTCCACAAAAATGTACTTTTAATATCGATCTATGCAAGACTCTTATTTCTGCAAATATACCATTAAACAAGTTATCCAATGTAAAATTTCGACAATTTTTAGAAATCATATTACAGACGAATCAACACTGAGAAAATTGTACGTTGATGATATTTACAATGAAACTATCAAAACAATTAGAACTCAATTAGCTAATAACCGCATCTGGGCAAGTATCGATGAAACAGCGGACGTTGAAGGACTCTTTATTGCTA
The DNA here is from genome assembly GCF_019925205.1 of Metopolophium dirhodum. NCBI lineage: Eukaryota > Metazoa > Arthropoda > Insecta > Hemiptera > Aphididae > Metopolophium > Metopolophium dirhodum. The sequence continues at coordinate 30,748,532 of NC_083568.1, read as the reverse complement.
ATGTTATCATTGGTACTCTGGAGATTGAACATTCTGGATCCATATTTTTACTCCACTTGGAACAATTAGAAAAAACTAATCTGTTCAAGATATAATATCCACTGGCTCAATTATCTCGCGCCCGGAACTTGTGACCTTTGCCCACGATAAGTCCGTGGGGGTCCACCAGCGTTCCCCCTTCTCATGTCGGTATGTGACGGTCGGCTCTTATCCACCGTCAAATAATATTGAATATCAACAGTGCGTTGTGGTCTATTGTGACCATAATACGAGAAGTTGTCGCCGTTGCTCTTCATGTAGCAACAGTGCTAATAAGCACGTGTTTTATACCGCTCTTCTTGTGGGTGTTTTTTTTGTTGCACCGCTTTACGGCAGTGTGCGTTCGTACACTAGCATTTCGCGACGAGTCGGTCGTAAGTGTGCCATTAGTGAATATTCTGCATTCAAATATTGTTGGATCGTGCGACATCGCCTTTGGTGCCACCACTGAGGAGATTCAGACTTGGGTATATCCGCACACCGGTGGTCAGTAATCAGCCGCAGTTACGAATCGGCGTCTATAATATTATTATCATTCGTATTCATTTACATTATCTTCGCCTGCACTCCAATATGGAACATCACTCAAACCCCCTCATCGCTCAACTTCACACCAACGCTCTTCCAGACAACCCAGCCAGACGCCTCAAACGTGAATGGCCCAGAGATCTTCTCAACGCCGTTAAACTCAACGTGTTTATTACTTTCTCTCCCTAAATTACCACCCACGTAGGAATTTCTAATGTGAAACTCCTACTCATTGTCTTTTTCTCACTGCCTCATTTTATTCTTTCATTCAAATTTACTTATTGTACCATTTTAGTATAGATTGTAAATTTTCACAAATAAACGACATTTAAAAAAAAAAAAAAATATTATTATCACATTGTCGGAGGTCAGTGACCTGCTGGCTGACACCAGCTTTCAACGGTGTTTCAATATTGTCAACTGCTGGAGTGGTCACACTGGTTCCTGCTTCAACCGTAACGTTATCACTCTACTTATTATTATTCTATGTATCACTTCTCAGTTATCATTATAATTATTATCATCGGATTATCGCCGTGATAAAGCGTGATTTCATCGTATTCTTTATTATTTATTATTTATCATTTATTATGTACTTGTAATATTTTATTGGGCGCCCGCTTTGTTTATTATTTTATATTATTGTACGGTATTTGCACCGAGTCTCTGTTCGTTTATTTTATATTATATTTATTGTCGCACGACGGTGCTTTAACCAACATACTTGTGTTATTAATTTCGTCCAATTCCTTGTATGAAAGTTACCAGATCTCTTGGGTAGACATTATTTTATAACCATCCTAGGCCAACCGCCTTATTGTAGGAGGCCTGGTGGTACATAATCTTTCTACCATTAGTAAAGTTTTTGACAAATCTATGAGCAAACTATGGCCAAATGGAATACAGCACGACAATGTACTATTATTTTTATCAGATGCGGCACCATATATGAAAAAAGCTTGAAAATCATTAAGTGTTCAAAAATGATTCATGTCACATGTGCAACACATGGCTTACATAGAATTGCCGAACAGGTTCATGACCACTTTAGCACTGTTGACAAAGGTAATCGCAAATTGTAAAAAAGTATTTAAGAAAGCACCTACTAGAGTCGAAATATTTAAAATAGAGACTCCAGGTATATGTTTACCAATAGATTCCATAATTACAAGATGGGGATCATGAATTAACGCTGCCATTTATTAATGTGAAAATTTGAACACTGTTCGCCGTGTTATTTAAAAGCTCGATGAAGATGATGCAGTGAGTAAAAAAAAAACTAAAATACAAAGTTAAACCAGGTCTTGAGAGCTACCTAGCGTATATAAAATCAAACTTCACAATTCTCATAGAAGGAATAAATTAACTACAAACAAAAGGCCTTTCTTTAATAACAGTGTTAAAAATAATTGAGGATATCGAATAATTGTTCAAATCATTACTGGGTGAAGCAGGTACAATAATTTGTAAAAAATAAATTTAAAACTGTATTTGAAAATAATAATGGCTTGTCAACATTAAAACGCATTTCCAAAATATTGTCGGGTGAAGAGGAAAATAGCAAATTAGACGGAGATCTTGAAGAATTGACGAGTGACGATATAGTATTTTTTAAGTATTCACCTATTACATTGGTTGATATTGAACGTTCTTTTTCGACCTTCAAGTAATTGTTGACTGATAACCGCCAGAACTTCAAAATTGAAAATTTGGCAAAACACTTAATCATACAGTGTAACTCAGGTAAAATAAATAAAATATTATTTAATTAATAAATAATAATTACTTGAATTTTATTCTTATTTACTCAAAAAAACATTGAATAGTTGCGTACAAATGATGTCATCATTCAAGGTATCAAGTTAATCAGTAGATACAAATTTTTTTAAACCGTTAACGGAGATTTTAGTTTTTTTTATCAATATACTATGAAAAATTGACTAACATTTTGATTGGTATTTATTTTTATTTGTAGCTATTTTTGATGTTTTTAGGGTATATTTATAGAGCATATTTTATGGTTTTTTTGGACATATTATAGCGCATATTTTAGGATTTTTGGTGCTATAAAATCTGAATCCTGGTAATAACACTAATAACCATTGGCGCAACTAGGGGGTGCCAGGTGCAAAAGGGTCTTTGGAACCCCAAATTCCATGTTGTATTATTGTAGTACATACAATCCAATGTTTACTCAGAGCTTTTCAAAGGAAGTTAATGTGACTGATTTAAGAAATACATTGAAGCATGAATGTTTAATAATAATGTACTCTGATAATATTAGTGAAAGATGCCTTATGTGTACACAAAACAGAAAAGTAAATTTTACTTGGATTAAGTGCAATAAATGTCAGCGAAGAGTTTATAATGTGTGTGTAGGTGGTATGCTACAAATGTATAACTGAAGAATTGAAAAATGAAAACTTCACATGTATCTTATGCAATAAGTATATTAATTAAGTACCTATTTTATCATAAAAAAATAGTAAAATACAAAATAAAAACTAATATGAAATAAAGATAAACAAACTAATACAATACCTATTGTAAGTAATGAATGGTTGGTTATATAAGTTAGGTGTAATTTATAAATTACACATACAGTAAAATGGAATCTATTAGCTAACATAAAATTAGGTACTTATGTAACTAAGTCATATCTTTAAAAGTGGAGATTAACTAGGTATTTAAAGTGTTTGAATTAAAAAAAAATTAATTGTTTTAAAATTAACATATTAAATTCAGAATGTAACCAGTTAAATTTATTATTTATTAACTATCAACTTTTGACTTAGAACAATCTTGTGTTCACTTAACTTAGCTTATCTTGAGTTAATTTTATTCATTAACATGCCCACAATTGCAAATCTTAGTGTTAACTCCACCATTGACGGTCCTCAGTCTGTATCAAAAAGGAGGAAGGGAGCTTTAAAGACATTTTTTTTTTTGTAATTTATTGAAGTATTAAAATTTATTCATGTTTCTCTTAATTTTAAAGTAATGTATTTTCTTTTAAATTGTTTTTAAAACTTAATATTATTATCTATATTGTATTTTTGTTTTATTTTGTAGGCTATACCATATTACCATTGTCCAACTGTGAAGAAGTAGGTAATCAATTTTAATAGTGCAAATCTTCGAAGACCAGATGTGAATTGGAAAGTGGGCAACATATACCTAGTTTAGACTTCAGAAATTTAGTTAGACATGAGTTATGGAAATTGAATTCATTATTTTTTGGATATTGAAAGTAGCTTTATAATAAACATTAGTAAAACCCTAATAAATGTATTTTGTATCTAATAATTGTATTAAATATAATTAAATAAGATTTTATATTTAAATTATGATTAATACAACAAATAACTAAATTACTAATTGGTTCAATTTGAATATTCTAATTTTAAATTGTTCAAAGAACTTTGTATGTCAATTTTTCTAAAACTAATAATATATTGATATTAATAATAATAATAAACCTAATATACCTAACGGAATATAATTCCAATTTAATTTTAAACACGTTCACTGCGGATGACGCCAAAAGGCATTATTTTACATAGTTTGCATATGCTGAATGACGCCAATTGGCGTCATGTACCTTGTTATTTAAAGGACTATAATTTGGTCAGCATTACGATTAAACTTTTGGTTTTTTGTCAGCGTCTTCTATAAGCATTGTTTCATAATCAAGTGCAAATCGTACACTGACATTTTAATTATTCAATTTTTAGGAAATTTTGTTTTAATACTAGGATTTTTTCAGTGTCACGACAAGTATACAAAAATATGACCCGCAGTGAACGTGTTAAGTATACAGTATGGTACAGACATACAGTGTAAAATATACATAATTATAATATTTAATATATGTATAGATTTACAATAAATAGTTAAAAATTAAATATAAAATAATAATTATTATGACACTGTTTAACACTTAAACTATAATAGCCTATATCAGTGGTGTTCCACAGATTCTGAAATTTTTAAAATTGTATTTATTACTTTTATAATGTTTAGTGACTAATATGTATCTAAACTGTTTTGTGCTATATATGCTTGTTTAATATATTATACAATATAAAAAACTTATATAAATACTGTTTTATTTTATGGCTGTGTTACACCGAAATCTTAAATGTTATATACATTATTATTTATTATATAGTATGATCACGATAAGTGGAAACACTTAATAAATATGTGCTGGCTTCATATATTTCAATTCTGCTGTTTTGGTAAACTAATCAACATTATTATACACATTTTCAAATAATTAGACTATTTTTGTGACAGTTAATTTTGCGCATGCGCACAATAATTTTTTTTTTAATGGGCATGACTAATTTAAGACCACAAATTATATTTTTTTGGTAATTTTTAATGAATTTTTAGAGGTTGAATTTCTTTTTTGAGTTAAAAAATGGTTATAGTTATAGTAATCTGATTTTATGTTATTTGCATGGGTATAACGGATTATAATATACGAAGTTAATAATAATAAATACGTAATAATCTGTTACAGCTGTTTTAGCTTAGTTGGTATTCGTATCAATTATTATTAATGTATTATATTGTAATTGTTTTGGCCGAATAAATAAATAAAAATATTATGTTAGAAATAAAAATGTTTTTTGTTGTTGAATGCGAGAGACTAACAATATCGCAATTTACACAATTGATATTATAATATATTATAAATAATACACAATACTTTGGTACAATATAAAACTCAATTAAGTTTAAAAAAAAATTTCTGATTTTATCTATACGATTAGACCAAATAAATATATATCATAATATGTACTTAGAATTAAATAAATCTGCTTGGATACAACAATTCAGTATCATTAGTATTAATTGTATGTGTATATTGAATATGCATTATATTAGTTTGATAGGTTAATAATTTGTTTTGAATTTCGCAATATAACTTCAGCAATACGAGATAAAGATTTCAATTTTATTGACATTGAACATAAAGAATAAAGAATGATTTATTTCCATTGATAATTATTCAAATAATGAATAGTTATATGTAAGATTGTTTATTTAAGTTCAATAAGTTGACATGTAGACTGTCGAGTCTAGGAGAATAATAATGAATAATAAATTAACAGTCTTATATTATGCTTACCTGCAACTACCTAAACACATAAATAATACATAAGTATATAGTTGAATGTTATTAATTTTTGTCTTACTAGTTACTATGTTAAGACTCATAATCTAAATACCGTTTTCTATTGACATTTTGTCATTTTCAGTAAAAATTTCTAAATTATAATGGTAAAAATTTAAATTTAAAATTTTTTGTTGTTTGCAACTTTAAACACTATATTTTGAAAAACTGTTTATTTAAATATATTATTATAAAATGTGTTTATATAAACACAAAATTATATAATGTAATAAAGTTACTTGATACTTAAGTTAATATTGTGTTTTTTTTTTCGTGTCAAGAAATATAATTTTAATTTTATTTATTTCAACAGAATAATGTTCCTCACTGAACATGCTGAGTTATGTGTTAATCAACAGTGTTTTTGTCAAATTACAAATCTGAATAAAATATATTGAGGTTTTGGTCACGTAACGCATAGGTAGTAGTTTACCGGTGTAGTGACCTTTGTAAAAATAAACTGAGGTAGTAAATTTGAAATTTAAAACAAGATTCCTCATAAGTCAAAAGTTTGTTTACCTTACCTTAAAAAAAAATGTCTACCGAAAGTCAAATTAAATTTTTACAATATTGGATATTCACTTGACTTCTCATGTAGCGATTTTATTATTTTGTTGTGATTCAAAAACGAATAACCGTAGATACTTTAAATACAAAAAAACCTGGCAATAACAACGCATTGTCATGTCCAGCTAGTATAATATAATATATATTATATTGTTCTATTATACTTTTATGATAATATTGAACTAAAAATAAAAATTTTAATATAAATGAATTTGACGGGCCGCCGGGCAATGATAATGTAATTTGTTACTGTGATAGTGTGATTCTATATCATAGAGTAATATAGTACTCTATGTTCTATAATATACTGGGTCCACGACAGTGGCGGATTTGATTCGTCTTCTAGGGGGGGGGGGGGGGCAATATCCTTTGGTCCACAAATGATACTACTTTTCAACCACAGAGGAAAAACATGTAATAGGTAGGTATGAAGGTAAAAATGTAAAATAAATATTGTTATCAAGTGGTACATTTGATTTCTTTCGAAAAAATTGAAAAATGGATTTCTGTTTCCTTTTAGAAAACGACATAATTAATACAAATAATACAATACAATACACTGTACACTTTTCTCTGGAAAAACAACTGCGCGAAACAAAGCATCAAACAATGACAAATGACAATTAACTTAAAAGTTAATAGTAGTCGCTACTCGCTAGTCGGAACACACTACTACACTATACTACTAAAGACAATTTGAAAATTCAATATTTAATATTATAGTTTAGCGAATAAGCGCGAAGCGTACTAAGCGTAGAGATATCATGAGAGATATAAGATAAAAGATTCAAGATTATATTATCAATAACATGGCCAGTGTGACCAACCGCTTACTGCGATACCAAAACTATTTACACCCTACAGAGGCCGTGATTATAATTCTTAGAACTTCTATACAGATTTCTGAAAAAAATTATTATTTTTACGTAGTTTGATGTCTAGGCCTCTAGGGAGGGGCCATGGCCCCTATGGCCCCCCCCTAAACGCCGCGCCTGGTCCACGATTTAAGATATACCTTAAATCGTGACTAGGTCTAAGAAGACGAGAGAGAAAAATGTAGAGATAAACATTATTTACCTCACAGATACAGATAACAAAAAATAGTTTATTATCTAATATCTATAAACCTTGGTCGATATGCGCATGCGCAACGTGACTTCTCGCATATGTATTCACCACGGACTAAGATATAGGAATATATATCCGTGGTATTCACAGATACCTATTGTACCTATGGATAATTATGCGAGGAGTTGCATCGCGCTTGAGCACACCGACCACCTAATTCGGTGACTCGTCGGTACGTCGGCAACAAAAATCATACGCTGTAGCTACTATATAGCTACAATATCCATAGTATTAGTATAATATGATCTTATATTATGTTCTTATTAATTTATTGATGGTGGGGGGGTAGGAAGTAGGAACTACGTAGTCCATCTGGCATCTATATTATGTCTATAATAGCCGTGGTTGTAATAGTTAGACGCGCATGCGCACTAGATTACATAATACACTGTGTGTAAACCCGCCGGCCTTGGCCTTTGTGTGGTCCGTCCAACGAAATTTCATAGCTCCCCTCACTACAATATTTACCGTGACGATTTTAGTTACCGTGTGTCCGTGTCCATACCGACGTCCATAGACCTATAAACAGTATAAACTAATGGACAGCGCATTCCACTCCGCCCTGCTATTAATGTACGGGAATCATATAAGAGAAAGAACATAAAGGGGGTAATCATTAACGTTTGAAACTATTATAATACTATATTTCCCCCACGTTCTCTTTTCTCTTTTACTCTATATCGTACCCCTGACCTGTCTCTCTCTAAGCGCTGTCCGTTATAGTTTATTGGTCTATGGCCTATGCCCACGTTCCACACCATAGTACATGATAGCGTTGTTACCATAATGGTTCATTCATCACGATGTCTAATGTAATCTATCTGCGCATTCGACAAGTGGAAAAGATTTCAGTTGATTTCAGTTTAATGAATCAAGAATACCAATAAATTGCATTACACCGCATACCAGTCGCATGCGATAAAAACTTTTAAATTCAAAATGTATGAGTTATGTCGCATGCGAGTATTTGTAAATAGTAATATGATTTCAAGAATTGGGAACCACTGGCCCGTCTACAACTCAATAGTAAATACACTTTAGTTACGTCGTAGTGTCGTATTGCAGTGTGCGGAAACCTTATGTATGTACAACAAGTTTTATAGCATTTCAAATTTATCGCAACGACGATACTGTAATATAATATAAAATATTATCTGATTTAGTTTGTAATAACTAAAAATAATAATAAACGTTTCAAATCTATGTTAGTAATGTAAGTTAATATGTATTATATTTATTTAATAATATGTACCTAATAATAATATCTAATATGTTATAAAATTAAAAGTAGCAAAATAAAGTTACCTAATAATTAATTAAAATGTTTGTTCCTACTTCGCCTATAAGATTCAATCGGTTATAATACTCACTTTGTGCTAAATCTCAATGTGAGTCTTATAAGCGGCGTCTACTTATATGTATCGTAGAATAAAATAAATATAAAAATTTGGTATAATTATGTAAGTGACTAATACGTAAAAATAATAAATTAATAATTATTCAGTATAATTCAGACATAGGTATAAATTAAAGCGTATAAATTAAATAAATTATCATTTTTAATAATACTATACCAAACATTGATAATGTAATACACAATAAAAATTAAAAGTTAAGTATTTAGTGTAGTAATCACTGAAAAAAAGATTAATAGTTTAAATAATTGTGGTTTATTGTTCCTTAAAGTATGAATGTTCTACATCTTTTTCATGTAATACTTTGAATTTTTGTTATAAAAGGTGTCCCGAAAATTGCTACTTTCTGGGCCAGATGGTTTAATCATATTGCTTTCCGGGTTTTTTTCACTCTGATTTTGATTAAAAAATTTTTTTGGGTAATTATTATTCTTATTATGCGGATTAACAACTTAATGAACTCCTTACTTGGTGCAGTTTGTTTTGATGTTCCATCAATAAATGTTTTGAGATCATATATCTTTTTAATTGCTTCTTAAGGTGGTCAGAATCTTCAATTAAATGGATTTTATTTGTTATACTCTTAGTTTATTTTTTGAATATTTTATACAAGTTACAAGTTTTTATTACAATTTTTGTTGTTTTAATGTCTTTATATGTATTTCTATACACTTGTTATCACTTGTTTTAATAAATGTCTCTTTTCAACAATTTATAGTATAGTAGGTATGAAACTATGAAAATACAAATTGAATACATTACTCAATGTATTCTGTGTTGGCATAAAAAAAACTTATTTAGGTAGACATAAGCTTTACATAATTATCCATTTTATAACTACTATCTACTGGTTATACAGTCTCACATAAATAACCACTGTTCAACGCTTGTGTACACTGTTATAACTTTATCAGAACAACATACCTACTTCTTCATTTCTCTCTATTATATCATAAAAAGTTATATATTTTTGTGTTTTCCATTGATTTATGATTTAATATTACAACTATATAATAGGTAATTAGAATTTATTTTTCAATTTTTAATTTTTATTGGTTTTTGATAAAAATGCTAGTTATGTTGAAAATGGTGGTGACAAGTGATGTGAGCATGAGGCAGAGTCGACTAGTAATGATTAGTGTTTGAAAATTTCATGAAATTTAAAAAAATGAAATGATTTGAAATATTTCAAAATGTGTGAAATATTTCAATTATCATTATTTTTGTAGTTTTGTCTTGTAAAATATTAAATAATTAATCTAAATAAATTAAATACCTCATTAGTCATTAACACACATTTTTTTCTTGGTTTAAATGTATAATAATATAATATTGTATTTTTTTGCTATACCTATTATTTGATGTAAAAATGTAAAACAAATAAGGAATAAGTATATTGTATATGTACCATGTACGTGGTAACTTATATAGTTATATGTTAAAAATCAGATCAGAGTTTTCTTGATCGAGAATCCTTATGACATGTATTTGTATAATTGTACATACAAAAAACATAATAAAAATAAAAATATAAAAATTAAATATAAATTTAAAAAAAAACGCTTAGGTATAACGTTTATCATATATGTTATGTTATGAAAATCATTGTTTCTTCTTAATGTTGACATGTATTATAATTATATAAAACAAAAAACATAATAAATATTAAAAAGAAACAGTAAAAGGAAACCAGCACTTAGGTATATATTATAAAGATCATAGTTTTCTAGCTAACAATTCACATGAAATAATATAAATTATAATTATAATTTATATATAATAAAAATATAAATCAAAATAATATTTAAAAAATAAAAATGAAATAATTAATAAAAATCCAATATTTCACAAAACATTGAAATATTTCATTTGAAATATTTCATGAAATATTTCTCATACTTCAAACACTAGTAATGATATTCTGTTATTTTTCAAAAAAATATTTAGTGTAACACATTTGTTTTGTTAGGGGTATGATTACTTTAAATCAAGGATGACGCTTGTAATTGATTTCAGTTTTTAATTTTTAGAGCCAAAATGTTTGTACACCAAAAAATACTTATTACTAAATATATGGCCTACAATCTTCCCCCCCCCTCCCCCCACAAAAAGACCTATTTGACTTCAGAGGTACATAATTTTAATGTTATATGTTCACAGTAATCAAAAAACATTAAGGAAAACATAATTCAGTATGAAACCATTAAGTCAATCAATTAATGATTCTGCAATAAATTCCAAGTAAGCAAATACCTATACTATTAGGTATTGAAACGTTACAAAAATATGAAATTTTAACCTACATTTTGAAATTATTTTATAAAACTAGGTGTTTTTATAATTTATGTAACTAATTGTATATGATTTTAACAGTAATTGCCTACTAAATAATAAAATATACATTTTTTCAATGTCTTTTAGGTATGATTATATATTAAATAGTTCGAGAGTGTTGACAATTCCACTTCTTAGATGCGATGATCAAGTATTTAATAGACCTATTGAACAAGAAATTATTGCAAAGACAGAGTATAATAATGATCAAGTTTTAAATAGAGTTATTAAACAGGAATTTATTGATGATACAGACCATAATAATGATCAGTTACTCACAGGGTAAGAATTATTTTTACATCATAGCGTAATTTAAAATGTAATGATACAATTTATTAACCAAACTGATGTAAACTGACTTGAACCTAACTGAACAAATATATTTAACATATTTTAATTTGACATAAATAATAATAGAAAAAGAAGCCATCTACTTATAGAATCCCAGTAGTACTACTAACAGAAATTATTAATTGCTTAGGTTAATTTTTGGTTGGTAAATTGTTTAATGGATCACAGCACCCTATGTTCATTTTAACATCAAACTATGATGTCTAGTAGGTAGTGGACAATTTGTAAAAATTAAGTTGATTTAACTATAAAAATATATTAACTGGTTATATAGTATACTGTCTCCTTCACAAAATTGACTATTGTAATTAGGCCTGCGGTAATGTTAAATATATTAGATTCTTATTATGTTGAATGTCGATATCTCAAACTCTTTTGAAATCCCCTTGAAATAATTACAATTATAATAAAGCTCCATACCTCAAACTTTTTTCAGTTCTCTTTGACCTTCAACATAACAAGAGTTTACTGTATAACATAATATCCAGAAAATGTAGACCTTATGAATATATCAACTATGACTTGGGCTTGGTAGATCATAGAATCTTATACCTATTTATTTGAACAACAAGGAACAGGCTCATATATCATTACATCTTATTACCTACTAAAGACTTATAAACAATAATATATAAGTATGTTGGATTTGGATATGTTATATATTAGTAGTCAGCCGTATTTGTTTTTTTCTCTCTGGCCCACGCGCAATATGTACAAAACGCATTAACTCAGAATCATTTTTTCTATGTTTTTAAGTAATCTTAGAGTAAAATCACCTATTAAAAAAAGATAGAAAATAATATTTTTGAGGGAATGACATATCGATTTTATATTTTATTATTATTTGACTTAGTATTCGACTTTCAAAATAAAAAAAAAAATGTTGTAAATTTAAATTATGTTTAAATTGTTTTGGTTAGGTTATTGTTTTGGTTTAAACTATTTTGACAAATCTATATGTCATTCCCCTTAAATTATTATTCTCTATCTTTTTTGTAATAGGTAATGTTACTCTAAGATAACATAAAAATATAGAAAAAAATGATTTTTCGTAAATGCGTTTTGTCTATAATGCGCGTGGCCAGAGAGAGAAAACAAATACTGCACTGACATCCTCTTAAAGGGGAATTTACGTTATTTGCCGGTTACTAATGTTGTTGACCAAATACAGAGGTAATTGTCATTAGAAACTGGATAGTCACTTTATAACCAGATACAAGGGTAATTGTAGTTTTAGATCAGATATGCACATGAATCTCAAATAATATTAATTGACAATTTATGTAGGTATTTTTAAAAAGAAGCAGCGCTGGTTTCCTTGAGGGCCCGCAACAGAATTATTACCAGCTGCTTCCCTCAATGTCAACTGTCTATCATCTGCTAATTTTATTGTTAATTGTTAAGAGGACGTTATACTCGCATTTGTTGTCTCCGTCTTACAAGTGCGTAACATAGCAAATTTTACTCTCAGCAGAACACGTATAGCTCTGTTAGTATAAAAATAATAGCGAATTGACCTCTTATAAAATCTAAAGGTAAGATTATTATCTAGGCAACCTCATGGGGTTTTTATTATAATTTAATTTTAACGCGAGTTATGAGTATTTTAAAATTGTAAATTTTTTATACATCTTAAAATACTTATAACTCACTTTAAATTTAAAATATACTAAAAAGCCCATGAGGTTGTCTAGATAATAATCTTACCTTTAGATTTTATAATAGGTCAATTCGCTCTAATTTTTATACTAACGGAGCTATACATGTTCTGCTAAGTGTAGAATTTGCTATGTTACGCACTTGTAAGACGGAGACAACACATGCGGGTATAACGTCCTCTTAACTTGTTCATGTTTATCAGTTTTTATTTGCAAATAGGTATTTTTTGGAGTGTGTAATTTATTGTAAGTTACCTACTTAAGAAAAAATATTTTTAATTTTAATGAAATATTTTCCTTTTAGAGTTTAACTTGCACACTTTGTGTAATCCGTGTTCAACATGGGTGACAAATGCTACTAAATTTTGTGTACCCACTATGTACATCAGGTATAGTTATACTTATAGTTGTTCCTATTTCAAACTGTGGAAAATTTTCTTTAATTACCAAATTTTGTTGAAATTCAACATTTCTTTCTGTAATTTCCACTTCATCAGTGATTGGTTTTTTGGTTATTGTTTCTAAATCTTCTTCTATTTAATGTCTTCTTTTATTTTAATGTTTTGAATATTAGACGGCATTTAGCCAATTCTAGCCGTATAGCAAAAAACTACATCATTTGGCGTTCCACCTATACCTAATATGCAAATAATAAACATTCAAAAACAGCAATACAAAACTAATACATTATTATTGATTTATTTATTTAAGAATATTAAAATATTAAAGCCCAATAATTATATAAATTACTATATTATGAATGGTTCCAAGTCAAAATATCTTCAATAAAATATATATCCGGAAAAATATTTCTCCTGTACGAAATACATTTAAAATCTCTTAGAAGTAAGAAATAATTTAGTTAATCAATAAATAAATATAATCGTTTAAGTTGCAATTAACTTGTTTATAATTTTATTAAAAATATCTACTAATAATGTAAGCAATTTGAGTTAGTAAATAAATAAAAACTTTTAAGTTGTAACTAACTTGTTCATAATTTATAAAAAAATATCTAATAATTTAAAATTTTAGATTGTGTACATTGATATTAAATACTTCTAGGCATTTTTATTGTCATACTGTTTAACTAATGTTAGTAAATATAATTATTATCATAAAATAAAAATTTATTACCTTTTGATGTCACTGTGTACTCACAACTCATTAGAAATTACTAAATCATTAATATTTATTAGATTAGCTGGTGGTTTTTATTCGATGGTCATTACTTTTCGAATGGTTTTAGAAATTGAATCCATGTCAGGTAACTGACCAATGACCACTTATAGATGTAGGAAGTGTTTCCACGACTTGACTTATCAAATTGTTAGATATGATTTTTATAGAATTGGTAGATAATTCAGTGGTTTTTTCTTTTGCTTTTATATATTTTGCTATGACTTCATTAACTGAGACTTTGCAAACATTTGGTGTGTGTGATTAATGATTTGCTTCTTAAATAATAATGTTAAAAATAGTTTAAATAAAACCGCATGACCCGCACTGTCCCTCTACCGTGGTGCTTACGTCCTTAAATATTATTTTACAAAGTGCTGCCTCAGCTCATTTGCTTTGTTGGCCTATTATTACGAATATGAAACATTAAACTATTTAAGTAAAAAGTAATATTGGCACATACAACACTCCCTTATGTTATAAAAAAAATATGTCCTCATATTTTAAATTTAAAACTATGTAATGAAATTAATACAAAAATTAAGAGAAGGGAGAGAAAAAATATTCACAGTTTTGTCGTTTGTTTCCTAACAGAGTATACAGTATACATGTAACATAATATATAGTTTAACAAGTTTAAATATAGGTATATTAGATGTTTCAAAACAGTTATAGGTTAATATTTAACATTTTATAAATTAATTAACTATGGGCAGGGAGGGGTGGTCACAATATAGGCTTATACGTAAATGCTACTTGCCTTATTAGTTGTACATATTTTTGGTGTTTAGAGTGTGGAAAGGTAAATAGGAATGACATACATATATTTTTTGTGAGAGAAAGACTTGGGATTCGATCAAATTTATATTATTTCAAAACCTTCTATAATCGTTGTGTCCAAAATTCTATTTTTCCGACTTGTCAATTTTTATATGATCTTTTATCTGTTTGCTGAGTTTACTATTCCATTCTTTTTCTTCGTTGTATTGTGTTGTGTGAATCCTTTTCTTGTGGTTGATTGTGTTAATATTTAGTAGTCTTGGTGAAGTGTTGGTTGACGTCGTGTATGCCTTTGTTTTTATACCAATTTCGTGTTAAATTTGTTTTACATATGGTGTTTTTTTTAAAAATAAAAAAATAATATTTATTATGATACATTTTTTTTTTTTTTGACATCTCACTATATACATTTTTAGATTCTGAGCGAAGCGATTTTACAAAGATGTGTTTTTTTTTTTTAAATTTTTTTTTAAATTTTTGTGTCTGTCATCGCCTTTTAGGACAGTTGTTCTTTCAGCTTGGATTAGTGGACTGTATGGTTTGATTAAAAACGGCGACAACTGTATTTTGATTTGCCGCGAGCGGCGGACTACTATTTTTTAAAAAGAATAACGAATATATAAGGACACAAATGTGCCGGCCGGCGTAGGGCTCTTAAAACTAATTTTACAATAATTCAAAGTTACAATAATAATATAATAGAATATAATTCAAAAAAAAACCGTAACGGGTACGACGTTGATGCCGGTGCTAATTGACGATGAAGTGCCTGGGTGCTGGTGAATTGACGGTGAGGTGTGGGTGACGGTGAATTGATGGTGAGGTGCCTGGTAGATGAAGTGACGGGGAGGTGCCGGTGGTCAAAACTAATTCCTTCACTTTGTCCGTGCCGTAGGTAAAAAAGAACGTAAAAACAACGGTAAGACGGTTCACGGTAACGCACACAACTGACGACGGCTAGGTGCGGGCACGAAACTGCTGATCCGGTTACCGAGAGTAGCGGGTAGGCGGCATCTGCTTATCACAGTGTTGGTGTCGCTTACGTAACTACCAAACATACCGCCCACCTTTAAGGTACTCGGCTTCACAATACGAGTGGTAAGCGACACAATTTTACCACCGGACGTTTGATCACCGTTCGATTTGCAGTTCGAACTGTAGCAACGCGTACAACATTATCCTCCCCTGGGTGTACTTCTATCACCCGTGCAGTCTTCCAGGTAAGAGGGGGTGTCGGCTCTTTAATAATTACTAGGTCCCCAGGTTCAAGATTGCGTTGGTGTTTGCCCCATTTTGAGCGACTTGAAATTGTGTGCAGATATTCTTTTGACCATCGGTCCCAGAAATGTTTTTGGATGTGTTGCACAAGTGTCCATCGTTGTTGTAACGTAAGTTTAGGTCCCGGGTGTAGTGGGTCTGGGACTGGGACAGTTACAAGGGGTTCCATCGTGAGAAAATGTCCAGCAGTGAGTGTTTGAAGATCGTTTGGATCTGACGACATAGCTCCTAATGGACGTGAATTGAGAATTGCTTCTATGCGGTGGAAAACGGTGTTCAGTTCTTCATAGGTCAATACCTGTTCCTGAATTGTACGGTGTAACAGGGTCTTGGCGGATTTAACGGCCGCTTCCCACAGCCCTCCCATATGCGGTGCAGCTGGGGGATTCAGGTGCCATTGGATGTGCACATTACTTATACCCGCGGTTATTTCGGAGGAGCTTAGGAGCCGCTTGACGTCTTCCATGTAGTTTTTCGCTCCTACAAAGTTAGTTCCGCAATCACTGTACAGATCGGTGCATCTACCACGGCGACTGACGAAGCGGTTAAGAGCGGCCAGGAAGAGTGTGGTAGATAAATCACTTACTAACTCTAAGTGTACTGCGCGAGTGGCCATGCAAACGAAAATACATAAGTAACCCTTGGTTGTCTGTACACGTCGGAGTAGGGCAGCTTTTACCAAAAACGGTCCGGCGAAATCCACTCCTACGTGTGTAAAAACCTTAGTTCCGAATAGTCGTGGTCGGGGTAAATTTCCCATTCTCGGTTGCATCGGTGTTGGTCTGGTGCGAAAACATGGTACGCACTGGCGGAGATGTTTACGAATGGCACCTCGGGCCGCTATAATCCAAAACTTTTGTTGCAAAATATTTTGGGTGGTTTGCGCCCCAGGATGACAATGCAGGTAGATGAAATCAATGAGTAGGACAGTTAATGGAGATTGTTTTGGTAACAGGATGGGATGCTTTGTCTCATATGGAAGGTCGGAGGACCGGAGGCGACCGCCCACCCTGAGAAGACCCTCTTCCGAATCTAAATAAGTTCCAAGTAATAGCAGTTTATGGGTACAGGGCTCTCCTGATGTGAGACGTTTCAAATCCTCTGCAAAATGTACCTTTTGGACCCATCGGATGAGGGCGTGCAATGCTTCCTCCTTTTCTTTTGCTCCTGGTGGTTTGGAATGATCAAAAGAGATGGGTCGGTGTGACAGATTTCTTCGAATTCGTAACCAATAGGCGGTGAGACGTAGAACTTTCGGAAGTTCTGCTGATGCATACAATAGTTGACATTCCTCTACGGGCTTAGTGATTAAAAGAGCAAGTTGTTTCTCCTCGACTTGATGTTCCATCTTATCCAGACACGTGATAGGTGTCACCGGAGGCCAGGTATTTGTTGGTTGGGTGAGAAATACTGAGCCGCCCCACCAAATCTGATGGTCCACTAGCTCTTTTGGGGTTACACCTCGGGACGCACAGTCTGCAGGGTTGTGTGCTGTAGGTACGTGTCTCCAAATCTTCGGGGACGTCATGTGCTGAATTTTGGCAACTCGATTTGCCACAAACGTCTTGAGTTTTGCTCTAGGTGTCTGAATCCAAGCCAAGACTACGGTAGAATCGGACCATGCCGTCGTGGCTTCAATCGGAATGGCATTTAGATTGGTACCGATATGTTCCAGACAACGAGCAAGTAATAACGCCCCACATAACTCAAGTCGTGGAATTGAAAGCCTTTTTTCCGGAGCCACCTTAGACTTTCCCATTAACATTTGGCAGTGACTGATGCCATTTGGTTCTCGCGCTAAAAGATATACCGCGGCGGCGTAAGCGTTTTCTGAGCTATCGCAAAATCCATTGATTTCATACGTAGCTCCAGGTGTAGTTGCTCGACGCCGTATTCGAATAGATCCAATTAGTGGCAATTCTTCGTGGTAACGTGTCCAAGCATCGATGGCGTCGTCAGGTATTCTCTCATCTCACCCCACCCCAATCGACCACAAATACTTCATCAGTCGTTTGAGATTGGTAATGACTGGAGTGAGGAGGCCGATGGGGTCATAGATTCGGGCTATCTCCGAAAGAATAGCTCGTTTGGTAAAACGCACGGGATTCGGTCGGTATTGGTAGGACAACATATCCAGGTTAGGTTCCCATTTTAGACCGAGAACCTTGGTGTAATCTGACTGCGGTTCATCGAAGGTAAAATTATCGGTTTTACGATGTTCAATCGGAACGGCCTCTAATAATGCAGGTGCATTGCTGGACCACTTTCGGAGCTCAAACTTCCCACGCTCAAATACTTTTATAACCTCTTGTTGGAGTTTAAGAGCCTCTTCTTCCGAGTCGGCTCCGGTAACGACATCGTCCACATAGAGGTCTTGATATATGACCTTTTGCACATTAGGGTATGCTTTGGCTTCATCCTCAGCTAATTGATGTATTGTTCTAATTGCAAGGAATGGAGATGATCGTTGGCCAAATGTAACAGTGGATATTTCGTACGTCTGAACAAGGTCAGAGGGCTGGAATCGGAAAAGAAGGCGTTGGTATGGTCTATGTTTTGGAGTGACAACAATCTGCCGGAACATCTGCTTGATATCGGTGGTGAACACTACTGCGTGCAAACGAAAACGTAAGATGATTCCTGGTAGATCCTGTTGAAGTTTGGGCCCCATAAACAAGTTATCATTTAGCGATTTTCCATTTGAGGAAAGGGCCGACGCATCGTAAACAACACGGAGCTTGGTAGTTGTACTTCCTGGTTTCACTACACCGTGGTGTGGTATGTAAAAAGATGTGTTATCAATGCCCTCAGTGTTGTCTACATAACTCATATGTCCGGAGTCTAAATAATCTTGCATGGCCCCGTTATAATCCTGTCTATGATCCGTGGATTTTGAAAGCCTAGATTCCAGATGTATGAGCCGTGTGTGTGCTAGATGGTATGATTCCCCAATAGGAGGTGGGTCATGGATGAATGGCAGATGTACTATATATCGACCATCCTTCTGTCGAGTAGTAGTGGTACGATAGATCTCTTCGCATTTTTGTTCTGCCGGACAGGTCTTTTCCACCGTAGGGAGCTCTTCAATTTCCCAAAACTTGCGCAGTATTTGGTCGATGGGGTCTATAGACGTGAAAAGTGAAGTCGTACTATTTGACGGATTTGGGGCTGACCGTCCCATGAGCACCCATCCAAACACTGTTTTTAGCGCCACAGGTTGATTGACGGTACCTTCTCGTCGGTCTCCACTTATGATATAAGGAAAAACATCCGCTCCAAGGAGAATGTCTATAGGTAGTGGTTCGTCATATCGGGGATCGGCTAGGTCCAGACCCTGCACATGCGCCCACTCAGTCTTCACGACGCGTTCAGACGGAATGAGTCCGGTGATGCGAGGTAGTATGAAAGTCTCAACTGTGAAGAGAGGCGTATCACGCCTTACGGGTTTGATGATAATTTGAGTACGTGCTTTTATCGGCGGTACTTGTAGGCCGGCCATAGCTTGCACAGCTACACTGCATTTATCCCGTGTCACCCCTAACCTGTTACGACATTGTTCCGTGAGGAAACTGCTTTGACTGCCGCTGTCTAAAAGCGCTCGCGCCTCTTGATATTGTCCACTACTATCCTGTACTAATACAGCCATCGTAGACATAAGTACACAGGAGTTGACCCTCTTGTCGGAGGAAAACATACTATTGACGGTGGTAGTGGGTTGGGGTTCGGGGGTATTCACTATGGCCGTTGGTTGAACGTCTGGGGTATTTTCAAAATGCAATAGGGAATGATGCCGCCCCTTGCATTTCAAACATACTCGGATGTGTTTACACTGACTCACTGGGTGCTCGCTAAAACACAAGAAACAACGCCTAAGGTCTTTAATTATTTGGTACCGATCCTTTGGTGTTTTTTCTTTGAATACCGTGCAAGCAATCAACAGGTGACCAGGTGTTGTATTGCAGACCTGACAGGTGAATTGCCGTCTATTCTCACGTGGGTCTGGCTTTCCGGCATGCAACGTGACAGTTTTGCCATATGGTTTTTTATTTGGTTTTTCCTGTTCTTTGCCAGATTGGCCAGCGATTGCAGCATTTCAAAATTTTGATAAGAACATGGTAAAGTTGTTCATACTTGGATCATCCGTGGTATCTACTATTAATTCCCATTGAGCACGAAGTTGAGAGTCCAACTTTAATTCAAATAAATGTAGCAAGATTGGGTCCCATTGATCCACGGAGTAATTTTGGTTTGCGAGCGCTCCAACTGACTCCGTGTTCGTGTTCAGCATCTGGCGGATAGATTTAGCATCACCGAACATTGCTTTTGGCATCGTCCAAAGTTGGTTCAAGTGACTCTGTGCAATTATCCGACGGTTTGCATAGCGTTTGTCCAAAACTGTTAGCGCTAGAGTGTAGTTATCGTCGCTTAGCATCAAATTGGATATAAGCGCTGACGGCTCGCCTTCCAGGTAACTTTTTAAATAGCTGAACTTAAGAATAGGTGGCAGGTTAGTATTGTTGTGAACTGCAATGTCAAACAAATTTCTAAAGCTGGTATATTGTTTCGGATCTCCTCCAAACCTCGGTATTGATAGCTTTTCCAGTGGTATCAAATCGCGTCTATCTCGGTTTTGAGATGTACTGATAAAGGTTTCGTCGGCATTCGGATGTTGAAGTAAAACTGGTATATGTTCATCTGCCGCAATCATCACTTCAAAATACACTTCGTCAAACTTATCACGAATGTCCTCAGGTGAACTGATATCTACTTCGGACTTTTGGTCTTTTTCCGGTTTTCCGAGTTGTTTTATTACAATCGAAAGCTGTTCCTCGAATTCCTCCTTAATCCGCGGAACGGTGGCATACATCATTCGAAACTTGGTTTTGTCCGACCTAGTGACCGGTGTCTTGTTTAGCGAATCTCCAGCGTCTCGTACTCGCATGATTCGTTTCTGAATGTCCGAGAGGCGAATTTTTGCTTCTTCAAAAATACCCATGACGCTATATTCCCCTCCACAAAAACGTACGCGCAATTCAAGCCAGTAGGTACAACCAAAATATACCAAAATAACAAAGCAGTTAAAATATATTTTTTTTTTTTTTTTGTTATTTGAGAATTGCGTCACCCTGTATATACGGTATATAACTTTCCAGAAATAAGCTACTTTTTTAACCTTGACCGAGTTCTTGCGAAGACGACACCTCTTATCTACTACGCTATAACGGTCGTCGCGGCAGCGTCGTACGCCTACCGGTCAAAGTCCAAATTCTATACTATGCAACGCTTCGTTAATTATAATAATGCAAATAACCGACCTTTTATTATATTTATATAGTACACATACATCTCTGTAATTATATTAATATTTAATTATTGGTGATTTTTCGGTAAAAGACCGCTAGTAATATTTTCACTTAGAATAATATATTATATATATCCTAGGCTCGATGGACCAATGTTCTTTCAGCTTGGATTAGTGGACTGTATGGTTTGATTAAAAACGGTGACAACTGTATTTTGATTTGCCGCGAGCGGCGGACTACTATTTTTTAAAAAGAATAACGAATATATAAGGACACAAATGTGCCGGCCGGCGTAGGGCTCTTAAAACTAATTTTACAATAATTCAAAGTTACAATAATAATATAATAGAATATAATTCAAAAAAAAACCGTAACGGGTACGACGTTGATGCCGGTGCTAATTGACGATGAAGTGCCTGGGTGCTGGTGAATTGACGGTGAGGTGTGGGTGACGGTGAATTGATGGTGAGGTGCCTGGTAGATGAAGTGACGGGGAGGTGCCGGTGGTCAAAACTAATTCCTTCACTTTGTCCGTGCCGTAGGTAAAAAAGAACGTAAAAACAACGGTAAGACGGTTCACGGTAACGCACACAACTGACGACGGCTAGGTGCGGGCACGAAACTGCTGATCCGGTTACCGAGAGTAGCGGGTAGGCGGCATCTGCTTATCACAGTGTTGGTGTCGCTTACGTAACTACCAAACAACAGTAAAAGTGCTTGGATTTTCTTCAACAGTAACTTTTCTGATAGGAAAATGAATCTAGTTGGTACTTTGGGGGGTCAAAAGTAAAAATTCCCAGTAGTTTTCAAAAGCATCGTGAAAAACAAAAGAAAAATTAAGGAAAAACGGGAATTTTTACGCAAAATCTGTTTTCAAGAAAATCGATTTTAGTTTTCGGTGTAACTCCAAAACAAATGACCGTAGGGACATGAAATTTTGATTGAATGTTTATAATTGCATTTCATATACACCATAACATTTTCCAAATCTCTTGACTTATTTTGAGCTGTTTACGGACATTGTCAATTTCCATTTTTTTTAGTTTTTTTTTCTATAAATATCAATAAAATTTTATCTGTTGAGTAAAAAAGCTTGAAAATTTAATGGCAGGCTCCTAGGTTATTATTTCAAAGGCAGATGAAATAAATTAAAAATCCGTAGTCACAGTTTTTATTTATAAGCATTTAAAGTTCAAATTTTGACAAAATACGGAAAAATCACGAAAATTAGCAAATTATTTTGAGTTGAGAATTCATAAAAATTTTTCTTTTTGAATCTAAGATTTGAAAATGTAATATAAGATTACTCATATGTTTGTCTACCTTTATCAAAAAAAAAATGTCTAGAAGAAACTTAAATTAAATTTTTATGAGCGTCTGAAATTTATATTTTTACAACATTTGATATTTACTCGATTTCTCATGTAACAATTTTCTTATTTTATTGTAATTAAAAAACGAATGACTGTAGATACTTGAAAATTTCACTAAATGTTTATATTAGCATTTTCTATACACCATAACATTTTTAAAGTAATTTGACTCTTTTTGAACTGTTTACGGACATAGTCAGTTTTCAATTTGTTTAGTTTTTTTTTCTATAAATATCAATTAATATTTATTTATTGTGTAAAAAAGCGTGAAAATTTAATGCAAGGCTTCTGATATAATGTTACAATTGCAATTGAAAAATATTAAAAATACATAAGCACAATTTTTTTTTATAAGCATTTAAAGTTCAAATTTTGACAACATTTATCAAATTTATAATTTATTAATTATTTTGTAGTTATTTATAAAATTTTCAACTTTTATAGCTAAGGATTGAAAATTTAAAACAAGATTCCACGTAAATAGGTTAATAAATTATTTTACTCAAACTAATATCATCAAATATACTTAGTAATATCATAGGCTGACTGACCGTTTTCGCTCAAAATCGTTTTTCGTATACCACGATGTTATATCATTGAATTCAAATTTAACACCATCCATTACAGTGACCCACTTGTAACCTACTGTACAGCAGAGCGACATCCACTTATCCACCTTTTATGAAATTGATTTTATAAGTGGAACCACATTAGTAGGTTTTTTTTGTCGGTAGCTTTTTCTTGGCCCTTGGGTAATGCTTTTCATATAAAATATATTATAATGAAGAATCTGTTCATGGTTTTGCGAATAATAGTGCTAGAATAAAATTATGGTCTAGCTTATTGAGTTAATTTAGTATATTGATAAATTCGATTTTAGTCGTGTGAAATGGATTTTTTTTGAGGAAGTATAAGAGATTATATAGTTTATATTTTATTGTAGTTATGATGTTCGAACATATTAAATCGATTTAATTGGATTAATTATATTTATATGAATATTTTTTATCTTAACTTTAATTTTTCCTTATTTATTAAATTATCATAATAATTTTGATATAGCAAATTTAATAATTACACCTAACCATATTCAACCAGAATGATATTTTTTATATTCATATTCAACTTTACGAGCAATCCCTAACAAATTAGGAGGAGTTATTGCTTTAATGTTATCAATTTTAATTTTATTAAAACTTTTTAAGAAATAAATAAAATTATATTTTGAATTTTTATTATAACATTTTTCATATTGACTTGAATTGGTATACAACCAGTTGAATATCCTTTTATTTCAACAAGTCAAATTTTTACAACAATTTACTTTTCATATTTTTTTATTAATTTTTATATTATAAAAATATGAGATAAATTAAAACATAAATATGTTTTTATGTCCCCTTGCCTGGAAAAACTGTCAGGTTTTATTATCATTTTTTCCATTTTAGTTTTTTATTTTTTATTTGCTATAGGTCAACAAGTTCTGTTTTTTTTATGGGAATAAATATCTGTTAATTTAGTAATTTTTGATCCTAAGGCTTTAAGTTCTTCGCCATTCATATCACATTAAGATTTAATTGAATTTATGAGTTGTCTAAAGAAATTTATTTTATTAAAGGAGGTTGATTTTTATTAATCTGTTTATACTTAACGCTAACTACCTACTTAATTTTTGGATAATTTAAAAATTTAAAATTAAAATATTTTAATAATTTCAGAAATAAACTAAATACAGTTTTAAAAGACGAAAGAAAATTAAACTAATACAAAAATAAATCCTATTTAAATTGTAAAAAAAAACCTATTCTACAATCCTAATATTAATATATATGTACATTACAAATCGTTGCTCACCTTGGCGTGTACGTGTGAACTGTAGACGCATGGTTAGCCAAATATTGTACTCACGCGGTACAAGCGTCGTCTTTTCAGTGAGCAAAATCGAATGCGTATGTGTTGCTCGCACTCGGTATACACACACACAATTGCGTTCTGGGATACTCCTGTACCCAAAAACACGCACAAAAAGGTCTTTTATTTTAACTTGTAAAAAAAACACTAAATACTTTACGTACATAAAAACTTGAAAAAAAAATTAAAAGGTGCCAAGGTTGAGGTACCAAGCCACACGCACAGTAAAAAAATGTCTCCGGCCGTGAATAAGAACCCCGTTGGGCGCCACTGTCGTATACCTATCTCTCGATGGTACACAAAATAATCGATGACAATATTCACACTATTAAATAACTTTATTAAACATAAAACAAACACACAAAAATACGAGTCTCGATGGACCGCTTACAAACATACAGGCCTCGCTCGAGGACTCACACTGTCCCTCTGCTGTGGTGCTTATTTGATTATTTTACTAAGTGCTGCCTCAGCTCATTTGCTTCGTTGTCCTATTATTACGAATATGAAACATTTAACTATTTAAGCAGAAAGTAACATTGGCATACACAACAATACATTGTTACAATAGCAGTTGAAAAATATTAAAAATACATTGGCAACATTTTTTTTATAAGCATTTTAAGTTAGAATTTTGACAAAATGTATCAAATTTAAAATTGAATAATTATTTTGTAGTTATTTATAAAATTTTCAACTTTTATAGCTAAGGATTGAAAATTTAAAACAAGATTCCACGTAAATAGGTTAATACATTATTTTACTCAAACTAATATCATCAAATATACTTAGTAATATATCATAGGCTGACTGACCATTTTCGCTCAAAATCGTTTTCGTATATACAACGATGTTATATCATTGAATTCAAATTGAACAACATCCATTACAGTGACCCACTTGTAACCTATTGTACAGCTAAGTGACATCCACTTGCTCACTTTTTTTCTTAAAAATCAACAAGTTAAAAATTAAAAACGATAGCATTCAAAAATATTGGACAAATTGTTGTAGACGAAACTCCATAACTGAAAATAAGCACGACTCCCCTCCCCATATTTTGTTGAAATATACAGATTATTGCATATTAACTCGGATTGTTATCATTAAAAACAAAATGGTTTTGTAAAGGAATATCAAAAATATAAATTTTTCTTATCATCAAAAATTTGCTGACAAAAGCTAAAGCCGGAATTACAAAGCGCCTCGTGTAGAGTGTGGAGCGGTATAGCGCCGTCTGATTGATGTTGTGTGGCAAAGTTTGTAACGCGGCGCGTCTCTCCGACAATTGTCGGTGTCTGTATCTCGCGTCAAAGGAAAATTGGCGCGACATGTCTTATCCAATCTAAAGGCGTGTCAGGTTTAATGTGCGCGGTATAACATGCTCTTCGCTCCTCGCGACTTGTAATCCCGGCTTAAGAGGACGTCGCACCCGCACATGTTGTCTCCGTCTTACACGTGTACGACAAAGCAAATATTACGCTCAGCAGATCACGTTTAGCCCCGATAATTTTAAAACTGTTAAATTTTAATTTGAAATCGAGTTATGAGCATTAAAAGACGTATAAACAATTTACAATTTTAAAATACTCATAATTCACTTTAAAACTGAAATATAACAAAGAGCCGATGAGATGCCCTAGATAACATTCTTAACTTTAAATTTTATAAGATTCACTCCAATTTTAAAATTGACGGGGCTAAACGTCTCTGCTGAGCGTATTAATTTGGTATGTTGTACACGTTTAAGACGGAGACAACATATGCGGGTGCGACGTCCTCTTGACAAATTCAAATTCCCACTCAAATATACTTGTTTATTATTTGCTTTAACGCTGCTAGTTTTGTTTTTGTCATCAAATTTTTGATTGATAACGGGTAAATGTGCAATAACCTTGTATATTTCAACCATGGTTTAAGTTTAGATTGATTTTAGAAAAATTTCAATTTCCTTTACTATTGCTATAATCGGTATATATTAACTTATATAAGTGGCCTAGTGTGGCACAGTGGCTGGCTTCAGTTTTAAAGTCAAGCATCGGCTAGTGCCACTGGTTTCCGGATGGGTGACCACTCGGGCACTAGTGATAGACCCTTGCCTCATATACACACGTGTTCTAACCAACCATACTCTACAGTAACAAACCTACTAAAAAACCTACTAACAGCTAATGGCCATAGTTGTCGGGCTTAAGTTGAATAATAATTAAAAAAAATAATTAAAAAACAACCTATACCTATTATTCGGGTGTATAAGGTTGAATTGTTTACTAAAAAGAAATACTTAATTAAGAATACTCAATGTAATATGTTTTCTTTAAACAGTATATGTAAAATACATTAATAATTTACAATATTTTAAATTTAATTATTTAATATATTTTTATTTTATGAATGCAATGATCAACTACACTAACACATTTGGAGATTTTAATATATGACCAATATTGTTAGTCAATTATGTAAAATCATTTTATATTAAATAGTTTTAATGTTCATCTCATACAATTTAAACCAAAAAGTCTCATTGATTTTGCGTAGTATTTATATATTTGTTTTATGAACGAAATTAAATAATTCTCAATTTTTAAATAATATAAATTTTAAAAATAATTATATATTTTAGATCTGTATGTAGTACTGAAGAAAAAGTAAACGCAATCGAAACCAATATAAAAGTCGAAAAAGATTTTATTGATTGTTTTGCATTTGAAGGAGAAGTGCTTAACGATAGTCACTCTTCGGAAATCATTATTTGTAATGATTCTAACTTAAGGAAAAAGCCTTTAACATTCAATGTTTGTAATAATGAATTTTCAAATTTGAGTAAATTTCTGGTTGATAAGATATTACAAAATGGAGATCATCATTACAAATGCAATAACTGCGATAAATCATTTAATTCAAAAGCAAATTTGAGAAGACACGTGAAGATTCATATCATTAAAAGAGAAGAATCATTCATTTGTGCTATTTGTCATAAATCATATTATAGTAAATCATATTTGAAAATTCACATAATGCTTCATAATAATGAAAAGCCGTATAAATGTGGTATCTGCGATAAAGGGTTTTCTCTTGCAGTAGGTTTACAAAAACATACAAGGACACATACTGGCGAAAAGCCATATAAATGTGATATCTGTGAAAAAAGGTTTGCTATTGCATCAAATTTAACAGTGCATATGAGGATACATACTGGTGTAAAACCATTTAAATGTCTTACCTGTTATAAAGAATTTTATCAAGCATCAGATTTAAAAAACCATACAAGGTTACATACTGGTGAAAAACCATTTAAATGTGATATCTGTGATAAATTGTTTTCTCTTTCTAAATATTTAAAAAATCATTTAAAGACACATAGCGAAGTAAAGCCTTATACATGTGATGTCTGTAATAAAGGATTTTATAATACATCAAATTTGACAGCACATACAAGGATACACACTGGAGAAAAGCCATTTACATGTGATGTCTGTCATCAATCGTTTTCTCATCCAGGCAGTTTAAGAAATCATTCTTGGGTACATTCTGGAGTAAAGCCATATAGGTGTAATATCTGTGATAAAAGGTTTACCACAGCGTCAAGTTTAACATCGCATACAAGAATACATACAGGAGAAAAGCCCTACAGATGTGATATCTGTGATAGAGGGTTTTCTCAAGCACAGATTTTAAAAAGTCATACTAGGGTACATACAGGTGAAAGGCCATATACATGTGATATCTGTGATAAAAGTTTTTCTAAATCATCAACTTTAAAATGTCATACAAAGACACATAGCGGAATAAAACCTCATAAATGTGATATCTGTTATAAAAGATTTTATCATATATCAGAATTAAAAAAGCATAAAAAGACACATGCTGATGAAAAGCCTTATAAATGTCTTATTTGTGATAAAAGATTTTATCAAATAAATAATTTATCACAGCATACAAGGATACATACTACTATGAAGCCATATAAATGTCAAATCTGCGATCAATCATTTTCTGTTAAAGGATATTTAAAAAAGCATACAATGATACATTCTGGTGAAAAGCCATTCGAATGTGATATATGTAAACAAGCGTTTTCTCATAAAACAAGAATACAAATCCATATGAGAACACATACCGGCGAAAAGCCCTATAAATGTAATGTATGTAAAAAAGCGTTTTCTCATACAGCAAATTTAAAAACCCATACAAGAATACATACTGGAGAAAAGCCGTTTAGATGTGAGATCTGTGATAAAAGATTTTCTAAAGCAGAACATTTAACAGTGCATACAAGGATACATACTGGAGATAAACCCTATAAATGTGATACATGTCCACTAGCGTTTGCCCATGCAGCAAATTTAAAAACCCATAAGAAAATACATACCGAAGAAAAGTCATTTATATGTGTTATCTGTAGTAAGGCGTTTACTCTAGCATCAAATTTAACAAGGCATACAAGGACACATACCGGTGAAAAGCCTTATAAATGTCATGTATGTAAACAAGCGTTTTCTCACTCAGCAAATTTAAAAACCCATATGAGAATACACACTGGCGAAAAGCCATATAAATGTCATCTCTGTGATGAAGTTTTTTCTCGAGTTGATTATTTAAAAAAGCACACAAGGATACATTTTGGCGTATAGCCATAAAAATGAAACAACTATTTAAAAATAGCTATAATTGGTTCAGAGGTGATCAACTACTGTTTTTACTATTACTTTA
This sequence comes from Metopolophium dirhodum, assembly GCF_019925205.1. NCBI lineage: Eukaryota > Metazoa > Arthropoda > Insecta > Hemiptera > Aphididae > Metopolophium > Metopolophium dirhodum. Next base: position 30,718,787 of record NC_083568.1, on the reverse strand, counting down.
ATCAGACTGTATATTATTGTCAGGAGTTGGACCTTTGTGAACAGGCTGGTGAAACTGACCATAACATCAGACTCATCAACGGGATTCCTCGCCTTGTGAAACCACGGTAAAAAGTACTTCATGGGGGTTCTGGGATCAACTATGACCCAGTCTCATGCCTGAACACTTCAACAATTCATCTCAACTCCAACTCAACGTCTCGCTACTGATATTTATCTTGGATATTACCAAAACTATATTTATAAGAATTAATCTTAACTCTTTTGTATTTAAATCTTTTGACTTCAATTTTATTTTTATTTGTCGGTCTGAGACTTGGCTTTGGGATAATATTCATGAAACCGAACGTCAAATCAACTATGTTGTATATCGATTAGATGGAAATAATCCTCCTAGTGATTACTGTAGAGGTAGGGGCGTTCTCTTAGCAATCTGCATATATGTCTTATCTAACTTATTAATAAATACTCTAAAAAATATTGAACAATTGTTTGTAAAATTTGTATTTAATAATATTAAGTTTGAGCCTAGCTTAGTTTACTTTACCCCATATTCTTAATGAATCCTATCCAACAGCCGTAAAATTTGGTCATCGGCTTGAACTCTAATAGTGTTTTCATATTTTGTGGTGATTTCAAATTTCTTAATATCTCTTGATCAAATGATAAATATGGTTTCTCTTATATTTTTCCAACTGGCTCAAGAATACACCGCATTTCTGAATCATTTGTCCTCTCGAACTTCTTCCAAATAAATAGTGTAACAAACTCACTGATCTGGTTTTCTGCAATGAACACCGGTTGTTTTTATAAATAATGCCCTAAATACGCTCGTACCATTTAAACCTTCGACACACAAAGGACCTGGATATTACATTAACACCTATTATTGACCTCCACCTACACATCGAGTCTGTATGCAGCAAAGCATTTAAAGTTATGGGTTTTATAAAGCACGTCGTGTACTAGTTTCATCTTTAAATGCCTCTGAAAGCTATTTTTTGTTGGAGCGTTCAACTTTTGAATATTCTTCAGTGTTATGGGACGCATAGTACACAATGCCTCCAAGTTAGAACCCGGTCAACGCCGTTTCCTATCTTTTGTAGGTCATGCCCTAGGTATTCAAAATCTTCGGCATGGTTATTCGAATCGCCTACACTACCTTGGTTTTAGCTCCTTAGTTGACAGAAGAGTGTCTGTTAACGTTTGAATGAGTTTATTATTGATTACATTTATGCCCCATATCTCTTCCATCACAAGTTTTTTTTTTTTTTTTTAAACTTTATTTTAAAACATACAATCTGTAATTTAAATTTACAATAAGCATGTATGCGGATATACATTAATTAATTTGACATGCGACGCGTGAAAAAAGAAGCCACCCAATAGCAACACTTTATATCACAAGTAAATTTCAAAGTCCCTTCACGCTCCTACGAAACTTTATTCCATTCTCAGTCCAGCTACACGCCACAAACTACGCTCGTAACCACCTTAATTCACCGCGTTATGCGTCTTGCAAACAAACACCCTTCACAATCATAAAACCCTGCTATGTTATTATTAGTTTTTAATTTCTTAATCTGTAGACTTAGAAAAAATTTTTAATTGTACTAAATATTAGGCATTATTGTTATTATTATTAACCCTATTATCTAATAATTGTATTGTATACTGGACATTTTATATTTTTTTTAAATAAAGCTGGTTTCATGTATATATTGTGATACTTGGTTTAATCCTGTGGTACAGACCACCCAGTAGTTTTATAATTGTTTTTCTCTTTGTTGATTTTAAAAAACCTGTTGCTCCTGTCACGTGTGTGTGGATAAGGATTTTAAATTAAACTTATTGAAATTAATATTTGGAAAACAATTTTTTTGTCATCAGACCATACCCCATTGTATTGATAATTATTTTTAAATTGTTATATATAATATTTAAGTAAATGTAATTTGTAAAATAAAATTATCTTGATTTTTTGTATGTTTTGTAGTATTATAGAATATATGTCTAAGTATTTCAATCTATTATATCATTACTTGTTCAAAATTGTATCAGTAATATTTTTACAAATACGATATTTAAAGCTATAAAAATGAACAGAATTAATTTAACTTTTGTAACAAACTTGTTTCTCTTGTCACGTGTGTGTGAATAAGGATTATAAATTAAACTTATTGAAATTAATACTTGAAAAACAATTTTTTTGTCATCAGACCATACCCCATTTGTATTGATAATTATTTTTAAATTGTTGTATATAATATTTAAGTAAATGTAATGTGTAAAATAAAATTATCTTAATTTTTGTATTTTTGTAGTATTATAGAATATATGTGTTTAAATATTTTAATCTATTATATCATTACTTGTTCAAAAATGTATCAGCAATATTTTTACAGATACAATATTTAAAGCTATACAGATGAACAGAATTAATTTAACTTTTGTTAAACACATTATATCGAGGCTAGGGGGAATTTACGCATTAAATTTATTTAAACTTTTTAACTTAAATAGTTACTTTTGGCTTTTAATTAACTGAACTGTTAATTGTTAACTGTTAACTTACTAAATTTCTTTTTTAATTAACGTGGAATTAACGAATTAATTTTTCATTTTGAGAAATAAGTTAAGTTAATTTATTTTGTTTTTAATTTAATTATATTTCACCATTTCAGTCTGTTTCGTTTCCATGTCAAAAAATATTTACCGTGAATTGTTTAAAATTAAAATTGTATATCATTCGAATCTAACTTGTATGGAAATACTGTATACAGTATAAACACTATAGTCTATAATTTAGTTTTGGGTTCGAAAAAAATTAAGTACTCTAGCATTGTAAAAACAAATTAACTTTTTTTAACTTAATAAAAAGTGTAAAATAACTTTTAAATTAACCGAGTGAACCTATAGTTAAATTAACTTTTAACTTTTAACTTTTTGCTATTGGAACATATTAACTAAACTTAACTGAGTTAAAAGAAAATCATTAACTTGTACAGCCTTGCATTATATATAAAGGTGTTTAAAAGGACGTGATACCCGCATGTGTTGTCTCCGTCTTATAAGTGCGTAACATGGTAAATTGTATGCTCAGAAGAACACGGAGCTACACGGGTGCGTACGTAATTATTACGGTGTTTATGATGTGCATATTACCGTTAGGTATATAATTTTTACTAAATTGTATGGTTTGGGCCAAATATAAAATATAAAATACGGGTCTAAAATTATATCCGATCATAAAAACTATTTTATTTTTTGTAACTTAAAGCAACCTATATAATAAAAAAAAATATATTATTTTTTTTTTGAGGCTTAATAAATTTGTAGTGTCTTTCTATTATTTGTTTTAGCGTGAATATTGTTGATCTACCTGACATAAAACCACTCTAATATTCTCCTATGATGTTATAGGCGTATGGTCTCAACCGGATTAACAGGATATTTGATAGAATCTTATATGTGGAGTGTTAAGTGCGTCCATGGGGCCCCCTTTCCTATTTTTTTATTTTATTTTTAATAAGATACAGGCTTGGGCCCAAAACAAAAAGTGATATAATAGTAATTTAACAATAAATTAACATGAATAAATAACAAATATAATAAATAAACAAATAAATAGAGTTTGAAATAATATTAGCGAAGACCCAATTGAACAGTGTTATTAAGGATAATTGAAAGTGGGGTCTTCATTAGCAATCCGCATAAGACGGTTTATTGGAGAGTTGCCTAAGTAATTAGAAGAAGAAAATGGAATTAAAAATTAAGGAGTATATGTAGTCAGACGTGGTGGAACTTTAAAGCTTAATTGAGAGAGTAGGGCATGGCAATCAATAACGTCAGATAAAAGCTTTTTTAAAAATGTTTTATAAGTACTACGTCTACGATCACCAAGACTATATAAACTTAAAGCTATACTAACAGGTTTGTAATCATGAGGAGGACAGTGTATTTTTAGTGAAAAAGCAGCAAATGATAAAAATGTCCGTTGGACCCTTTCTATCATTAAAGAGTTTAATTATTGTGCGGGCCGGGAGCGTACAATAATAATACGCGCGCCCGGACACCAACTTAGTTTCTTTACGCCACTAACACCCAAGTCCTAGAAATATGGAGGACAAGCTGGGTGTAATAGCTCAAATAGTAGTGGTCGGGATCGCTTAGCAATTAGTGCTTGATCAGACTATGCGTTTTGTCGGCGACCGATAATCGGTTGCCGATCGGTAAACGACCGCGACATCTATAATTAACATATGAACGGCATTATCGGGGCCAGACTAGACCGATTCTCCGAACCGTCCGAAATCGGTCTGAAATAAACCACGCGCTATTGCGGTTTAGTAGCGACGATGCGTGTCCGTCGGGCACAACATTACATTCATTTGTATGGTACCGTCTACACTGAGTGTTTTTCGGTTACCGTTATTTTTTGAATTTTCAGTTTTTTTCATGGCTTGAAACCGATTTCAGAAACCGGTATAAACCGTTTTAAAACTGAAACCAAAAAAAATTGGATACCGGTATTCAAGTTAAAACCAAAACCAGAAAAAATTGGATATCGGTATTATAATTTAAAACCGAAACCGAAAAAAATTGGATACCGGTATTAAATTCAAAATCAAAACCGTAAACAATTGGAAACCGGTATTAAATTCAAAACCAAAATCTGAAAAAATTGGAAATCGTTATTTGTTTTGTAATTGACGTGTTTTTAAATATGTGAACTCCATTAATACGCATAATTAATACACATAATTAATACACATAATATAATTGAGATCATGTTTAAAATGTTGATAACCATTTAATTATTTGCAAAAAAAAACTGAAAACCGGTATACAAAACCGAAACCGGTATTCAAAACCGAAACCGAAACCAAGATTTCTTAATACCGGTACTGCTAAGTTGAAACCGAAATCGTGAAATTTCAAAACCGGTAAACATAATCGAAACCGAAACCAACATTTCCTAATACCCGTATTGAAAAATTGAAACCGAAATCGAAAAAATTAAAAACTGGTATACAAAATCGAAACCGAAACCGAAATTATTTCAATCGGTTTCAAGCCCTGGTTATTTTTAAAATGTATGTATTAATAATATATTTTCCATTAAAAACATGTATTCAACTGAAAAATTAATAACTGAGGTCCAAATCTATCCATGTATTTGGGATATGACCACTAATGAGTATATGAATGAGGACCTAAAAATCTCAGTTTGGTTGAAAGTAGCCGAAGCACTATATAATTTGGAATGGGAGAACCTATGAACTGTTGAAAAAGAAGAAAAAGGTAAGACAATTTAATCATCTTTTATTATTATCAATAGGTTAAGTAGTTATAAATAAATAAATAAAATAATACTATTGAACAAATTAGTAAAAGTAAGTATTCAAATAAATAATAATAGACCTTATCTTTATATATAAATGTGAAAATCTACTAAACCGATCGTTATGATTTATTTTTAAATTGAAGAGCTCATTGCGGAGTAGGTTTATTGCATTTGATCGATTCTCTAACTTAATAAACAAAGGAGTTATCAATTATTAAAAATAATAATAATATATTATATATTAATATTATATTTATTATTTTTATATATAATATATTTTGCTGTGTTCGTAATCTTGTCAGGAGAAGGTTCTTAACTCTTAAGTAAGACAATTTTAAGAAAATCCACCGGAAAAGTAGGAAATTTGGATGTAGGTGCCATCTGTCCAGTAAGAACAGAAACTAAATAATAATATATTTTTGTTTATTGTAAGGTTGCTGCTATTGGTCATGATTGAATAATGAATATAATTTTAGATCTGTAGCTATGTAGGTTAGTAAAAATGGTATTCCCAAGACTAATTTATCGACACATGCACATCGTAATATCAACGTGTTAATAAAACATTCCTAATTATGTACGCACTTCGAGGATTCTGCAATCCACCGCAGGTGAATTGCCTACCTGAAAACATTCTATGTGTCTCACGCATACAATACATACAAGCGTGTCTCTCGGGTAATTATATATTCAAGATGAAAAATGTATAAGTTTTGAACATCATACACCGAATATTAAACGAATTGGACAAAGTTTGAACCCTATAGAGTTGGTACATATTTTAACGAGCAACGCAGTGAACGGGATCAGCTATAATATATATACAATTAATGCATTTTGAGTCCTTGAACTTATACACATAAGTTATAATATTGGCTATTTCCAACTATTTCACCTGAGGTAACTTTTGCCCGGGCAACGCCGGGAGGGACAGCTAGTAAAATATACATAGGTATTCGTATTTTTAGATATTAGATACTTAACCTAGATACTTTACCTCAGTTATAATAATAGTACATAATAATAATAATAAAAATAATAATCATAATAATAATAAAATATCATAATATGACGTTTTAGTATAAAAAACAATTATTATTTGATGCATATAATTTATACAATTAAATTCAAATATATGGAGATGTCATTATATACACAAAAAAAAAATTAAAAAGTCATTATATATTAAATTAAATATATAGGCAAGTTTATATTATGCACATCAGTTTCTTCATCATAATTATACCCATCTCTCTTTCGAACAAAATTATGGAGAACACAACATGCTTTTATAATATCATCGCAAAAATTTGGTTCTACTAAAATCGTTGTGTGCAAAACTCGACAATTATTGGCTAAAACTCCAAAAGCACATTCGACGGTATGTCTAGCCCTCGATAACCTGTAGTTAAACACCCAACGAGCGTATTATTAAGTCTACGACATGGAAATAGTCTTAACAGGTTTGCGTGAAGACCAAACGCGTTCAGCAATAAAAACAAATGGTTGAATATTGTTTTCAGTTAGAGGCAATGCATCTGGGTCCGGAATTTGAAGTTGTTGTGAGTATAACATTTTTCCAAATACACTGACGAAAAACGCTAGAATTGGCTTCACGACCTTATGTGCCTACCTACGTCGATGTATATGAAATTTAAATTAGCATCGGCCACTGCCATTAATACTATTGAAAAATATTTTTTATAGTTGTAGAACAGAGAGCCGGAGTTTTCTGGATTTTTGCATCTGACGTCCTTACCATCTATACCTCCAAGACAAATTGAAAAATTGGTTTTTGAATAAAAAGTTTTAGAATTATCTATCCACTTATTTTTATTTGGTTTTAGACATTTCTGTAGGTTGTAGAACTGACCATAAGACCTGAAATATCTCTCTTACAATTCCGTTTATTGTACTTCCAATACGAAAGTCAAAATGCAACGCTGCGAAATGCGTCCCAGTTGATAAGTATCTTTTAAAATTTAACAAACACCTTTTTTTTTAGTAGATAATAAAATGTTTGGATATTTTTCAATGGGTTGACCAGTTGCCCCCTATGGCTGTTATCGGGATTTTAAAAATATACTAGTTTCCCTCGACGAAATGTACCAGTTGCCCTCACATGTTAATATATACACGATTACAATGTACAGGGTGTTTGTGACAGCAGATTTCAGGATGATTTACTTAAATTTGGAAAAAATGACCTATGTGAAAACCTCTTTGAATCATATACTCTAAACTAATTTGATATTAGTTATTTTTTTTATTAATTAAAAAGGGGAGATTTTAGGGGTAACTTTTAAAATTCAAATGGGAACCTATATTTCTGAAATATGATTCATATAGGATTTTTTTTTTATGAACTTTGACGCTATCGTGGAAAATGTGCAATTTATTGAGTAAAATACTTTTACATACAAAATTTATAAATTTAAATTAGGTAAGTATCAGAAAAAAAAAATTAAAAGAAAATTTAAAAAAATGTATTATGGTACAAAATATTAATCTAGTGGTAAATTTGAATAAAAATAAATACAGGCAAGTCAGCACTCACTATTACAAGTTCTCAGTACTTTAGAGATTATAATATTATTTTTGGAAGCAATAGTAATAGCAGCCCTTGATGAATTAATTTATTTTGTCAAACAATAAAAAAAAAAAACTGTTTACATTAAATCTATGATATTATATGCATATAATTAATGTTCTCCTAAAATATGCAAATTATTTGTACAAAAAATCAACAACTATTCAATATTATGCAACAAACATTTTTGCATTTGTAATATACTTACTATGAACCAAATTTGTATCGAATCAGATTTTAAATATGCACTTTCTAAACAAATATGCAAATGCTTAAAGTTCCGAACCTTGGTAATAAGTAATAACTAATAACATACTTATATACCTATTACCTATACTTTCATATTTTGTTTGAATCAACTTAATATTAGATATAACATTTCTTAACACTGCAAAATGACAACATTGATTTCAAAAACTTGTATGATTAAACCTCGCGTTCAACATAATGCATATAAAATCAAACAGATTTTGAAAGAACATCACCTTTTCACAACATAAAGATATGATCAATCCAATATTAAGTTATAATAACAAGACAATTTTGACTGAACTTATTAAAAATGTATTTAAGTATTATTAATGTATTATCAATTTTTCCTTTTTTAAATAATTGTACCTATTGCTCCAATGCTATTGAACAAAAAAAAAAAAAAAAACGATAGGAGGGTTAAACATCCAATGTCATCATCAAATGGAAGTGACACAATATTTACATAACATTGGTAAAATTCATCACATTTGTGTAAGCAATTTAATTTTTAAACTAAATTTTTATGACATTTTGTTTGTTCTAATAAGTAAAAACCTAATAACCTTATTAATTAATTATACCTAACAACATCAAACATAATCATCAAGTATTTTAAATATGTCAATTGCATCAGTAAAAAATAATTGTAATATATTCTGAGTGGTGAATATTAAGGTTAGGTTTTAGACCGGGAATGAATATTTTCTTAGAAGCATTTTCCATCTGAATTTAGGGCAATTTTAAAACTTTTAATTTAATTTTAACAAATGTATAGATTTGAAATGTGTACAATTTTGATGAGAAAGGATCAACATTCACTGATATAAAGATAAATAATTGTTGAACCATTTGGTACATTTTAGTGTATTAAAATTAGCAAGGAATAATATAAATTTTAAAGCAAATTCATTATATCTGAAAGACTATCCATTTTAAAACTTAGTATTAATAAATGTAAATATATTTGAAATGTGTACAATTTTGATATGTAAGGATCAATATTCACTAATACAATCATACATTTTTGTTGTCATTTAGTAAATGTTATTATACTAAAATGATTGAGCTATCAAGGTATGCATGGTAAACTAAATTTAAATGAAAATTCATTATTCGTTAATATTCAATATATGTAGGTATCAAAAGAAATTCGCTATATTTATTACATTATTAAATGAGACTAATGTTTAAACAAATTACTTAAAAAATAGGTATGTTAAAGTATTTATATGCTCAAATTGGTTAAAAATAGTTGGTTTTGTGCAAATAGGTAACCTTGTAAAATATAACTACAGTCTACAAGTCTTTAAAAAGTTATATGTCCACGAATCACCTCATGATGACTGATGAGATCAATGGTGGTATTTTTATTTTACATGTTTTTGCATATTTTGGATGAAATGCATATTATTGTACATTTCGATTATAAGAATGCGAAAAAAAAATGTTTTATAGTAAATTTTATAATACTTGGTTTTTTTGTCAAACCTAAATTTTATTTTTATAAATACAATCCTATGGTACAATAGGTATGCGATAAAAGATTAAATAATTTGACATTCATTTTCGAAAATTTGAAAAAATATGTGATCGTAGCATGTAGTGAATGTGAATAATTATAAAATGTATTTCTAAATTATTTTTTTTTCTCAATTATATTATATTAAGGCGCCCGATGCCGATGCCATTTTGTCCTCAAAAATATATTCTGCGGGAATAATGATACCACCTTATAGAATCAACCAAATTTCATAATTTTTTATTTAATTGCTAGAGAGAAATATTCTACAACCCGCATCGATCTCTGTTTTTCAAAATTTCATTCTCAAACTTTATAATATGTCTAAAAATATACAAGATAAAAAGCATTTTTTTACAAATTTTTTAATACAATTATTTGAAATAAAATACAAAATCAGCGGTCGATGTGGGCTGTAGGAAGTCTTCTTCTTTCAGATAAAAAAATAGTCATCAAAATCCGACAATTCTACAAAGCTTGAGCGTTATTCCCGTAAAGTCGTTTTTTTCGATATCATACACCCTATCAACCCCCCTCCCCCTAAATAGGTATCGGGTAGTAGATTAGTGTAAAAGTCTTATAAGTTATAATTGAAGTGGCAACTAAAATATAAAATTTAATTTTCAAATTTTATAGAATTGTGAAAAATTTGAAAAACTGGCAACGTGACCCTTAAGACAAACAGCTAATCATTGATGTATTTCAACAAAAAAATATTTTTTTTGGAACTATATTTTTGTGTTTATCTTATAAAAATTTAAATGCATATTTTTGCGTATTTTGGTAAATAAAATGCATATTTGACTGTTTTTATTGCATACAAATCCTAGCCCTATTTATTACACTATTAAATGCGTACAATGTTTAAATAAATTAGTAAAAAATAATTATAAGGCATTCATAAGCCCTCAAAAGTCAAAATAGTTGATTTTATATGAATAACCTTGTAAAATATTACAGCATTAAAGTTATATAGTCAAAAAGTTATAAATTCTATAATTTTATTAACAAAAACCAACAAAAAACCATTCATCCAAATATTTATGAAGTCAATAATTACTCATGAGTCATGACTTATGAGTCAGGAATTAAAGTAAAATAATATTCAATAGGTACATTTAGTTGTAGTCGTAGATGGCGACGAAATGAAAAATATAAGAATCCACTTCCGAGCAAACTTAGATAAGAGAAGTTTCAATTGAAATTGAGCTACTGGAAGTATGTTTAATTTTCTTTTGCTTATTGAGCAAATGTATGAAAAAAAAAAAGGTTCCTCCCATAGACCTATAAACAATGGACAGCGCTTAGAGAGAGAGGTCAGGGGTACGATATAGAGTAAAAAAGAAAAGAGAACGTGGGGGAAATATAGTGTTAACTCCTGGGTTACACTTAACAAGTAAAGGACGCAATATTCATTAAACTCATTTATTCGTGACACTTATAATATTCGATACAATACATTTAGTAGGTAAGACACGTTTCGACACATGGACGCATACGGCGTACTTCTCGTCACACACACTCGTACTACACTCTCTCTGCACTCCTCACTCGGCCGAACATCACCACGGATGGCAGGGAGGGGGCCGCCGTCGTCGGCAGGACCGACCCGCCATCTGGGGGAGTTAACAATAGTATTAGTTTCATACGTCAATGATTATCCCCTTTATGTTCTTTTCTCTCTTCGTTCTTTCTTCTTTCTTTCTCTTATATGATTCCCGTGCATTGATGGCATGGCGGAGTGGAATGCGCTGTCCATTAGTTTATAGGTCTGTGGTTGCTCCAGCCCCCTTAAATAATATTAGCGGATCCGGCTCGGCGGCGTGCGATAACGCGGGGATAATCAACATAATAATATTACAGGTACTATTACATTTACATAATATAATTAACTGGATACATTTAAATATATACAAAAATAAGACAATAATTACAACGGTGATTGTGTGTGTGTGTGTGTAACCAACTGTCCCTGACCGATATCCTATATTATTTATTTAATTTAAATTATGTCGCTATTATGTTGCGGCGGCAACAATTATTATAATTTAAAAATAAAAATAATATACAATCCTCAAAATCAATTTTAAAATGAATAAAAATATATAAAATGTTTTTGTTAATATTTATTTATTTATTTATTAATGTTTTTGGAGATCAAAGTTGAAGTAATCCTTTTAAATAGATCCAGATTGGCTTGTTTAAATATTCACATCCATAATAACTCATTCTAAAGTGTCCAGGTAAGTTTTTTGTCCAATTCATGGAAGTCAGCCAGAAGTCAGCTGGGTCTGTGTCATTTACGATAAACTTTGGGATTCCTTTATTTTGTCTAAAATACATTACACATTCAATTATATTTGTAATTAATACTACTTACCAGGTACCTAACCTATGTATCTAAAATATATTGCATGGTATAGAAGTGTGTGACCAATTTATATGATGTAGGTATATTCAAGCCAGGATTAAGGATCGATTGGGTTAAAAACACGATAGACTTAGTAGCCCCCCTTACAACTTTAACTTAAAAATAATTGTATCATTACATATTAACGACTGTATATTATTGTATAATTTTTTACTATACAAAACATATACAGGGTGTATCTTATGTCATTGCACACGGGTTTTTTTTACAATTATAGATCGATGATATGGAATTTCGTTAAAACAAAAAAAGATGTTTCTTTATTTTTAACAGGCAATTTTTTTTATAAAATTTTCAAAATTTTTAAATACGCAGTTGTACCAATAATAAAATTGACTTAAATTTTTCAAATGGTACCTACCCACTATATTTTTTTTATGGATTCTGGTAAAGCTTTTTTTCTGGACATTTTGACAGTCAAATGATCAATTTTGATTCGCTAGGTTATTAACTATGGTCCTCTAAATAGTTAAGTATATTATGCATTAATACTTTTAAAGTTTTAACTGATATACCTAATTTACAAGAGCTAAATATTTTTTCTTATAACTACCTTTATATACTTAAATCGGTAATCTAAAATGCTAAAATGCTAAAAAAAACATAAACAAAATTGTTGGTAAACATAGTTTATTATTTATAGTAATTGTTCGTGATAGAAAATGGGGAACAATTTAATTTTATAATTATTAATAATAATTTACCTACTTTCCTTACCTACTTAATAATTTTTTTTTTTAAAACTGTATTGGACGCGTTAAAAAAATATATTTTGGGGATAAAGATGGAATGATATTGGCCCCCAAAATCAATGGGCGCCAGGACTGTACCCCCCCCCCCCCCCATTAATCCGGGCTTGGGTATATTATAATATGCAAAGAGACAATCCAACGTTGGACATTCTGCTTTTATTATGATTCTAATAGAGTTATAAGTTATTGATAGTCCAGTATATCAAAATATCACGATAACCCCAGTGGCATAATTTGATGGTGGCAAGGTGCAGTCAATTCTACAGTATCTGATTTTTAAAGCCGATGGTTGTTGGTGAAAAACATATTCATTATTTTATAACTTTGAACAAATATAATATAGTTTATGCATTGGGCACATGCTAGGATATTATTGTCAAGATAATACCGAGTTATTCAAAATGAATCATCCGATGCTTTGTACCTGGCTTCTTCGCCTTCTCGGTCATTTAATCTTACGCCATGTGACCAGGTAATGTTTTGGGATAGTGTTAAATGTACATACTACGTAACACCTTAATTATTATCATCAATCATAGATGAGCTGAGCAATTACTTGAGTCAATTACAATGGATATATATGGATTCATTTTGAGTTCCGACTAGATGTTCATGTTTAACAAAGAAAAGCCACATAAAACATATTTTATAGATATGCGTAGTGTACTTACCATTAAATAAATTTGAAATATTATTCTTTTATTTAATGTATCATATTATTAGTCTAAACTCTAAACCGAATAATTAAAAATGTATAAGCATTAATATATAAATCATTTTGAATAATATATAATATATAATATTAACTGTCCCAGTCCGGTGTTCCCCGTGGCTTTATAGAGTAGGTATAGACAAATCATTAAGCTAGAATGAGATTTGAGGCTGTTTGTTAGTGTAAAAATAGTTTAAAGGAATATCTACCAATTTCATTTGGATAAATAATAATTATAATATATCTAAAATCATTTTTATTCAGAAGTAAAATGCCTACAATAAATAATTGTTTCTGTACAAATTTAATTTTTCAATTTATATATTAATTTTACGTGGTTTGCCCGTGTTGGGCTGTTTATGTTTTTAAGCATTAAATATATTAATTTATTGACTTTCATTTCTCTGTAAAAAGCAAGTATTAGTTGTTTTTAGTCAGGCGTGCATAGACATACATGTTTGAGTTTACACTGGAGGAAACAACATAAAATTAGCCATGACAAGGAAAACAAGGATCGGCATCTGTGTATCTCGCATTGAGAATTTGTTCGACCCCACTGAGATAGGTAGATAATATATACTATATTATCTATCTCAGCTATTTTTTAAACGTAACATCTAAAAGAAATATTTTTCTTATATATTTTTTAACTTACTCTTATATTGACCATTATTTTAAATTTGTATATGGAATTATAATATATTATGATTAAACTTTGGGTAAGTAATAAGTATAAGGAATAGTCCACTGAAAAAAAAGTATTGTTGTAGGAACCAATATACATATTGATAGCTGTCAAATTTCTGTAAATTATATATTGTTGGAGAAACAACACATTAAGCACTTGTAACTGAATACATTTGATTGCATAAATAAATAGTTGTAGTAACCAAATTGAATATTTATTATGATATACCATTTTGTACCTATAACTGGATATTTTTGAATTTTTCTTCTTCTTCTTCGGGCCTTCATAACTCTCTAAGAGTTTTTGTCATCATCTATTATCTAAAATATATTTTTTTTTTATAAGGTAGGGTTAAGAGCCCTACACTTAACCCCCAACCTGGAGGACCAGTCTACTCCAACCAATTACGACCAGAGTAGGGGGGAACTGAACCAACTAATTAAAGTCAGTTCAGTTCCGAGCTCAGGATCTCGGGTTCGCCATACCCGCCTCATTGTTAGTGCTCACCTGGAGGAACATTTTTGTATTGATTAAAGTAATTTTTGTTATACTAACAAATTTACTCCTCATTCACAACTAATAATTTTGTTGTAAATACTAAAATTTGTATAAGTTAGTATACAATTTTCAGTTACCAATATTTGTTTTGATAACATTACTCCAAAAACTGATTACACGTACAAAATATTATGTTAGTTTAAATTACTTTATTATAATTTCAAAACTTTTAGTCAGTATACCAATAATCAAAATGCAGATAAAAAATATATTTATTTAATTTAAATATTCAAAACAATTTGATAGGTTACATTATAATTATAATCTATTTTAATATAATCTCAAGTTTTAAAGATTCTTATATGTATATAAAATGAACTAATAATACTTAAAACTATGCAAGTGAAAAATATCTGAGTACAGCAGTATATATAAATATATAATATATAATAGGTTAAATGTTTGAAAATAAAAAACAAATGGTTTCATACAAATGTACATACTTTACAATTATAATAATTTATACTCAATCCTAAATTAAGTTTCAATTGACAAATCATATTATGGTACATGATATATATCGGAGCATAGTTAACAAAATACAAGTGGTTGTTCTTTTTAATATCAGCAAATAATAATAATTGTAATAATAATTTATACTGTAATATATACAAAATGTTCAAGGGACCATAAACTATCACATAACTTGATATATTTGAAACAACATTTAAAGTGTTTGGTATAGGAGAAATTAATGAGTGATTGAAAATAAATCAATTTTTACTTAATAAGCATTTAACAAATTGCTATAAAAAAACTAGTTTTAAAAAGAAAAAAATGAAAAAAAATAGAAATTGCTAAATAAGCTTGCTATAACTTATTACGAGACATTTGAATCTCCATAAAAAAAAACATATGATTGTAAGCTATGTACTGTTTTCACTTTTTACATAAATGTGGGGTTACTGTAATATTTATAGAATCTTGAATATACTACATTACTATTTCATAATAGGGTAATCTGTATTTAATAACAGTATCAACATATATTATTTTACAGATCGCTAAAAGAAATCTAGTTGTGATAAAAAAAGAGAAAAAATAGAAAAAGCTAAATAAGCTTGTCATGACTTATTGTGGAAAAGCACTAGAATTTTACAAATTGTCTGTTCTACTACGACTAGCATAATGTTCACGCAATGTTATCATGTTCTGTGGAAAGGATGTTCCAATTGAACACCTGCACACTGCCTTAAGAGGACGCCACACGGGCAAAAATACCGTACAAAAACATGCCAATTTTGTTCCAATAATACGGCTTACTGAATGGTTTTAGAGCAAAATACCTTTATTAAAAGTTGTAGAGGAGATTTATATCGGGTGACGTATAAGACTCGATTTTTG
Source organism: Metopolophium dirhodum (assembly GCF_019925205.1). Classification (NCBI taxonomy): domain Eukaryota; kingdom Metazoa; phylum Arthropoda; class Insecta; order Hemiptera; family Aphididae; genus Metopolophium; species Metopolophium dirhodum. Next base: position 30,702,595 of record NC_083568.1, on the reverse strand, counting down.
ATATTTTAATTTTTTATACCAATTATTCGCAAGTAAAAAAGTGAAAAAAAGTCAAAACGCAAAACGATTTTATCGATTTTGAGAAGGAAATATCGAAAATCGAGTCTTATACGTCACCCGATATAACTCTTCTCTACATCTTTTAATTAAGGTATTTTGCTCTAAAACCATTCTGTAAGCCGTATTATTGGAACAAAATTGGCATGTTTTACAGTAAAAAAAATTTAATTACGGCCGTCATGTGCTGCTTTTGTTTCTAGCGGCAGCGTTTGTCCCCTCCTAGCTCCGACATCCAGACTCGCCGGCCGCCGGCAGGTCAAAACCGGTCTGTTATCGGCGGTCCGCGCTTCGCACGTCGTTGCATTATTTTTATATATACCTATTACGTTCATATTATTATTTATGTGAAATAAAACATAGTATAATTATGCTCGATTTATTACGATGCCCGCGACCGTCCTTGCATTTCCGTATTGCCGTGACATCCGCGGCTGTGAGTAAAAACTTATTTTTTAGTTCCAAAAACACGGCTGACTGACTGGGTTTAGATCAAAAAACCTCTTATAAAAGTTGAAGAGGAGAGTTGAATCTGTTAACGTATAGCACTAGATTTTTGATATTTTAGCTTATTATACCAATTATTCACAAATCAAAAAAGTGAAAACAAAAAACAAAAAATGCAAAACGATTTTATATATTTTGAAAATGAAATATCGAAAATCGAGTCCTCTAATTTTATATAAAATATTCATAACAAACTCTTCAAAAACATTTAAAACTAATTTCTATATAACATATAATATTTATTGTGTTAAAAATATAAGAATTTATAAAAACTAAAACTCATTATTTTATTATTATTTATTTATTACGGGCAGTGAGCCCAATATAATGTACAAAAATATATAAATTCAACCTAAGTGGGTGTTTCAGTTACCCAACTTTACAAGTAGCAATTTTATAGAGATAATAGTAATAATAAAAAACACACGATATAGTATATAATGAGACATATATATTAAAATTTTTAGGTACATAATAGTAATAATACAATTTTTTTTTTAATATCTAATAAACAAGTGAGGGTGCTCATTGCCAAGGCAAATCATAAAATAATTAGTGTATTAGATATCTTTACAACACAACTACACAAATTAGTAATTACTTTAAAAGTAACAAATAAAATTGAATTTATAAAGGTGATGCATTTCAATCCGATTATACATTCGATTATTTGAACAATTTCATTAAAGTATGTTATAAAATAAAATATATTTATACAAGAACATTTATACAATATATAAGTGTAGAAAAAAGTAAGATAAACATATACCTACATACTAATTATTAACTTCCGGAAAAATAATATAAATGTTGTGAATGGTATTTGACAATTATATAATAATATATAATATCAGGTATACGTACTAAGAACCTTTACTAAATTAATTTTTAGAACTTGGAGGATTGTAACTTAAATTAATGTTTTCTATAGCTAATTTTTTTGCTTTCCTATTTAAATAAAATTTTGCTATAAAATATATTAAAAAAACTATTATTATGACAACTAAATATTTGTTTGTGTATATAAATTCATACGTTTTATCTACAATAAGCGAATTTATTAACATATCTTGTTGGTCTAATTGTTTATTTATTGTATTGAACGCATCTTTATTAAATTTAATATTTTTTATTTCATCGAAGTGGATAGGTTTGGGATAGGCCTGATTAGAAAAATTGAATACATTACAGCATGAATCATTTGTAAGAGATAAGTCTACTGGAATCAGGAATTGAGAAATATGTTTGATTTAATACTTGTTCAGTTTTTAGTACACCTTTCGAGGTGTAAGCAATACACCCAGACTTCAAGTATAACTTTCCAGAACTTTTAACTTTAATTTTTTGAGTGAAAGACTGTTTATTACAAATTATAGTAATTGTAGTGGGTTTTTCACATACGAAAAACCAATGATTTTTGAAAAATGAGGGATACCACATTTCTGTTTTGAATTCAGAGATATAAGTATCACATTGAGGTGGTTTAGTTAAAGAATTTTTTAGTAATTCTGTTACACATGTGGGGTCCGTGTCACAATTATGTATAATTTCATTAAATCCACAAACAAATATTTTATCCACTACTTTACAGTTATTTAAATCTGGCCATATAAAATATTTGGTCATTATTTTGTCCATTAACAAATACATAGAATTTTTAGTCATATGCAGAAATTGACCATGTTCATTAATTGGAATGTAAATAGGTAATATGTAATAAACGTTGAAATTTTCTATAAGGCACAGAGGAAATTTTAAAGAAAAAATAAATCTGTCATTTATTGTGTGCATTTCAATACTTAATATTTTGAATATTTCTTGAATATTATCCTCGTCAAATTTAACAGGGATTTTCAAATCATCCGGGAGTATACTCTGAATATTTTTTATTTCCGAAAGCAATTGGTCAGGTGTTATTATAAACGCATCTACTACATTATTCTGTACGTTAGAAATTACTCTTTGCAACCTACTAATAAACATGTCCAATTCAAATATAGTGTTTTCTAAAAGAGTTATCGAACTCAGAATAATGATTTTTCTGTCTTCCTTAGCTATCTCAATAATCAATTCGTTCACTTTTTTCTCGCCTTCTTTCATATTTGCATCAAATATTTTCTTATTTTCATTAAATGATGTAACGGAATCATTAAAATTAATTATTGTGCTTTTTAGTATAGATATCTGATCATGAACAATACGCATAACATCTTTCTCATTGTTTTCTAATTTATCGATCGTACTATCATATCTTCGTACATCGTCAGCATCGGCTACTCCAAACATCCATTTTAATGCCGTACCCCCAAACTTAATAGATCGCTTAACTTTTTTGTTATGTCTACCCATTTGTACAATTAAACCTATCTCGTTTTCCAATCTGTTCGCGTGTTTTTTTAACTGATACAAAGTTATAGAAATGTCTTTGAACGCAATTAGTTCAATTGAGTTTAACATTTGTCTAATATTTCTAAGACTGTTATTTAAAAATTTTAAATCCATATATGTGTTTACTGTCCAACTACTTCCGCAAGCTCTACCATTACCTATGAGTTCGTACTGCAAACCCGGGCTATCGCTGGTTGATGTTAATTCGAACAAGTCTTCTTCATGGTTACCAAACGTCGTAGAAATTTCTATGGTAAATAACAACAGCAGTATTTGATAAACGACCTTCTGAAAGTCCATTTTTTTTTTTACTTTTTTTCTTCTGTGTCCAATAATTATATTTGACGTACTATGATCGTATGTCTACAATAATAAGATAAAGTAAATTTAGATCATGTGTAATAAGTATGAACAAATAATGATAATACAATAATATCAATAACACTAAGGTCATGATTACATTTTTTTAAACATAAAATTTAATTTAATAATATGAAAATTTGTTGCATTTTTCTTTTTATATTTTTCAGTATATTTGGCTTTGTTTGTTTTACTTGTAAAAAATTAAATTTATTTATGAAAAACACCTCTAAAGAAAAACCTAGGAAATCTAGGTATAAGTATATAAAGAGTCACCAATTTCTATAAATCAGGCCCCAATTGTGGGATCGACATGTATAACAATTAATATTGAAATCAGAGTTTGGCATCATCGTTCGAATACAATTTTATTTAGATGATTATTTTGATAATATTTTATTCGAATAAAAAATTATTTTGATAATTATAATTTTACAATTATTCGAATAATTTGAAAACAATATTATTCGAATAACAAATGATTCGACTAATTTTTCATTCGAATAATTATCTAGATAATATTTTGCTCAACTCTGATTGAAGTACCAAAATTAATTAAGAATTGAATTTTAAAAAAAAATTGGTAAATAAAATCAATTTTCTTACCTGTTTCAATGTTTGAATTTTGCTTGACGAATGCTGTCGAATACCAAAGTCCGTTGATCTTTTAACTTAAAGTAGTAGAATGGCGTTATATGTTTATAAGAAACTATTCAAATAAACACGGAAAATAAAGGATTGTCGAAACACTGTGTATTATAACGTACAAAAAAATTGTTTATTCTATCTTGAAGGCTTGCATTCGATGGTGTACTATGAAGTACTGATCAGTAAAATGTATTCGATAACGCGCGGGATATTGAATATTGTTTGTTACAATGATATTATTATTATATTATAATTGATATTATATAGACTAATATTGTATTGTATTATAATTAGTATATTATTTTCATAATATACTTATTAAGCATTCTAAATTATTAACTTTTTAATGCGTTTGATAATAACCAAATGTCTAATGACAAACGCAATTTTTTTATTTTTTAATTTCTTAGATTGCAACTCAGTAAGTTGTAAATCCAATTCAAGTAGTTTATTTATGGCTGATTAAAATGTAAGAATAGTTATACCGAGTGACGTATAAGACTTGATTTTCGATATTTCATTCTCAAAATCGATAAAATCGTTTTGCGTTTTCAGTTTTTTACTTGCGAATAATTGGTATAAAAAATTAAAATATCAAAAATCGAGTCTTATACGTCATCCGATATAACTCTCTTCTAAAACTTTTAATTAAGGTATTTTGCTCTAAAACCATTCAGTTGGCCGTATTATTGGAACAAAATTGGCATGTTTTTGTACGTTATTTTCGCTGGTTTAGCGTCCTCAGTGTAATATAGAATAATATAAATAATAATATGTATTATAATCAATGGTTTTATGGTAATACATTCGAAAATATGGGTAAGTATAAAAATTAAATACATAATAGTTATGTCTATATTGATATTTTTACAAACAAAATGTAAATCGTAAGTTATTGTACGTGTAAAATATTGTCAACTCGAATACCTAAAATGTTAGTACTAATAGTACTACAATTAAAGGTACGGTAGAAACTAGATTTTCTTGGCAACATAATATTGTTATATACAAATAGGTATACAATTGGGCAGACAGTGGCTTTAATTAAAAGATGGTTAGTGCATAAGAGCGAATATTTAAAATATTATGGTGGCAATGAATTTAGGTGTATGCATTTTATTTCGATTCGACACATCACGGACGAACGTTCATAAGATAATAAACAACGCTCCCGAACGAGCAATTCGTCGGTCGTTACACGGCTGTGTGTAGTGGGCGCGGCTTGAACGTCGCGTGCTTGCGGATCACGAAAACACCTAACAGCGCATTCTCTTGGTCATTGCATGGTTTCGTTTGCCCGTGTGGCGTCCTCTTAATCATATATGAATCGAGCCACACAATAATGACAACATTGAGAACAATACTGATAACCAGTGCGCAGTTAACGTTCACGCAAGTGATGACGGCCGGTCAGGTTGCTTTGCATTTGAAGAAATGGAAAATTCGGTTGAATAAGGACCATGTAGATGTAGTAAGCAAGTTACTACTTAACAATAAAACAGATTCCACAGGTACATAATTATATTATACTGTAATTAAGCTATACTGTAATTCGGCATAAATCGGATATTAGAAACGGAAATAGAATTTCCTACTGTTTAGCATAAGGAGACTGGCTCACTGAATAATTTAATTACTCGGGAAGTCCTGTGTACGACAATATATAAAAATATTAAAATATTAAATATAAAATAATAGAATTAGTATTTTAATTACAACGCTGTACGCGACGATATTCAATATAGAAATATAAAAGAGTAGAATGATTATTCAATTGAATCATAGATTAGCATTTTAGTAATACGTACAAATATAAGGAAGTCATAAAATGCGTGGACTGGAACGATGGTCACACAAATCACATCCGTGAGCCGAGATACAGTATCTATAGGCAAGGGGTACGGGGAACTTCATATAAAAGTGAGCCCGAATCGGCCTGTTTTCAGACGTGTATTACCACCCATTAGTGCAAGCACCTTCACGCCACTCTGTACAACATTATTTTGGACTTAGAAAATTATCGAACAATATAATAAAATTCACAATAAACAACATCTGTCTTTTATTTATTCAACAACCACGACTTCAACATCAACCAAAGTGTCTGCGACCTGCATCTATAATATCTTGGCAGCCACTTATCTACTATTAGTACTACGATAGTAGGTACCAAGCAGCCAAGCATATTACATAGACTACAAACAATAATGTTAAGGAACCATGGGAAAAACATTAACTGAGACCACAGTCATCAAGTCACCTAGGGTTGGCATATTTATTAATAAGACTTGAATTTCCATAAAAAAAACCTATGATTGTAAACTATGTAGTGGTTTCACTCTTTACATAAATGTGGGGCTACTGTGATACTTATAGAATCTTGAATATACTACATTACTATTTCATAATAAGGTATTCTGTATTTAATAAAAGTATCAACATAACTTATATATTATTTTACAGATTGCTAAAAGAAATCTAGTTGTGATAAAAAAAGAGAAAAAATAGAAAAAGCTAAATAAGCTTGTCATGACTTATTGTGGAAAAGCACTAGAATTTTACAAATTGTCTGTTCTACTACGACTAGACAATCTAGACCAATTATGATTTTAAATATAATAAAGATAACTCATTCATCAAGTCACAGATACATTTAACGGGTTTGAATATCGTCTCGTGCCAAGAATAATTACCGGCAGTGTGACCAAGCGATGACAACAGTACACTGTTTCCTTACATAGCTTTAACTATAGCATTATGTTCACGCAATGTTATCATGTTTTGTGGAAAGGATGTTCCAATTGAAGACCTGCACACTGCCTTAATCATATATGAATCGAGCCACACAATAATGACAACATTGAGAACAATACTGATAACCAGTGCGCAGTTAACGTTCACGCAAGTGATGACGGCCGGTCAGGTTGCTTTGCATTTGAAGAAATGGAAAATTTGGTTGAATAAGGACCATGTAGATGTAGTAAGCAAGTTACTACTTAACAATAAAACAGATTCCACAGGTACATAATTATATTATACTGTAATTAAGCTATACTGTAATTCGGCATAAATCGGATATTAGAAACGGAAATAGAATTTCCTACTGTTTAGCATAAGGAGACTGGCTCACTGAATAATTTAATTACTCGGGAAGTCCTGTGTACGACAATATATAAAAATATTAAAATATTAAAATATAAAATAATAGAATTAGTATTTTAATTACAACGCTGTACGCGACGATATTCAATATAGAAATATAAAAGAGTAGAATGATTATTCAATTGAATCATAGATTAGCATTTTAGTAATACGTACAAATATAAGGAGGTCATAAAATGCGTGGACTGGAACGATGGTCACACAAATCACATCCGTGAGCCGAGATACAGTATCTATAGGCAAGGGGTACGGGGAACTTCATATAAAAGTGAGCCCGAATCGGCCTGTTTTCAGACGTGTATTACCACCCATTAGTGCAAGCACCTTCACGCCACTCTGTACAACATTATTTTGGACTTAGAAAATTATCGAACAATATAATAAAATTCACAATAAACAACATCTGTCTTTTATTTATTCAACAACCACGACTTCAACATCAACCAAAGTGTCTGCGACCTGCATCTATAATATCTTGGCAGCCACTTATCTACTATTAGTACTACGATAGTAGGTACCAAGCAGCCAAGCATATTACATAGACTACAAACAATAATGTTAAGGAACCATGGGAAAAACATTAACTGAGACCACACTCATCAAGTCACCTAGGGTTGGCATATTTATTAATAAGACTTGAATTTCCCAAAAAAAACCCTATGATTGTAAACTATGTAGTGTTTTCACTCATTACATAAATGTGGGGCTACTGTAATATTTATAGAATCTTAAATATACTACATTACAATTTCATAATAAGGTATTCTGTATTTAATAAAAGTATCAACATATCTTATATATTATTTTACAGATTGCTAAAAGAAATCTAGTTGTGATAAAAAAAGAGAAAAAATAGAAAAAGCTAAATAAGCTTGTCATGACTTATTGTGGAAAAGCACTAGAATTTTACAAATTGTCTGTTCTACTACGACTAGACAATCTGGACCAATTATGATTTTAAATATAATAAAGATAACTCATTCATCAAGTCACAGATACATTTAACGGGTTTGAATATCGTCTCGTGCCAAGAATAATTACCGGCAGTGTGACCAAGCGATGACAACAGTACACTGTTTCCTTACATAGCTTTAACTATAGCATTATGTTCACGCAATGTTATCATGTTTTGTGGAAAGGATGTTCCAATTGAAGACCTGCACACTGCCTTAATCATATATGAATCGAGCCACACAATAATGACAACATTGAGAACGATACTGAAAACCAGTGCGCAGTTAACGTTCACGCAAGTGATGACGGCCGGTCAGGTTGCTTTGCATTTGAAGAAATGGAAAATTCGGTTGAATAAGGACCATGTAGACTACAAACAATAATGTTAAGGAACCATGGGAAAAACATTAACTGAGACCACACTCATCAAGTCACCTAGGGTTGGCATATTTATTAATAAGACTTGAATTTCCCAAAAAAAAAACCTATGATTGTAAACTATGTAGTGTTTTCACTCTTTACATAAATGTGGGGCTACTGTAATATTTATAGAATCTTAAATATACTACATTACAATTTCATAATAAGGTATTCTGTATTTAATAAAAGTATCAACATATCTTATATATTATTTTACAGATTGCTAAAAGAAATCTAGTTGTGATAAAAAAAGAGAAAAAATAGAAAAAGCTAAATAAGCTTGTCATGACTTATTGTGGAAAAGCACTAGAATTTTACAAATTGTCTGTTCTACTACGACTAGACAATCTGGACCAATTATGATTTTAAATATAATAAAGATAACTCATTCATCAAGTCACAGATACATTTAACGGGTTTGAATATCGTCTCGTGCCAAGAATAATTACCGGCAGTGTGACCAAGCGATGACAACAGTACACTGTTTCCTTACATAGCTTTAACTATAGCATTATGTTCACGCAATGTTATCATGTTTTGTGGAAAGGATGTTCCAATTGAAGACCTGCACACTGCCTTAATCATATATGAATCGAGCCACACAATAATGACAACATTGAGAATAATACTGATAACCAGTGCGCAGTTAACGTTCACGCAAGTGATGACGGCCGGTCAGGTTGCTTTGCATTTGAAGAAATGGAAAATTCGGTTGAATAAGGACCATGTAGACTACAAACAATAATGTTAAGGAACCATGGGAAAAACATTAACTGAGACCACAGTCATCAAGTCACCTAGGGTTGGCATATTTATTAATAAGACTTGAATTTCCATAAAAAAAACCTATGATTGTAAACTATGTAGTGGTTTCACTCTTTACATAAATGTGGGGCTACTGTGATACTTATAGAATCTTGAATATACTACATTACTATTTCATAATAAGGTATTCTGTATTTAATAAAAGTATCAACATATCTTATATATTATTTTACAGATTGCTAAAAGAAATCTAGTTGTGATAAAAAAAGAGAAAAAATAGAAAAAGCTAAATAAGCTTGTCATGACTTATTGTGGAAAAGCACTAGAATTTTACAAATTGTCTGTTCTACTACGACTAGACAATCTGGACCAATTATGATTTTAAATATAATAAAGATAACTCATTCATCAAGTCACAGATACATTTAACGGGTTTGAATATCGTCTCGTGCCAAGAATAATTACCGGCAGTGTGACCAAGCGATGACAACAGTACACTGTTTCCTTACATAGCTTTAACTATAGCATTATGTTCACGCAATGTTATCATGTTTTGTGGAAAGGATGTTCCAATTGAAGACCTGCACACTGCCTTAATCATATATGAATCGAGCCACACAATAATGACAACATTGAGAACAATACTGATAACCAGTGCGCAGTTAACGTTCACGCAAGTGTTGACGGCCGGTCAGGTTGCTTTGCATTTGAAGAAATGGAAAATTTGGTTGAATAAGGACCATGTAGATGTAGTAAGCAAGTTACTACTTAACAATAAAACAGATTCCACAGGTACATAATTATATTCTACTGTAATTAAGCTATACTGTAATTCGGCATAAATCGGATATTAGAAACGGAAATAGAATTTCCTACTGTTTAGCATAAGGAGACTGGCTCACTGAATAATTTAATTACTCGGGAAGTCCTGTGTACGACAATATATAAAAATATTAAAATATTAAAATATAAAATAATAGAATTAGTATTTTAATTACAACGCTGTACGCGACGATATTCAATATAGAAATATAAAAGAGTAGAATGATTATTCAATTGAATCATAGATTAGCATTTTAGTAATACGTACAAATATAAGGAGGTCATAAAATGCGTGGACTGGAACGATGGTCACACAAATCACATCCGTGAGCCGAGATACAGTATCTATAGGCAAGGGGTACGGGGAACTTCATATAAAAGTGAGCCCGAATCGGCCTGTTTTCAGACGTGTATTACCACCCATTAGTGCAAGCACCTTCACGCCACTCTGTACAACATTATTTTGGACTTAGAAAATTATCGAACAATATAATAAAATTCACAATAAACAACATCTGTCTTTTATTTATTCAACAACCACGACTTCAACATCAACCAAAGTGTCTGCGACCTGCATCTATAATATCTTGGCAGCCACGTATCTACTATTAGTACTACGATAGTAGGTACCAAGCAGCCAAGCATATTACATAGACTACAAACAATAATGTTAAGGAACCATGGGAAAAACATTAACTGAGACCACAGTCATACAGTCACCTAGGGTTGGCATATTTATTAATAAGACTTGAATTTCCATAAAAAAAACCTATGATTGTAAACTATGTAGTGGTTTCACTCTTTACATAAATGTGGGGCTACTGTGATACTTATAGAATCTTGAATATACTACATTACTATTTCATAATAAGGTATTCTGTATTTAATAAAAGTATCAACATATCTTATATATTATTTTACAGATTGCTAAAAGAAATCTAGTTGTGATAAAAAAAGAGAAAAAATAGAAAAAGCTAAATAAGCTTGTCATGACTTATTGTGGAAAAGCACTAGAATTTTACAAATTGTCTGTTCTACTACGACTAGACAATCTGGACCAATTATGATTTTAAATATAATAAAGATAACTCATTCATCAAGTCACAGATACATTTAACGGGTTTGAATATCGTCTCGTGCCAAGAATAATTACCGGCAGTGTGACCAAGCGATGACAACAGTACACTGTTTCCTTACATAGCTTTAACTATAGCATTATGTTCACGCAATGTTATCATGTTTTGTGGAAAGGATGTTCCAATTGAAGACCTGCACACTGCCTTAATCATATATGAATCGAGCCACACAATAATGACAACATTGAGAACAATACTGATAACCAGTGCGCAGTTAACGTTCACGCAAGTGTTGACGGCCGGTCAGGTTGCTTTGCATTTGAAGAAATGGAAAATTTGGTTGAATAAGGACCATGTAGATGTAGTAAGCAAGTTACTACTTAACAATAAAACAGATTCCACAGGTACATAATTATATTCTACTGTAATTAAGCTATACTGTAATTCGGCATAAATCGGATATTAGAAACGGAAATAGAATTTCCTACTGTTTAGCATAAGGAGACTGGCTCACTGAATAATTTAATTACTCGGGAAGTCCTGTGTACGACAATATATAAAAATATTAAAATATTAAAATATAAAATAATAGAATTAGTATTTTAATTACAACGCTGTACGCGACGATATTCAATATAGAAATATAAAAGAGTAGAATGATTATTCAATTGAATCATAGATTAGCATTTTAGTAATACGTACAAATATAAGGAGGTCATAAAATGCGTGGACTGGAACGATGGTCACACAAATCACATCCGTGAGCCGAGATACAGTATCTATAGGCAAGGGGTACGGGGAACTTCATATAAAAGTGAGCCCGAATCGGCCTGTTTTCAGACGTGTATTACCACCCATTAGTGCAAGCACCTTCACGCCACTCTGTACAACATTATTTTGGACTTAGAAAATTATCGAACAATATAATAAAATTCACAATAAACAACATCTGTCTTTTATTTATTCAACAACCACGACTTCAACATCAACCAAAGTGTCTGCGACCTGCATCTATAATATCTTGGCAGCCACGTATCTACTATTAGTACTACGATAGTAGGTACCAAGCAGCCAAGCATATTACATAGACTACAAACAATAATGTTAAGGAACCATGGGAAAAACATTAACTGAGACCACAGTCATACAGTCACCTAGGGTTGGCATATTTATTAATAAGACTTGAATTTCCATAAAAAAAACCTATGATTGTAAACTATGTAGTGGTTTCACTCTTTACATAAATGTGGGGCTACTGTGATACTTATAGAATCTTGAATATACTACATTACTATTTCATAATAAGGTATTCTGTATTTAATAAAAGTATCAACATATCTTATATATTATTTTACAGATTGCTAAAAGAAATCTAGTTGTGATAAAAAAAGAGAAAAAATAGAAAAAGCTAAATAAGCTTGTCATGACTTATTGTGGAAAAGCACTAGAATTTTACAAATTGTCTGTTCTACTACGACTAGACAATCTGGACCAATTATGATTTTAAATATAATAAAGATAACTCATTCATCAAGTCACAGATACATTTAACGGGTTTGAATATCGTCTCGTGCCAAGAATAATTACCGGCAGTGTGACCAAGCGATGACAACAGTACACTGTTTCCTTACATAGCTTTAACTATAGCATTATGTTCACGCAATGTTATCATGTTTTGTGGAAAGGATGTTCCAATTGAAGACCTGCACACTGCCTTAATCATATATGAATCGAGCCACACAATAATGACAACATTGAGAACAATACTGATAACCAGTGCGCAGTTAACGTTCACGCAAGTGATGACGGCCGGTCAGGTTGCTTTGCATTTGAAGAAATGGAAAATTCGGTTGAATAAGGACCATGTAGATGTAGTAAGCAAGTTACTACTTAACAATAAAACAGATTCCACAGGTACATAATTATATTATACTGTAATTAAGCTATACTGTAATTCGGCATAAATCGGATATTAGAAACGGAAATAGAATTTCCTACTGTTTAGCATAAGGAGACTGGCTCACTGAATAATTTAATTACTCGGGAAGTCCTGTGTACGACAATATATAAAAATATTAAAATATTAAAATATAAAATAATAGAATTAGTATTTTAATTACAACGCTGTACGCGACGATATTCAATATAGAAATATAAAAGAGTAGAATGATTATTCAATTGAATCTTAGATTAGCATTTTAGTAATACGTACAAATATAAGGAAGTCATAAAATGCGTGGACTGGAACGATGGTCACACAAATCACATCCGTGAGCCGAGATACAGTATCTATAGGCAAGGGGTACGGGGAACTTCATATAAAAGTGAGCCCGAATCGGCCTGTTTTCAGACGTGTATTACCACCCATTAGTGCAAGCACCTTCACGCCACTCTGTACAACATTATTTTGGACTTAGAAAATTATCGAACAATATAATAAAATTCACAATAAACAACATCTGTCTTTTATTTATTCAACAACCACGACTTCAACATCAACCAAAGTGTCTGCGACCTGCATCTATAATATCTTGGCAGCCACTTATCTACTATTAGTACTACGATAGTAGGTACCAAGCAGCCAAGCATATTACATAGACTACAAACAATAATGTTAAGGAACCATGGGAAAAACATTAACTGAGACCACAGTCATCAAGTCACCTAGGGTTGGCATATTTATTAATAAGACTTGAATTTCCATAAAAAAAACCTATGATTGTAAACTATGTAGTGGTTTCACTCTTTACATAAATGTGGGGCTACTGTGATACTTATAGAATCTTGAATATACTACATTACTATTTCATAATAAGGTATTCTGTATTTAATAAAAGTATCAACATAACTTATATATTATTTTACAGATTGCTAAAAGAAATCTAGTTGTGATAAAAAAAGAGAAAAAATAGAAAAAGCTAAATAAGCTTGTCATGACTTATTGTGGAAAAGCACTAGAATTTTACAAATTGTCTGTTCTACTACGACTAGACAATCTAGACCAATTATGATTTTAAATATAATAAAGATAACTCATTCATCAAGTCACAGATACATTTAACGGGTTTGAATATCGTCTCGTGCCAAGAATAATTACCGGCAGTGTGACCAAGCGATGACAACAGTACACTGTTTCCTTACATAGCTTTAACTATAGCATTATGTTCACGCAATGTTATCATGTTTTGTGGAAAGGATGTTCCAATTGAAGACCTGCACACTGCCTTAATCATATATGAATCGAGCCACACAATAATGACAACATTGAGAACAATACTGATAACCAGTGCGCAGTTAACGTTCACGCAAGTGATGACGGCCGGTCAGGTTGCTTTGCATTTGAAGAAATGGAAAATTTGGTTGAATAAGGACCATGTAGATGTAGTAAGCAAGTTACTACTTAACAATAAAACAGATTCCACAGGTACATAATTATATTATACTGTAATTAAGCTATACTGTAATTCGGCATAAATCGGATATTAGAAACGGAAATAGAATTTCCTACTGTTTAGCATAAGGAGACTGGCTCACTGAATAATTTAATTACTCGGGAAGTCCTGTGTACGACAATATATAAAAATATTAAAATATTAAAATATAAAATAATAGAATTAGTATTTTAATTACAACGCTGTACGCGACGATATTCAATATAGAAATATAAAAGAGTAGAATGATTATTCAATTGAATCATAGATTAGCATTTTAGTAATACGTACAAATATAAGGAGGTCATAAAATGCGTGGACTGGAACGATGGTCACACAAATCACATCCGTGAGCCGAGATACAGTATCTATAGGCAAGGGGTACGGGGAACTTCATATAAAAGTGAGCCCGAATCGGCCTGTTTTCAGACGTGTATTACCACCCATTAGTGCAAGCACCTTCACGCCACTCTGTACAACATTATTTTGGACTTAGAAAATTATCGAACAATATAATAAAATTCACAATAAACAACATCTGTCTTTTATTTATTCAACAACCACGACTTCAACATCAACCAAAGTGTCTGCGACCTGCATCTATAATATCTTGGCAGCCACTTATCTACTATTAGTACTACGATAGTAGGTACCAAGCAGCCAAGCATATTACATAGACTACAAACAATAATGTTAAGGAACCATGGGAAAAACATTAACTGAGACCACAGTCATCAAGTCACCTAGGGTTGGCATATTTATTAATAAGACTTGAATTTCCATAAAAAAAACCTATGATTGTAAACTATGTAGTGGTTTCACTCTTTACATAAATGTGGGGCTACTGTGATACTTATAGAATCTTGAATATACTACATTACTATTTCATAATAAGGTATTCTGTATTTAATAAAAGTATCAACATAACTTATATATTATTTTACAGATTGCTAAAAGAAATCTAGTTGTGATAAAAAAAGAGAAAAAATAGAAAAAGCTAAATAAGCTTGTCATGACTTATTGTGGAAAAGCACTAGAATTTTACAAATTGTCTGTTCTACTACGACTAGACAATCTGGACCAATTATGATTTTAAATATAATAAAGATAACTCATTCATCAAGTCACAGATACATTTAACGGGTTTGAATATCGTCTCGTGCCAAGAATAATTACCGGCAGTGTGACCAAGCGATGACAACAGTACACTGTTTCCTTACATAGCTTTAACTATAGCATTATGTTCACGCAATGTTATCATGTTTTGTGGAAAGGATGTTCCAATTGAAGACCTGCACACTGCCTTAATCATATATGAATCGAGCCACACAATAATGACAACATTGAGAACAATACTGATAACCAGTGCGCAGTTAACGTTCACGCAAGTGATGACGGCCGGTCAGGTTGCTTTGCATTTGAAGAAATGGAAAATTTGGTTGAATAAGGACCATGTAGATGTAGTAAGCAAGTTACTACTTAACAATAAAACAGATTCCACAGGTACATAATTATATTATACTGTAATTAAGCTATACTGTAATTCGGCATAAATCGGATATTAGAAACGGAAATAGAATTTCCTACTGTTTAGCATAAGGAGACTGGCTCACTGAATAATTTAATTACTCGGGAAGTCCTGTGTACGACAATATATAAAAATATTAAAATATTAAAATATAAAATAATAGAATTAGTATTTTAATTACAACGCTGTACGCGACGATATTCAATATAGAAATATAAAAGAGTAGAATGATTATTCAATTGAATCATAGATTAGCATTTTAGTAATACGTACAAATATAAGGAGGTCATAAAATGCGTGGACTGGAACGATGGTCACACAAATCACATCCGTGAGCCGAGATACAGTATCTATAGGCAAGGGGTACGGGGAACTTCATATAAAAGTGAGCCTGAATCGGCCTGTTTTCAGACGTGTATTACCACCCATTAGTGCAAGCACCTTCACGCCACTCTGTACAACATTATTTTGGACTTAGAAAATTATCGAACAATATAATAAAATTCACAATAAACAACATCTGTCTTTTATTTATTCAACAACCACGACTTCAACATCAACCAAAGTGTCTGCGACCTGCATCTATAATATCTTGGCAGCCACTTATCTACTATTAGTACTACGATAGTAGGTACCAAGCAGCCAAGCATATTACATAGACTACAAACAATAATGTTAAGGAACCATGGGAAAAACATTAACTGAGACCACAGTCATCAAGTCACCTAGGGTTGGCATATTTATTAATAAGACTTGAATTTCCCAAAAAAAAACCTATGATTGTAAACTATGTAGTGTTTTCACTCTTTACATAAATGTGGGGCTACTGTAATACTTATAGAATCTTGAATATACTACATTACTATTTCATAATTAGGTATTCTGTATTTAATAAAAGTATCAACATATCTTATATATTATTTTACTGATTGCTAAAAGAAATCTAGTTGTGATAAAAAAAGAGAAAAAATAGAAAAAGCTAAATAAGCTTGTCATGACTTATTGTGGAAAAGCACTAGAATTTTACAAATTGTCTGTTCTACTACGACTAGACAATCTGGACCAATTATGATTTTAAATATAATAAAGATAACTCATTCATCAAGTCACAGATACATTTAACGGGTTTGAATATCGTCTCGTGCCAAGAATAATTACCGGCAGTGTGACCAAGCGATGACAACAGTACACTGTTTCCTTACATAGCTTTAACTATAGCATTATGTTCACGCAATGTTATCATGTTTTGTGGAAAGGATGTTCCAATTGAAGACCTGCACACTGCCTTAATCATATATGAATCGAGCCACACAATAATGACAACATTGAGAACGATACTGAAAACCAGTGCGCAGTTAACGTTCACGCAAGTGATGACGGCCGGTCAGGTTGCTTTGCATTTGAAGAAATGGAAAATTCGGTTGAATAAGGACCATGTAGACTACAAACAATAATGTTAAGGAACCATGGGAAAAACATTAACTGAGACCACACTCATCAAGTCACCTAGGGTTGGCATATTTATTAATAAGACTTGAATTTCCCAAAAAAAAAACCTATGATTGTAAACTATGTAGTGTTTTCACTCTTTACATAAATGTGGGGCTACTGTAATATTTATAGAATCTTAAATATACTACATTACAATTTCATAATAAGGTATTCTGTATTTAATAAAAGTATCAACATATCTTATATATTATTTTACAGATTGCTAAAAGAAATCTAGTTGTGATAAAAAAAGAGAAAAAATAGAAAAAGCTAAATAAGCTTGTCATGACTTATTGTGGAAAAGCACTAGAATTTTACAAATTGTCTGTTCTACTACGACTAGACAATCTGGACCAATTATGATTTTAAATATAATAAAGATAACTCATTCATCAAGTCACAGATACATTTAACGGGTTTGAATATCGTCTCGTGCCAAGAATAATTACCGGCAGTGTGACCAAGCGATGACAACAGTACACTGTTTCCTTACATAGCTTTAACTATAGCATTATGTTCACGCAATGTTATCATGTTTTGTGGAAAGGATGTTCCAATTGAAGACCTGCACACTGCCTTAATCATATATGAATCGAGCCACACAATAATGACAACATTGAGAATAATACTGATAACCAGTGCGCAGTTAACGTTCACGCAAGTGATGACGGCCGGTCAGGTTGCTTTGCATTTGAAGAAATGGAAAATTCGGTTGAATAAGGACCATGTAGACTACAAACAATAATGTTAAGGAACCATGGGAAAAACATTAACTGAGACCACAGTCATCAAGTCACCTAGGGTTGGCATATTTATTAATAAGACTTGAATTTCCATAAAAAAAACCTATGATTGTAAACTATGTAGTGGTTTCACTCTTTACATAAATGTGGGGCTACTGTGATACTTATAGAATCTTGAATATACTACATTACTATTTCATAATAAGGTATTCTGTATTTAATAAAAGTATCAACATATCTTATATATTATTTTACAGATTGCTAAAAGAAATCTAGTTGTGATAAAAAAAGAGAAAAAATAGAAAAAGCTAAATAAGCTTGTCATGACTTATTGTGGAAAAGCACTAGAATTTTACAAATTGTCTGTTCTACTACGACTAGACAATCTGGACCAATTATGATTTTAAATATAATAAAGATAACTCATTCATCAAGTCACAGATACATTTAACGGGTTTGAATATCGTCTCGTGCCAAGAATAATTACCGGCAGTGTGACCAAGCGATGACAACAGTACACTGTTTCCTTACATAGCTTTAACTATAGCATTATGTTCACGCAATGTTATCATGTTTTGTGGAAAGGATGTTCCAATTGAAGACCTGCACACTGCCTTAATCATATATGAATCGAGCCACACAATAATGACAACATTGAGAACAATACTGATAACCAGTGCGCAGTTAACGTTCACGCAAGTGTTGACGGCCGGTCAGGTTGCTTTGCATTTGAAGAAATGGAAAATTTGGTTGAATAAGGACCATGTAGATGTAGTAAGCAAGTTACTACTTAACAATAAAACAGATTCCACAGGTACATAATTATATTCTACTGTAATTAAGCTATACTGTAATTCGGCATAAATCGGATATTAGAAACGGAAATAGAATTTCCTACTGTTTAGCATAAGGAGACTGGCTCACTGAATAATTTAATTACTCGGGAAGTCCTGTGTACGACAATATATAAAAATATTAAAATATTAAAATATAAAATAATAGAATTAGTATTTTAATTACAACGCTGTACGCGACGATATTCAATATAGAAATATAAAAGAGTAGAATGATTATTCAATTGAATCTTAGATTAGCATTTTAGTAATACGTACAAATATAAGGAAGTCATAAAATGCGTGGACTGGAACGATGGTCACACAAATCACATCCGTGAGCCGAGATACAGTATCTATAGGCAAGGGGTACGGGGAACTTCATATAAAAGTGAGCCCGAATCGGCCTGTTTTCAGACGTGTATTACCACCCATTAGTGCAAGCACCTTCACGCCACTCTGTACAACATTATTTTGGACTTAGAAAATTATCGAACAATATAATAAAATTCACAATAAACAACATCTGTCTTTTATTTATTCAACAACCACGACTTCAACATCAACCAAAGTGTCTGCGACCTGCATCTATAATATCTTGGCAGCCACTTATCTACTATTAGTACTACGATAGTAGGTACCAAGCAGCCAAGCATATTACATAGACTACAAACAATAATGTTAAGGAACCATGGGAAAAACATTAACTGAGACCACAGTCATCAAGTCACCTAGAGTTGGCATATTTATTAATAAGACTTGAATTTCCATAAAAAAAACCTATGATTGTAAACTATGTAGTGGTTTCACTCTTTACATAAATGTGGGGCTACTGTGATACTTATAGAATCTTGAATATACTACATTACTATTTCATAATAAGGTATTCTGTATTTAATAAAAGTATCAACATAACTTATATATTATTTTACAGATTGCTAAAAGAAATCTAGTTGTGATAAAAAAAGAGAAAAAATAGAAAAAGCTAAATAAGCTTGTCATGACTTATTGTGGAAAAGCACTAGAATTTTACAAATTGTCTGTTCTACTACGACTAGACAATCTAGACCAATTATGATTTTAAATATAATAAAGATAACTCATTCATCAAGTCACAGATACATTTAACGGGTTTGAATATCGTCTCGTGCCAAGAATAATTACCGGCAGTGTGACCAAGCGATGACAACAGTACACTGTTTCCTTACATAGCTTTAACTATAGCATTATGTTCACGCAATGTTATCATGTTTTGTGGAAAGGATGTTCCAATTGAAGACCTGCACACTGCCTTAATCATATATGAATCGAGCCACACAATAATGACAACATTGAGAACAATACTGATAACCAGTGCGCAGTTAACGTTCACGCAAGTGATGACGGCCGGTCAGGTTGCTTTGCATTTGAAGAAATGGAAAATTTGGTTGAATAAGGACCATGTAGATGTAGTAAGCAAGTTACTACTTAACAATAAAACAGATTCCACAGGTACATAATTATATTATACTGTAATTAAGCTATACTGTAATTCGGCATAAATCGGATATTAGAAACGGAAATAGAATTTCCTACTGTTTAGCATAAGGAGACTGGCTCACTGAATAATTTAATTACTCGGGAAGTCCTGTGTACGACAATATATAAAAATATTAAAATATTAAAATATAAAATAATAGAATTAGTATTTTAATTACAACGCTGTACGCGACGATATTCAATATAGAAATATAAAAGAGTAGAATGATTATTCAATTGAATCATAGATTAGCATTTTAGTAATACGTACAAATATAAGGAGGTCATAAAATGCGTGGACTGGAACGATGGTCACACAAATCACATCCGTGAGCCGAGATACAGTATCTATAGGCAAGGGGTACGGGGAACTTCATATAAAAGTGAGCCCGAATCGGCCTGTTTTCAGACGTGTATTACCACCCATTAGTGCAAGCACCTTCACGCCACTCTGTACAACATTATTTTGGACTTAGAAAATTATCGAACAATATAATAAAATTCACAATAAACAACATCTGTCTTTTATTTATTCAACAACCACGACTTCAACATCAACCAAAGTGTCTGCGACCTGCATCTATAATATCTTGGCAGCCACTTATCTACTATTAGTACTACGATAGTAGGTACCAAGCAGCCAAGCATATTACATAGACTACAAACAATAATGTTAAGGAACCATGGGAAAAACATTAACTGAGACCACAGTCATCAAGTCACCTAGGGTTGGCATATTTATTAATAAGACTTGAATTTCCATAAAAAAAACCTATGATTGTAAACTATGTAGTGGTTTCACTCTTTACATAAATGTGGGGCTACTGTGATACTTATAGAATCTTGAATATACTACATTACTATTTCATAATAAGGTATTCTGTATTTAATAAAAGTATCAACATAACTTATATATTATTTTACAGATTGCTAAAAGAAATCTAGTTGTGATAAAAAAAGAGAAAAAATAGAAAAAGCTAAATAAGCTTGTCATGACTTATTGTGGAAAAGCACTAGAATTTTACAAATTGTCTGTTCTACTACGACTAGACAATCTGGACCAATTATGATTTTAAATATAATAAAGATAACTCATTCATCAAGTCACAGATACATTTAACGGGTTTGAATATCGTCTCGTGCCAAGAATAATTACCGGCAGTGTGACCAAGCGATGACAACAGTACACTGTTTCCTTACATAGCTTTAACTATAGCATTATGTTCACGCAATGTTATCATGTTTTGTGGAAAGGATGTTCCAATTGAAGACCTGCACACTGCCTTAATCATATATGAATCGAGCCACACAATAATGACAACATTGAGAACAATACTGATAACCAGTGCGCAGTTAACGTTCACGCAAGTGATGACGGCCGGTCAGGTTGCTTTGCATTTGAAGAAATGGAAAATTTGGTTGAATAAGGACCATGTAGATGTAGTAAGCAAGTTACTACTTAACAATAAAACAGATTCCACAGGTACATAATTATATTATACTGTAATTAAGCTATACTGTAATTCGGCATAAATCGGATATTAGAAACGGAAATAGAATTTCCTACTGTTTAGCATAAGGAGACTGGCTCACTGAATAATTTAATTACTCGGGAAGTCCTGTGTACGACAATATATAAAAATATTAAAATATTAAAATATAAAATAATAGAATTAGTATTTTAATTACAACGCTGTACGCGACGATATTCAATATAGAAATATAAAAGAGTAGAATGATTATTCAATTGAATCATAGATTAGCATTTTAGTAATACGTACAAATATAAGGAGGTCATAAAATGCGTGGACTGGAACGATGGTCACACAAATCACATCCGTGAGCCGAGATACAGTATCTATAGGCAAGGGGTACGGGGAACTTCATATAAAAGTGAGCCTGAATCGGCCTGTTTTCAGACGTGTATTACCACCCATTAGTGCAAGCACCTTCACGCCACTCTGTACAACATTATTTTGGACTTAGAAAATTATCGAACAATATAATAAAATTCACAATAAACAACATCTGTCTTTTATTTATTCAACAACCACGACTTCAACATCAACCAAAGTGTCTGCGACCTGCATCTATAATATCTTGGCAGCCACTTATCTACTATTAGTACTACGATAGTAGGTACCAAGCAGCCAAGCATATTACATAGACTACAAACAATAATGTTAAGGAACCATGGGAAAAACATTAACTGAGACCACAGTCATCAAGTCACCTAGGGTTGGCATATTTATTAATAAGACTTGAATTTCCCAAAAAAAAACCTATGATTGTAAACTATGTAGTGTTTTCACTCTTTACATAAATGTGGGGCTACTGTAATACTTATAGAATCTTGAATATACTACATTACTATTTCATAATTAGGTATTCTGTATTTAATAAAAGTATCAACATATCTTATATATTATTTTACTGATTGCTAAAAGAAATCTAGTTGTGATAAAAAAAGAGAAAAAATAGAAAAAGCTAAATAAGCTTGTCATGACTTATTGTGGAAAAGCACTAGAATTTTACAAATTGTCTGTTCTACTACGACTAGACAATCTGGACCAATTATGATTTTAAATATAATAAAGATAACTCATTCATCAAGTCACAGATACATTTAACGGGTTTGAATATCGTCTCGTGACAAGAATAATTACCGGCAGTGTGATCAAGCGATGACAACAGTACACTGTTTCTTTACATAGCTTTAACAATAGCATTATGTTCACGCAATGTTATCATGTTCTGTGGAAAGGATGTTCCAATTGAAGACCTGCACACTGCCTTAATCATATATGAATCGAGCCACACAATAATGACAACATTGAGAACAATACTGATAACCAGTGCGCAGTTAACGTTCACGCAAGTGATGACGGCCGGTCAGGTTGCTTTGCATTTGAAGAAATGGAAAATTTGGTTGAATAAGGACCATGTAGATGTAGTAAGCAAGTTACTACTTAACAATAAAACAGATTCCACAGGTACATAATTATATTATACTGTAATTTAGCTATACTGTAGTTCGGCATAAATCGGATATTAGAAACGGAAATAGGATTTCCTACTGTTTAGCATAAGGAGACTGGCTCACTGAATAATATAATTACTCGGGAAGTCCTGTGTACGACAATATATTAAAATATTAAAATATAAAAATATAAAATAATAGAATTAGTATTTTAATTACAACGCTGTACGCGATGATATTCAATATAGAAATATAAAAGAGTAGAATGACTATTCAATTGAATCATAGATTAGCATTTTAGTAATACGTAGAAATATAAGGAAGTCATAAAATGCGTGGGCTGGAACGATGGTCACACAAATCACATCCGTGAGCCGAGATACAGTATCTATAGGCAAGGGGTACGGGGAACTTCATATAAAAGGGAGCCCGAATCGGCCTGTTTTTAGACGTGTACTACCACCCATTAGTGCAAGCACCTTCACGCCACTCTGTACAACATTATTTTGGACTTAGAAAATTATCGAACAATATAATAAAATTCACAATAAACAACATCTGTCTTTTATTTATTCAACAACCACGACTTCAACATCAACCAAAGTGTCTGCGACCTGCATCTATAATATCTTGGCAGCCACTTATCTATAGCCGGTCAGGTTGCTTTGCATTTGAAGAAATGGAAAGTTTGGTTGAATAAGGACCATGTAGACTACAAACAATAATGATAAGGAAACATGGGAAAAACATTTACTGCGACCACAGTCATCAAGTCACCTAGGGTTGGCATATTTATTAATAAGACTTGAATTTCCATAATAAAAACTTATGATTGTAAACTATGTAGTGTTTTCACTTGTGTCCTTATTATTAAACCTTTAATTCAAATTCGAGTGTTGAAGCGGACACGTTACAACAATTTGTTTGCAGCGGTGTGTCGAATGTTTTAAGGTACAATTTGAATTGGAACAATACAACGTCAATCTAATTCCGAAATAAACGAAATTAAGCAACAATGATTTGGTCAACTACAATAAACATAAATCAACTACAATCAACAGAACATTCGAATTCCATCAACAGAACTTCAACTACAATCAACATAAATCAATTTCAATGAACAGAACTTCAACGACAATCAACAATGAAATTCTAATACAATCAACATCAATTCAAAAAATAGCATGCAATTTTTATGGTAATATAATACTTTTTTTATGTCAATATTAGATACAGAATTTGAGTGGTCTTTTAATTTATCTCGTAGAGTAACAGAGGGGAAATAAAGAGTTAATTACTTGTAACATATATCAATTTTAACGGGACAAATAGAACTTTACAAAATTTTTATTAGCAACAGATGCTTCAATTTACGCGTTAGGGTGTGTACTTTCACAGGGCGAAAAAGGTAATGACAAACCGATCGCGTACGCGTCTAGGGTTTTAAATTCAAGTGAGATTAACTATTCTACGATTGAAAAAGAATGTTTAGGCATAATATTTGGGATAAAACATTTTCAACCTTATTTATGGGGAAAAAAATTTAAAATAATTACGGATCATAGACCAATAGTATGGTTATTCAACGTTTCTGATATGAATTCGAGATTAGCGCGGTGGCGAATGTTATTACAGGAATTTGACTATGAAATAATTTATAAACCAAGTTCAGAGCATAATAACGCCGATGCCTTATCACGGATCTGCGTAATTAAAAGTGTTTCTATAATACCATTTGAAGAATTTATGAATAACAATAATATACATATTAACAACAATGTACAAGAAATTAATGAGACTATTAATGACATACCGAACAATTACGATATACTACTAACATTAACAGCGGATTTATCTTTATCATTTAATGTACTACGAGAATATATAATTCAATTAGGACATATGAAAAATTCAATAATAAGTACAGGGGATACAGTGGTTAAAGAGGTTGCGGTAATAAACGATAACAATAGAAAATATTTATACGCGTTTACCGAATATTCTTGTAATCAGAGTCCAACGTACAAAACGATGAATGAAACCTTAATCAACGTAAAAAATGTGTGCGTTAAAGAAAATATTACTAATCTAGCAATTCCGAAAATGACGAGTACTTTAAATTTTGATATAGTTAGAAGTATGTTACGGTATATTTTTAAAGGTAGTAATATAAAAATTAAAATATATACAGATTATAGGATATCGGACGAAGTAAAAACAGCGCTAATTACAGAACATATGACGTGTATAGGGGGACATCAGGGGGTGTCAAGAACAGTAAAACGTTTACGACAGTGGGTATAATGGAAATGTATGAAAAAGGAGGTTAAAAATGTATTAACAATATTGTAAATTATGTCAGATAAATAAGGAAAAACGGAAGAGCAAACAACCCTTGTTTATAACAACCACTTCATCGAAAGATTTCGAATGAATAGCTTTAGGTATAGTAGGACCGTTACCTTAATCTATACAGGGTTACACACATATATTAACGCTCCAGGACGATTTAACGAAATTTTCGGCGGCATATCCATTAAAAAATACGGACGCGGTGACAATCGCTAAAACGTTCGTAGAAAAATGTGTATGTTATTTCGGAATTCCTACAAATATTTTAAGTGACCAAGGTTCAAATTTTTTATCGTCCTTATTCAAACAAATTTGCAAATTATTAAAAATTAATAAAATGCAAACAACAGTTTATTCGCCGATGACAAACGGTTCTTTAGAGCGTAGTCACAAGACTTTGAAAGAGTATTTAAGAAACTTTAGTGATGAAAAAACGGAAAATTGGTGCGAAATGTTGAGTTATGCTATGTACATGTATAACACGAAACCTCACACAGCGCATAAGTTTACACCGTATGAGTTAGTGTTTGGTATTCAGCCAATTGTTCCTTCTAGCTTTTTGAAACCACCATCGACAGGGTACAGTTATTGTGATTACGTAAGTGATTTGAGGACACGGATGCAGGAAGCGAGACAGATGGCGAAAAAACATTTAATTGAAGCGAAAATAAAATCGAAATCTATTTATGACAAACATATTAATCCAATTGAATTAGAGATAGGCGATATAGTACTTATGAAAAATATGAAAAAGAAAAATAAGTTAGAACCAAATTGGATAGGTCCGTATGAAATAGTAGAAGTACATCTACTGTGCTCCGTTATCTAATGTTTATCTCTATATTCATTGTATTGGTTATACTACTTTAATAACAACGTATTTAGCCTTCATAGTTATATTTTATAGTACTAAATACTACTAATCTTTCCTGATAAAGTAATAATGCCCTGTGCAATCTGTAATCAAGGGGTTTCCCCGGCCAAATTATTAAACTGCAGTATTTGTAAGATGAATTTTCATTCTACGTGCATAACTAAATCTCAAGATGGCTTAAAAAAACCTATTCTAAATAAAGATTGGAAATGTGATAATTGTATACTGAAGATAACTCCAGATCACAGGAACCATGATAAGAGTGATGTAAATAAAGACGACATAAAAAATATTAAAATAAATTTAAATAACATTTCTTTCAAATTAGATACTTTGTCGGATTCAATTGACAAAATTGACTCAATCAAAAAATCAATTTCATTTATATCTTCTAAGGTTAATGAATTTAATGTGAAATTTGAGACTATCTTGTCTAAGTTAAAAACCCATGAAAAAAAAAATATTGAACTTGAAAAAAAGTGTGCATTATTGGAACGTGAAATATTATCACTCAGTAGGAATGCGAACACTCTAGAACAACAAAATTTAGCTAACAACATGGAAATTACTGGCATTCCGAAAACTGAAAACGAATCTTTAATTTAAATTGTTAATTGTATATCCAAAGTTTTAAACATAAAAGTTGAACCAAATGAAATTGTAAGTTCCTATCGCACTAAAACTACAAAAAAATCGGGTAGCAATGTAGTAATATGTTTTGCAAATAAAAATAAAAAAGACGAAATTATTAATATGATGAAAAAACGTTCAAAAATTGATAAAAAACCGTTACTTGCTTGTGATTTATCGACTAAATTCTCTAAACAAAGAGTCTTCATAAATAATCAACTGTCCTATAACAATAAGAAACTTCGCTGGTTGGCTAAGCTGGTTGGAACTCAATATGATTTCAAATATACTTGGGCAAATTCGAGTGGTGTTTTTATGAGAAAAAGTGATGGTCAAGTTGGAGTTAAAACTACTACTTCTCATCAATTAATGGATTTAGATACTGATAAGAAAATAAGTGAGTTATGGATGTGATTGTAATTATTTTAAATGTAACTTTATTTCATAATGATTAACAATTTAAATAACCTATTACATGAATTAAAAGATATAAATAATGTTCAAACCGTAAATATTGATAGTTTAGAAAATAAATATTTCTATGTAAATAGTCTTTCCATTTTTAGTATGAATATTAGAAGTCTGAAAGCTAATATTGATAAACTGTTATTATTGTTAAATTCTATTAATCATAGTTTTGATGTTATTGTGTTGAGCGAGACTTGGCTGGATGAAGATATTAATTTTATGATTAACGGTTATGAATCTATACATTCACTCTGCAAACTAAATAAATGAGATGGATTATCAATATTTGTAAGTAACGTATGTAAAATTAAAAATGTCCGAAAACATATTATATCTAATTGTAATTCTATTGAAAAAAGAATAAAGGCAATTCCTTATTTTATCTGACCGTTCTATATAGATCACCTAGTAATGTTTTGGAAGATTTTTTGTTTTCTCTGAATGATTATTTATCACAATATATTCAAAATGTTAATCAAATCTTGTGTGGTGATATTAATATTGATATATTATTAAATAATATTGAAACTGTTGATTATTTGAATACCTTAGGCCGGGCGCACACTGATAGAGCAAAACTGTTTCGAGCTGCTTGGAGTAGCTCGGAGCTGTTTGTAGGCAATTATAACATATGTAAAGTAAGTGACGCGCGCACACTAATCAGTCAACATCAACACACGACAAGACAAAACGAAGCATGATCGGTCTTGTTCGGTCTGGTTCTATTTTTTCTCCGAGCAAAATACGAAAATGTTAAGTAATCGTATAAAATAGTTTATTATACGAATAGCTTACAACTGAACACTATCGTTATTTTGGTGTCACATAGATTTTTATGATTTTACTTGATACTTCTCATACTATACTTCATAAATATTTCATAATTATACTTCATAATTATTTTAAAATGGGATGCGATCCAGAAAAATTGATAAATCTTGTTTTTTTAAGAAGATCTATTTACGATTTTACCGATAAAGAGCATAGCAATAGAATCATCCAAGACAGATTATGGAATGAAATCAGCACAGAAATGGAAACATCAGGTTAGTTAATATAAATATAAAAATAAAATTATTTTATTTTTTACATGATGACTACGTAGTGTATTTCTATATTTATGTATCTGTAATATAAATCAAAATTAAATCAATAGTCAAACTATTTATACATTTACATTTTTGAGCTATTTAAAACTATAGTATTATAATATTCTAGTTGATTAATTTTAAAATTTAAAGAAATGTTATATTAAAACTTATAAATTGTACATATTTTGCCATGGAACTGCACCAATGTCTGAATTGAAATAATTCATGAACTTCTCTCGGATATCCATTGCTGCAGTAGATGCCCTATTAATTGGTCTTGATGTAATTTGACTTTGAGCAACCGTTTGGGTTGTTTGAAGTTGAAGTTCATCTTGGATTTCAGATGGAGCCCCTTCTTTATCCATTATTATGTTATGTAAAATACAACACGCCTTTGTGATAATAGTAGCTTTTTCAGGAAAAACTAACATTTTATTTTCTAGAACATTAAATCGTTTCACAAGAATCCCAAATGCACATTCTACTATTCTTCTGGCTCTCGATAAACGATAATTAAAAATTCTTTTTTCATTAGTTAAATTTCTTCTTGGAAAAGGTCTCATTAAGTTTGTTTGCAAAGGATATGCTTCGTCCCCAACAAATACAAACGGAAACTCGTCGTTAATTTGAGGATCAATTTTTTTTGCCTGCGGAATATTTAATTTATTGTTTTTTAATAATTTTCCAAAATTGGATTCTTTAAAAATACCACTATCACTATTTCGTCCATAATCACCGATATCTACAGCTATGAATTTAGCATTAGCATCAACGACAGCTTGAAGTACAATAGAATGAAATCCCTTATAATTATAATATTCTGAACCAGCATTAGGAGGGCATTGTATTGATATATGTTTTCCGTCAATCGCGCCAAGACAATTCGGAAAGTTCCACAGTTCTTCAAAAGCTTTTGCTACTTTTATCCAATGTTCAGTTGTAGGTGGTGGCATATAAGTAGGACATAAAATATCACATATGGCACAACATACGTCACTTATTATTTTTCCAATAGTTGAAGCGCCAAGACGAAAATGATAATGTAAGCGTTTAAAGTGTCCTCCAGAAGCTAAATAGCTGAAAAATAATTACTTATTCTATTATACCTATTTATTATACTAATTTTATTTCACATTTTTGGGAATTTTAGCCATAAATGCTTATTTTATTTTTTACGTCATTTTTAAATTCTGAACGGAGTGATGAATGTTTTGATTTTACAGAGATGTTTGTTTTTTATATGTATGTCCACGATACTAATGAAAATAATGCTTCGATTTTAAATTTTAAATACTTTCTTACCTGAAATGTTCACCAAATATTTATTCGCATCATCTATACATAGTATTAGTATAACAAAATTATATTATTTTATCAAACGATGAATAAAAAATCTTATTTGGTTAGGTTGAGGACAACAATTCATATTTTAATAAAAATATTAAATGAAAAAAAAATCATAATAGAATAAAAAAGTTAGATTTTTTATAAAAATTGGATATTTAAATTTATATATTTTTTTTTAAACCAATACATTCATCGCTCCGCTCAGTCTAAAATATCTATAGATTACAAGTTTTTTGAGATTTTGATGCAGTATATCAAAACTTTAAATGCATAAAACAATAATTAATTAAATATACATTTTCTAGTAGCAGAGTGTAAAACTAAGTGGGCGTGTCTTCGTAATAGTTTTGCAAGAGCTTTACGTGAAGAAAAATCAAAAATATCTGGTTCTGCTGCTTCGAGAAAAAAAAAAGTGGTATTTATTCAATGAAATGTCGTTTTTGTCAAGTTTCATGTTGCAGCACAAGCAAACATCAAGTAATCTGGAAGCATCAGATGATGAAAGTGAGGCAACTGATGAGAAAGGTACAGAAAATCCAAATCTCAATGAGAGCGTAAGTGAAATTGAAAGTGAAGGTACAAATGCTACATGTTTAATTGACAGACAAGAGCTGAGAAGAGTATCTTCTGAACCTGTTTTTAAAAAACCAAAAAAAACTCAAGTTAAAAATTCGACTGTAGAACAAGTTGCAGGGCCTATGATCGAATTTTTACGTTCAAAAACAAATAAAGTCAGCTGTAGAAGATGTTGATTTATTATTTTTTAAAAGTCTTTTGCCCGATTTCAAAAAATTAAATGGAAAAAACCAGCGCCAGTTTAAACAGTTTGTGTTAACAACTTTAAATACATACATAGACAGCCAAGAAGCTCAAGAATCAGTAGGTAATGATAAAGTATCATATGATAATACTACATCAAATGTACCAGTACAGGAATTTCAAAACTACAACTATACTTTCAGTCCACCCGGATATTCATCATCAAATAGCTCAACATACTGATTTTAAATACTTATTAAATTATTAATACTCATCGTATAAATTTAAAAATAAATAATACATTTTAAGTAAATAAATAAAAAATAAAATTTTTAAATAAAAAAAATAATAAATTGTATTGTATAAATTTGTTTTTCACTTACTTCACTTACTTACTTAAGTTTGATTAGTAAATATTTCTAGTATATAATTATAGTATTATTATTTGAACTCACCTCAAGGTTACTAACAATTTTTCAGCAGGAGCTATACTTTGACGAAAATTTGTGTCTTGTGATCTTATTGCCTCTCCAATTTCATTTAATATAAAGTCAAAAGTAGTTGAACTCATGCGAGTGAAATTTTTAAATTTTAACTCATCTTTACGCAATTCAGCCAAAAAATTAAAAATTGTATTATTCTCTGTACGTTTTTTATTTATTTCGTGCACCCAAATTTTACGTTTACGTTTTTTTTCATTTATTTCACTATTTAACAAAAATTGCCACAAAAGCGGTATAACAACATCATCTTCATCAGAGCTCATCTTGACGACTGGTGTAAAACAAAAAATGAAACGGAAATTATTTTGTCTTGTTCGGTTTTGTTTTGTTAGTATGAATGAAATTTGTTCGGAGCGGTTTGAAACAAAATGTTTCGACTAGATCGGAACAGTTTTGCTCTATCAGTGTGCGCCCGGCCTTATATAGCAATAATTTTTACTCTGCTTGTAATAATCCTACCAGAATCAGTAGTCATTCTAATACATGTATTGATCACTTATTTTTAAAAAATGTTAATATTAAAGAAGTATCATCTTATGTGTTACGTAGTAGCATTACTGACCATTTTAGTTTAATATTAAATATTAATATTGACGATTTAAATATTCAGAAAACCATGGCTAGCAATAATTTAAATATTGAATTTAAAACTATTGATTTTAAACATCTGAATATGTTAATTAGAATTGAAAATTGGAATATCCTACTAGATGATAAAAATGTTGATAATTCTATTGATATTTTTATTAATAAAATCAATGATTTAATCTTAGCATCTACAAGTTTTTATAAACATACTAAAATAAGTAATAATAATAAACGGTGCAAGTTAAAACCATGGATTTCTCTAGGTCTTATTACATCTATTAGAGAAAGAGAAAAAATGTATAATAAATTGAGGCGTCAACCTTTTAATACTCATTATAGAAAATGTTATTTTATTTATAGAAATATACTTAATAACTTAATAAAAACTGCTAGAAATGCATACTATAAAACACAAATAGAATTATCTGGCAATAATATTAAAAAAGTGTGGGATCTTATAAAAATAGCTTCGAATACTAAAGTTAATAAACAAATAATCATTAGAGAAATCAATCATGAATCGGGTAGAATTATCAATAACTCTAAAGACATCGCTAATATTTTTAATTCATTTTTGTTAATGTTGGAAGCAATATAGCTTCAAATATTAAAGAGGATGGTTTTATATACAAAACATTTGAGGAACTTAATCATAACTGCCATATTGAAAAATCAATTTTTCTAAGCCCTATTGACCCTATAGAAATAAGTAGTATGATTATGAAATGTAAATATTTTTCATCTTTTTATGAAGGTTTGTTATCTAATACTATTTTGAAAAAAACATCAATTAATATATCATTACTCTTATCTATTCTCTTCAATAAATGCTTTTCCACAGGTGATTTTCCTTCTAGCTTTAAAAAATCAATAGTTATTCTGCTTTATAAAACAGAAGATATAAGAAGTTGTAATAATTATAGACCAATCACTCTTACTTTGACTATCGCTAAGCTTCTAGAAAAATGTATTAAAACCAGACTTGTTAACTTCCTAAATGGACATAAATTTTTTAATGATAATCAATTTGGTTTCAGGAATAATCTATCTACTAATGATGCATTATTTTGTGCTACTAAATTTATATATGACAATCTTGATTTAAAAAAGCATGTTGTTGGTATATTTTTAGACTTGAAAAAAGCTTTTGATTCTGTAGATCATAATTTATTGTTATAAAAACTTGAATCTGTGGTATAAGAGAAGTTCCATTAAAACTATTAGAATCATTTATTAGTAATAGATACCAAAAGGTTAAAATTAATGACGTTTAGAGTGATGACTTATTAGTTAATTATTCTGTACCTCAAGGAACTTTTCTTGGGCCACTACTTTTTATAATATATATTAATGGTTTGCTTAACCTAAATTTAGGACTCTTGTCTGAATAATTTAAAACATGAAGCCAATATAGGTATTAATTTAATTAAGAATTGGCTGGATAATAATTCATTACAACTTAATTTTACCAAATCCAACTTCGTACATTTTAGAATACAAAATAATAATAATAACTTAAACTTTGATAAATTAATTTTACACACTGTTTTTTGTAAAAGAGGAGTAAATAACTGCGTCTGTCCTATAATAAATAAAACATCCTCTGTAAAATATCTAGGTATACATTTTGATGAACTCTTAAAATGGAATGTCCATATAGATAATTTAATAAAGTCAGTTCGAAAATTCTTTTACGTATTTAAATGTTTGAAAAATATTTTAACTGTTAACGTAAAAACAATAGTTTATAAATCTCTAGTGCAATCAATAGTGTCTTATGGTATAGCATTTTAGGGGAACGCTTATCAAACTCATATTAAAAAATTAAATACAACATTGAATTGTCTTGTAAAATATATCTTCAATAAGCCAAGACACTTTCCAACAACTTTATTATATAATGAATGTAAAATCTTAAATGTAAAGTTTCTCCATATAATACATGTTTTTGCGGTTGTTTTTAAATTTACTAACACAATTAGTACTACTACACATAAATATAACACACGATTTGTTAAAGATATTAATTTATCCCTGCCTATATTAAGAACTACTTTTTGTCAGTCAGGACCATATTTTGTGTTTATTAATTTTTGTATTAAATATAAAATTTGCATTCATGAATTTAATAATTTTATACAATTAAGAAGAAAACTTATGTCTTTAGGATTAAATACCTTAGTTTGATTTGAATTGCTTATAGTTTATATTATTTTATTTTTATATTGTAATTTTACTATTACTTTCTTATACTGTTTATTATCTACTTTATTTATTTATTTTTTCTTATGTTATGTTCTTGATATGTTTATTTAATATTGTAATTGCATGAACTCTCACCTTCAGCACAGCCTTTGGCTTTGGAGGTGATCCAACAAAAAATTTGTCTAATAGTAATTTAACTTTTATATATTTTTTGTTAGAGAATTAATAAATATTATTATTATTATTATTACATGAACCGGTAAATGTGTCTATTATGAAAAATAATAAAGTTATACGCGTTCATATGAATCACTTACAATTATTTAAAGAAATAAGCGATTAAATGTTAAAAAAATAATAATAAATAACAAACTATAAAGTAGATAAATAAATATATAAACAATTTAGAAATTAAAATAAGTATAATTTAATAATGGACATCGAAATCAAAGTACTAATCTAGTTATAAATTGTTTTAGGGTTATCATACGTCTGTCTGTTTTACACACACCAACACACGGAACACAGCATGCACTATACAATATTACACACGTGAGCAACCACTCGGGACTTTATTTTGAAAATAAAGGATCCGTCAGGATTATAAACACACAATGGATCTTTGACACATATTTAGACACTACGAAACAATATTGCATTGAAAACGAATTAATTCCATCAAAATCTAGTATTATTCGTCAACATTTTAGAACTGTATTTACCGATTTTCCAACGAAATTTTAGATAAAAGGGCTAACATTTTGAAAACATTGGGACATCCTTCTAAAAGGGGGAGGAGAGGATTAATTAACGGAGTAGGTAATTTAGCAAATATTTTATTCAGAATTTGTGATGATAATTGCGTAGAAGCAAACACGAATAATGTATTACAGTTACAACAATCTGAAAAAAGTGAGTTAAATATTATAAAATCTCAGACGAGAGTCATTAAAGCAGTTATTAAACAATCTGAACAGAGTTATAAGGATACTACGTTCTTACGAAATAAAATCAACGAGTTTATGGCAGATATAAGAAGTTTATCAGATCAATTAATTAATAAAACAAGTGAGATAGATCACAAAACACGAATACATGATTCGTATTTGTTGTTAAATTTACTACTAAGTCAGTATGCATTTGAGACCAATTATATTTCAGAAATGATAAATTTGGCACGGGCAGGTCAAATACACTCGGGAGTGTTATCAATATTGAGGCGTTACGGGAAAGTATGAAGGAGATTAAATTATCATTACCCAAAGGTACATCATTACCTACTACATTACCAAACCTACAAATGAATATTTTACGACCTTTACACCACAACAATTAAACACTTGTAAACAAATACTTAATTACTTTATTTGTTATGCCATACAACCCGTACATTCTAAGAATTCTAATACTAACTGTGAAATGGCGTTATTTACGAAACAAAAGGAGAAAACACAAATGTGTAAATATTTATATTTTGAATTACATGGAAGTATATTCCATAAATTAGAGTTTAAGAACACGCGGCTATATACAGTAGAAAAAGAGAATTTAGTATTAACGTGTGGAGTAGATGAAACTATAGAGTTAGTAGGATCAGGTTTGTTAAGTATTGAAGAACAATGTAAAGGTTATGCCAGTCAAAATATATTACACTCAGTTAAAACAGTTCAAAACTCAAAATTAGTGGATATAATACCAGAAACTAAGATAATTACAGGGGGGCAAACTTTAGAGCAGAATATTACATTTAATATACTAACGTCTAAAAATATGGGGAAAATTGAAAAACTACATGATTTGAATTCTATATCTAGTTCTTTAGATGCCATAAATAGATTCCATATTGATTATCAACTGACGAAACAATCAGTACGAGAAGTACATAGAAATCATAATTATATATTATATAGCATTATAATTTTGTTTGTATTCATGATTATTTGTGCTTTGTTTAAAAAATATTGTATTAATACAACACCACCTCCGACACCGTTACGTGATTACGATCCCGTACATTTTGATACCAGCAAAGTAACTGAGGTATGAAATAAGGTAGAATTATTATATTAATCATTGTATGAAATTATATATTGTAATAGTTTTAGTAGTAAAATTAATATTTTATTTTGTTTACATATAATTTCATTCTAGGGATGGAGGAATGTAATAATCCTCATCATCATTATTATTATTATTATATAAATAAATACTGTTATATCTATATATGCATATATTGTTGTGTATAAGTACTATTATCTAACATTCATTGACTTTGTAAGAATACCAGATATACGGAAAGCGTGTATATGGTTCAGAGGTGATGTCTAGGGTTAGAACTTCATTAGAAATTGTCGGTCATCACATTAACAAGGTGATACCGTTTAGCTTAAATAGGAAAGCCATAGAGATAGTAAAGTAGTTGATTACTGAAGACGACGTGAGTACGTTCATGAATACATCTATTCCAGACGTTTGTTACTTTTAATAAATACACTTTTAGTATACGTAAATTTTTGTGTCTTTATTATTAAACCTCTAATTCAAATTCGAGTGCTGAAGCGGACACGTTACAACAACACGCAATGCTATCATGTTATGTAGAAAAGATAATCAAATTGAAGACCTGCACACTGCCTTAATCATATATGAATCGAGCAACACGTTATTTACAACACTGAGACCAATACTGATAACCAGTGCGCAGTTAACGTTCACACAAGTGATGACGGCCGGTCAGGTTGCTTTGCATTTGAAGAAATGGAAAGTTTGGTTGAATAAGGATCATGTAGACTACAAACAATAATGTTAAGAAATCATGGGAAAAACATTAACTGCGACCACAGTCATCAAGTCACCTAGGGTTGGTATATTTATTAATAAGACTTGAATTTCCATAAAAAAAAACCTGTGATTGTAAACTATGTAGTGTTTTAACTTTTTACATAAATGTGGGGCTACTGTAATATTTATAGAATCTTGAATATACTACATTACTATTTCATAATAGGGTATTCTGTATTTAATAAAAGTATCAACATATATTATATATTATTTTACAGATCGCTAAAAGAAATCCAGTTGTGATAAAAAAAGAGAAAAAATAGAAATAGCTAAATAAGCTTGCTTTAAATTATTGTGCAAAAGCACTAGAATTTTACAAATTGTCTCTTCTACTATGACTAGACCATCTGGACCAATTATGATTTTAAACATAATAAAGATAACTCATTCATCAAGTCACAGATACATTTAACGGGTTTGAATATCGTCTCGTGCCAAGAATTATTCTCGGCAGTGTGACCAAGCGATGACAACAGTACACTGTTTCTTTACATAGCTTTAACAATAGCATTATGTACACGTGAAAACCAAAGGAAAGTTTAGGTGAATACGGATCATGTAGACTACAGACAATTATGTTCAGGAATCTTGGGGAACACATTAACAGCAACCACAATCATCAAGTCATCTAGTGTTGGGTATATTATTTTATACGACATTTGAATCTCCATAAAAAAAACCTATGATTATAAGCCATGTACCGTTTTCACTTTTTAAATTTATGCGGGGCTACTCTAATATTTATAGAATCTTGAACGTAGTACATTATTATTTCATAATAGGGTATTCTGTTTTCTATATCAGTATCTATATATATATATATTATTTTATAGATTGCTAAACAAAAAGCAGTTGTTTTAAAACAAGAGAATATATAAATGAAAAATAAAATGCTTTAATGAGCCTGTTGTTATAACATTTTAAATAATTCAAATACCTGGGAACAATAATTGTGACTCAGAAGTATGTATGTGAATTAGAAATTATTCAATGAAATTAAATGGGAAATAAATTCTTTTTGCAATTTATAATTTAGTTGAAACCTTATGCATTGAAGAAGAACTTTTGAAATCTCGCTCTAGATCAACTTTCAACTTAAGATAGTTCTAAATTAATGTTTATAAGTTCAATGTTTCTTTAATTCATTCAATAATTTTTATATTTCAGGATTTGGAAATTGGGGCTGTGAGATTTATCTTTAATGGACAATTGATTAACAAAGATGGCATACCATCTTCCAATGAATTAATCTTTTTGTTATTTTAGATCATTCAAATGAATTAAAGATAATAAAGCTGATGAACAGTTGTCAATAATAAAAAAACAAATAATAAACTATAGAGGTATGTAAAATATTCTTACTTAAATATAGTGCAAATAATCAACACTAAACTTTTCATTCCGTTGCTTAATCTTCTCACTGTTGTTGGACTGCAATAAAAAGTTTGGTGGGGTACAGTTGTTGAATTGATGTCTGTGTACGTTTTAGTTCAACAAAGATTCACGCAGTGAAAATGCCCATAATGATAGAAGTAGATGGAAATAATAATTTTTTTTTTTTGATTTATCTTGTTTCTAGGAACCTTGTCCACAATGTTGATTTTCTGATACATGACAACTCAAATTTGCTGACTTTCTGTATATAGATTTAATTTATATTATTTTAACATTTATTTTAATACAATAATACAATAGTAAACTATTGCTGAGTGGTGAGCTGACTTTGAAAGTTGATAGATAAGACTGTGAGTGATTTTACGACCTGGCTATAAGTCTTGTGTATCCTTAACCGCCGAAGAGCTCTTGTGATGGCCTGCCGTATATAAGTATATGCTCTTATAATTAATAGAGGTGGTAGTGTTGGTGGCAATATCGCAGTGGTAGATCATGGTTGCAAGTTTGTGTAAAATCTTTCTTCAGATTCAACAAGAGAATTATTTTGAATCCACAATATCTAAAAAAATAAACCAAATAGTAAATATATATTATTATGTGGTAAATAATGGTAAGTAATAAAGTTTATTACAATATACAGTAAATACTATAGGACAGGGGTGCAGGGGGGACATCTTGGGCGAAAACTTCAGGCCAGGAAAATGTATTAATTAGGCCACGTTTCTATGTCTACGTCATAGGTGTAAATATGTGGGTTTGGTGGGGTACTGATCATATGTAATTCCTCCCACCTACAATTTCTTTTATAATTCTTTATCTATCTAACTTTTCAGTTTATATAAGGTATATGTTAGAGGACCACAAAAAGCAGTATATAAATCAGTATTAACATTTTAGAGTAACTCTAGTCCCCTAAATATTTCAAATACCTAGATATGCTTATCTATATATTGTGTATTCTCTTAAATTTTATAAAATTTTCAATTAACAATTACTATGCTTAAAGCTTTTCTAACAATTCCTAATTTATACCGTTAAGGGCTACAAAAACATGTTTTACTGGAAAAACTCTCATGTTCTATAGAATAGTTGGTTTTCGTCCATTTTTATTTTTATTTTTAGGACAACATTTTGAAGGTGTGATCATTCTGATTTTCAAAATTTTAATTATAGAAATTAAAATATGCATTTGAATAATGCGCAATATTTATTATTTTTAAATCGCATCTTTCTAACATTATTTTTAAAAAAATGAAAATTTGGGCTCGTATATTTTTTTCAATACAAAGAAATAATTAATAAACTAATTATTTAAAATAATTATTTCAGGCATCTGTCAGGCCAATAGCCAATAGATAAATCCATCAGGAACTCCCGGTATCCCAGTGGACCAGACCGTCCCTGCAGGGGTGACCAAACCGCACCTCATGTCATACTCATACGGCTTGAATAACTTTTTTAGGCGCAACAGGACATTTAAAAGCAAATTTCCGCCGAAAACAAACATTTTAAAACAAATTCATGGTTAATCTATTTGTAGTAATTGACAAGTTTGTATCAATGAAAAAAAGAAAATTATAAATTTAGCTAATAAAAATATTTTATTTGACTACCAGGTAGGTAGAGCTATCTTTTTTATCAATATTATTTTAAATTATTATCTCAATTTTGGAATATTTTCATTTTATGATTAAATTTAATTTTTATCAATATTGTTTTGTACAATTTAAAATATATGCATATATAATTCACAGTATTTTGTTAATTTTTTATTTGAGGATAATAGTTTATTATTAATAATTGGAATTTATTAGTAATCCTTCCATCAAAATATCGAGCATACCCAGAAAAAATGCTTAGATACGCCACTGAGCACTGGCACCCCGGCTATATTGTTAATAAATTCAAATTCAAATTAAACACATTAGTAGGTACTGACACAATATAATATATTATATTCAAAGTTTATATACAAAATACTTTTTACCTTCATCATCATTAATAAGTTTTTCTTTTTAGTTTACACAAATTTTTCTTCATTGAATAGGTACTTTTCTTTTCCAACCACTGCTGGATTTTCCTATTAAACATAGTATACATTAAATTTATATTTTATTACTTATTACTTTTTCAAAAGATTTAACGTTTACTGAACATATTAACATAACATGTAATAAAGCACTCTGTTTTTGGATTTTTAAAACGTAATTGTTAGGAGTTCAACAATTCTACGTGCTTACCAGTCATTTATTTTTCACTTGTACGGTCTATTCTTGAATACGGGTCTTTGATTTGGAATCCTAATCAAAATTACCTTAATAAAAAATAATAATAGATTCCTATGTATGTTGGTACATAAATGTCGTAAAGATGATCTACCAACAGCAATGATAGCTATAGAATTTAATAGTTTTAATATAGAATCTTTAGAATTCAGAAGGTAATATTCTGATCTGCGTTGGTTATATAACTTGTTAAATTCCAAAATCAACTGTCCAGAAATTCTGTCTTCGATCCCCCTTAATGTACCTAATATCACACTACGCTCCAATCCCACATTTCATATTTCAACACATAAAAAAAAAACTATTGCCTTTACCGATATTAACCCGATATTAATGTTGGGAAATGAACTAGAAACATTTGATTTTTTTTCGACTCACTACTTAGATTAAAAACGTGTCTTAAAACCTTAATAATGAATAACCAATATCACTATCCTACAACACTAATTATTAACTCATATATTATTTGAATGTATCCTTGTAATTATAGTCATCTAACTTATTGTATTTTTGTGCTCTATAGTTACCTACAATTTTTAACTGTTAATATTATATATTTGTATTTACTTTATATTGATTTATATTTCTGTATCTATGATTGTTACTTAACTTGTTCTACTTATTATGTACTCTATGCCCTTAGGCGTTTATAATTAATCAAAAATAAATTAAAATTAAAATAATAACCTACTAAAATAAAGCAACTAAGTAAAAACACAAAATATAATATTTAGATTAAAATGATAGTGAAATATCAATTGATTATTATTTTAGTCATTAATTACTAATTATAGGTAATTATAGGTCTTATGACATTTAAAGGTAAGATTATTATCTAGGCAATCTCATGGGCTTTTTATTATATTTTAATTTTAAAGCGAGTTATTTTAAAATTGTAAATTGTTTGTACATCTTAAAAAACTCATGAATCGCTTTAAAATTAAAATATAATAAAAAGCCAATGGGGTTGCCTAGATAATAATCTTACCTTTAGATTTTTTAAGTGGTAAATTCACTCTAATTTTTAAATTAACGGAGTTACACGTGTTCGGCTGAGCGTAAAATTTGGTATTTTACGCACTTGTAAGACAGAGATAACATATGCGGGTGAGGCGTCCTCTTAATATATTTATATGCCTAGTGATTGTTTTTATAAATAAAATATTTAAAATTGATGGTAATGGAAATAGGTATATTTAAAGTAAGTTGTACACATCATCTAGAAAAGTATATAAATAATAATAGTGTTAAGATTTGTATTGTACCATTCAAAAAGTAACATCAAAAAACTTTGTCAACAAAATTATGATTATTTAAATAATAATTTGTTATGATAAGTAGGTAACCGAAAGCCATTTATACTTTATTTAACAATATTATTGTTTGCATCAATATTTAATGCCCACAAAACGTACCTACCTACTTGTAACACTGCTGTAATCTGCAATAAAAAAATTAAAATTCACAAAATTTCACATAGGTACCTACCATATTTACAAAACTTGATTGTAAGTACTCATAGATAATTTATCTGAATTGGTTTTTACTGGCAAATTTGAGTGCATCGTCCTTTAAATCAATCATTTCTACAAGAACCCATCTCTCTGCTAC
This sequence comes from Metopolophium dirhodum, assembly GCF_019925205.1. Classification (NCBI taxonomy): domain Eukaryota; kingdom Metazoa; phylum Arthropoda; class Insecta; order Hemiptera; family Aphididae; genus Metopolophium; species Metopolophium dirhodum. Next base: position 30,659,963 of record NC_083568.1, on the reverse strand, counting down.
TCAATTCTGAAATACTAATATTATAGTTAGTTTTAAAGATTATAAATCGGTTCAAAAAACTGCAGTTTTAAGTTATAATATTGAACAATGAACACATTTGTGTTGGGCAATTTAAGCTAGGTAGCAATATTGTTGCATATTGCCTTTCTTAAAAAAAAAAAAAAAACATTTGTATATCATTATTGACTGTAACAATTTCAACAACTTATGAAGAATATACATAACTTTAAGTCACCGCACACTGCAGCAGTGGCGGAAAATTCTCATGTCTAAGCGAGGCAGGTAAATTGTGTCTAGCTGCGTTTTACCGTTATCGTTGCAGTGCATGGGGAACTTTTAGCAATATTATAAAATTGGTTAAGGATGATTGTATGAATATAGCTTACCTCTTTGTTCACAATCTCCGTTGCGTTTTACAGGCATAGAGCATATTGGTATGCAAAAATCCAATTGCAATGTACGGATTGTAGGTACCACTATATTATGGTTGCCAAAGACATTAGACGGTCATTCAACAAGTGGCTGCTCGACTGGAGTAAGCACCGCTGCACTCGGCGGGCGCGACATGTGCAACAATAAAGACTGACTTCGCGCCCGAAGGAAAACAATAACGCCGTGTCCTAGCTGGTTTGCACGCATGCCGGGAAAAACAAAATAGCTTGTATTTCGCCGCATGCGGGCAACGCATTGCGTACAGAACAGCATGGTCATTGGTCAGTAGGTATATAAAACGCCCGCACTAGTTACGACATTACGTACCCGAGAGTTGGTGTTTTTGGGTTTGATGCGTGAACGTCGTAAATAGTCTTGAACAGAATAAACAAAACACAATAGTGGTACAAAATGGCGATTACAACTTTAGTACAGTTTATTGTAGGGGTGGTGGAGGAACGGCCCGCGTAAAACCGCGGCGATACGCGGAGTTCGGACCACGGCGACTTTGTTCTGCGGCGAATCGAACGAACTGGTCCAGGGTCGTGCGCGACGATACAAAATAGCGACTTATAAAAAAATCTGTCTCACGAAAGAAAGTAACCGCGTCTCGACGAAATCCGGTCTAGTAGACTCTAACTTGACTATATCCACGGTCAATCCCGCACAGCAGTTTGTAGTACAACCATTTCAATTGGTTAGCCGCGACGATTGACGGTCATGGAAGCGAGTAAACACGGGTGGTGCCTAAACGGCGGCGACGCGAACCGATCGGTCTCCTCCGTGATACATCGATGTACCGATAGAGCGCGCGGAGCGTTCACGGCGGTCCGGCGTCGGATCGTAGCTCGGTCTACATTCGTGGGCCAGACTAGTCATGAGTCATGACCAAATTGTGAGATAAGTATGATCACAATGCTGTGATACGCATACCACCTTTGCCATATTATGTCTATCGCGTAGTTATCCGCTCACATAACATCCTATAGACCACGGTGTAACTATAACAATATGCTGGTTAGTTATATCCACAGATATCTATACAGTACCTATGTCCCAAAAGTCCCGTATCATCCTTAGTTTCTCCATGGAAAATCAATATATTTAAATTCTGTTTTTTTTTTTACAGTATTAAGTATGAAAATTCTGATTGAATAGCGTAAGTTTCGATTTTTTATTAGGTAATTAAGTTTTTTAATATCCAAGATAGCCGTTTTGATGATCATATTTTTTAAAACAGATCAAAAAAAAAAATAAATTTTAAAATTTAATGAAAACCGACCAAGTTAGAGTACTATTATTTTTAATTTTTAAGAATAATAGTGATGTTACCTATGCATACAGCATAAGCAAAATATAATTCGCATGCTCTAATTAAAAATTGGAACGCTGATTTTTTTTTATGACAATCTAATTATTATAGTGAAAGCTTTTAGTTATAAGATTATAAAGGTGGGTAAGTGGATGTCGCTCTGCTATACAGTAGGTTACAAGTTGGTCACTGTAATGGATGGTGTTAAATTTGAATTCAATGATACAGTATCATTGTATAAGAAAAACGATTCTGAGCGAAAACGGTCAGTCAGCCTATGATATTACTAAGTATATTTGATGATATTATTGTGAATAAAGTAATTTATATATTTACCTATTTACGTGAGTAGGGTAAAAAAGAGAGTTCTGGAATGTCCTGATGGCACAACCCGTGAAGCCCGTTGCACAACCCACATACATCTATACATCTCTACAACACCTCTGCAGTGCATGAACCCATGGGTGTAGAAATGTATAGCTGTATGTGGGTTGTGCAACGGGCTTCACGGGTTGTGCCATCAGGTATAGGGTTGTGCCAGCAGGTTGTGGTTCCAGAACTCTCTTTTTTACCCTACTTACGTGGAACCTTGTTTTAAATTTTTAATCCTTAGCTACAAAAGTTGAACATTTTATACATTTTTAATAACAAAATAATTATTAAATTTTGTCAAATTTTTCACGCTTTTTTACCCAATAAATAAAATTTTATTGATATTTATAGAAAAAAAAACTAAAAAAATTGAAAACTGACAATGTCCGTAAACAGCTCAAAAAGAGTAAAAATATTTTCAAGATTGTATGGTGTATAGAAAATGAAAATATAAACATTCAGTAAAATTTCCATGTATCTGCAGTAATTCGTTTATGAATAACAACAAAATAGCAATATCGTTACATGAGAAATCGAGTGAATATCAAATGTTGTAAAAATATGAATTTTAAATGCTCATAATAATTTAATTTGACTTTCTTGACTTTTTTTTTGATAAAAGTAGACAAACTTATGGATAATCTTGTATACATTTTCAAATCTTACATTTAAAAATAAAAATTACAATAAAATACAAAATAATTTGCTAATTTTCGTGATTTTTCGTATTTTGTCAATATTGGAACTTTAAATGCTTATAAATAAAAACTGTGACTAAGGATTCTTAATATTTTTCAAATGTCATTGTAACAATAAAGTAGGAGCCTTGTATTAAATTTTCTAGCTTTTTTACCCAACAAATAAAATTTTATTGATATTTATAGAAAAAAAAACTAAAAAAAATGGAAACTCAAAATGTTTGTAAACAGCTCGAAAAGAGTCAAAATATTTTCAAAATTATATGGTGTATAGAAAATGCTAATATAAACATTCAGTCAAAATTGCATGTACCTACAGTCATTTGTTTTAGAGTTACACCAAAAACTAAAATCGATTTTCTCGAAAACAGATTTTGCGTAAAAATTCCCGATTTTCCTTAATTTTTCTTTTGTTTTTCACGTCGCTTTTGAAAACAACTAGGAAATTTTTACTTTTGAATCCCCAAAGTACCAACTAGATTTCACTTTCCTATCAGAAAAGATACTGTAGAAGAAAATACAAGCACTTAAACTGTCCTAAAAGGTGATAACAAACACAAAAAAAATAAAAATAAAAATAAAATAAAAAATAAAAAAAACACACATCATTGTAAAATCAATACATTCATCGCTTCACTCAGAATCTAAAATTTCAATTTTTATTATAGCTGATATTTTGTATGTCAAAATTTATAATAATTCCAAAAGAAATAATTGTTTTTTCATTTTAATAATAAAATAATATCAAATCTGACAAAGCTAATACACAACTTAAGTTTTGATTTTAATAGAAATAACAATAGCTGTGTCTTATCGTTTACTGAACAGTGAAACTGGTTATCTAGTTTTTAAGTATTTTAATTATCATGAAGTGAACGAGTGAACCTAAAATTACGAAATAGCACAAATATCCGTAGCGCTCTGGTCCAGTCCAGTTATTAATGTAATTTATGCATATCTAATTTTTGTAAATTATCATTAAAATAATTCACTTGTGGTCTTTCTTTATAGCTATTAGTGTCGTACGTATAGTTTTACTATCGTCGTTAGCTATAACTTTTTTGTTTTGTACCTATTTTGTTTAATATTTAAAAATGATTCATAGTTCATACTTTTTCAGTACATGAGTACATCGACATGTTGAAATGTTACTACCGAAACAACGAAAGTAATAGGCAAGCGGCTTATAGCTATGGAACGAGTATCCCGATCGTAAGCATCCATCGTTCAATATTATCAACAGATTAATGTCTTGATTTTTAGAAACAGGTAAAATTGCGTTAACCTCGTGTTACAATAATGTTGTAAATAATTTTTTCTTAACTTTCTAAATTTTATAGTTATTCATCGTGTTCATTACGCGATCTCCATAGTATCTTAGCATTGAAGAAAATATTAAAAATATTTTACCTGAGACATAAAAAAATGTTATAAGTATGCTTAGGTCCAAAAACCGTAACTCCATGCTACGAACAATGGTGGTCACTTCGAACATTGTTAAATAAAATGTAATGAATTATTTTTGATTTCATGTATTTTAATTTTTTTTTTAGATTTTCTCGGTAGTTTGAATAACCAATCCGGCCCTGAGTTAAGAGGACTCGATACCCGCATGTGTGGTCTTTGTCTGACAAATGCGTAACATACCAAATTTTACACTTAGCAGAACACGTGTAACCCCGTTAATTTAAAAATTAGAGTGAATTGACCTCTTATAAAATCTAAAGGTAAGATTATTATCTAGGCAACCTCATGGGCTTTTTATTATATTTTAACTTAAAAGCGAGTTATGAGTATTTTAAGATGTACAAACAATTTACAATTTTAAAATACTCATAACTCGCTTTAAAATTAAAATATAATAAAAAGCCTATGAGGTTGCCTAGATCTTACCTTTAAATTTGAAAAGAAGTAAATTCACTTTAATTTTTAAATTAACAGAGCTACGCGACGTGTTCCGCTGAGCGTAAAATTTGTTATGTTACGCACTTGTAAGACTGAGACAACACATGCAGGTATCACGTCCTCTTAAACTATGTCTTGGGTGGTACATAAAGTGACTATGCATACATAGGACATAGGTCACATATCTATTATTTTTAGAAATTCAAAATAATAATTAATTCCAACTTGGTCGATTTTCATTAAATTTTTAATTTTTTTTTTTAACTGTTTTAAAAAATACGATCAACAAAATGGCTATCTTGGAAATTTAATGAACATAATTGCCTAAAAAATATTTTTGGTAATTTTTTAATATTTGAAAATATAAATTGAAACTTATGCTATTCATTTGAAATGTCCATATTTATTACTGTAAAAAAACGGCATTTAAATATATTGATTTTCAACGGAAATACTAGGGGCCCGTTTTACAATCATAGTTTAAACCTCGGTTAGGTACGCTTAACCCACTGATTTTACCTGCCAAATTCTGCAGTTTAACCTTAGTTTAACTATTGTAATACGGGCCCTAATGTTGATACGGGACTTTTGGGACATACTGAATAGTACTAGACAGCGAACTCCCACCATGAATTGAAGCATTGTGGTCGGGGGGAGGGTGGGGAGGCAATTGTATAGTATTTTATATGGTGAATAAAATTAATTATGATTTATCTTGCATTGTATTTTATTATGTGGCTGCATACTATAGTTGCGTCCCAAAAATATCTACGAAAAAAGGTCTAATCCTAATTGCGGCCCGAGTTTATTTTGGGTACAGACGAGTACGTTGCGATCCATGGTTTTTTTAATTCAAGATAATTTAATCTACGAATTTTACTAAATTATATTAACATTTTTAACTTCAAAAAATATCATAATATACGTTTTAACAGTGCCAATATTTTTTTAATAAAAACAAAACATTTTAATATCAGATTTTAATTTTTGAATAAAAACAAAACATAATTTTTAACCTACCCGCAGTATCTACTGATGCTACGGACTAGGCGCGCACCCAGAATTTTTGCTTGGGGGGGGGGGGCTTAATAATTTTTCTTTTTCCCTTACACACAAGTAAACGATTGAAACCAATTTTTAAATAACCACTTTTGTTTATTATTATCATATGTTATATTATTATGTATTTAATATATTTTATATAATTATATGTATAACTAAATATTATGACAAATGAATTTAAAAATTATTTAAGTTTCCTGGGTCCCTTTTCAAAAAGAATTTTTAATACTTCGGATTCTTTAATTTGTATTTTCGATGTATGTGGAGATTTGCCAGACCATTTAAACGTGACTGTCCCATTGTGTTCCGGAGATAGGTTTTAATTCGCTGTAGTGTGGAAAACGACCTCTCAGCCGTACTTGTACTTACTGGTAACGTTGCAAATATTTTCAAAAGTATAAATACTGATTCAAATATTTTAATATCACATAAATTTAAACCATCAATTGCGTTTAGCGGTAAAGTATAACCATAGTTTTTAAATTTTTCATACCATAATTCGAATTCGGCTTTAGTGATAGAAAAACTAATTTGTTGCATATCTTTTTCGTAAAAGTCAAAAAGATTTTTAAAACTTGAAATTTGTTCATCTGTTGGATTACGTCCGGTTGGTAAAAGACATTTATAACTTGTTAGGAGATTTTTATGTTTTAAAAATCGATCAGAAAGACTATTAAGAAATTAATCGACCCATGGAATAAAAATTGAACGTCTATAGTATTCTTCAATATTTTTAGATGGTGTATTACATCGCTTAGTTTGGTGTTTTGTTAGTCTAGGTATAGACATAGTCAAGTCTAAATTAGAGGCAACTCCTTGTGCTTCTAAAAATAATTGTTTAAATTCATTGTCGGCATTACTTCTAAGTCGTCGGAGAATAGACACTACACTTTCTACTTGGTTAACTGCAGTTGATAGATCTATATCTGTCGTTTCAAGTATTTTACTTATTGGTAAAGTATAAGCTAATAATTTTTCTGAACAAAGTAATGAAATAATAAATGTAGATTGACGAATACCATTTAAAAGTAAAAATGCACCTGATGAAGAGTCTTTACAGTTACACGATTGAATTTCTTCTAACGCTGCCACTACAGGTAATAAAAGTTGATTAAATACTATTATTGAATCGTGTCGTTCAACCCATCTAGTTGGACATAATTGAACAAGTTTAGTTTTATTAATATCAGGAACTAAGAGTTGAATTTGATTTTTCAAAATAATTTGACGTTTTGGTGTATTAAAAAACGTGTATACTTTTTCTATAACACCAAAACTATTCCTAATAGGTACTACATCAACAGCATTAGATAAAGCGAAATTTAAGCTGTGTGAAACACAATGTACATAGAGTGCAGTTGGATATTTTTCTATTATACAATATACGCGCTTGGACACCTTTAAATTTGCCACTCATCGCTGCAGCCCCATCGTAGCCTTGTCCGCGTAAATAATTTATATTAATACCACATGAATTCAATGTTGTTAAAAGTACATCTGCTAAATTTTGACCCGAAGTTGATTCTACTGGTACAAATTTTAAAAAATGTTCAACTATTTTAAAATTGTTTACATCGGTTGATCCAATATATCTTATACACAATGCGAATTGTTTAATAGAGGAAATATCAGACGTTTCGTCAGCGAGTATAGTAAAACATTTAGCGTTATTAATTTTAGTTACAAGTTTTGTTAAAATTACTTCACCACAAGCATCTATTATTTGGTTTTGAATATTCCAACTAATATACGTAGAATTTTTTCCGCAAGTCATTAAATGTTGTTTTAAATGTGTGTCTCCTGAATCAATTCGTGCCCTATGTAACGCTCGAAAATTACCTTCGTTGCATTCGGGCTCTTGATCTATATTAAACGTTCCGTAATCTCGATGTGCCCCAAGTGGTAAACATTGTGGTCCACAAAAAATAATTGTTTTTATCATCGGTTTTTCTTGATTCTCTAAAGTCTGTTGGTGATGAAATTTGTCAATTTGTTTATCAACCGATAATATTTTTCCTAACATGACATCCATAAAATGGTCAGTTTTTAAATTAGCTTCTTTATGATAATTTAAACTTCTGTGTTTTTCGAATTTTTCTAAGCCTTTTTTCCAATTATTATTGTACCCCTTTTTAACAAATGTATGAAGTGATTGGCTTAAAATTTTACAGAATAATAAACAACGGCCAGACTGTCATTTGTAGAAATCGTTCACATCAAATAAAACCAATTAAGATGTCGGCATGCACTTATAACGGTATTACGTAGGATGTGTGTAACTTTATTTTATGCTGACGCCAAAGAATAATCTAGTTCCCAGGCTCACGATAACTTTTTGATGAGGCCGCCTACCAGTCTCTGGTCAGCATCCTCGCGTCGTCCTTTAAATCAGTGCATGAGCACCAGCCACCAAGTAACAACCTCTCAAGTATCAAAACCGATTTCAACGAACGACAATCTGGACTTCTTATGATAAACCATAATTAGTGCATTCGTTCTTTTTCAATTTATGCATTTGAAGTATTACTTTGTTTCATCTAAAACCTAAAACTCCTACAGTATAATCTACAAACGACTGCGAATCAGGTAAAGCAATTAATATAATATCTTATATTGATTGCATTTATTACATTCTACGTGTTTCCTTTTTTTTGTCCATAAAATCATATTGTACGGTGTATTTGATCTAATTCTCGAATACACGATCTCGAGAGCCCTCCGAACACCTGGAGGAAATAATAGCGTAAATTTACTATTTTAATATTTGAATTTAATATAATTATTGACAGGTGCCGCTTTTTTATACTTAATCGTATTTTTAAGTTATTACATTATAATTATAAAAATGTACAGCAGTCGTATACAAAATCATATAAAAACGGATAAATGAATATAATTCAATTAAGACGAGTAACTGTTAACATAATAATTCCACGGGCGTTATAAACAATAATAATATAATTAAAATATAATATTGTAATTAATTGTGGTGACACCGACCCGCCGCTCAAAATGGCATGGCGTCAATGGTATAATATTATACCATAGAACAATAATTATACATACTGGATAGAGCTATGACCTATGATTTAAAATCTACGAGCCGATTTGGTCGGCCCGTTCGGCCCTGATGTCATCCCTGACTAAAACCACTGTACATGCGCAAAACATTACCGCAATTTTGTTAGGTACCCCGTCCCGCGCTTAATTTTCAATCTTTTTCATTTCTGACGCATGCGCAATATAAATTCATCGGGGCGACGGGGCTCCTGACGCATGCTCAATAAATTCATTGGGCCCGAACGGCCAAACCAAACTCGGCTACAAGCGCGGACCACGCGTGATAACGCATAACTCTATCACTGATTAATACCTAGTAATTGGCTAGTATGTATTATCCATAGACCTGTAAACTTAGTTTATACTTTATAGGTCTATGGTATTATCTGTCACGTACTAGCGTCTACGTCACGAATTAAGATCTATCTTAAATTTAAAAATCTTATATATATATATCTTAATTCGTGGTCTACGCTGACGATGCGACGTGCCGGCCCGTGTATTTTGCAAATGTAGGTACACCGAGAACCAGGTTCTTCCGATTGATCCAATTTGAATTCCGGCTGTTTTATCATTATTACATCACAAGTTACAAAAGCATTTACACAAACAATATCAAGTCAGTATACTTACATCTAATTGGCATACATTTTTTTCATTGTTTACTAATTAATATGGTAAACAAGTGCTGCACCTCAATATTCGTATTTATATTGCATTAATAATATTTTTATAAATTATTAATTAGGAGGTTTTTTTTTTAAATCACTTATTAAGAATTTCAAAGACTTAAATTGCGAGCTTATTTTAGATCAATCAACCAAACATGTTTTAACACTTCAAACATCAATGAAAACTAAAGATGATGCTCAACGATTTATAAACAAATTTGGAAAGTTTGATGATAGTAATTGGATTATTGATAATAGGATCAACAAGGGAAATAATTGTCGGTAAGTATATTTTTGTTAATTAATTAATACTTAAAGTGTAAAGCATGCTATTGTAACCAAACTAAAATCTTGTAATTTAAATAATATATTAAATCATTTTTGTTAATTTTTATATTTCTATTTTATATTACACACTACTACTTCTACTTAATTCTCAAAAACAAATTATAATTTGAAATCACACTTGTACTTAAACAAAATAATAATTTAAACTCCAAAATATATAGGTATTATAGTTATTAGTAACTAAAGTTTTCTTATAAAATACTGTACATAAAAGCATTTATACAAATAGTAGGTAGGTATTACAACAATTAAAGTAAACCTAGACTAGAGTTCAATGAATCGAAAAAAAAAATTGTTTGAGAAACCTGGGTGAAATAACCCTAACCAAAAAAATACGATGGAAGCTAAATATTGCAATACATGTAACCTAACTAACTACAATCCAAAAACTATGTATTGTTTACATTATAATAATACGAACAATTATTATGATCAGAGCCCAGAGGTGCATGGTGTTGGCGCCCACAGGCAAATTCATTTCAGGAATATTCAAAGGTACCAGATTGTCAATGTTTAAAAAATTTGTCTAGAGGTTAAATCATAAAAAAAAATTGACGGAGGATGTTGGCGCCCGCAGGCAAATGCTTTTTAGAAAACCAAAAAAAAAATTAGAAAAAAATGTACCTTCACAATATACATCACAAAGTAAAAACTAATATGTCCAAAATCTTAAACAGAACAAACTATTCAAAACATTTATTTCTTTAAAGAAGCATTATAAATAAGGCACCAGGTTATCTAAGTTCAAGTCTATACGGAAATTAGACTAATTACATTCCTAAAAAAAAATTTGAAGGAAGGCGTTGTCGCTTGCAGGTAAATGCTTTTTAGAAAAACAAAAAAAAATTTAGAAAAAAATCTACCTTGGGAATACACATCACAAAGCACAAACTAAAATGCCCAGAATCTTAAACAGAAAAAACTATTCAAAATATTTATTTCTTTAAAGAAGCATTATTAAAAGGGCAACACGTAATCAATAATCAAGTGAATACAAAAAACTAAACTAGAGTTACATAACTAAAAAAAAATTTGAAGGCGGGTGTTGGCGCCCGCAGGCAAATGCTTTTTAGAAAACCAAAAAAAAATTTAGAAATAATTCTACCTTGGGAATACACATCACAAAGTACAAACTAAAATTCCCAGAATCTTAAACAGAAAAAACTATTCAAAATATTTATTTCTTTAAAGAAGGATTATTCACATGGCACCAGGTTATCTAAGTTCAAGTCTATACAAAAATTCGACTAGTTACATTCCTAAAAAAAAATTTGAAGGACGTTGTTGGCGCTCGCAGGCAAATGCTTTTTAGAAAACCAAAAAAAAAATTAGAAAAAAATATTATTGTAGGAATACACATTACAAAGTACAAACTAAAATGCCCAGAATCTTAAACAGAAAAAACTAATAGAAATATTTATTTCTTTAAAGAAGGATTATTCACATGGCACCAGGTTATCTAAGTTCAAGTCTATACAAAAATTCGACTAGTTACATTCCTAAAAAAAAATTTGAAGGCGGGTGTTAGCGCCCGCAGGCCAATGCTTTATAGAAAAACAAAAAAAAATTTTGAAAAAAATCTAACTTAGGAATACACATTACAAACTTCAAACTAAAATGTCCAAAATCTTAAACAGAAAAAACTAATAGAAATATTTAGTTCAATCAAAAAGGATTATTCATAGGGCACCAAATTATCATTGTTCAAGTCTATAAAAAAATTCAACTAGTCTCATAACAAAAAAAAAATTGAAGGAGGGTGTTGGCGCCCGCAGGCAAAATCATTTTAGAAAACAAAAATAAATTAAAAATAAAAATATTATTGTAGGAATACACATCACAAAGTACAAACTAAAATGCCCAGAATCTTAAAAAGAAAAAAAAATGAGTTCATTAAAGATGGATTATTCGTATGGCACCAGGTTATCAATATTTAAAAAAATCGGCTAATGTTAAAATCATAAAAAAAAATTAAAGGGAGGTGTTGGCACCCGCAGGCAAATGCAATTTCAGGAACCAAAAAAAAAAAATTGTAGAAGAAATTAAATAGTAGGAACACACATTAGAAAGTACAAACTAAAATACCAGGAATCTTAAACAGAAAAAACTAATAGAAATATTTAGTTCAATCAAGAAGGTTTATCCATAGGGCACCAAGTTACCATTGTTCAAGTTATACAAAAAATTCAACTAGTCACATCACAAAAAAAAATTGAAAGAGGGTGTTGGCGCCCGCAGGCAAATGCAATTTCAGGAACCAAAAAAAAAAATGTAGAAGAAATTAAATAGTAGGAACACACATTAGAAAGTACAAACTAAAATACCCAGAATCTTAAACAGAAAAAACTATTCAAAATATTTAGTTCATTAAAGAAGGATTTTCCATAGGACATCAAGTTATTAATGTTTAAAAAGTATATACGAAAAATTCAACTAGAGTTACATAACAAAAAAAAAAAATTGAAAGACGGTGTTGGCGCCCGCAGGCAATGCATTTTAGAAAACCAAAAAAAAATGTGGAAAAAATGTTACTGTTGGAATAGACATTACAAAGTACAAACTTAAATGCCCAGAATCTTAAAAAGAAAAAAAAATTAGTTTATTAAAGATGGATTATTCGTATGGCACTAGGTTATCAATAACTAAAAAATTCGGCTAATGTTAAAATCATAAAAAAAAAATTGAAGGGAGGTGTTGGCGCCCGCAGGTAAATGCAATTTCAGGAACCAAAAAAAAAAATTGTAGAAGAAATTAAATCGTAGGAACACACATTACAAAGTATAAACTAAAATACCCAGAATCTTAAACAGAAAAACTAATAGAAATATTTAGTTCAATCAAGAAGGTTTATCCATAGGGCACCAAGTTACCATTGTTCAAGTTATACAAAAAATTCAACTAGTCACATCACAAAAAAAAATTGAAAGAGGGTGTTGGCGCCCGCAGGCAAAAGCATTTTAGAAAACAAAAAAAAATTGAAATTAAAAACTTCTAACTAAAACGTCTAGAATCTTAAACAGAAAAAACTATTCAAAATATTTAGTTCATTAAAGAAGGATTTTTCATAGGGCACCAAGTTATCATTGTTCAAGTCTATACAAAAAATTCAACTAGTAAAAAATATTCATATTAAAAATCAATTGAATTTAATTTATGAAAAATATTGATAGGGGAACGTGGGCACCCGCAGGCAAACGCATTTTAAGAGGCAAATAAAAAATTTTAAATTAATCATATGGCACCAGGTTGTAAATGTCTTAAAAAAAGAAATATATACAAAAATCAAAAAAAGTTAAATTATAAAAAAATAAATTGAACGGGGAACGTGAGAGAACCTAGCCAGCCGCTTTTCAAATCATATAGTATGTACACAGGTACTCAGTGTACTCCCAGGTATAGCCGGTTATTGTCGAAAAATATTTATACAAAAAAATCTACTAGACTTCAATGAATCTAAAAAAAAAATTGTTTGAGAAACCTGGGTGAAATAACACTAACCAAAAGAATACGATGGAAGCTAAATACTGCAATACATGTTAACTACAATCCAAAAACTAGGTATTGTTTACATTATAATAATACAAACAATTATTATGATCAGAGGTGTATCACCGTAATATATGTATAAGAAAATGTATAAAAATGAATGTAATTTATAAAGGATGCAAAGAACTGTACGGACTCTACTATGTGATTGTTATTTATGAAGGACATAAAATAATGTTTAATTTAAAATAATATTGTGTTTGGCTGGGTCCACAGTCAGTATTAAATTACGAACTATAAAGTGTAAATGCAAATAAAAACATAGTCAAATATCTATCTACATTTTATAATTTGTTGTGGTAAAAAAATCATTAATTAATGTTGGCTGTATTTAAGTTTTTAATTACTATACTGGTACAACTCTAGCTGACAGTCTTTAAGACCGAGTTAAAAACTATGATAATTAGTTAACGTCTAATTTCCTGTCCTATCCTCACCTTACCTCACCTAACCAAATTAATAATATTTAAATATTTTCTTTCATTGTTATGTTTAGAATATCGAATACCTTGATAGTTAGTAGGAAAGGATCATCGCAAAGCTCACGACCAGTGATGATAGTCGTCTATCATCAACGTAGCTTCAACTAACCATAGGTTTACCTAACTAACCTTATTATGACTTATTAGGAAACATAGAATAAATAGATCCTGGGTTGCAGATTGCTGAACTTAAGTGTTTGATTATCAAGTTGATCCTTTGATTGTTGACACCTTAATCCATGCTGAGGGGAAGGCAAATTGAGGCTCCTTTATATTGATAGTCGATACTCGATATAGGTATACTTTATTTGGCCTCAATTGCTCCCCTCGAAGACCGCTGATAAGACCATTATGTCCCATCCATATCTTTATTATCTATGGTGGAGACATATCCAGATCACTCGTGTAAACAATTTGAAACACATAAAAGCGATCAACGAGTCTCTATTAATGATTTATCAGCATCTATCCTCTCACAACACACACTTGGAGACAACACATGCACATGAAAGGTTTTTTTTAAAACAACATTTTTAATGATTTTTTTTAGCTCCATGTTTTTTTAAAAATACCAGGATAATGTCGAGCATGGGAGAGCAACTTTATAACTTATTCAATTAATTTTATTTTGGACTTATTGAAACATGCTATGGAGGATGGCCCTTTTGGTCGTCCAGTGTCCACAAATATTTCAATTCATTATAATATGAAATCCCAGCCCTGTCCTCCATACTCTGATATTAAAAGCCCAGCCCACCTTCATATTCTCTATGCAAAAAGTAAATTTAAGACAAATTTGTAAATCAATGCACGGTCTCTCTATTGTATTAATATTTGTGATTTCATTAATTTTCAGTATTATGTATAATTAGATTGGGAGAACTTAAGACAATATCATTTACACAAGACTGCGACTAACACAATCATACTTCGATAAAAGTATATGATATAAGTACCTTCTAGATTTGAATTAATCGTTTTTTTTTTCGGTACTTTATTGGTGAACGGCACTTTAACTACGGTCCCTCGACCTACTGAGGAAACCTTGAGACATTTCCTTTTAGGAAATTAATTAAATCCTCAAACATAACTCTTAATTCAAGAGTTTGTAACTAATACAATCATAATATAATATGAGTATAGTACATCTCGTAATATTTTTTTATAATATTTACTGTTAGTGAAATATTAAGTTTGTATTTCTAATATAATATAATATGTTATGATATTTATGGACGACACTTGCACCATGGCCCCTCGATATTGTAATTTGGCGACCCGGCACATCTCTTTTAGATAAATGATTAAATACTTAATCAAGTCTTCCAATTTACTAAACATTTATATTTCGTAGATAATTTGAAGAAAAATTTGAAATTGAAGAGAGACTGTGTGAAATAACAAAATATGTGGTGTGAAATGTACATTTGAACACATGTTATAATGTATTTTATTAAACTTTAATTAATTTTATACTTACTAGAATACAAGACACTTTATTTTTATATTTTAAAGCAATATATGTTTTGGATTATTTAGATCTGTATAAACTAAATTTCAGGCCCGTAGTTTAGTATTTAAATTTTGTATGATCAGAGTCGTGGAACCAAATTTGTTCAGACTCTACTAGAATGTTGTAGTTAAATTAAACTTAATACATTTTCCTAATATTTTAACAGAAATTATAGAGTTAAAAATATAGAAATACCTATATTATGTTACGGTCCATAGTTCATAGTTTTGTTTCATTTATAATAATAATGCTTTTTAATATACTTTTTCATAAATTAATATTTATTACAGTTGGCTTTTATGATTTGTTTGAACTATTAGTACGTATTTTTTTGGGAGATCCCTATTATTACAACACCGTTACCAATATGCGTCTCACTGTACCCCGGTTCCCACTACAGATAAATCATAACTTATTACCAGGGCTGTGAATTAAATGCATTTACATGCTTTTTTGCTACACCGGATTCGGCCAAAATCTTATTTTACATAATATTTTTTTTTGGGTTAGTTCATATTAATTGCGTGATTTCATGATTTCTTCGGTTCATCCGTTTAGAAAAATAAATAGGTATATACCTACCAAGTGTGTAAATAAAGAATTTTTTTTTGTAAATCAATTTGAATTATTATTTATTAATTTAAAAAATTTTTAATAAAAACTTTTTCATTCAGTATTTTTTTGAATTTGAAGTGCATATTTTGCCTGTTTTTAGTACATACATGCAGACAAATATTTAACACTTTTTCATCGCATTAAATTCACAGCCCTGCTAATCAACTTTACTTCCAATCATGATAGTTAAGAGGACGTTATACCCGCATGTGTTGTCTCCGTCTTACAAGTGCGTAACATAGCAAATACACGTGTAGCTCCGTTAATTTAAAAATTAGAGTGAATTGACCTCTTATAAAATCTAAAGGTAAGATTATTATCTAGGCAACCTCATGGGCTTTTTCTTATATTTTAATTTTAAAGCGAGTTATGAGTACTTATTTTAAAATGTATAAAAAATTAACAATTTTAAAATACTCATAACTCGCGTTAAAATTAAAATATAATAAAAAGCCCACGAGGTTGCCTAGATAATATACTTACCTTTAGATGTCAAATTGTCAACAATCAACTGCTTCTTCAACTTGATAACACTTAAGAGGATGTCAGACTTTTAGCGCACCATTTATTTCTCTCTCTGACCCACGCACAATCATTTTAGTGTTTCTTAATCGTACATTTGGTATGCTACGCGTGGATCAAAGATGGAAAACAAATAGTGCGCTGACATCACAACCAGCAACAGGTCTTTTTATTCTATCCTATAAGTCAAGGTCGTAAACCTATATCAACTGATAACGGTAGTTTCAGCCAAAGAGTCAAGTGGCCTTTGCAATTCAAGATCCTTTCCTACGTATTCAGCATTGTTAACATAACTATTCTACCTTTACACTTTTTCTTCCCCCGTCTCTCACAGCTACATACAGGTTCAGCCACTCTCATTCCACACCTCCATATGATCGGTATTCTGTCTATCCATCTCTTCTTCAGTCTTACCTACCCTAACCTTACAATTCTTTTTCATATTTCCGTTTCATACACCAAGCATTCTGAAATCCTATTGACCCATTTCCTTATATCCGCCATATCACACACTTCCTAATTCATATTCACTCAGTCTCTAGTTACCTACAAGTCGTCGTACTTGATTATCGGTGAAAATATTTAAATATCATTGAGCTAATTCCCTACTCGAAAGAATTAGTTAATAAAATATCATACCTGACCAATTTTCTAATTTTGAACACGACTTTATTGATAGCCGGAATAGTGTTATACCAGTATAATTACAATACAAATAATTGAAAAGTTTCGGGCGATACATCCCCTGATCAATTAACAATAATAAAAAGAAACCTACTGAAAAATAAGAAAATACATACCCTGTGACGGAATCAAAATCTCCTACGAAACATAGTCTTCGAAACACTGAAACGCTCACACATTTCAGTCTGCTTATGATATATTATTATTCCCAGTTGGAAAATGTTCACTGACGAATACCATTTCTGAAATAACACGCATCTTGCAGTAAAATGTTCTACAATATTCTAATGACCTATGCGTTACAGTCTACAGATATTATATAAACCTACCAATAATTACCTAATATTAATTTTTATTATACAGAGTTTGTATTTTTAAATGTTGTATTCAAGGATTTATTAGTTTTATTTTTATACCTAACAAAAATTACATTTATTCACAAGTCAGTTACTAACCTAACCTCGACTACGAGTAAGACAGCGTTTGGATTGTTCGAACTGGCGTATAATTTATTATTATTATACATCCTTTGGTAGGTAGTAGTAAACGTTTGTGGTTCTACGTTACCGAGTTAACAGATTTTCCGGACAACAAATATTTAATTCAAGTCTAAACAGTAAATTTAAGCCCCAAAATAATATGAAAACAAACTTACGCATAAACATCGACTCTTCCAGTGAAACCTAGCTGTACTGAAGCACACGCTATCGCCGAAGAAACAGCTATCTCCATCCGTCTACATCTCGCTCCATCTCCATCTCTCTCTACATATCGCTCATTGAAACTTATCTAGTATAGAATACTAGTATCTTTATGATCTGTAATATATTCTGGTTTTCTATTTCAGGGGGGTTGTGAGATGAAAAATATTGAAATAAGCTAAAAATACATATTTTTTTGGTTTTGAATATGAAAGCTGTGAGATGATCGATATGAATTTCGTGAGAAATCTAGAGGTACTAGAAAACTGAGACGAGTGTGTCGAATGAAATAAATTAAAAAATTAATTAACACAACAATCGGTTAAAAATTAATTTAATTCAAATAATGAGATGAACCTTATTAGATCATTTAAATTGTCCAGAACAAGCCCCCAGTTGTTGGTCGCATGCCAATTTTAACCATATACTAGACCACAAGTTTATAGACATTATATAATGTATTCTCCTGCCGGTGACACTGTTGGGGAAAATATATTTTTTTAGTAATTAAATTACGATATAAATTATAAATTACGTAGGTACTTGTCCAATACTCGACTACCAGAATTTAAATTAAAAAATGTGATATACCTAGGTAACCTATCGATCGATTCTAAAACAGAAACTTAACCTAGGCACAAATAATATCACAATATCAAATAGTGAAATGTGAACATTTGAAGAAAATTTCCCTTAGGTATATCCCGTAACCCCCCCCCCCCCCCCAAAAAAAAAAAACGTACGTTTGAGGTGTTCTCTAGGTGTGATCTGCTATGTACTTACAAATCATATTAAATAACATTAATCATTATGTATTTTCTTATTTTATTAGGTAGGTATAAAAACCTACCTTCCTACTTATAAAAGCATTGCCTAATCATTGATTTCAAATTTTAAAAATTATTCTACTATAACAATAAATTAACAGTTGTAGGCAAAGTATTATAATTTAAGGTATTTTTCATAATTTTTGCACACCTATAAAAACTGGATTTTAAAAATTACTATACGTCTAGCGGGTATATAAGTTTGTCTGACAATAAATATTTACATTAGGTCTACCGCCTCAACAGAATAGAAGGACAAGACTTACGTAATTATTTATTCTTCCGGCGAAACGCGTTCCTTTCGAGTGTATAATATTGTCTAGTGTCGGAGCTGTGCATCTCCGCCAAGGAAAATGCAGCGCGCGTCTTCATATCTCCGATCGAAAAGTTCAGTCTGGAAGTATTGAGATTAATGACATTTATAAAAATAGGCACCTAGCTTAATAACCAGAATGGAACGAAATATGTGAGTACGTATTGGAATCGCTGTTCGTCTCAGACGATTGTCATTTGCCATAGATTATTTATAATTATAACCTCACCGTCCTAATCATAGAAAATATATATATGGTTCTAACTGATGGATGATGGATATTTTTACATTATCTTCAAAAAAACATTTATTTGTTTCTACTAGACGCAAATGCGGTAAATTGAATTCAAATTTATCATATAGATAACTGTTTTTTTACTTGGAAACCATTCATTTATTACTTGGTTTATTAACAAATTCTAATTGATATAAAATAGTAATTGAATAAAAATAGTTTTATATTTAAAAATAATGTTTCAAATAAAATAATAAAAAAAATTTAAGAAATACCTATTAATTAATATGGATTACCTAAATAATAAAATAACTAAATAAATTCGTAGCTTAATAAAATGTCCAGAAAAATTAAAAGTCCAATTTAAACGAATATAAAATAGAATTTAGATAAGTGTATAGGTAGTGTATTCGTTATATTTTGAGTTTCATTATAGCACATCAGTCAATCAGATGCTATTTAATATTTTAAAATAAAAAACTTCGACAGTAATTCCATATTGGCAAGTGTTGTTTTCTATAACTGAAGACCGAAGTTATAGTATCGAGCATAATGGGTACGTAAAAAAATAGAAATATAATTAAAAAAAATTACCTTTATTTAATTGTATTCAATTTTTTTATAATAAGTTTTTATAATATTGACTTCAACCCATATAAATGTTCTTATTTCATTTTTTCAATTCGTTGATAATATATGAAACGAATTCTTTGCTTGGAAAGCAATGTTTAGAAAATTCAGAAAATGCAGTTTATATATTTAAATCCGTGGCCTGATTATAAATAATAATTTCTGATGCATTGATGCTGAAGAGTGAGGGAGGTGCACAATCAGCCGAACCGAAATCTAACATCTTAAACACTTAATATAAACAATTTTTCACACACACGTCATGGTATGAAAATAAAAAATATTTATAATTAATATTTATACCGATTTTCTACCGCTTTATACCGATCTTCTATATTAATAATAATTATAAATATATAGCAATAATAAATCATTTTTGAGTAGCGGCCCACCGGGAAAGTTCCCAGTATCCCGCCGGCCCAGTCCGCCCCTGGTTCATATTGTAACCGTAAAATCTAAATAATCTATTATAAACACAGTCACTTTTTACAGATATTATAAGTTAAAATGTGGACGAAATTACATATTAAAACCAAAAATAACGATTTTAGTTATTTTGTTGTAATTTAAAAATAGTAAGTATTCGCGGATTTATGAAACTTTTAGAGTATATTATTATAATTTATAGACACGATGACGTTTATTCAAATGTTATTATTTGGGCAAAAATTATTTTAACCTACTATTGTAGGTGCTAATGTCTAATAGTAAAATAAATTACTTTAATCTCAATATTATTTATTAGTTAACGATGTCTTTGCTCAGAATCGTTTTTCGTTTGTTCGTTTTGTATTTTAATAATTTATACATAGATATATTATTATTACTAATAATTATAGTAGGTGTGTTTGTTTTATTTCATTAATTAATTTAATACTATACCAATAAATTATATATTAATTAATAATTTTTGAAACATTGTGTTCGAAAAAATAAAAATAAATGTGATTTTAATTAGAGTCTTGTAATGTAGGTACCTATATATACAAAATAAATAAATATAATAATAACTGTTGAACTTTTAGGGACATAATAGGTAACACATCCGTGTATGTAGTGTTACACTATTTATATACCTATACGAGACACGAGTATATAAGTAGGTATGTTATTCATAAGTGCGCACACGTCAGGTTAGGCAGTTGACCATTCCGTGAATATTACTTTTATGTGTACATGGTTATACGGCCCTAATCCCCATGATATAGAATATAGATATTAGGTAAACAATAGAAGTTAAGTATGTGACACTAAATTAATAGCTACCTATAACTTATAACGTTGCATTTGGAAAAAAAAATACCAGTTATTAATTAAAATTGCATCTTATGACTATTATCAGTTATAAATTATAACATATATTTCTATAAATTGAACCAAAACATATATATATATATTTATATATATTGAGTACCCTAGAAAGGTATGCACCTATTAATTATAATTATTCTACGAACAGGGGCTGGAAAAACGACGACGACGTTTATATCTCACGTATTTTATACATTTCTAGTTCGGAACTAAAATATGCGCCTACAACACTTGGATAGCACATTTTTCGTGACATTAAATATTTATTTTAAGTCTTAAAAGTAAATTTAAACCCCAAAAGAATATAAAAACAAACTTACTTTAATTATCGACTCCTTGGGCGGAATCCGTGACGTGTGTGGACTGCGACGCCGATGAGAAAACGCTCCAGAATACAGAACTTAGAATATCTTCTTTGCTTATTGAAATTTTAGAATTTTTAGTCGAATGTGTCTTCTACAACGACTTTGAGATTTGCCATAGATTAAATAAATAAATGATAGATATTATACTAGGTACATCAATATGATGAATCCATGGATATAATATAATGCAACTTTTTATATCAAAGAGTTCCGTGGTAAGGAACAATTTGTTCATTGAAATTTGATATGACAATAAACCAAAATAGTTTATAATTTTGATTATAATAATATGATATGGGTATTATTTAAATTATTATTTTCGTTTATCAATTTAATTATTGATTAAGGTGGTGAATAAATATCAGAAGCACAAGAATATTTTTTTAAGAGCATATTGTATTTTATGAACTATTAAATAAAAATGTGATTACTGGATTTTAGAGTTAACATAAAGCCATCAACGTATACAGTAAATTCATCAAGTACTATAATACCAACTAAAACTCCAAGTCTATAATTCTAGATTCTGAGCGGATCGATGACTGTATTAATTTTACAATGATATGTCCTTTATTTTTTAATATTTTTAATTATTTTTTCTTGTGGTCTGTGTAAACGATAAGTATTCGTAATAAAGATTCAATTTTCATATCTAATATTATTTTATAGGCACTCAGTATATGTAATAATATGTTTATTTTTAGTTTAGTTTAGTTGTAGGTATTTAGTAAATAATAATAGGTGTACGAAATTGTTTTTTCGAATAGCAATTTATTGTTTGTATTGGTGCCTACACCATAATAGGGAACTAAAATTTTGTAAATGATGTACAAATGTATTTTTGGTGTTTTAAGGCTGCTGTAAGATCAATTTATGAGAATCCTTGCATTAAATTGTTACGATTATTTGATATGAATAATTATTTTATAGAAGGTACTTACATATATGTAAGTCGATCAGAAACAACATTTACACTGAATGTTAATAGTAAAAATCCATTAAAATATCTATTATTTGTATTTATTTGTTAATAATAATTAAGACTTAAATATTAGCAGTAATCTTGTTCCTTTCACAAAATGTTTTTTAATTATTTTTAATTTATTTTACATTTATACGTTTGGCATTTATCCCAAAGTGATCTCTGAATAATAATTCAATGATTCAATTTAATAGTTACATTATATGGATTATAAAAACTACAGTTTCCAGCTTCTACTACAACATTATTTTATGTTTTTAATTTTTTAAATTCAGTCTGCACCTTGTGTCGGTGATTTTACACGTAATATAATAAAATTGATACTAGTGATGAGTAGGTACCTGATTGTTTAATCAAATTATTTACACGATTTCAATAAAAAAATATCTATGAAGTATAAACATCCGCATTTCTATTAACTATAAATTCATAATTGTATGAGCTATACAATATGTTACAAATATTTTTCGAAAAAATTATTTAAAAAAACAAGAATAATTCCTATTTTACGCCTAATTTAAGTCTAAAAAGTAAATGTAAAATAGTAGGTAATAATATGAAAACAAACTTACTCGTAAACATCTGCTCTTTCGGTGAAATGAGCTAGAGTGCCGCCATCGCCGAAGAAACAGCTATCTTCATCCATCTCCATCTAATCATCTCACTCCGATGAACTGAAACTTGAAAGTATCGAAATACTTTATGAAAATAACCTGATCATAATGAAATTTGCGAGTTTGTATTAAAACTTACATTATAATATGTACGGTTTAACGAACTGTCCGTTTATATTAGTGGCTTATTATTTTTTTGTCCACTGAAATCAAAATATACAATATATTATATTTATAATACAATAGTATTTGCTGAAATTATTAGAATTGTTAACCGTCGCCGACGATTTCGACAATTGACGATTGCCATAGATATTATAAAATATATTATTTACTATGATAAATCCATAGAACTTATATATTATAGTATTATACTCAGTACCTATACGGTATATTGATAAATCGTATGTTCTTTTACAGAAATCTTTGTCATCCATCTGCAATGCACCTATTCTGGTTTTCTATTTCAATTATAGTTCGCATGCCAAATTTAACTATACAAACTGGTCCGCAAGTTTATAGACATTCTAATACATTCTCCCAGGTTCTCCTATTGGCAGTGCCAATAGACACAGTGTTTGAGAAGTTATATTTTTTTGGTACCTAATTAATTTACAACATGAATTATTATAAGTTACCTATGTAGGTACTTGTCCAAAACTCGACTACCTGCAAACCATTGGTATTTATGGTATAGCCTTACGAAGTTCATGATTTTCGGTGTTTTACGCACCCGTACAACGCTTAAAGTTTACCAAACTTAAATATAACAAATTAATTTTTTTTTTATCTAGGTAAATCAACGTTTTAAAATTGATGATGCAAAAATAATTCTGACACCCACCCATGGTGGATTTACATAACAAGTCGAGGGATGTTTTTGATTTTAATTGTTCGAGCAAGCGCAGTGTGCGAGTGACTACACCGGATATATTATATGAAAATATCAAAAAGTTCAATTAGCTATAATATAACTTAAAAATAAGACTGACCACCAAATTCAGACTTCTCTGTCGTTTTCAGTTAAAAACTAATGATTTTCGGCAATTAATTTTTGAAATATCGTTCATAATTCGTTGTAACTTGTAATTTATATACCTATTTTAAAAATATTATTCGTGGGTAATTGAAACGTCTAAAATGTATTATTATATACAAATATGATGATAAACAAATAATAATAACTCAACTGAACCGGCTACGGTATTAATAATATTTAATAATATCAATATAAGTATAGTATACAATATCCTAGGCTGTCAAATCGTCTCCACTTGGAATCGTTTTTCGTATACAATGATATTATATCATTGAATTCAAATGTAACACTATCCATAACAGTCACCCACTTGTACCCTACTGTTCAGAAGAGTCACTTCCAAATTTTATTTTTTTTTAATTTACCTCCCTTCTTATTTAAATTCTGACAAACGAGTTTTGGTTAAGTACCTACCTACATAATAGGTACCTATATAACTTATAATTCATATTTTAATTTAATTACCAAAAAAATATAACTTCCCAGGCACGCCCAGAAAACCGTCGTCTGTCGAACTTTAGTACATAGTGTACAGTGATTAAAGAACTGTAATATCACGCGTCTCTTAATACATTTATTTTGGTCACTAATGATATTATTATTAATTTCGTTAATCCATAGACATAAAAACAACATTTTTAAATTGTTTTATATGCCTACGGTTACATCTTATATTATACTATAATTTATTTCTTCTTACTTAATAAGAGTTTCTTATTTCGCATGAACAAAAAACTGCTGCAATAGTAGGTATACCAATAAATTACAACAAATTAGTCATATATTTATAAATCTTAAATTACGATCTAACTATGAATAAGATAAATATGAAAACTGTGATAGTATAATTAATAAAGATTTTTAATACTTTTCTCTTTAATTCTTAAATTTAAAAATAAAGTTTTCTTATAATTGTA
Source organism: Metopolophium dirhodum (assembly GCF_019925205.1). NCBI lineage: Eukaryota > Metazoa > Arthropoda > Insecta > Hemiptera > Aphididae > Metopolophium > Metopolophium dirhodum. Next base: position 30,634,807 of record NC_083568.1, on the reverse strand, counting down.
AGTAAGTCTTTAACAAATAATTTTATTCACAAACATGATTAAAAAAAAAATTTGAAATTAATTATATTGTGTGAATACACATTACAAACTTCAAACTAAAATGTCCAGAACCTCAAACAGAAAAAACTATTCAAAATATTTAGTTCATGAAAGACTTTAAGAAGTAGAAATGTATGATTTATGAATATTAAATATATTTTCTTAACTAAGTATCAAAACTTTATAATAATACCAACCAATTCTACTTTTGATCATTTTTAAGTTTTGAAAGCAGGAGTATTGCTCTTAATAAATCCTTTGTAATTTTAATTTGCATTTAGTACTCAAAGATAATTATGACTGATGATTCTGTTGCCGAAAAAAAATGCTATTAAAGAAGTTTGTCCCTTTACAACTCAATTACTTTGTTTATTTCATTACTTGCAAGCAGAATGTCAACTGGAAGCAAAGTACTACCTACACAGAGGCAAAATTTGATGAAGCTTTTTATAAACAAGTAACTACTTTAAATTACTTATGCTGAACTTATTTTAAAAATAAATACTATTGTATTTTTTAGGTAGTATATTCTAAAATGAATGAAGGGTTTCAAGATCCTTTAAATAACATAAATCAATTAGAAAATAATCAAAAACTTAAAGATCGTTTACATGAAAATTTAAAAAGAAGCAATCAGTGGTCAATGCTTTACAGAAATAGTAAGTCTTAAAACAAGAAATAATCAAACAAATAATTATTCTGAGGCATCTATTCGTATTTTAAAAGAAGTTGTTTTGGAACGTACAAAAGCTTATAACATATAGTTGCACTTATTGAATTTATTGCTATAATTTGGGATAAATATTTTATCCACCACTTGTTAGATTTTGCTTATATCAGAAGGTCGAAAAGCCATTTTGAAATGCAGCTTACACGAATACCAACAACAGTAGATATATACACTGTTGTGCAAATAGATAATTATACATATAAAGTGCCTAGTACTAAAGACAGTAAAAAATGTATGAGATTAATACTATTGTTGGTTGGTGTAGCTGTTATAGTGGTCAACGGGGGGATTTTTCAAACACCGAGCTTTTCTGAAAATAATATTTTCCAAACTCAAAAGAATTTCCAAATTGTCTAGTAGTTAATTGTAATTTATTTTTATTTATTATAAGATTAACGCCAACCGGATTTTATAGAATGGTATACAGTATATACATATTTAAATCAGATGGATAACAGCACAGATTTAAGTACAAACTAGACTAGGTAAATGAACATAAGAAAAATTTAACAAATGATCGCTATATTCTAACTTTGCTTGCTCTTGGTGATGAGTGTCCACCAAAACCATTTTTTGAATTAATGTATACTATAAAACAACATTTACTCAATGATTAGATTAATTAAGGTGTGAACTTTGTAATTATTACAGGATGTTTATGAACTATCAACTCCTTAAACATCTCTGATGGAGAAAAATATAATAGTTGAACAAACTTTAACAGTTGAGTCAGAAAGGGTTCAAAATAACTGTAGTGTTTCAAAAGACCAACTAAAGACACTTACATGATGATGATACTTTATCTAACGATGTACCAAACTAGCAGTTATTAAACGAATAATTTAAAAAAAAGTGGACAGAATTTTCAAACTTAATAAATGATCTTGGACTTGTTTTACAACAAAATGTCTCAGAAACATCAATAAAATATTTGACATTTTAACAAAAAAATACAAATTAAATTTACTCAGACTCAAGCTGTAGACTTTGTTATTAATGCTGCTTCTAGGTAAATATTTAATTAGTATTACTATTTCATAAATATGTTAAAAAATATACAATTTATTGTATTATGCTGCTTCATTTGTTTTATATTTATTACTTTAGTTCTAAACGGATAAGTCGTATTCGTGTTCAACCTACTTCAGTGGCTAGCAGACGCGGAAACTACAAGGGTACACATAGAATTAATGTAGGAAGACCTCCTACAGAAACTTATTCCACAGCTAGTAAACATTCAATTACAAGAAAAAAAATTCAAACAGCCTAAGCGTCTTCATAATTTAACACAATGTTCAAATTTAAATATAAATAATGCTAAATCTCACTATTAAAACAATTATAACATCATGTACTCTTTTTTTCCAAAATACTATTGTTCTACAGGTATACATTTCAAGAATTCTTGCTATTTACAATATTTGCTCTCTTTAAAAAAATAATAGTATTTAATGTTTACAACATTACCTAACTTTGTTCAGATTTAGAATATAGTTAAATTAAGGTGGAATATTATAAAGTATCGATTTTACTGTTGTATATCATCTAATCACTTCTAACTGTAAAACAAACATTTAAATATTTATCTACATGGATATTAATCTCGTCAATCTCGAGAATAATAATCTAAGTATTCACTGTTAGAAAATGTATTTATATTTTATGTTATAAAAAACTACCATAATCACTTAAAGTATATTTATCTCTATAAAAATAATAACGTACCTAATACATTTCATTCAAAATTATTCATTAAAATAAAACGCAATAAGACCATTATCAACGACAAAAAGAAACGTTCCGTATCAACGGAACGCACTTATAACGATATAACATTGGGTGTATGACTTTCTTATATGCTACCAGAGAAGAGGAAGGGTAAAAGAGGTGGGGGTAGTGAGTGTCGCTCTGCTGTACAGTAGGTTACAAGTGGGTCACTGTAATAGATGGTGTTAAATTTGAATTCAATGATAAAATATCTTTGTATAAAAAAAACGATTCTAAACGGTCAGTCAGCCTATGATATTACTAATAAAAGTATATTTAATGATATTATTGTGAATAAAGCAATTTATATATAACCTATTTAGGTGGAACCTTGTTTTAAATTTTCAATCCTTAGATATAAAAGTTGAATATTTTATACATTTTTAACTTCAAAATAATTATTAAATTTTAAGTTTGATAAATTTTGTCAAAATTCAAACTTTAAATGCTTATAAAAAAAATTGTGCCGATGTATTTTTAATATTTTTCAACTGCTATTGTAACAATATATCAGGAGCCTTGTATTCAATTTTCACGCATTTTACCCAACAAATAAAATTTTATTGACAATTAAAAAAAAATTGAAAACTGACAATGTCCGTAAACAGCTCAAAAAGAGTCAAAATTGTATGATGTATAGAAAATGAAAATATAAACATTCAGTAAAATTGTTATGTATTATTCGTTTTTGAATAACAACTAAATAACAAAATCGCTATATGAGAAATCGAGTGAATATCCAATCTTGTAAAAATATGAACTTCGAACGCTTATACAAATTAAATTTGATTAGCTTGTAAACATTTTTTTTTTTTGATAAACGTATAAAAATTATGAGGAATCTTCTATATTATATTTTAAAATCTTAGATTTAAATAGAAAAATTTTTATGATTTTCTAACTCGAAATAATGTGTACATTTGTATGAATTTTACGTATTTTGTCAATATTTGAACTTTAAATGCTTATGAAAAAAAAATGTGGCTATGGGTTTTTAATATTTTTCAAATTTCATTGTAAAAATATATTATATATTATCAGAGCGCCTTCTATTAAATTTTCAAGCTTTTTTTACCCAACAAATACAATTTCATTGATATTTATAGAATAAAAACCTAAAAAAGTTGGAAACTGAAAATGTCCGTAAACAACTCAAAATAAGTCAAAATATTTTTGAAATGTTATGGTGGTGTAGGTATGGAAAATGTTAATATAAACATTCAGTCATCATTTCATGTATCTACGGTCATCTATTTTAAATTACACCAAAAACCAAAATCGATTATACAATAATAATATATATGGTATTGGTAGCATAAATTCACAGTACTTACCTATTTATGAATTTTAATATTAACGTAGGTAATGATTACACGTTGAGCTGGATAGGAAATTTATCATGACCACCGTCGGGGTATTATTTTTCCTGTTTCTTTTATGATAATATGGTCGGGCTTATTGTTGAAACACATTTAATCCAATATTATATTATAATCATTGGAAGAAGAACGTATTTAGAATTGGTGACGCATGTACACATTCAATTATATTTGTAACTAATACCACTTAGTACTTACCAGGTACTTCTAGGTATCTAAAATATATTGTATGTTGAGGAAGCGTGTAAACAATTTGTACATAGGTAAATTATAAAAAGAATTAAGAAACCTAGCGTAGGGCATACTGATTTAATACTTTTATGATTCTAAAGAAGTTATTGATAGTCCTGTAGTAGTCCTGTAGGCTGAAGTATTATGCAAGGCTGGGCAAGTTAATGATTTTTTTTTTTAACTCGGTTAAGTTAAGTTAATATGCACCAATAACAAAAAGTTAAAAGTTAATTTAACTATAAGTTAACTCAGTTAAGTTAAAAGTTATTAATACACACTTTTTGTTAACTTTTTATTAAGTTAAAAAAAAGTTAATTTGTTTATACAACGCTAGCGTACTTAATTTTTATTCAACCCAAAACTAAATTATAGGATATAGTGTTTATACTTCATACAGTATTTCCATATAAGTTAGATTCGAATGATATATATTTTTAACTTTAAACAATTTACGATACATATTTTTTGACATGAAAACGAAATAGACTGAAATAGTGAAACATTATAAAATTAAAAACAAAATTAAGTTAAGTTAACTTGCTTCTTAAAATTAAAAATTAACTTGTTAATTTCACGTTAATTAAGAAAGAAATCTAGTAAGTTAACAGTTAATTATTATTAATAATTTATAATTAATAATTTATATTAATGAAAAGCCAAAAGTAACTTAGAACTGTTAACTTACTAGATTTCTTTCTTAATTAACGTGAAATTAACGAGTTAATTTTTAATTTTAAGAAGCAAGTTAAGTTAATAATTTTGTTTTTAATTTTATAATATTTCACTATTTTAGTCTATTTCGTTTTCATGTCAAAAAATATGTATCGTAAATTGTTTAAAGTTAAAAATGTTCTTTCGAATCTAACTTATATGGAAATACTGTATGAAGTATAAACACTATAGCTATATCCTATAATTTAGTTTTGGGTTGGAAAAAAATAAAGTACGGTAGCGTTGTATAAACAAATTAATTTTTTTTAACTTAATAAAAAGTTAACTAGAAGTTTGTATTAACTTTTAACTTTTTGTTATTGGTGCATATTAACTTAACTTAACTGAGTTAAAAAAAATCATTAACTTGCCCAGCCTTGGTATTATGTACCTTTAGTCAGTGCTCGAATTGGGAAAAATTAAGTAGAGGAGCTCAATCTAATCAGATGTATTTCGCACATTTTAGTTATTTCTAAGCTTGATTTGTGTTTAATTAATTTATAATCAAAACACTATTATAGGTAGTAATGCTGTCCGGTGTAGACAAACACCTAGGACTGTGTTTTCATGTAAGTATAAATATAAGAAATTCCGAGTGTTTTTCACTGCGGCTCTTACGTTATAACTTATAATAAATCAACATGAACGGTTATTCTTTCAAAGAACTTATTTGAGCTTATTATTTTTAGTATGCAATTAAAAAAAAACCTATCGACTATAATATAGCGTGAAATATGGCCTATGCAGAACAGTCAACAGTGTATTGTACCAACGGCGCTGAACACCACTCGGCTATATCTATATTGGCTATTATAGCTGAAAAAATAAATATAATGACACGGATGAATATTTTGATGGAAACTGAACAGGTAATATTATACATTATTGAAATCAGTTGTGGGACGTATTTTAGATTCGAATAAATGATGACACGTGTTAAAATATAGGTATGTAGGTAGGTATAGTTATTTAAAATAATCCACGCAGCTGATTGTTGCATTGTTTTCATTATTGTAATTATTATTATTTAATATCTTAAACATAACAGTATAATATATTATTATTGATACATCTACATTTTATGTTGTCTTATTACTAATTTAATGGTAACAATGAAGATATTGACTATAATATTATGATAATATATTGATAATATTGTAGGTATATTATTAAACAAACAAAAATGTATTTTCGTTCTCATCAAATTTATTCTTATCATCATAAATGTGATGGATGAACTTTTTTTTCGATAAATGTATTAATTAATTTTTTTTTTTGAATATATTATTATATAGATACAAATAAATCACTTTAGGGAATAACTTAAGGATACAATATATTCAAACGTTAATAATAAGCAACTTTTAACACATAAATATTTTGAGTAAAATGAAAAATATATTTGGATGATGAATCAGAAAATGTGCATTGTATGTGTAGTTTGTGCTTGATTAATTTGTAACATATTGACTTTTTTATTTTTTCAGATTTAAATGTTATCTTTGTAGAACATGTTAATAAAAAATAAATTAAAAGTCTCTCTTATCACTCGATCTTCCACGGAAAAAAAATAAACAACAAATAATGAAAAAAAAATGTAAATTTAATTGCTTTATACGAGATTTATTATATTAACGTAACATAAACGTATAAGTAGATTAATATTACAACATTAAATCATATAATAGTACAAATGAGAACATTTTTACGATGGCGTTTAAAACAACAACAATAACAACAACAACAATAATAAATGCTGATAAGAAAAAATAGGTAAGTAGGTAGGTATACATAAAAAATACTAATTTATCAATACAATTAAATAATAATTTAATAACACAAGAATCATACAATATATTTTGTTGTAACCTAACCTACATATTATCACATTGGATGGGATTTATAAACAAAGTAAAAAACTTAATATTGTTTTATAAACAATTCGACAACAATGTGAGGCTAAACTAAAAATGATGCTAATGCGTATATATTTGGAAATTTCAATTTTCAACAAATAAGTCAGTAGAGGTACACCCGTTTATAAGTTGCTTTAGGTCCTAAATTTGACTGTTAAAACGTTTTTCCCGTGGGTTATAATATTAGGTGCAAAATAAACAATATTTTCAACGACTAAGAGAAGACAATACTTTAATCCGTAAAATACGTCATAAAACTAATATCAAAAAAAAGGAAAACGATAGACATTGCACAGACACAAGTATTACCTTCTTTTAATAGAGTAAATTAGTTTTCTTATACCCAACTACTCAAGTAAAAAGTTTTACTATAACAGCATTTTCGGTTCTTCCCCACGTTAAACCGAACACAATGATTTGAACACGATTTCGTAATTATTACGAAACAACCAACAATGGTACCGAAATGAAACAATTTTTGCATGAGAGTTACTTTTAAAATATCGTTTAAATTAAAATCACCTAAATCAAATCCTTTAAAAATCGGGTGCTTGACGTTCATACTAGAACGTGGTACCTATGGAATATGACAAGATTGATTTTTTTGAAAACATCTTAGTGCCCTACAAAAAAAACTGATTTTTAAACACGTTTGCTCGTCTATAATATACTATTATTATGGATATTAATACAACGAAATCCTCGATAATATCTCGAACAAATAAAATTCCCCTTCAAATAACAATAACACATTAACATTAGATTACTCGACATTTTTAGTTAGTCGAACTTTTTTCCCCCGTGACCCCTTCGAGCCATGCCCTCTCTTACCGAGAGTCGACTGAAAAATATACTATTACTGTTTAAAACCAAGGAGCTGGTATATCGTATATATAACCTTATATAGGCATTAACGCGTATTTTATGCGATAGGTACCTATCTATATATTATATTGTCGTACGCCAACAGTCGTTCATCTTTGCGGGTCAATATTTCATCCGGACGACATATTTTCAAGGTTCCTTCTGCAGAACGTGTAGGAAGAGGTACGTGTGTTATAACTGAGTATAAAAACTAAATTTGTTCGAAAGCAATACGCATTTCATATTTATGCAAATACAAAATATTTTTATAGCAATCAGCCAGTGGTTAAGACGGACAGAGGCACTCGACGTCATAATAATGTAATAACGTCATTATATTACGTTATAATAATATAGCACTTTGCTTGTCTAATTTAATTTAATTTCATATTTTACACACATATTCGTACATGATATCATTGCACGAACGTTTGATACTAGGTGCTTACAGGCATTAAACTATTATTATTATTTTAAGAAATTCTCCTCGTTTCGCAGTGTCTACACCTTACAAAGTATAGGTATAAGGCGGTTTGCCGGAGTGTAAACGTTCGTTCGTCGCGTCATGCAGGTGCTAAAAGTGTCCGTTCGGGTGGCTTCATAGGCGCAAATAGCGTTTGGGATTTGGAGGGGCTTAGCCCCTATAGCTCCCCCCTAAATGCCTATGGGTGGCTTATGTTTTATCTTTTGATTTTAAATGTCTTGTTTAACTCTAATTTCGGGCCGTTAAATTTTTTTTAACAGGAATAAATATTATAAACCTAATAATAATATAGTCTATACCTTTATAGTTTTATATCATATCTTATAGGTACGCGCGTAAGCCCAACGGCCAATCGTAAGTCGTTTGGTGAAGTGCAAAATCGTCCGTTCAATGCATAGGTATATAATATTATCATTGTTGTATTATAATAACATGTCCAAGACAGAATTCTTTATTATTATTATTATAATTTTTTTCGAAACGAAAACAGAGATCACAGATTTTTGATTTAGTTTTGTTTAGTTCCGCTTTTCAATTTAATTTTATTGGTGGGATTTTAGATAACGTACCTATAATTGAGCAGTGTTTTACATGACACGATAAGACAGATCGCTTGCACTACATATCAAAATATGAATAAAGACCTATTTTTTTCATTATGCACGCACAAACGGTTGCTTATACCTAAACTTTGATTTCTAAAAACGTTTAATGAATAGGACAATATTATAAGAGAAACATGTCGTCGCTCTCTCAAGTGACATATTATTATAGCCATAATATATAGGTAATACTGTTATATTATATTTAATATAATGGACTAAGACCAAAGACGCAAACGTAAAGACGTATCTTATATGCACGAGCATCTCGACTAAAATATAGGAACTACTCATTGCAGAATGCAGAAACACAATATAGTTACGTATGATACAAAATATTTTGTTAACAACGTAAAATGCGAGAAAAAATTTGGCACATAGTATATATATACTTTTACAATACATTAATAATAAATAATAATAATAATAAAAAAAAAAAAGAGTACAGATTTATATTATTCATACCTTAAATGTACGGGTCATTCAAACATGACGTACCCGGTGGATACGGATCTTAGAACGTCGGAATACAATCGTCATGACCGAAATGGCGTGTTAATATACAGTGAAATTGTTTAATAGCATACTATTTTAATCTGTAGATAATTATTATAAATTCGTGTGCCTAGTGAAATATTATTTAAACGTTAAGATAATATTATTATTATGTAAATATTATATTATATATATATTATTAATATTATGTCAGTTGTAGGCTGGGCCACCACAAGGGGGGAGGGGGTGGGCTGTTGGACCTGGAGTACCTACAGCTAGGGGCCCGGCCTTTTTTAGGGACCCGTTGAAATGAATTTGTAATTTTTGAATTTTTGATGGGAATACTTATTTTATAATATTAAATATTATTTTATGACATAAATTTATATTATAATATTATATTAGGTAATATTGTTATTTTAAGCTGTGGGACAACCGTTGATTATACCTAGAAAACGTGTAAGGTACACTTGTATGGCTTGTATAATGGGCTGTACGTTATTGGAAGTTTTGATTAGGGCCCGCGAAAACATTAAGTACAGGTACCCAAAATTCGATGTGTGGGCCTGATTGTAGTTATAGCAAATGTGGATGGCCAGTCGACAACGGCAGAAGCCACTGTAACAATATTGTACTATTATTATAAGGGGCCCTGGTGGTTGGGCTTAGTCACTACGATGTGCGTTGGCGTCGCTAGCTCCCGGATGGGTGACCACCCGGGTTCTAGGCGACCATTTCTTGCCCCACACAAAAAACTCGAGTTCCAACCATAAGCCCCCCCCCCCACGCACCCAATGGGTCCATGTAGCCGAAGATCAAAAAAAAAAAAAAATATTGTTGGATAAAATGTTTATTTTATGGAGGAACCGTACCAGTCGATTGGGTGTAAAAATAATATTCCGCGTTTGGATGTATCTGACCTAACAGTAACACGATGTTAAGACATGTATACTGGTGTCTGGACTCTAGTTACACAGACCAAACGGTATTCTTGATTATATTATTATTATTATTATTATTATTATTATTTTAACAACAATAATAATTAGGGCCCGGATGTCGATGTCCTGAAAATCCTTTTGAAAAATTTAAGAATTATCAAAATAATACATAACATTTTTAAAATTGTTTTAATTGAACTAATTTAAATTGAAATTATTGATGAAATCCAATAGAGGTGACAATTCGTGTTGTTTTGAATGGTAGTAAGTATAATATTATTATGAGAATAAGAGATTATTGTACACTTAATATGTATCATATTCATTTATTTAGTTTCACGAGATATTATATTTCTAGCGTTTTTTTAACTCGTGATTTCTATAAGAAGTTTAAATAAAATAAAACCAAAGAATGATCAACATCCGGTCCCTCATATTATAATAATATCTATTTAAAACCCTTAGTTTGAAAGTCTGTACGAAAAGTGTAAACTCCAGTCATAAACAATTTGTGATAGGTACATTTAAACAGTGAATTTCGTTTTCTACCTGCAGTAGGAAACAAAACGTACAAAATAAATGTATAATAACAGATTTTATTAATCATTCGTCGAGGGGTGATTTTTGCAGAAATTTACGGGGGGGGGGGGGGGGAGATGTGGCTGATTTTTTTCCACGCACTAGATACCTGTCTTCCCATATTATTGATAGTTAAAAATATAACTGATTGGCTTACATAGATATAACATCTTAAATATTGAAAAAATGTCATTGGGCAGAGATCTATCCCCCTCATGGGATAAAACTAAAAAAAAAAAAAAAACAACCCACTGTTTTATCGCCACTGCATTGGTGTAGGTGTGTTATTTTAGTTGTTGCAATACCTACACGAGTATACCAAATCGGACGGGCTGCAATTTCAATGTGCGACGGAAACCGATAAAGGCCACTTTAATATATAAACTATATTGTGACATGTGGTACGATCTGGCATCCATATAGGGCCAAGTGGCGATAGACTCGCCGACAGGATAAATGCATGCAGCGAGAAGAGGATCAGGTTTTTTGGTATATTTTTTTCGTTCCGGTACGGTTCTAGGAAAAACTTTGAAAATTTGGTCTAGATGTCTTATGCATCGCGGTACACCGGTCGTAACCAGTTAAGAAAAAAAAACCAATCGAATCGGTGAAAACCTTTGACAAACGCCTATAGATTATGCCACCCACAACATAATATCGCGGGTTCCGGTTTTACCGGAACGTTTTCCCTACAACGTCTGCCGTCGACTATCGGAACAACCTGACATGGTCGGCGTCGTATGCTGTTTCACTGTTTGGCGCATGACGTTTAATGTGCTTTAAGGGTAAATTAAAATTACGGTTGCTGTTCGGTTACCGGGTATAGACCGCGACCGGACCGCCGCGGGATGAGGGATTGTGATAATACATTATTTGCATATAATATAATGATTTATGGACGAATAACAATTTACACATTATTACATCGTAATAGTATATAATATTATTGTAACCGAATAATATTGTATAACTGCACGTGTGCGTTTCTACAAGCGTAGTTGTCGTTCAGACGAGATACTCGACGGTGAAACGAGGCATGACGTCGTCGCGCGGTAGCCGGCCACCGCGGGGCGGTCAGATCTCCTCGTCGGCTTCGATGATGACCTTCTCGGACGAGTTGAGCCGCGACTGGCGGAGCGACGCCACCGACGACCTCGGACTCGCGATCGGCGGCACGCCCGCGCCCCCGCACACCGATTGCTGCGCGGACGCCGCCGCGGCGGCCGCGGCCTTGCCGTTGTGCTTGACGACGGTGGACGCGGCGACGACGGCCGTGGCCGAGGCGGACGACACGAAATCGCAGCCGCCGCCGGTCGGCTTCCGCCGCTGGTTGTGCCGGAACGACGCGTCCGAGCTGAGCACCACTGTCCGGTAACCCTTGCAGAAACACCAGTCCGGGTAGTGGGTGGTGAGTATGCGGCGGAACGCGTCCCGGAACTCGGTGTTGAATATCGAGTAGATGATCGGGTTGAACGCCGAGTTGGAGTAGCCGAGCCACGTGAGCACCTTGAACGCGGCTTCGGGTATGCACGTCTTGCAGAACGCCGCGATGATGTTGACGCAGAAGAACGGCACCCAGCACAGCAGGAACGTGCCCATGATCACGCCCACCGTGATGGCCGCCTTGTGGTCGCTCACGTGGTACGGCGACGTGTGGTGGTGCACGGCCGTGAGCGTGGCCGACGACGCCGCGGCCGTCCCGGTGGTCGTGGTCGTCGTCGTGGTCAGCGGCCGCGTCACCGCCCGGATGCTCTGCACGTGCTTCTGCGCGTACCGGTACAGCCGGCAGTAGATGCCGATCATCACCACGCACGGTATGTAGAAGCTGATGCACGACGATATGATGGCGTACTCGGGCGTCAGGTCCAGCGCGCACCGCATGTACTCGGTGTCGCCCGCGTGGAACATCACCGGCTTTGGCGGCCGGTGGATGCTCAGTATGCAGATGGGCACCACGGACACGAACGCGGCCAGCGCCCAGACGCCAGCGATGCCGAGCAGCGCGTTCCTCCGGTTCAAGTACGTCGTGTACCTATAACACGACAAAACCAACACCAGCATGTGGGTCATTAATGTTGTCCATATGTATAATATTATACGAATTATACGGGCAATAGTATAATAGTTCCTATACACGAGAGTAGCAGGTACACGATTGCATACGTTAGTTCCTACACGGACATAATATGTAAGTTCCTACACGGTAAAACCAGGTAGGTAAGTTAGTTCCTACGCGGCGTAAAAGGTTAAATATGTATATATACGAATTTAAAAAATAAATATATGATGATTGAAAAATATAGCATAATGCGAAATTTTATGTTTGACGAGGTTTATTTCTACTTGATATATCTGCTAAGGACTAACTTAAAAATTTAACATAATCGTATTGATTAATTTTTGTCCGTTGTATATAATCGGAAATTTTTTAATTTATGATGCAGTACCAACACGCGTATCGTATTAATAATAATTATCTCTGTACCAAATTTCATCAAAATTGGTCGAGCCGTTTACATTGAAACTCTATATAGGCTAACTTTATAGCTATAACTGATATACATTCAAATATACTTCATTTAAAGCAAAACGTATACAAAATTACGGGAAAATACGGCAAACCTGAAAATACAGTTGAAACAGAATTTTGTGATAATTTGATACACAATTATATTAATATACTATGTCAAATGAATCAATCTTTCCGCCGAAAATGTGGGCGCGGCAATTTTCTGATAGAGTCCATACGACAAACACATGACAAAGTTTTCATTCAGATTTTAACTCAAATTTTTATCACCAACATCCACATGTTTTTAAAATATTGAAATTTTCAAACTTTTTCGAGTAAATACGTATATTAAAATTAGAATCACAATTAGTAACTAAATACCAAAAATCAGTAAAAAATACGCCCAAAGACAAGATTTCATAAACGAAAAAATTTCGGATGATACAAGTATACAACGAACAAAATTAATCAATGCGATTATGTTAAGTTTTTAAGTTATAGAAATAAACCTCATAAAATATAAACGTTCGTATCATGCGATTTTCATTATATTTTTTAATCATCATATTATATTTATTTTTTTAAATTCGTGTATACATATTTAATTGTGTATGATATAAATATTTAACCTTTTCCGCCGTGTAGGAACTAACATTCCTACCGGGTTTTTACCGTGTAGGAACTTACATATGTACCTTTTTCTATCGTGTTGGAACTAACGTATGTATTTTTTGTACCTGCTACTCTCGTGTAGGAACTTACATTCGCCCAGTTATACAATTTAATCAAACGGGTACGATTTGGGTTAAGTTTATGGGTAGTTAAGTCGATCAAAGCCGAGATCGTGAGAGACTTCGTGAGTGTGTGAGCGCATTTGATTCTCGTTTCCATCAATATATCTACCTGTTTTGGTAAAATGATTATCTATTTATAATACTTATAATAAAGGAATAAATTCGATATTTTTGAAGGAAATGTTTTGCATTTTTATGAGTGTATATACTGCTTTTGTAAGTGTGTAATAACTAATAAATAATCACTAATCAGTATTAAAAAGTAGGTCAGCGCATTTCGGTGTTGGATGTTTGTCCATCGTCCCTTCGGGCCTCGGACAGGATAGTGTAATTTTACTGTATTCGATTTGAATGCAATGATTGCATTCGATAAAAAACGATTTCTGAGCGGACGAGGGAATCTTTTTTATTTAATTTTATTCGTTTCTATAGTGATAAACAAAGCGTTTTAAGGACAGCTTAAGAACGATTTATATAAATAGGTAATTTATATATTTATAATTAGGAAATATTATAAAAATGAAAAAAAATATAAAATAAAAGAAAAAGCTCATAAGTAGCTCAAATGTTTTGAAAATGTTACCATGTCTAGGTAAGGCTAATATAAGTAAACAACCCAAATTTCAAGTTTTTACGAATGTTTTTAACCGAATTACAACAAAAAAACTCCCAAAATTATTAGTTTTATTAGTTTATAGATTTTTAGTTGTTTCACAATATTGTGATCGAAGCAGATAAATTGGCGGAAACTGGAATTAAATTTTTTTTTTTTATATTGGCAGATGGTGGAAAAGAGAGGTTTTTAAAATTGGCGGAAATTGGTAATTGCCTATTATTGTAACGGACATACACTAAAAGTTTACCTTTCTCTTTACCACCAATACCCTCGTTTCTATCGAATAAGTCGTTGACCAATTAAAAATAATTTTTTTATCATTAATTCATTAATATACATAGTTTATCTAATATGTATTAAAAATGTTTTTGACCTAACAATAATGTATATTTTAGATTAGAAAAAATTTCCTGGAAAATAAGAACAATTATTTTTATGTAATTTATTATGTTATATTTAAATTATAAATTATTAACTTTATCTTATATTATTATTATAGTGTATTTGGCCAAATCACGACTACGGCACCGGACGGAGTTCTTATTATTGCTTAATTATTCTAACAATATGAAAATTATAATTATTTTATTATATTATGTAGATTATAATTTGTATTTATTAAAATTAATTATACTTATTGTATTTTCAATGAACTTATACCTAGAACAGCTATTAAAATGTTTTTATTTGCCCGGGTAATTTTCTCAGAATCTAAAATAATCATTATTGTAAAATAAAAGTATATAAATACAATGAACCTGCTAACCTGCTCCTAACCATCACCTCTAAGTAGCGGACACCTGCAAATATCGTACGTTTTAACAAACTACAAATCGAACCCCCTCCTATAATAGCGAACATCTCCTAATTGTGGACAACATTTCAGTGACCGAGAGTGCCCGGTATTAAGAAGTTTCTCCGTATATTATAAATGTACACATATAATATAGTACTCGAATTGATGGCATAGAAATTATTTTGATGGAAATGCGTAAACGCGGTTAATATCATGGAAAAAGACGGGAAAACTATTGGCGGAGACGTATGGGTTAGGTTAGGTTACCGCGGCCGTTTGTAACATGTCAATTTCTCCGGTATGATGTTTTACCTGATAAAATTATAAATTCCACCGATAGAAGGTGATATGCACCAGAACATAGCGCTCTCTTACTTATTTCATATAATATGTATACCTTTTGATGTCTTATATAGATTGTCCGATTACCTAGAATCTAGATGAAATCGTTTGATAAACCTTTTTGCTTTCATCTACATTAAATTCCATACAACTTCATAACATCAAAAACACGTCATAAATATATTTTTAACATCGTCATAATTTCATCATCGAAGAACGAATATTACCAGGAGTTAGGTACGTCAAAGCTGCATCCCATCACTACAAACAACCATTTTAAACTGTATTTAATACTAATATTACTAGTGCACTCCGTTGATCATTAACATTTGTTTTTTATCGTGGAAAACGTCCAGGCACACATGACATAGTTTGCTTATATAAATCTGTACGCAGAAAATGATAAAAATAAAAAAATGGAAGTTTATTTGAACTGTCTTCTTGAAGAGTCTTCTGAGTAATATTGAATGTCTCCTGAATACAATTTAACTAAAAAAAAAAAAATTAATCATAATCAAATTTATGTAGGTATCTAATAAAAACTGTATCAGTGGAGTTGACATATTAATAAAAATAATAAAAATACGGAATAAAAATACGCGCACGTGGAATTCAAATTTTTTTTTATGTAAAAAATTTACCTTTGGAATTTACAGGGAAATAGGTTTAAAAATATTGAGATTCATTTTATTTACAATTATTGTTCTATTATTCGTATATTTTTCTATAATATACCATTTAAACTTTAAATTGTTGATTGTTCCGGATTTGAATATTTTTGTATTTTTTTGTTTTGGTATATTGCAGGACTAGAAAATTAACGGAGATGCTAATATTATGTAACCTAACTTAACCACGTTGGTTCTCGTTAGGCAATCGTTGGTAACCATTCTTTGCGTGCGAGTGATGCGACCTTTTGCAGTCGTAAAAAAATTCAGTGAATTATATCTCAGCCAACGTAACCTTATCGCAATATACTATGAACAGAGTTAAGATTTTGTAGTTCTATAAAACACTAAAAAACAAAAACACTTAAAAAAAATAAAAGAACCACCAACAATCCTAAGAAAAACACTAAAATTATTTTAAAAAACCTAAGAAAAACATTTCCAGACGTACTCATTTTGTTTTATTCTTTGAATTTAAGAGATACAGATAATCTACAATTTGTACGTATATATAGCTGAAATACCAGAATAATGTAAACATGCGATGGTGACGGCGTCGTATTAATGTATTATGATAAAAAAGTAAAATTGAACTTTAAATACTGGTTGACTTAGACTTTTTAGAGCATAAAATTATTATTTTGTAAATTTATAATATATGACCGCAACATAGCGAATAACAACGTTCACCGTGACGGTTCTATTTTGAACGAACAGATGGCGTGGCAAATATATCACTGAAATAAATAATAATTACCGTGGACAAAGCCGTACAGATGGGATGATACCTAAAATATTACGAAATTTTGAATGTTAAAAATCGACCAAGTCGAGTATCTGTTGTATTATAAATAACTGTTATTGTAATAAAATACGTTTTACCACATGTAAATCGAATTATACCGCATCTGGACGCATTCAACCACCTGTGTACGCCTACGCTGAAATATGATTATAAAAATTAAATGTTATAATATCACTAGACATTATAGCGATGGACAGTGAAAAATATGTTTTCTATTTATGATATCGATATTGGTACCGTATGACAGTGTTCGGAACGTTCACTAAAAAAATGAACTCGTTCACGTTCACGTCCTTTTAAAAAACGAACGCGTTCATTATTGGGTCGTTAATTTAATTTTTTTTATGAATCGTTAGCCTGCAGCCAATATAAAGATTAAAAACCCATAAACATGTACGACTCAACCAAAAAATAAAAATACAATTTAGACTTTAGAGCATATACAATTTACGAAGTATCTGTATTCATTTTTAATACCTGACACGTTATTTGAGTTACATTTTGATAAGGATTTCCTAGTGATAAAATTAAGCAAATACTAGGGTACTTTTTAAGATAAACCGATTAGGATTCGTGGAAATCATAACATAATTGTTGTTGTATGTCTAGCTGTGGACACTGAAATGTCACGTGAATTGATATATTTTGCAATCAAACAAATACTATAGGAATTATAACGGGAAAAATGAAAATATTATTATTATATAATTAATTAATATATTTTATACATATGATATATTTTATTAAATGGTAAATAAATTGAACGTCTTAAAAATCGATCAAATTCATTAAAAATATAAACGTCGTTCACGTTCACGTTCTATTTGCAAAAAACGAGTGGCGTTCATGCATCGTTCATCATATATGAACGTGAACGTGCGTTCATGAACGACGTTGTTTCCAAACACTGCAGAACTATAATAGTACTAAAAAATTAACTCAATATTTTCGACGAATGATAATGCATTTTAATCGCGCTGGTGTGGGACACGCTGTAGACTAATCGCGAGTGAAGCCACGTGTTGCAGATGCAGGGCCGTCCTTAGGATTTAGGGCAAAACTATAAATACGAAAATAATTTCGTAGTTTGATGTAACTTTCCACGGATATAGATGTCTTTAAGATATCGTATTTTTTGTACTGCATTTATATTTATCGATTCAAAACTAATGGAAGAGTCGTAGTTCATCTTTAAGCAGAAAAAATAATGTGGGTAGTTTTTAGATTACGCCGAAAAAAGTCATGGGAGCTGGTATGGACGATACCGCACATCTCTGAGAAGAAAATTAAATCTACGAGCAGTGTATGTGTTCTGCGGAACAAAAAAACCTCTAGGCTCTAGGGTTCTCTGAAAGTTTTATTGTACTTGCATTGGAAAACTGTAATAACAATAATATTTATCGCAAAGTTTTGATTATAAAATAACATTATAGAAAAAAAGCAACGGGTATAATTTTCAACTCAGTCGTATATAGTTGCCTCCAACAGAAAATTAAAAAGTGTTTCATAAACTTTTCTGAAATAAACCATGTGAATATTTAGTTACGTTAATACACGGGGTAAACAGAAATACCTAACAGGACAACAATTTATATTAGTTGAACCTATGACAAAAATAATAAAAATTATAATATGGATTATAAATAATTTAAGAAATGATATATTTGTCAGGAAATTCCCAAAAATAATATTTAAAAAAAAATGTTAATAAAATATAGGCATAAAACGCAATCCGTCTACTGCAATCGACGAATAATTAATTCTGAAAAAGATAAATCTGTAATTGAGTAGGTTGGGACGAAAAAAGCGATGAAAAATAAGAAGATTATGGCGAAAATTCTGGTATGTATTATTAATAGAGTAAAACCTACACGTGGATGGTCGAAGAGTTGATAAAAATGAAATGATAAAACAAAAGTGAAAAAATCTTACAACATTTAATATTTTCTACTATAATAATATGAGACTAATCTGAGTATAATCACTAATGTATCGCAGTTAGCTTACACCATATATGTAATTTCTTACGCTTTTTCCATATTTTAGAAATATGCTAATTTTATTATTCCATTTGAATCGTGTCCTACAACTGTGCGCGCCATTGACCTTTGTTCATTGTGCTCGATTCCCCGACAATGTAAACATTTCCCTACTGTATGACTATTAAAATTGGACATTGTTCACAGTTGTTGCCGTATTTCCACCATTAATAAATAGGTACACATTAATAAATCATATTACATTAAATTGTGTACAATATTTACTGTAACAGTAAAAAATAAACTCATGCCCAATAGGAGTATTATACTTATTAATATTTTAAACTGTATTAAACCATAGACCTATAAACTAATGGACAGCGCATTCCACTTAACCCTGCCCTCGGGAATCGTATAAGAGAAAGAAAGAAGAAAGAACGGAGAGAGAAATAACACAAAGTAGTACCCAATCATGGACCTATGAAACTAACACTGTATTTGCCCCACGTTCTCTTTTCTCTTTTACTATATATATCGTACCCCTGACCTCTCTCTCTCTAAGCGCTGCCCATTAGTTTATAGGTCTGTGCATTAAACTAATATTCACACGTTCATTCTTGCACTGCGCTACAGATTGATAGACGACGTGATCGAACCAAAGTCCATAAAAAAAATTATCATCGGTCGTCGTTAGACATTTGCAAAAAATCAAACAAGACGAGAAATCACGCGAGAGATCTGACCTATATGTGAATAAGTATTCACACGCGATTCATTTATTACAGTTCTGCAAAAAGAACATTTTATCGTGAAACCAAATGCTTTTTAGCAGCTTAACCTATTTAAAGCACTGCACGCTCCTGTCACGATGTACCTATAATATATTATAGTGTGCGCGATGATAAACAAGTCTTAGAATATATTTTAAAATACGCGCGGGGCCAGTTTATTCGTGGAACAGTATATAGATATAGCTTATAGTTGAAGAAACTGAAAACTGGAGGAATAAAAACGTTTAACCAAAAAAAAAAAATAAATATTAAACGAATAAGAAACCCTGCCGGCTATTATCGTGCGTATGATAAACCCGAGTAAAATATATTGTTGTTATTATTATAATAACAGCAGAATAAAAGCTAAACGCTGTGTACATTCGCGATTATCGTTGTATGTGATATTCAGATTGTGCTTCGGTGGAATACGATTGAAGCGTACACATTTAAAACGGGCCTTTGAAGTCCGCTCCGTTGTACCATTTCCAAAGCATAGCACGGGGCCCTTTATAATATACCCTCCGACATCTATGGACGTCGCACAATAAACATAATATTATAACATGTACACTTACACACACACTGCAGGTCTGATATAACGACATTATCGTATAATAATAATATTGTACCCCCGTAAAACGCAGAGAGTTGAACGCCGTTCGTATTATATTGTTATGCGCACGTATAATGTTATGATATTATGCTTTTCCGGGAGGGGAAATGTCCGTTTACCGTTATAATATAGCATAACATACTCGTCGGTTAAGCGTGCACGTCTGACGGTTGTCTGTGGATTTTTCGACGCATACAAAATAATAATATTATATTATATTACGTCATATTATCAAAGCTGGGCGAGTTGATGATTTTTTTTTAACTCAGTTAAGTTAAGTCAATATGCACTAATAACAAAAAGTTAAAAGTTAATTTAACCATAGGTTAACTCAGTTAAGTTGAAAGTTAATACACATTGTTTGTTAAGTTAAAAAAAAGTTAATTTGTTTATACAACGCTAGCGTATTCTTAATTTTTTCCAACCCAAAACTTTATTATAGACTATGGTATTTACACTTAATACAGTATTTCCATATAAGTTAGATTCGAATGATATTCATTTTTAACTTTAAGCAATTCATGGTAAATATTTTTTGACACGAAAACGAAATCAACTGAAATAGTGAAATATAATTAAATTAAAAACAAAATAAATTAACTTAACTTACTTCTTAAAATGAAAAACTAATTCGTTGATTTCACGTTAATTAAAAAAGAAATCTAGTAAGTTAACAGTTAAGTTAATGAACAGCCAAAAGTAACTTATAACTGTTAGTTAGGCTAGTTACCCTAGTTAAAAAGTTAAAATGAAATTAACTTTTTAACTCGTTAATGCCCGGCAGCCTTGCATATTATTATTTACGTCATCATGACGTAATAATGGGC
This sequence comes from Metopolophium dirhodum, assembly GCF_019925205.1. Lineage (NCBI taxonomy): Eukaryota > Metazoa > Arthropoda > Insecta > Hemiptera > Aphididae > Metopolophium > Metopolophium dirhodum. Next base: position 30,613,344 of record NC_083568.1, on the reverse strand, counting down.
ACTGATCACACGTTTATGCGAGGGGGGCTGGCACTAAAATATACAAATAAAGAATAATCTATTATACGTCGTTGGCATATTGTAATAATTCCACAACGGTCTTGCAGAGACGATGGCGACGGTTTCGAAGAAACAAAACATGCAGACCATATTGAAACCGGACGCACAGAAATTCCTAAGCCCGCGAGCTTATTCCGCGGGCGAGGGGCTTCGCGGAAGAACGTTTGCAATTTCGAGGATTATAAGGGCGGCGGCGAGGGGACGTCTTTAAAATGCAAATGGCGTTTTATACGAATGGCGCGGCGTTTACTCCAGAGACGGCGGTCAGATATACCTAACTACAATAGTAATAACAATAACTATCAGGCATGGAGGCAAGTATACGAGTAGATACATTTATATTATAATATATTTATGTATATTATTATATACATTTGCAGATGTCTCTCGGTGCGGGTTTCTCGCGTCACGAGAATTCCGTACGAAATCGCGCGTAAGCTTCGACGACGACGACGTCTAAATCTACATTAGATTTGCCGAGGTCGCAAAAAAAAAAAAACCCTCCTAAGCAATTAAATTTTGAACGCGCGAAAGGCGGCGCGACGTCCTTTTAAACGTATATATTATTATATTATATTGTTATGCACATGCATGTATACGACCGCAAAGTAGGGGTGTTTTGTGGCTTGGGGTCGCGTTTAACGGGAAAAACTGGCTAGGGCGACGAGTGGTAGGTCGGTACCTATATGTATGTGTAGTGTGTGTGCATGTATGTTTTGAAACTACGACAAACAAAATTATAGCGGTCACTCGGAACGAGAGTGAACTTTTGAATTCGGTTGGCAAACCGTCGGGATTTCGTTTTTCAGGTCGACCGGAATAAATAATATTGTGATAAACAGAATAATATAATATTATAATATATGTGTGAAGCGAAGGTGATGTAATAATAATTAATATTCCTACGCGTCATGTCGGTTAGGGTGTAGGGTACCTACGTCGAAAAATACATCGTCTGATGAAATAACATTTCGTTTTACATTTTCAATGTATATTATACCGTGATAATAATCTTGTTTACATAAGTTATTACAATAATAATATAGTGTTCGATTTCAGATTTACATAATATAATTTTACCACCGTAGTTGCAGCAGTGTGTGTCGCATTTACATTTCCTAATCGCAATTCAGTCATTGATTATAATATTATATTGGTAGGTATAGTATTACCTATAGTATTATTATTATTGGAATATAATAATAAATAAGCGATAATGCGGTTTATCTAAATCCAGCCATGTCAATTTCAGAATATTGCCCGGACCGAAAAACTGAATAGAAAAAAAATATACAAATTTTCTTTCTTTAAAAAAAAAAATGAGCGTTTAATATAAAAATAATTGAATACACCTATCTAAGTAAATTATTTATTTAGTTAAAAAAAAACACAGATACCTACTGACAACCTGTGCATGGCAAAATAAGAAAAATTTGTCATAAAATCCATATTTTGCGTTTGAAATATTCACACGAGGAGAGAAAACTTATTTATTGACAAAACCAAATGTGATGTTAAAGGATATAATATATATTATCCTATACATAAATATAATTTTAATGCATAATTATAGTTTACGACGTATACTTTAAAGACAAAATTAACATATATTGATGATACACGCCATTTTTATTAACTAAAAGGAGGTCGGTAAACCGATTTAGGTATACGGTTTAGAGTTTTAGCGAAAGCCACGAGTTTAACATATTATCCTGATTGGAAATATTTTCCGAAAACAATCGACATAATAATATTAAATAACAAAACAATATAATAAATTGTTATTAGAAACTTAACATCATTATCAGTAATAGTCAATTTGACAAGCGACAAAAGCACTATTACGGTACACGACAGCTGCTGCTGCTGTTCTCAAACGAATTCCACTAGAGATTAGACGTTAAATTGTGCTCGTGCACTACGGTACATAAGATACACAATCGCTTCAACGATAAAGTAAAAAAAAAAATTAATATATTTTAGGTCAAAATGGCAACCACTTTTTCCAATTTAATTTCACTATCTCTAAAGCGAACTACATCGGGGAGGTTACTATATGCCCGTCACGTCCGTTCATCAACTTTCCCGCGTAATTGGGTTCAAATCAATGTTATCCACCCTATGCTTCGCCCTCGATATACTTGGAAACCAGCGGTGAATTTTAACACGTCAATATGATTAAGCAAGTCATGAGTAAACCTGTGGCTTTCGATTATGTTACACACTGTTACCAGTCGTCAATCAAATTTAACGATCGTATAACTTTTACGTGTAGGTAGGTACACTTTTGTTCTAAAATCCGTTCACATAAAATGGCACGAACATTCCGCTACATTGTACGACCTTAACTAGTTATACATCGATTTTTATGTACCTAGCTAAACGCACGAAATTTAAAATTAAATATTAAAAATTTATTCCCTAGTGCTATTTTAAACGATGCATTAATTTATTGAAATTATTTATAATTTTGGTTATTCCAATACGATGTAATATCGATGTTAAAATTAATATCGTTATCGCACTTTTTGACTGTACGGATAAAAATATAACTATATACACTGAGATCATACTGTAGAATTACAAAATTAAATAGATTATAATCAATCAAATGTTTCAAAAGCTATTAAAACCCCTATATTATTCTGACCTGTAGTAGAAAATTATTGATATGACTAAAACTGCAATGGGTCTTAGATTTAAGTAACATAATTTTTTTTCGTTTTTTTAACTAATTGGATTAAAGTGTTGGTTACTTTACTAATTATACATAATAATTTACTCGTTTTAAAATGCACTGTAAGTATATATAAGTTGAATTACTTTACGCTCAAGCCCATAGGCCATTCATAAAGTATAAAAACTACTTCTGAGGTAATTTTTCCTTAAATTAAGCTTAGCAAGTTCTTAAAGTTCATCTTGAAGTTTATCTGACGCTGCACGTTAAATTTACCGGTATATATGCACGTTGTTAAAAAAAAGTTTTAGAATATTTCAACATATTTTTTTTAGTTGGTAGTTAATATAATTTGTTTTTCGTAGATTTTTCGCACCCGAAATCTATTAATTATTTTTGTTACCTACGTCAGTTTATAAAAAAAAATTATATTATATAGGTTCGTATATATTTTTACATACTATTATTATTTTTGATATTTTAGCAAAATAAAAGTTTTTTTTTTTACAACTCAATTAGTCATAATTGCCGAGGTTACATTGTTTTAAATTAACAGTAGTTTAATTTACAACATTTCATTCTTTTATACTCAAGTGTATTCTCACTATAACGTTAACGACATTATTATTAAAAAGTAAAAACATTCGAAATTCAATGTTAATATTGTTTCCAAATAATTGCGTCTTTATATGACGTATATTACGGTTAATTTGAAGACGGGCGTGTAAAAATGCCATCAGCTCAATGTTAGAAATTATTAAAAATTATATTTACACGGGTTCTTCGTATTTGTTGTAAAGTATTTTATAATAATAAACAGTACCTATAATTCACACTTGTACCTACCTGTAAATACCAACTAGTTTTTATTTTGTATACCTAGAAATACTTAAGGAAATACGATTTTACATATTAAAACATTTAAGAATCTAAAACTATTCGTTTACATTTTCCTATCATTATTTGGGTTTATGTATTTATCCTTAAATCAAAAAAAAAAAAAAGAAGATGGAATATAGACTTGTAATTTTTTTTTTACCTAGTTTATACGATAGAATTATTGTATCCAATATTTCAATACACATATACATCGTATAATTTAAAAATATAATAATAATATTTATCACGACAAAGAAAAATATACAATATAGAAATGACATGTCAGATAAAACAGTCGTTGCTGCGGCTCATCCAATAAGCAAATGTCATTGTCGTTTTAACTTCCGAGACAATAATAATATCGTAAGCCCTTATTATACCCCAGTCGAACCCAAGTAGTAGTTGTATAAGGATTTCGGGGAATCAAAACCAAATATATATTATATAGATTCGCAGTAAAACGGAAACAGTTGAAGATATTTAGATAGCTGTGCCACGTACTGCAGAGGTGTATCCTATTTGGCGCGAACCAATTTGTGTGGTATTTATATATTATTGTGCGCGTGGATTTACGATATCGATGAACCACCGTTACCGGTTTTACAATATAGTATTACATAGGCATCTATACGTTTAATACTGCACGATTATCACGACAAATGGCAGTCTAAATCGAGAATGTATACCTATAGTGATTTTCAGGGGAAGGGAGGCGGAGAATAATATACGTCGTGAACAGACGTATTCTTGGAGAAAAAAAACCGTTTATCACAATATAGCGATAAAACAATCAATGACTGACATTATTATGAATTCAGGTGTATTAATTTTCTAATATTTTTTTTAACTAAAAAAAAGTATTAATATTATTGTAATCTGTGTACATGAAAGACGTAAGACGATTTCCTGACATGGTATACCTTCGTAGGTACAATCATGTACGAATGTACTATAAGAAAGGATTTTTCCAAAATTTGCATTTTAACGAGAGGCTCATACAGGGATCTGTTAGCTCACAAAAACAATTTTTTTTTTTGTTTGCATAGGGTTGCCATTGGTTACAGAAAACTAACAACTGTTGTAATTGAATATAATAATTGTAGACTTGTATTTTGTATTTGGTCATAACTTCTCTAATCACTATGTTAAAAATGTGTGTAGTTTACATCTAATGGTACAGAGTAAATCCATTTTTATTACTTATTTAATTTGTCACGGTCAAATAAGTCATGCAGGATCAGCTAGTTTGATCTATATATAAAATATAGGTAATAAGTATAATTAAACGTGCCCTGACTGACTGATCAATGTAGAGCATACAATTTAACAGCGATAATAAGAGTCTTGAAATTTTCATGGTACCAGCTTCGTATCACACTGTAATGGTACACTAATAATGGATTTTTCAAAATTCGCTTTTTAAAGAAGTGATCACTCAAAGATTTTGAGATTACGATGGAAATCGAAATTTTTATAAATGGTTGCCGTTGGTTATAAATTATTATAGTAATAGTAGAAATGAATACAAATTAGTACCTATATATTTTGAATAAATGGTTGCCACTGGATACTTGGGCATTTGAGGTTAAAGCATGCATCAAATCGTTGCGTTTATTGCATCTATCAATAATTATTATGAAAGTTTATTTAATGTTTTTTCTATAATATGTTTGTTGCCTATGGGATATATTATGGACTCAAATACTACTCGACCGATGTCGACGAGTATTTCAGAGATTATTTTTAGAGATATTAGGTAAGTTTAGTCAGTTTAGATAGTGGTTTCAACCAAGTTTGAAAATATACCAAGAGCTATAATATCTGAACTGAGGTAGGTACACCGAAATAATGCCGTATTTGATATATTTCTGTCATTTTTTCACGAATGAAGTCGGTTTTTACAGCTAGTTATAATATATATCTGGATGAACGAATGTACATATTATGAATAGTTATATTAGGTATCTATATTTTATTTTTACAGGGAAGTTCGAAACTTGAAAAAATGTATAATTAGTTTTTGTACATAAAAAAATAAATATACATCTGGTCAAATCCTGCAGGTATTTAAGTCACTATATACTTGCCTCAGTGGGTCTTTGATGTGAATGTATCTGTCGAGTGATATGGCGCATAGGTTGAGTATGGACGCGGTGGAGCACATCACGTCTATGGCCGTCCATATGTCACAGAACTTGGCGCCGAACATCCAGTAGCCCTGCAGGTCGTTTACCAGCGCGAACGTCATGACCAACGCCCCAACAAATAGGTCGGCGATCGCCAGCGAGGCCAGAAACAGGTTGCCAATCCTTCGCAAACCCCTGTCGGTGTAGATGGCCATGCACACTAGCACGTTGCCGGCGATCGACAAGAATATGACGACGATTAGAAACGATCCTGGAAAACAAGGAAATACGTATAAAGTAGGTACGATTGTTACACCGACAATTTAAAATTTTTACTACTGAAATTGGTACCTAGGTATTTAAAATGCGATATAAAAAATTTTTTTGACGTTTGTTTTAACTTGTTCTTATTTTCTATAAGGTTTGTCGGGATCGAACAGTTAAAATTCGAGTTTTGGAAATTTCGTTCTAAAAGTGTAGCCGGTAAATCCTAGGATTTTTATCAACGCATAACGTACAAATACAATAAATAGTGACATTAGATTCTGAGCAGAGCGATGAATGTATATTGGTTTTACAATGATATGTTTTTCTTTTTAAATTGATTATTTTGTTTTGTTTTTGAACATACTTTTCTTGTTAGTTGCGATCGTCAACTTCAAAGGACGTTTCTGGTAGAAAATTGGATTTATTTTGTACTATGGGGTGAATTAGAAATTTCCCAGTATTTTTGAAAATTATCTTTAGCAAAAATAAAAACAAATTACAAAAAAACGAAGATTTTTTTATCCAAAACCAAGTCTCAACCAAATCAGTTTTGAGTAAAACCAAAACTTATACGTCAATAATACCATCACCGATGGTTAATTTTCTACAAACTCTGTTTAATAGGTAGGTATATATTTTAATTTAATACATTGTTTAGCTATACTAGCGGCGATGTTATAAATATTTTTTTATTATTTGTTGTTGTTTTCGACCTAAATAATATATCAAAGGGGTAATGACCAAATCCCATCTGTTAAAATAATTTTTATTATTGGAGTGCATTAAAAAAATATCGAACTTTAAAATAACGGGAAAATAGAGCCGATTTCCACGTGAAAATCGCATATTTAGTGTACCTAAGTTAGTATTGTTATGGTTATAAGTGATTTAATAGTTTGTTGTTTTTAAACACTGCAGAGCGTTGTCAAAGATACAATTATTTCGGTATTTGTATATTATTATTTATATTTGAGTCACCGCATAGACTTTACACAATAGACCAACACATTTAATGAATCAATAAAACGGATTATGTGTAACGAGATGATGAGAATAGATTTCAAGTATCTATTTTGAAATATGGTTAATACCATGGTATAATAAACTAGGTATGATACACACATCGTGATACGCATCCTCCTCACCCGCCAACCATCACTCTGACGAAAAATGGCGCTGGTCTTTCGCTGTTTTTAAATTTCTCTGCATAATGATAATATTATCTAAACCAATGAAAAGTGACGAAAGACCGTCGCCATCTTTGCACGACATAATACAAAAATTGGTTCGTTGCCATCATACCTAGTTTATTATATCATGGCTAATACCTACGTGTACATTCGATGGACGTTAAAATAACGTCATAAGGATTGCAAAAAATGTTAACATAATTAATATGTTTTTGACTAGGTACGGATATTTTGATTTTCTAACTGATTTTGCTTAACGGTTTGCTGATCACCATGGAAACGAATAAAATGTACAAATTACCCAATTCCCACTGGGTATATTAGGAACATACAATAATTAATGGTTACTCATTAATATATATTATTATTAATTATGATTCATAAATTTTCTTCGAAGTGGAAAGTATCGAGTTGCGTGTTTTCTACTGTGACTGCCTATCCTACTACTATACCGTACGCATTATACGAAATTAAAATATTTTGTGATTTCCGTTTACATTATGATATTATAACATTATGCAGCGATAATAGTCTTAGCAAACCCTGTCCACCCCGCGAAAATTTTTCCGAGCGGACTAGTTATACAGTGTGTAACAATTAACAGATAGAACTGAATTTTGGAACAACTTTTTTTCTAATCAATATTTAAAATTTTTTTTTATATATAATTTATAGTCACTAGTGCGCTATATATATATTATACAAAAAATTGTTTTTAATTTTTAACACTGAAAATAAAAAATTTCAAATTTGATTTAAATTTTCTTAGATATATTCAAAATAGTTTATCTGTGAATCTGATTATAGGAACAATTTATTTTGATAGTAAAAACACTTATCTAAGTCAAGTAGTTTATTTTTTAGAATATTTTAAAATATCAATATTTTTTTGATGAAATGCAAATTTGGAACGTAATAACTTTTTTCAAAATATTTTTTTTGCGAATTTGCTGACATGAGTATATTTCTTAAATTATTTACTAGTCATATAATTTTAACAATTTTTGTGATACGTTTAAGATACATCATTTTTTTTTTCGTCAAGTATTTCTGTGGCACCTTGTGTATACTGCAATGATTCGTCATTTTTAATAACGTTTTACGAACAATCTAATATATACAATTCTCGTGTCACAATGTTAGTTACGATACTCCTCCGAAACGGCTTGACCGATTTTTATGCAATTTTATATTCATATTCAGTAGGTCTGATAATCAGATACTATCTATTTTTTATACCCCTAAGTGATAATGGTTGTCCAGAAAAAAAAAAATTAAATCATAATTTTTAAAATAATAATAGTATAGGTATTATAATATATTGGTTGCTATTGGTTAATCGGGCGTGTTTGTTGATTTGTATTATTATTTTTTGTCAATATATAAATATAAATTAATGTTTGTGTGTAGATTAGATCTCTGGGAAGAAGATAGACTAATTTAAAAAGGGTTAAATTTGGTTTTTTTATTCATCGTATTTTAGTTCGGTTAGGTTAGGTTAGAACTTTGTATTAATTTATTATATTAATCCACCGTAGGTGGAATTAAGTAAAAATGACAAACTTGGTATAACTTTGATACTTTAGAGTTAAATCATACACTTACGTACAAGCAGCACGGGGTCCGCGATCCTAGCCTACCCGATAATATACTGCTGCGAACCAGAATTTTTATTCCGGGCAACAGAAAAGTTAAGATAAGTCTAGAACTCTAGAACATCATACACCGAATATTAAATAACGCATTGAACAAAGTTTGAGTCAAATATATGCAGTCTGTACATTTAACGGGTAACGGTGTGCACGGGATCAGCTAGTAATAATATATATTTATTGAAAACTCATCTGCAGAGGAACGCGGCGTGACATATTTCATAATTTATTTCGTATCCACCGTCATTACGATTATGTCGTATATAGATTGGCGTTGCCTTACATGCCGCCGACGTGATTTGTGCTGCGTTAGACTTACCAATGCAGAACAGCGGCAGCGCTGTCAGAGCGACCTCTCCGTCGTCCTCGTACTCGTCATTTTCCGGTGTCCCGTTGTTTGTCGAATTTGATATTGAATTGGTATCCTAAAACCAAATGAAACATAATATAAAACATCAGTGACAATTCGTTTCAAAGCACAATACAATTTAGGTGTAGGTGCATCTGTAATTCCGATGAGTAGATGTATTATATTTTATCAAAATATGATCGCAAGGACAGTTTCTATTTTCGTAAGCCATCATATTATTATGTATTGGTAACAGGAGTACAATTCGTAAAATTGGATATACCTCTACCTATACCTATTACCCAAAACATTATTAGTTCTGTTATCGTTTAAAATTGTATGACACAATTATTTACAAACAGTATAATACGATTCGCAGTGTTCAAAGACAGTAAAGTTTCGTTTCACGCTCAACTCGGCCCATGTAATATTATATTTTCCTGAGTAATATTATAACTGTATAAAATATCGCTAAATTTTAAGAAATTTATGGTTTTCTGTGTGTGTGTGGGGGGGAGGTGTTACAATTTAGAACAACGATTTGTCAGTGTTTCATAATAATTATGTTTAAATCATACATTATGATATTTTACGGATGTTGCTCGCAAATCGTATATTCTACAAAAACGGGAACAACGTCAGATTTTTAAAATCCCTCGTAGTCTAAAAGTTACATCATGTCCATAAAATACTAAAATATATGATTAATATGCACATAAAATGTCAAGTTAATAAGAGATTATTTTATTTTGATTTTGTACTGCAGTTACCAAAAATGAAATAAATAAGAAAATTCAGTAATTCGCAAGTGTAAATGCTGATGAAATGTAGCGATAAATTTCACGTTTCATTTTTATTTTTAGGCTTGGAAAAAAACCAATAATTTCTGTATCACTTTTCTTCGTATCAATAAGTGAGTAAATTAATTTACCTATCTTAAATGTTTTACTAAATAAACACCAATTGGTGAAATAAAGTTTTATGAGTTTATAAATGTATAAGTTTTACACTCACAAATGCCATCAATGTAAGGTATATCAAACGTCTTTTACATTTTTAACGTGATCCATTGGTGGACGAAACGTTAATTGTAGATTAGTAATAAAACGAATATTACGATGAGTGATAAGATGGGAGGAAGGGTAGAAGGAGGAGAAACAAATAAATCTCAATAAAGAGTCACAAGAGTAAATAAAGGAGAGGTGCACCCTGTAAAAAACTTTATAAAAGGTCATAGGACGCGATAGCTCGGGCATAATTTAATGGCCTAAAATGTAGCCAGCTAAATGATCATAATACAACTAAACCATCAATGATCTGGAAACAAACAGGGAAGAGATACTGAGGTGGTTCAAAAAATGTAATAAGACGTGGTTTAGGAATAAGGAAGACTAGGAAAGTTTAGGAGTGAACAACTAGAGAAATATAATTCAAGATCGGGAGAACTGTAGGAAGATTTTGATGGGTGGCCAAATATCTTGTCAAATAGTAGAAGCCAGCAGAAGAAGAAGCAATTAATATTCATTTATTTATTTTTTAACATTGTCCAAGACCAAATAATATTATTTAATTCATATAAATCCATCATTAAGAACTATAGTGTCTATGGCAGTTTAATAACTCGCTTGAATTTCGATTTAAATGCACCTTGTGTTTAACCCTATATACTGTAATATTGTATATTATACACAGTATTCGTCTACCCACTGTGTATGTGCATAGTATTATTGTTAGGCGTCGTTAGATGTTTACATTATAATATAATGTTCTAAATCACACACGTTCAGTCGAGTTGGAATTCGGTCGGGCAAAAAGGTTTTTTTTCGTTTATCGCAGTTGGACGAGGCCGACGGGACTAAACTTGTTAAATAATATGATATAACGAGGGTGGTATACGCGTGACATGTTGCCTCGCGTGTGACGAAGGTGTTACGGTGGTTTCGAGCTTTAAAAATAATATTATATGTACTCGTATACGATATATTATTATGCCATATTATATGTAGCAAAATGAAAAGTTTTTTTTTTAGGTCTACGACGAAACACGAGTTTTTTTCCCCGTCGTCCGTTACGAATTTTAGCACCAAGGATAAAAACACAATATAACATATAATATTATGCATCACTCGCATTTTGTGAGAGCTATTTTTATTACTATGATTATTTTTTTCCTCACATGCCAAGGTAGATAACACTAAGACGAGTCCGCGGATGCGGAATGATGACGAACCATTCCCGTCGCCGTCTGGTGATGGGCAAAATGTGTACTAAATGCGTGGTACGCCTCGTTATGTCATAAACCTACCTATTATACACCTATATAGGATTACCGATCGAAACAATTGCTGTGTGTGCCGCACTATACATACATACATATCGTTGTTATTTGCTTGTGGTGTTTTTCTATTTATGAAGGGTATAGGTATAACAATATTTATACGCATAGTGAGTGAGCGAGGAGAGGAGAGAGAGAGAGAGAGAGAGAGAGAGAGAGAGAGAGAGAGAGAGAGAGAGACAGAGACAGAGACAAAGAGAGACAGAGAGGATAGAGGAGAGACACAGAGAGAGAGAGACAGAGAGAGACAGAGTGAGAGACAGAGACACAGAGGGAGGACGTGACCGTATTTACACATGGTACCGGAAACGTTTCCGGGTAAAAAAAACTTTCATGCGACAATATATTAAACGGCGTGGGCCACCATGCGTTTTCCCGTGCAGTATTCCGGGAAAATGCAAAAACACGGTGACCCGTCCAAGTTATAGACTAATCTGCAGATGACCGGAAAAAAAATCGAAGAGTTTTCCGCCACCAGCAAAAAATAAACAGTTCACCAATCGGTCGCTGTGTGGGCACGACGCGTGTTTGTACATACCTATACCGGCGTGGTACGACGTGACTTTTTGATCTGCACCAATATTGGTACACTTTGCACACATGTACCATTGTGTACCTCTAACCAAACACGACGACTCGTAGAGCGAACGAATGAATTTTTATATAATATGTATTTTTCAGTCGTACGACTGACCGCGCGCGCCGTGTTTTCGTTGCCGCCGATAAAACGTCTAAATCGAGTTAATGTTTTATAGGGCATGATAGAAATTAGATTTTATAACTACGAGTAATGCAATTAAGAGTGCACTTTAACATTTTCAAACGCAGAATTTTTAGCTGAATGATTGTATTTCTCTGCAGTAGCCTCGGTCGTTTCCGGTGCCATTAAATTGTGTAATCAGTTTATATCGTGCGGTTTATGTATGTATTATACTTTATACGATCCGTGTTTCGGGTAACATAAAATAATATTATAATATTATTAATATAAAATAAACGATATCAATATTACAATGCGCTACATTGTTTAGAACTTTTAGTTTGACTAACCACCCTATTGTGTTGTATATATTCCCCACATATTATGAGCCTACCTATGTAGGGTGTCCCGCGAGGATTTACCCATTGCGATATCTTATGAGATAATAAATATATTATAAATCTGTTTTTTTTTTTATTAAACTCACAGAGACAAGGACTACATATATTTTATTTTTTTAATTTAATTACATTGTTTGGTATAAAAGTTATCATTTTATTTTGGAAACAATTAAAGATATCCATTTCATAGAGTTTATTTTTGTGAACATGTGTGACTTACATTTAATTTTCGTTGATCTCATGATTTTTAATAACTTTTTTAGCTTATAGGTATAACGGCAAAAAACCAGTTTTTGTTCGGGCACACACTGTATTAAAGGAAATTACACGTTCGGTAGTAATAAAACGTACTCAAACGGTGATGTATTAATCGCAGTGCAATTAAATCACTTGTAATGTAACCACACACAACCCTCAAAGCTGTCGTATAATTTTATGTTTCGTGTCGTTTTAATATACTTAAGTAGGTATTACCTGTATAAGACTAAATTATTACAAACAACTCGAGCTAGGTGCTTTTGTCGTTGTATGTGGTAAGTGTAGAGTATCTATATATACTACACAGCGGGTATCTTTCGTATACTAAACGAATTCTTCCCAGCTGTGATTATACAACATTAAAGTATTTAAGGAAGACGATGGATGGATCGCCCCATGGGTCTACATTTATGTGGGTATTTAAAGTTTAAAAAAGTCAAGTTGATTAATGTGAGACGTCGACACGACGTACCCTTCCGCGACTCCGTACCGATGGTTGTATTAATAAAAATTGTAATCGCCCTTACCCCCCTCCCCAAACAAACCATTGCCGATGTTAAGACTTCAGATGCACTACATAGATTACACATATTATAGTTAACATAATAACTGCAGCACCTTTTCGACCCGTGTCAGCAAAAAATTAGTGGTAACGATCGGTTAGCCCATCCGCAGACTGCGGGATCTCATCTATATACATAGTATATTTATTTATAGTTCACTTATCGTTTTCGCGAAGTTTGCGAGAAGTTTTTTAATAGTTCTAGAAGTTCTCACGAGTATAGTAGTAAATGCGGTGTGTAATATTCTGACAATGCGTAGTAATGTTTAGGAACTAACTTAGTGTGTTCTCATAATACGAGCGTTCATTCGTGAATTTACAGCGTACTAGTTTAACAGTTGAATCAGAATCTTAACACACGCCGTTGCACATCAACAATTTTGGCGCTTATTATTTTGTATAATGTGGCCAATGAACACAATCGGTTTTGTCACCACGCAGGATGAACTGCTTAGTCTTTGGCAGCTATTCTGATATGTTGTTGTGAATGGATACAGGCGATTCATCAAACACGTGCCAGTAACAACTATTTATTGTTACTTGATAGTCGTTTAATTGTTTTATGTAAGTACACGGGTTCGAGTAATTGATAATCATATACTAATCATATAATTGTATCATACATACTTACGATGTAATTTATGACCAGACATATTGGATAGGTACGTTCGTGCTCTTTTTCAAAAGTATGTGATATGCATAGTACAGATACGATTATGATAAGTAGATAGTTTATTTTATTATTTATTTTTAATAGACGGGCATGATGCTCCATAGTGCCAACGTTTTATTTTATTTATGAACGCTAACTATATCATGGATATCCAAGAGCCAGGCAAGGGTAAGACTGGGAAAGTACTCCAATGACCAGGTATTTTACATTCCACAACATATCGAAAATGGTTTTGATGAGAAAAAATATCAGGAGCCTATAAGCGTGTTTGTGGACATCACTGGTGCTTAGGTTAACGACAGAAGGTATCTATTAAAAAGAAAAATCTACTACATGAGATATATTATCCAATGATAACTTTAAGCTCGCAAATATAATATAATAACAATACTTTTAAGTAATAAACGTTTTTAATTTGTCTAAGTTTTATACTTTCAGGGGAGGCGCAGCAGATGGGGAAATCAACGGAATAGACTCCCCGGAGCCAGCGTGCCATCTCCGATCCTCTTTAACATGTACACCAAGTCAATATTAAAATTACGTAAAATAAATAACCTTCGTACTCACCACTGTCATATCCTATAATACATAATATACATTTTTAATTTAAACTTAATTTCTAAATTTAATCTATACACATATAAAAATGAATGTCTGTCTGTCTGTATGTCCTTTATGCATTCCTAAACGGCTGGACCGATTTTGAAGACATTTTTGTGCGTGTGTTTGAGTGGTTCCCTGGACGGTTTAGATTCACAATCGGACCCGGTAGTCCAACCCAGGGGGTGCTCAAACAGGGACTTTGAGATTTACAATGGAAATGTTTTTTTTATAAATGGTTACTATTGGCTATAGGAGAAATAATTAGTATAAATTATAAATTATTTTGTATATTGGTTGCCATTGGTCGATCGGGCCGATCAGGTACAAGCATGCATCAAATACAACTTTCGAACATTGCCTACCAAGGTGGCTGAGTTTCACTAAAAGCCACTCGTCGCGTCGACGTGATATGATGCAGTTGCACATTGCCCGTGATTCGACGTAGTCGGATTGCTTACCAGGGTTACTGAGTTGCACTTACCGCAGCGAATTACACCCAAAAGGAGTTGAACAATCACAATTTTTTTTTAAATGTCGTCATTTTTTACGGGAAACGATAAGTGCGAGGGATCAGCTAGTATGTTTATAAATTCTAGTATCTAGTTAGATGAGATAATACTTTTATAAAAACAATAGTGGTTAAATTTAGTAATATTTTATTTTATAACGAGATGGTCAAAGTCAAAACCAGTCGTAGTTCACACATTTTTGCAAGCTTGTAAACTAAAATTTGTGCAAGGCTTCACCAAGGCCAAATGTCATTAATTTTTCTAAAACTTTGATGGTAAATTTGTCTTAAAAAATTTTTAGTAATTTAATAAATCAACCACCAACATTTTTATAAAAGTATTATCAACTTTATAATGTAAAATAAATATCAGTGGGTTGGTATAAATTATAGCATCACAAAAATAGATAAGTTTCATGCATATAGTGTAAATAATAAAACATGTACAGATTTTTTTGATTGTTGTTTTTTTCCGTTACCACAACATGATTAAAAGAAAAAGAAAATTTTTATATTTGCTACACGTAAATAATATTATGTTTCCCATTTTATATTGTCAATCACCATGGTAATAATATGTTATAATATTATATTATAATTTATAGCTCGGGCCACCCTCGAAGGGTTGTAATAATGTTTATAAATGCGGGAACACGTATTAAAATATTATAATACGCATATTATTATTTGAAGATGACCGACAACAATTTATAATTATTGGGAACATTTAAAACGAAAAAATTACAAAAGTACGACACGCGGAGACAATTAGACACGTCTGTCGCCGTCTTATTATTTATATAATTTAAATATCTCACTAGCCAAAAAAAAAAAAAAACTTTTAAGTATCTGCGGGGCATACCTAACTATTACTTACAGGCAGTATACATATACATTTTCGTAAATGTCTGTTATACAGCGGTTTCGCTCTGCGTAGTTATGGTATACAATATTTATATAAATTAAGTTAAATGCACGTGAATATATTATGTAGGTATATACTGAAAACGTGATTACTACTATCGGGATGTATACATATATTATGCTTGATAAATTAATTATGTTTTATCGCAAACTATTAATTAATGTTTTAACACGATAAAATCATTTAGTACAAAACAGTTATTAGGATTAGTTTATAAATTACGGATATTCTTCTTATATACAATATGTATATAATGAGCAGCCAACGCATAATGAAAAGGCTGAAATATATAACCCTTATATTTATGCAAACAGTTAAACCGTGGGATCCGGTGGTATCTTAAAATAATATTTAATGGACGCGCGGACCACGGTTGTCGGAAGCATAATAATACAAGGTGTAATAGGAAGACTTGAAGAAAAAAAAATGACGCTACTTAAACGTATGACAACAATTGTCAAAATTATACGATTGGTAAATATAATTAAAGAAATATGCTCATGTCAGAAAATTCTCAAAAAAAAATATTTTGAAAAAGTTATTACCTACGTTCTAAATTTATTTAATCAAAAAATTATTGATGTTTTAAAATATTCTAAAAAATAAACTACTTGACTTAGATAAATGTTTTTAGTATAAAAATTGTTCTTATAATGAGATTCACAAATTGGCTACCTATATTTTGAATATATCCAAAAAAATTTTATCTACATTTTTTTATTTTTTATTTTCAATGTTAAAAAATAAAAATAATTTTTTGTATAATATATGTGTAACGCAAGTGACCATAAATTATATATAAAAATAAAGTTTTAAATATTGATTAGAACAAAAGTTATTCCAAAAATCAGTTCTATCTGTTACACCCTGCAGCATACATATTACACATTAATTGAATTGATTAAATTAGTGTTACCTTTTCGAACGAAAACCTTAAAAAAAAACTATTTTATATAATTATTATTGTAGTCGATCGTGATTTATTCTATGTATCGTACCTCTATATATTATACGCGTATTTCGTTCGAAAAGTCGCCGCCGTGATAGTGCAACCGCTATCAACGCTCGACGGGATATCGTTAATGTATATTTCGCATCATAAATAGTTTTTTGGGAAGCTGATCACGATTTTAATTAAAATAACCCTTTTCTCAGATTCATCGAAAAAAAAAAATGGTGCGATACGGCACGCAATGCGACCGACCGGGGTAAGGGAGTTCAGCTGTAATAATATTATATTTGCAGCTAGAAGTGAATTTGTCGGACGCCCTACTTTAGTATAACCGTTTGCAGTGGCGCACAATGACAGAAATCATATTATACGTTTCGTCGTCCACTGTCTCAGTTCGACTGGTGAGCGTATTTTTCACGAAAATATTATTGCGCCACAGCTCAAAAACTTAAACAAAATACACGTTGTACTGTATATAGAAGTGCTCGACTTGACTTAACGACGGTGTGTGTGGCTGATATAATATGGTACAATAGTGGACAAACGGTATTTACGGGCCACGCATATTGTTCTTCGATTCTTAAGACCGTTTAAAAATTACGTTTTCTGTTTACTTGTTTATGGGATTTTTCGATTGCAGAAATTTAAATTGTATTAAAATATTTTTTTAAATTGTTAAAATAAAATAATACGCATTATTATTACAGCATTAAAAGTGTTTATTTAATTCCATCGAAGAATATATTGTATGATTTTGTAAATCGTAGAACGTTTTACAATGGTTTGTGATCATCAAATTTAGAGCATCATAATAATGTGGTGAATATTTCTGATCGGTAATTTTAGGTGAACGATTAAGGATATATTATACAGTTTTGTCAGAACTACCAAGAACACTTAAAATTCACAAAGAACTCACCGCTGATCCGAATAACTAATACGGCTGAGAACGAATTTACGTTCGACGATATCATATTATTATTATTTAATTGGCCTATAAAACGATGCAGCTCGTTGTAATTTTTTGAACTGAAAATTAAGTGGAACGAAAAGTAATCAGAATAATAATAATATATATATTGTTAAAATAAGTTATTATAAAAGTATATAAATAATGTGTGTAGTACGTAATGTTCAGAGTTATAGTCATAAATTATAATAATAATTATAACCTTAAAAAAATATATTACGAGTATATAAATAATAGCTTAATAAATAATATGAAGTTTTAATAAGTTGCCTATAATTTATGTCAATTCCCGGATAACATAAACCAACATTATATTATTCTAAATATTTAAACAAAATATTATACTAAATTTTTATTCTACTATATTTTGGCTTTTTTATTTTCCTATAATTCTTTGTTTTGGCTTCGTTCTATCGTAGCTCTCCACCACTCTGAAAACTCATCTTCAACTTCTTCACAAATTAAAAATAATATACCAAAAACTACTTCAGCCACTTTTCTAGGTAAAATTTTACTACTTACTAGACTTTTTATGTACATTTTCAAATTATTGATTTTTGCCATCTATTTATCTAGGCCTATAAAAATTATTAAATATAGCAACGTTGAAAAACAAATTTGCTTCCTCACTCGTATAGTAGTATTATACCGACTTTAGGTACCTACTAATACGATAAGTAAAGAAATCTTTTTACGCCTACTTCATCGGACAACTGCTGTTTTTTATTTAATTTATTTTGAAATCCTTTTTAATACAATAAAAAGTAATCTTACTCATTCTTATATTTAAAATGTACCTATTATATTATATTTTAAATACATAACAGTACTAATAATAATAATAATAATAATAATAATAACAATAATAATATTATGCGGACACATGCGGTGTAAAATCGTTATTTCATCGCCGTTATTTTTCGCTTTCTTATATTTATTATTTCATGTTTGCTAGTGAGCTGTAAACATTTCCGAATAACCAATTTCGCGTATACAACAGATACGAATATGAGATCAATACGTACGGCACAGCGGTCATTTATTATGATTTTTTTTCCTCCGATGCCAACGCTCTCGCGGAAAAATACAGTCTGACATATCAAACTGACGTGTTTCTTTTACGTCGGATAGATTTATTACGCGGCGCAGACTTAACCGGTAACACACTCGCTTATACACCTCCTATAATGCACAACACACACATCATAGATTATAGGTGCATCGTACACCTATATAACTACGTTTGTTTGTTTGTTTGCGTTTGTGTTTCTCCATCAACATTACCTATAACATCGTGTGGGTATATTGTATAAATATATAAATATTACATAAAATAATACACCGCACACTTTGCGCACTCCTGAACCACGTTTTACACCATTGTCAGAGGCGTGCACTGCACTGGGTGGGAGGGTGATAAAGGTGTCACATCTCCCCTAGGCTTATTTTTGTCACGTAAAATATATAATAAACTGTAAAGCAACGAAAGTAAAAAAATTCACCGCTTTATAACGTGGTCTGGGGATAGTAAAAAATGCACACCTTCCCCCTCCCCCTTTGAAAAAGTAGTAGTATGCTATTAGATATTTTTCCTTTTGGAAGGAAAATTGGGGAATCATGGATATGTTTTTGGGTTTAAGTGCGGTGAAAAATTAATATTCAGTACCATGCTACATTTTGTTAGGAAATTAATTTAATTTTTTTATTTTGTTGGTTTGCGTTTCAATGGAAATGAGCAAAGCGTTACGAAAATTGGCCTCGCGAATATCGGTTGGAAAAAAAATTTGTACCCAGCCCAACAATGTCTTGTCTATGTTAAAAATTCTGAGCCCGTGACCGAGTCCATTATCACTGCTGCAGTATTGTGACTACAAAAATTCTTCTGTCAATGTATGACAGATAAAGATATTATACAAAGCCCCTTTGCACGGTCAACGCTATTCGGTTGACCTAGCTAGTACCTACGCGTTGTATAATGCACAATATTAAATATTATTATGAAACAATATCGAATCCTCGTCCGTTATCGTAGTCTGATAACTTTCATATTGATTAACAGGCTCTAATCTCGACAGCCGACTCACAACTGTTATGTTTAAATCCCTTCGACTCTAAACACACCGCAAATGTGTTTAATATAGTGTATAATATTACAATATGTTATGGACTTCACAAAGTATGAGGGACTAATAACATTATGCTAATCGGTCGTAATTGATATACAGTCGAATTAAGACTCATGGTGGTTGTTATACATTTACGTAACAACTTCAAAGTATATATTATGGTTAAATAAAACGATATATAGTGGCTCAAATAGTTTTAAGATAGTTTAGAATGTTAGTAAACAATATTATTATAATATTGCTGTCGGCGATTTAAATGTATTCAAAGTATTATTAAATTGTGATATTTAAAAAATATTAGATTACCATCTTTTTTTTATTAAACTCTTATACGCATATGATCCAAATAAAATTAATTTTTTCATAATAATATAATTACATTATAGCAGTGGTGTAGCCAGGAATTTTGTATGAGAGGGGGGGGGGCTAAGTATACAAATACAATATGTTTTTTATTTCCACTTTTTATTTTTTTTTTAATCTTGATAAAATTCTAAGGTCAACACAGTCAATGGGGGGGGGGGGCTATAGCCCCCTAGACTCCCCCCTGGCTACGCCACTGTATCATAGCCTATAGGTACTATGATAATATTCAACATTAGAATGTTAAACATCGGTAGGTACCAATTGTACCTAGATGGCTATAATTAAAATCTCCCAAAATGATATTATAATGAAACATGTATACCTAATTTAATAATTTTCATAGGTGGGTCGTAAGTGCTACCTATTAAAACCTATGACGGACTATGTAAAAGCATTGGTTAAATATACAAACTATTTACTTTATCTAATGGTATAAGTAAATAATGTGACTATAATATTATATTATGATTTATGACAATATATAACATAATAGGTAATACGTATTATTTTTTCTATAATTATTTCTTTTACATACAACATTTTTTGAAGAAAATTACATATTTTCTATTTTTTTTTTTACCGTTATAGTGTTTTAAGCTTTTTACTCTTTTCGATGATAACATGCATTTTTCATTCCATATTCCGAAACAGACTATTTTTTGAGTTCATGTTTTGAACGATACAAATCACATTTTTGACAAGAAGTTTATTAGTTATAGTTATAGTATAACTTTAAATACTTGTAAATCATAAACTACTCGTCCAAAATTCGATTTTTGTTCATCGAAGTAGTTACTTCAAAACATACTCTGATTTGGAATAAGGAATAAAAATACATGTTGTCATTTATAATATGTAAAAAATAATATTTTTTTATGACGTTACCTATTTAGTTCGCGATGAAAAATTAATCAAGTTTTTTGTAAATTACCTATAATCGTGTCACTGTCGTCGGAGTAGTAATAGGTACTATACAGTAGTAGGTATAATATATTATATCATAATATTATAATAATAAAATAGGCGTAGTGCCGAGGTGTTCGTCGTCGCCGTCGGTGTCTGTATAATATGTATGGTGGCAAAAGTGGCGATGGTGGTTTGTTTTCATAACAATTACTATGGAAATGCGGTTTAAATTAAGACGTCACTTTAATGTGTCGGCGGGTGGACGACGAGAGGGAATAAACCATCTCGTGACTATATGCGCCGACGGCGCTTAAAAGTATTTTCATTGCAAACGTTCGCAGAGTGGTTAGAAGGATGATATTATTATTATTATTAAACAGAGCATGGCGACAGCGGTCTCGTTAACACACACACAAACACACACACACACACACACACACACACACTAGTACGAATGTATGACATTACATGTGTCTTCATAGAGCGTTTGTACGGGGAGGATCGTACGGTATTCCTCCCCCCCCCTCCCCCGAATTTTGGTGTCGACCATTTATGGGACATCGGGGAAAACATCGAGGACCAAGGTCGTGTGTGTGTGCATTATTTATATTATAATATTATAGAACGCAAACGTGAATATATTATTATGTTTACGTGTGTATATATACGACGGTTGGCCGTGCGTGTCAAACACAGGCGAAACGTTTAATCCTAGGCGAATTGCTTCCGCGCCGCCGCTGAGATTTGAAACGGTTGTAAAATTCGTATTTCGCAAAAACCAAAAGGATTTTAAAGGCTTTCCCGTTTGTATTACTATTATTTTTTTTTTTTTGTTTTATCTTTCTCGTAGACAGTTGTCTTAAAAAACGGACATGATTGCGTTTATTCAAAAAAATAAAAAAAATAAAGAAAAAAAACATTCGAAAAGGTTAGGAATCTTGAATAAAAAAAACAACAACTACAACAACAACGTCATATAAACCATCGCCGAATTCGTTCTTTTTATTTCCGCCGATTTAAATAGACAAATAAAATATATGGGTTGGTGAATAATTACAATTATAGGCCCTTATTTTTTTTTTACGATACGTTTACCTAACTATAGTATTTAACGTACCTATCCTACTTATATTCTAACGTGAACCGCATACGTTTTTTCAATCAAAAGTCAACATAAAGGCTTTATATAATAATATTATACGGTTGACGGACGTCGTAGGGGATGTTAAAAATAATAATTGACTGTTGAACTGCCCAAGTTTTAACGACAAAAAATGCATAAAACGTACAAAATATCGACTCGTAGTCTGCAAACGCGCGTATCCATTAAATCGACCTGTATAATAATAATAATATATGTGTAGCTATTTTTTTTTTTGGATTTAACAAGGCGTTCAAAAAAAGTGCTCGAATAAAATACTTATTTTAAGCACATCCATCAATGTTTTCTATGTAAATGTAAAGTGTGCGTAATAAAGGAATATACTTATAATAATATTGCAGTAGGTATTTGAATAAAAGCTTACCACATGATTGAGATAGCAATTTTCGGGGTAAGGAGTTGAGTGCGTCCTTAATCGATAAAATCATAAACCGTGAATAGGAAATAATAATACTCTGCTTACAAACTAGTAGGTACGCAATATACTTAAAAGTTACAGCATATAAAATATAAATACGTGTAATATCAGGGTGATCGTTAAGCGTGAAAACGAATTTGTGTGTCGACCTCCCAATTGACTATAATAATTTATATATATTATATGGGTAAGTACCGATTAATAATTCAGAGGCAGGTAAATATCGTCCGACAAGAATTTTATATATTAACATAATATAAATATAATATACGTCCCCTCCTCCCGATTTCGAGCGGCTCTATAATGTATTCTAGTTTTTCATTAAAAGAACCCTTTACGAATACTGAATTTTAAAATTAAACTGCACGTTAGTAACGTATGACCGAACGTTGCATTTTAAGTAATGGGAATGCATTAGCATTTGAAATTATTAATGCCCGCGTAAAAGCGTTAGCTTGGAGTTCAGTAAAGCATTTTTTTTCCAGAGCATTTGATTGTGAAATAAAATAATCTATTCTTATAGTAAACGTGAACAATACCAAGATGACCTAGGCAGTAAATTATTAAATAAATTACAAACAGCAAACAATAAATATTCGCATCATGTTTATTTAAAGTTAGTACCTACAACCTACTTATAGATAAGTAGGGTGGCGTGATAATTTTTCCTATGTATACATAAACATTATTTTTCAGTAATTCTGCAGAGACCTTTTGTTCTAAGGTCTAAAATTAATCTTAAATGAAATATTTAGGTACTAAGAATAATATATCATTAACAAACATAATATAGCTCGTCGAGTAGTTAAGTTCGACCTAACCTAACCTAACCTGAGAAGATTTTTTCTTTAGTCAGCAGGAGGATGATTTGATAAAACTATGGTCATAACTAATATTATAGTTGGTGGTAGGACGATTTTGATTTTAAACTAGGTCATAACTACCTACTAGGTTTTTTTTTTTAGATGTTAATTGCTAAAAGTATATCCGTCTTGCCCATTGTTGTATAATATGTATGCAAACAGAAGTTCGGAACACTATTAGTTGTTATAATTGACTTACATCAACAATGCCATTTGGTAGGTTAGGTTAGGCTAGGTTAGGTTAGGTTATCGATATTGTACAGTGTCCACAAATTACTACTATAGGTATACATAATTAATCAATACATATAACTCGAATTCAAGTATAGTCAATATATTTAATATAGTTAGTAAACAATATACAATATAACAATAATTCATATTATAAAAAAGTTATGTCGGAGTAAAATATAGTAGCAATCTAATTATCGTGTAATATATATAACTCTAATTTAGGTATCAATAATATTATTAATACTATTGTCTATTATTCACTTACATTAAAAACTTTTAATTCTAAAAATAATACTACCGTAGTCCATCACAGGACAAATATAATTATCGGAAACTAAATTTATTATACTTTCATACCTATTATTGATTATTAACTACTATATATTGTATGCTAACTCAATTGAAGGTTAATTAAAGTTATAAATATCATATTATAATAATTTACAATAGTTATTTTGCTGCTCTATATTTCACATTGATGACATTAATTTCTCCATGAGATATATGTATTTTACTGACGATAATATCACTATTTTGCTATATATTAGTTACGTGCTATTTTGTTGAAATAAATATTTAGAAAAACGCATATCGTCATTTTGTGGAAGTAGTATGGTTGATTTTAAAATTGTACTACAACACGTTAGCACTTTTGAAGTCAATTTACAAATTAATATCCTCTACAGTTTTATCGGTGTTGACGGACGTGAGTAATTAATTACTGATTTATTATAGAACTTCGTTCTACTACAACGTATTGTGGTAAAAAAAAACCTATAATAATATTATTAACATCAATTAATTTAAGCGATAAGTAGACGTATCTAACCATTAACACTATATGCAATATTCGTGAATAATTAAAAAATGTTCCATAGTTTTGAATCTAGCGTTTTTTTTTTGGACGAGGAAACCAGCATCAACGGGGTTTGTGGCCCGTAAGGAATTAACGTTTTGAAAATTGGTTGTCGAACCTGTCGGGTGTAATTATTATGAATATGGATGAACAAAATAAACAGAGGGGATGTGAGCACAAGGGTTTTAATAAGCATTAACTATAAATCGAAATGGAAATAGCAAATTGAGAAACAAAAGCCAGGGGTTTATTTCATAACTGGTCCTATCATATTGAAGACGCGCGGCCGTCGTGTTTAATTCCCATTTAACCGGATAAATTGCATTTAATGTGAACAAAAACCAATACCACCTGGTTTAACAGTCATCTGAGCAAATTCATTCGAATAACGATTCAAACTCAAGAGTGGTTCGTAAAATGTTTTTTTTTTATCCTTTATGGTTTGTAACACTACGTCCTTCGAGCAATCACTTTTTTAACGATTTTAATAATACTATTTTAAAAAATTACATTATAAACTTATTTGGTGAACATCCCACAGCTAGACGATGACGAAAACTATTTTTTGCACTTATCTTACCCTTATCGGAAGCTAATACAACTCAAATCTGCGAAACGATTATCCGCACTTACCTGCTGATATTAAACCTTTTATGGCAAAAAAATGAAATATGGACGTAATTTACTACGGTCAATTAGTTGACTGTAATGAATGAAAAAACAAATTACCACCCTTAAAACCGTAAATGATGTTGGGTTTAATAATAAATTGAAAATCACATATGGCAACAAAAAAGTTTTCCATTTATTCGGATAATTATAAACTAACAATAACGGTCCTCGTTACTTGAATGAAAACTTTTGTTGACCCGTTGAAATAGTCAGTTCCGTTTTTTCCCCATCTGGCACCGATTAAAATATTTTCTAGGGTAATTATAGCAACTATGGTACATATACTAAGTTATATACTATATTATATATATATATATATTTAGGTATCACAATTTAAAAAAAAAAAAATGAAGATACAGATTCTAAAATTGCAGAATGGGTGAAAAAGTTGATTTGAAACAACTGTTATTATAATGATTAGCAATACATTTTTTCCACAGCCGGAAAATCAAAGTGAAAAAAATATGGCAATTACTCCAATCCAAGAACTTGGCTTGTAAAAGTAAATTAAGAAAGTTGAACTTTTATTAAAGCGCGTACTTTTACGTTTCCACTTAGTTTTTGACTCTTCGTCTGACAACAGATATAGGGAATTGTATGGATGTTAGCCGGAGGTATATTGTACCACAATAAAACGGTATATACGCGTATACAACAATACTTGTTATCGGATCGATGTCCCAAAAGAGAAATGTGGCCTACGGCCCTTTGCTGAGAAAAGTTTCAAATTTAATCCATTAAACATGAAAAAAAAGACATGAGCAACTTTCTCAGAGCATATGTTCTATAACACGTGTGGTGTCGTGCATTTATGGACTTGGAAAGTTTACCAATGATTATTTATTAAGTTTTGGTTTTATTTTGAAAGCCATAATAATTCACTAAAACATTTTATTGCACTAGAAAAAAATATTAACACCAGCTCCGGCGTGTTAGCTATAGGTAACGAACAAAAACTGAAACATTAGAAATAAATTTACTTTTACTATTTTTAACCTTATTTTATTTAATACAATACCGACGACGACAAATATTGATTTTAAATGGAATTGATAGTAACAAATGTTTTTACCAGCTGCATATTTTTTTTTTCGGGTGCACGAAGTCCTTGGAATTTTAACGTTAAACGTAACTCGAGTTGACTGTGTAAAATAATAATATCGAACAGAGAAAATTGTTATATATCAAAAAGAAAAAGATGTACAAAGAAACAAAAATAACTAATTCAACGGTACTTTTAAGCGTTTGTAATTAAGATTGACATAATTAATAGCGTAATTTAAGAACCTAATGGTATATGATTTTTTTAAATAGATACTTTAAAGTCAAGCTATTATTTGGTAATCTTATTAAAAACTTGAGTTATTTTAATAAATAATTGTATTTTGATCACGACTACTAATCATCACTTAAATATTCTCAAAGTGAAACTTAAATTGTACACTAGTGTACATATAATAATAGCTACTACGGTAAATTCTATTTAGTATATTTATATTTGTAACTTTACCCTGTTGCAAGTTTGAAATTATATAATTTTAGACTCGAAGCGATCATCAAAAGTTGTACTAGGTAGACATATTGTAACTAGAAAAAAAATATAATAATCGTTACTCAACATTTTTTTTTATACTCTTTATTTCTTTAACATTTTTAATATAAAACATGATTTATTCATCAATTAATGAGCTTTGCTCATAATTTTTTTTGAGATGCGATGATTAATCATTTTCTGATGTAAAACGACAACTTTCATACCGCTAGAAAACTCGATTAATTGATAATCGAAACAATTGAAAAAAAATTTGAAAATAGTTCTTAGACTGCAGTAGGTATTATTTTAAGCACAAATTACGATATTTAAACGGTAGTCGAGTACCTACCTAAAAACAGACGGTCTACCTTTTTAATTAAACATATTCTAATAAAAAATGTAATATTAAGTTTATATTTAAACTTAACATAAGACAATTTATTTTGTAAACGTTTTAATTTATAGATGACGTGCCAACTATAAGCTATTAAATTTAAATTAAATGTCTTCACCGTGTTGCTCCTTTAGAAAATGAAATACATTTTGTTTTAAATGAAAATAAAAGGTCAACGTAGCGATAATTGTATTTTTATCGGAGGTAAAATAAATATTTATAAGGGTGACATTTTATATACATGCAGGTTATTTCCATAGAACTTGTACTTAGTACTTACATAAGTGTTACATTAAGAAAAAAATCAAAATTTTTATTATATTTTTCCTGGTAGTTTTTGGAATTTATAAACTGTTTGATAGCTGTATGTTGTTAAAATTCATAAGATAATTATTTAATATTTTTATCCAACAAATAATAATAAATTATTATTTCTTATTAAAATTGTTGTTCTGTGAAATAATACATATTATAATCGTAAATCATAACATAATGTATTTTCACAAGAGTAGGTATTGTGTTTTATGTATAGATTATCAACTAATATGGTTTGACAGTTTCTTCTCATTATATACAGATTGTGTACTTACCTATTTAACAGGTTGACCGCCATGAGACCCTTTTTGGGCTCTCACCCCCTGACGCCACGGGGTTTTTTTTTCATAGGTTTACTCGGAAACAGTTTTGACGATTTAAACAAAAATGTATAAAAAAAAAACTAATAATGATATCTGCAAGCTTGTTATACCATCAGGAAGTGGCAACACTGTAACATTTTGAATCTGACTAGAAAATACTGATTATTGTGACTGTAATCGAACGGGGTCTCAATTATTAATACTAGTAATATTTTTGAGTACCCAAATAGTCTCCAAATCGATTTTAAGTAACTTGAAAAAAAAACCCGTGGCGGTCAATCTGTTAATTGTGTCTTTTCAAAGTGTTGCGAGTTCAACGAACGTTATTGAAATGAATAAGTAAGTAAAGAAAAATATTTTATGTGTCTTGATTAAAATAATTTGTATAAATATTCGTCTAATCGAATATTTATTTATCAAATAATTAAGATTTTACTTCATGGTAACCATTTATTACAACTCGAGTACTTATTATAATGTCAATCAACACGCATTTCTTGAATCATAAATATTATGTAAGCTTTACGAATCGAATAAAAGCATAATATATGATATTATAATGTTTGCATTGTATCAGTTTGCTCGTTAACTTAAATTCTGATACACATAAAGTTCACAGGGGAAATCATGTCAAAGGCGTTTCACAAAAATCTATTAGAGTTAAAATATTCACGAGGCACCGTAAATGCAAGTATTACAATTTTGGTAATGACAAAAGTTTTGTACCAGCCAAAACGAATGTTTATAGCACTAAAGGTAAGTACTATCATCACTTTTGCAAAACACTTTAGTGACAGGAATTCTATTTTGGTGTACATATTATATATAATGATAGTGTTTAGATAATTAATTTTTTTTACATAAATATACTTTATTTATTGAGTAGATATGTGTTCAGAATATAACAGTTGGGTTTTTGGTATTGGTATTTGAAACCGAAACAACTTGTATAGAGCAAGAGTACCTAAAACGTGTAAAAACGTTATTTTAAGTAAATATCAATTATTTTTTTTTGTATGAAATGTTTCACTATTATTTCTAAAATCGATACCTACAAAAAAAAAAAATAATATGCAAATTACTTTTATTCACTATTTCGTTAATTTAAATAAATATACCGAATACATTATTTTCGAAATATTTGAATACCGATGTGTTTCGAATGGTAAAATATTTCATATTTATTTGAATACGTAAACTAGGCATCCATTACAAGTCGACTAAACATTTTTTTATACAATTGCTTCTGTAAAAAAGAAACGAAGGACTAAATTCTTTTTGTCGAATATTAGCCATTCGTATACACATATTGTTATGTATGAGTATTGAGCAGTTTAATAATAATACTATTGTCTATTACAGTACCTACAACTGCAGTGCTATTAAGTAAATGTTATTTTATAGTAACTGATGTTATTTATCGAGTCAACTGTAAGGGTCAGCGCTGTGGTATTAATTGTATTAGTGTATGTATTAGGTTAATTTTCGAACAATTCGGTTGTGTCCTACACTTAGTAATAATTCATATCCACTTTCACCTAGCAGTATATTACTGTCTTGGCGATTTGTTCGTGGCCGGGACGAGGATGATGGTACTCGGTTGCCAGAAAGGGAGGAAATAGCCATTTGCAGACTTGATTTATCGAACGCCCGTGGAAGGGGTGGTTTCAACTTGAAGGATAAAACTTTTTTGAACCATTAATTTTGGTAGGTTTAATCTGAAATAATGACTTGACCGGTCTGGGAGTTTTCAAAACTCTGATTGCAAAGGAGATAAATGAACGGCTGTTGAAAGTTTACATATTAAATATTCCTGGAATGTCAGGTCAGAATAAGGGTAGGTATTGTTAATCGTGTCACAAATACTACTGCTATACCTAACGTCACTACACAGATTTGATTTACCCTTTCACTCCTCAGTAGTCCTCCCAAATCCTAATAGTCCTAATCTATTTATCTATGTGTCGTGCATCATTGCTAATCATTTTACTATTATGGCCGTCTTGTTACAAATAACAATTAATAGTACGAGAATCGTATAGTTAATAATAAAGTTACATTAGCCAGGTAACTAGGTATATATATTTTGATAACACTTATCTATATTATCTAAATTTAGTACCTACCTGGGTATAATAATAATTATACAGACCTGTCATCAATATATTTTATTATGAGGAGTTAACACGTCATGTAGACTATGCGAGGACTATTACATTAACTGTGAGCTAAATATTTTATAGCATAATTAACGTTCAGTACGAGTATATTTGCTATTAGGTATATAATACAATATTATTTATACTACAAAATAATAAATTTTCATAATAATATATTGTAACAATATCGATGTAGAATGTGTTGTCTCTTTATAATGGAAAATTATAATGTGGTATTCTAAATAAACGATTACCTAATTAGTTTGTTTAGTTAAAAATAATTAAAATAGGTATCTGAAAATAGTGTAAATCTCAAATTTGTACCGACGTGTGGGCAAATAAATAACGTCTTTTGAATTCGGCCTTTGTAAAATTTGTGACCATCCACGCAGTTTAAAGTTCGGGGTGTAGCCCACGGCGTGTTTTTGACTGCCAAAAACGTATATTACCTATATTGGTGTTATTGCTGTTGTTATGAGAACGGACGAGCTCAATTGGTACATTATTTTTTGACCTACAATCGATTTTTATCTTCTCGTCGAACGCGGTAATAATATTACGGTTATCAAAATAGATGGTAAACCGATTAGTTTGTATTAAAATCGGTACCTACTGCGGTCCCGATTTTAACAGTTACGAATAATGGAAAATTAATAAACTGGAAATGCGTCGAATCGGATGTATTACACTTAATAATAGTATATGCCTACGACGTACCTATATAAAACAGACGGGTGGAATAATATTATTATGACATAGGTATTCACCGGCTGTAGTTGTTATTGGCGATTGTAAACTCTTCCGATTTTAATGACCTCTAAACTCTCCCGATGGTCAACTCTCCTGGGTCTACTCCAGTAAAACCTGAGTACCTGACGGGTACGTGTAAACTCTCCCGAGGCTGTAATAACTTTGTCTATACATTACAATATTTAATGTTTACAATGATATACGAACATAAACGATATTATTGCAATTGAATAAACGTTTGAATTTCATTTGAAAAAAGTAAATTATTTAAATTATAGTAAATAATAAAAAAAAAAATAATAATTCCTAATTTAAATCAATCTCAAATTAAATTAATATTTTAAATAACTTAAGTTGTTCATTTTTGGTCTGTACAATCTATAGTCTTAAACAACTCGGGAGAGTTAACATAATTCCTTCTGGTAAACATGATGTTGACCCGGAAGAGTTTACCATAGAATCGGAAGAGTGATTTTAGTATCTACTTGTTAGTGATTGGCTATTAGTTATTAGTTATTACTTATGTGTTCAAATAACAACAATTTCGGCCATTAATATTTTTATGAAAAAATCGACCGCTTGAAACTTAAGAAGTATAAGTTTTGTCAAATTTATACTAACGAATATTTTGTGTTCAGGGTACTTCTCGGTTATCGTATATATAATTATTATACCTACACGATTTTCAGTCAAACTCAATTATATGTTGTCGGACTATTCCACAGATTAACACTGCGTTACTACGTTATATTATTTTAAGACAATATTTTGAAATCCACCAAATAAAATAATATAAGTTGATCTTCCAAATAAATGTCAATGTATAATATGCTACCAAACTCCTGAAACGTGCATAGGTTATGTCATTTACCTATAACCTTCTGTTTTACAGAATTTTACAATACATTTTCAAAATACACGATTCCTAAGTATAATAATTTTGATTCGTGACCCACTACTCGTCTCTTCGTTAAAACACTAAGGAACATTCTATGGACAATTCACATCGATTTTTCTTTTCTTAGTAAATTTCAGATTTTTGAGGTGAAAATGAGTGTTTTACAGGGAATTGGTTTGTTGTCACTACTACCTAACCTTACGACCTAACCCGGTTAAACACTAGTAAATTTAGACTAAATTTGAGACGAATTAAAATTTGTTATATAAAACAGTTTAGAAAAAAATAATGTTAATTATTTACTCAGGTAAAACCCTAACCGAACTAAAATCCTGCGTACGCTACTGACAATAACAGAGCATTGAGTTTACCTTAAAATCGTTTATATGCGCAGTCACGATAATCGATAAGTTCCTATAGGTACCTATTATTGTTCCAATAATAATGTTATACTTCTCTGAAGGTAATATTATACTGTGTTAACATTTAATTGAAAACGGTAAGGGAAATAATAAAATTCAGAGATCGCAAACACTTCCGGAATATTACGTGTAAATTTATCGTTGATTATACATTTTTTTTATTACCTACAGTACGGGTTTTTATAAATGTCTGTTTCGCAATAAATCAGATGAGAAATCGGTCGAATTTTTGCAAAAAGGCTGATATAATAATTACATCCACGAGCGCACACTGACCTACGCGTCTACCTACGCGCAATATTTATGCCACAAACAGTGTGTCTACACATTAATCAAGTGGTGAAATTTATGGGATAGAACTGCTATGCAGCGGCGTATTATATAACTGTGTTTGTTCTGACCAATGAGAACGCGCGATTCGTTTAAGTGTTTGGCGACGAGCTCCTAATCTGAAATGTGGCTTTATTATGTGTTTGTCTCAGCCGTCCTTCACCGTCATCGCCATCGTAGGTCATTTATGAAATTTCCCACCATCGCGGTCCTTGACACACACGTAAATATGTCGTTAATCATATAGTACGAGATACTGATTATGATAACTGTTATCTAGACATCGTATGAGTTTGTTCTCCGTATAATATCCCCAATGTTTAACTTGTCGAAAAAAAAACCAGAGCTTAAAAATAAATAGATAGTGTGGCGTGTGTGTGTGTGAGAGAGATAGAGAGAGAAACAGAGTATATGGTCGGGAAAATTGTATATTGTATGATGTAATATGCACGGAAAGAAATAAAATATTAATAAAAATATATTTAAACTTTAGATATCTAAAAAAATATTCTAAATAATCTAATTCTTAAAGGATAACATAATTATAAAAATAATCGTAGTCATATTAATTCTTATCAAACAACTAAAGAAGGTAAAAAAAAATGTATTTAATTAAATACAGTAGACCACGATAACTCAAAGTTGAAGGTAGATAATAAAACCCCTACAAGATATGTATTATTCGAGATAGGTACCTAACTCAATTTAATCCAACCTAACCTCAAGAGGAATAAAAAACAAATCAAGTTTTCTAGTTTTTTGAGTTATCGAAGTTTGAGTCATTGCGAATTCACAATAGTTATGTGCCTACCTTTTATAATATTATATTTACCTACCTACGAATAAGTAGGATTCCTAAATAATATTATCTTATGTAGGTACCGCTTAAAGATAATACAATTATGAGATATTGCTTATATAACTAATATTTACCCTTCAGTCTATCCCCCCCACACTAAAAAAAATGAATTATTTTATAATCAAAATTAAAAGCTGTATATAATTTAATACATATAAACATGTTTGATTCGTTTTTTAATTAAGCATCTACATAGTGTTTGTATGACTAAAAATACTAAATTATAAAATTATACTGTATTGTCAATATGATTCTGAAAATCTGTCAGTCTAAACTGGATATTATTAAAATAAATATTAATAGTTATTACCAACCAAAACTGAAACATTAGTGCAACACTTTTTTTTTTTTTTTTTGATTTCTAGATTAAAAAGATAAATTATAGGTACATTACATTTTGTATGTAATCGTAACTGCTGCGTTCAAATATATTTCATTGTTAATAGGAATTTCTGAAGTATTTATTGCGTACTATACAATATGTAGTGAGATAAAAAGTCATGACCGCCATTTCAGTTATTTGTGTTTCTTTGTCGTCTGTATACGCATTATTGTAAATAAACAAAAATATATATTCTTAGACAATTATAATATTTTGAAATGCATCAGCTGTTTCAGTGTTTAACGAAATTTAAAACAAACGATTTACATTATTGCAATAGGTTTTTATCAACTTAATCCTATGATGTGATCTAAACCAAATAACTTGTATTGTTTTATACACGTAGACGCATTTATTTTTATCTTGAATTTTATTTTCTATGCTCTTGTTTTCCGTGTTGTCTCCATAAATTTGTGTTACAAAATTGTTAGGATATTTAAGTCATTTAGCATAATCTTTATATGTTTTTATTTTAATTATTTAATATGATATTATATTTTTACTGACATTGTAATTGTAACACCGCGGTATACTATGATATACCGTGATAAATACTGGTGTAGTGCACAATGCTACTATAAATATTATTTTAAATTACTTATTATTTTATTCTTTTTTTGTGACGTAGGTACGAGAAAATATTATCAAATACTTTTCAAAACGATAAATGTAAAAAAATCACTCTGTACATTAGAAAAATAAATGCATCAATACTACGGGAATTATCAATCATTATATGATAAGATAAGGTATTTAATGCAATTCGTATATTACTGTATGATAATATATGAAATATTTAATCATAACTTTTGTTAAAAAAAATATTAAAGTATTCTTAAAACATTATATTTAATTAGTTAAACAACGTAATTTTCGAGACTCAAATTTATATAGAATGATGATTTGAAATTATAATATTATAAAGCCAAGATTCACGACTGTTACAGTATATCGAACAACTAAGACAACAATATAATCACCAATAACCATGTGCCTAACTATCTTTATAGTTGCTCAAGGTTTTTGGAATTTACCATTAAACCTTTATTTAATATTTTACTTTTTATATACAAAGCAAGAGAAAATAAAGAGATCTAGACAGAGAGTGAGAGCGAAAGAGGGCGAGTGTGAGAGAGGGTATCTAGAAAGCTTAAAAACATTTAAGTGTGTAAATATTATACTCGTATAAAATATTACGAAACTTTTTAGACACTGTATATAATGGTTTTGACTTTAATATATTAACTCAACGCGAATTATCGTCGTTATTTTTTTCAATTATTCATTTAATATAGAATCAGATCTTGTAACTGAAACGATTTTTAATACGGGACATAGGTGTCGGTTACAAGTATAAAAACTACAACATTATATGGATAAAGATTTTTATATAGGTTTCATGCAATTAAAAATATGTTGGCTATCAAAATGTCAGTGACACATTATTTCAGTAGAGATTTTGCTGAAAAATTGTGCGGTATCACTATACTTATACATCATATTTTAACTGTTTGATTGCCATATTAACTATAGACATCACTGTACCTCTTTATTATACCTATCTGCGTTGTACTTCACCTCTGTATGCATAAACCTCAAGATAAATAACAGAATATGAACTACGATGATTTAAGGTGAACACAGGCTTCATAATTATATTTAATCATAATGTATAAAGTTAAATTAAATTGTGAATTTATGTATATTATATTATAATATAACATATTTTGATTAGTTATACCACAATACTGTACCTACCGTTAAAATATTGATTTAAAGTAATTTTAGGTTCAATGACACGGTATAGTAAATACAAATCAGTTCGGTCTATATATTTATACAAATATATAACATAAATATAACTAATAATATTTTATAATATTTAAAAAAAATCTTTGTATGCATATTCAATGATGAGAATATCTAATCCCTAAAAATAATGCATTTTTTGACAATTCAAACGAGTTTTGAATGTTGTTAACCTTGTTTCGATATTACATTTTAATTTAAAGTGAAAACTGCGATTCAAATGTGAATTTAATTTGATTCAGTTTTCTACTAATAACAGAATCACATAATCCCCAATCATTTCACTACTGAACAGAAATTCGAAAGCACCTGTTCTGTACTGAAGTGTTTTTTTATATATTGGCTTAAATATTTTATACCGCTCTATGTCAATGGATCTATTCTTGCCATTCTCGGCACTCTCCTACTCAACTAGTAAAAAATTTAAAAAAAAAAACTTTCCATCAAGTTGTAGATCATTTTATAGTTGTTGGTATCTAAATAGTTCCCAAAATTCTCAGTGTACAACATTAATCTGTCACCTGCACATTTTACATGATTGTTTATGTCATTAAATATTATTCTAATGATTCCATAAACTATGTAGTGAATAAAGTTTTATTTTTAATTTTTCTAGTTAGAAAAATAACCACATTTGATAATGATAACATCGAATTATGACAAATATCAAAATTATCAATGATAGAAACTCATTTGTTTTCCATTGAGAATTCAAAAAACTATAGTTCTAATTTCGTTTTTGATGGTTCATTATATAGTTTAAAGTTTAAATTTATAACAATGCATGTTCAAATTACAAGTCCGCAACACTAATAGGAGCTTTTCTCGGATACTGACGGAAAATATATTTCGTGTAAACATGCGCATTCGATGCATATATTAATGAAGAATTCAATCACACACTGGATTTAAGTTTATTTTAATAAATAACAAAAAGTATTTCCTAAAATCCGTATTTATTATTTGTTTCTATTGATAGAAACTTATTTGGTGTTATTGTGCTGATAATATTTTATTATTTGATTGATATTTTTCCGGTTAACATTTTATGTATTTAACTTCAAATTTGTTTACATAGACAAGATTTTTTTATAGATAGGTTTTTCAAGTTCAAATTTGGACAAATTTCAATATTTAAACAAAGAGTAACAATTTTAGTTACTTTGTAGTATTTCAAAAAAAAATTTTTGTGGGAATTTGAAAAATCTTACATAAATTAGGTATTAAATTTATATTATATTTACTATTTTATATATCTACACAATGGCATTTTCAAAACATTTAAATTAATTTTATGCTATTGTGTATAGTATTTTATAGTTTATATACCGTTTAATAGCAATTTATTTATATGACAATAATTATTAGGCTGACAGACGGTCTTCGCTCAGAATTTTTCGTTTGCAATGATTTATCATTGAATTCACATTTAACACATCCTTATCATCGTGACCTAGTGCCTACTCTCGATGACCAGGTACACTTAATTTCGAAGCAGAGTGGTTACCTGTTTCCCCCCTCTTCTATCGTAATTTTTAAATTAAAAAAAAAAATCGATTCGTACAATTAATATTTTGGATTATTTTGTATACAAATAAAATATTCTGTTCTTATAACGTTGTATAAATAATAACGTCATACAAAATAATATTATTATTAATTCGAACGCTCTATATCAGTTTTTCGTTCTAATTAATTTTCCAGTTCACAGTGCATTACTTATTCCGTTCATTTATAAACCTATTTAATTCAAGTAGGCTATATAAAAAACATCGTTGACGAATTAAGCATTGTTTTAAATTACCCGTGTCTTGTACACACCACCCTACATTTATCTCAGAGTCACTCGTATTTAACGCCGCCGTGTCGGCGCTATACCTCAAACAAATGGAAATCATCACAATTGAAATTCGATGCGGTTAATTATTAATTGTTCGGTACGATAATATCAACGTGCATAATATTATACCTATGAACTATTATATTATTATATTTTAATAAACAATACGCTCGTAAATATTAATGAATACAAGCGATGTATATTGCGTCATTCGCTACCGACTCTACGTATATAGGTTAATATTTCGATTTGATTATATTTTAGTTTTATTTATTTATTTATTTTTTTGTATACTACCAGCTATAGATTAATAATTGATATTATTATTGACGGTTATGTGTAAAAAAAAAAAAAACTATCAGAAGTAGATTATATTATTTATTTCGAATTCTGACGTGGAAAATAATAAACTTTTCATTTGACACGGGTGATAATAACCGTAACAAATTTAAATAATTATTAGCTGCACCGTTGCGCTGAATCGAATTATTTTTAATACTCATGAACACACATTAATATCGTCGCACAGAGTAAACTAAATTTGACAATAAACATATTATATTATTATCATACCTATAGGCTATATAGTCCACGCAAGTGTGTTTTTATGGGTGCAGTCAATAACAATTATTCGGCATTTACCGTGGGGGGGGGGGGGGGTGTAAATTGTCTCTGTTGAATGGAAAATCCAATACGGCGACGATCGTTAGTAATTATAATATCTGGCACTGGACCAGATGGAAATAGTTAAATATAATATAACACACCTATAAATCTATTAAAAATATACGATTTACCTAAATCGTAAAATAATAAAAGAATAATGAAAACGGTTACCATATAAATAAATATAAAATAAACACTATACGTTATAATATCAAAGTCAAAATAATATTTTGTTTCACAGCGAATGAATTAATATGTTTGTATATGATATTAAATAAGTTACCTACGCTTATACATACGATATTTTTAAGTTCTATCAAAAACTCATAATAATATTATATACTCATTCGTTAAGCACAGCTTATGAACTTGATGTGAAAGAAAAAAAAAACACATAAAACGGACACTTAAAAAAATTACTAACGGACGTTCAGTGGGGATTTAGACACGACCGGCTTAGTTACTTCAGATTTAACGTGATGTAGGTATCAAATTAAAAACGCACCATATTATTACGCTACATCGGTATTTATTATACAACTTTTACCGCACCTGTATTATTAGTTTAGATATTTTTTATTTCTATTGTTATTTTATCAACTCGAGTTCCTATATATAATAACATTTTTAAAAAATGAATATTAATGAGGGTGGATTCCTAAAATATTTAAAGAAACCGAAACTTATTTTGTACTAGGTAATAATAGATTTATGTTGGTTTATTTTACAGTAAATATATATATATATATCGAATAATAACGATATTTTAAAATGTACAACGTATTTTTTGAATAATTAAATTTCCGATAATATTATAATACTAGATTATTACATTCTGTTGTAACTTTTATCATTAACACGATTTATACGTCTTCCTTTTCCCATGCATGAAAAACAATTTCTAAAAAATAACATTTTGTTGTTCTGCTCAATATTATTTTTAAGTTCTAACAAATATCGGCTATGTCGTTACCTGCAGGCAGGATGTGCTCCACACGGACTACCGCCCACTATGGCCTGCGAGTTGCAATTAATCATTAGACGTTTTCGCCCTTCTCTTTACCTTAAAAATACACGCGCATAATATACTATTCTTCCTTCCCGTCGTCATCATAGGTCACCACCACCGATATTTCCAGAAACCGCTCCCGGCGTTTGTAACACCACGTTTCAGGTCGGTTAGGCCCAGGGTGGTGAATATTGTTATCGTAGCTCGGCGAGATATTTACATTGGGTTGATGGTTCTGGAAGTCTGCTAAATTATTCATAACATCAGAATATGTGTATAATAATAATATACAGAATAATAATAATAATAAAGATTTGTATGGATGCCGAGAAGAAATACTGCTGCAGAGTTTCACCGTTTTAAAATTTCTAATTGAGATTGTAGTTTCTGTATATTAATTATAGGGCCCGGATTTAAATGCATTTAAAACCATATACATATGCTCTAAAAAATAGCCATAAATGCCCTTTAAAAGTGCATTTTACCGCAAAAATGACCTTAAAAATGACCTTAAAAATGCCAAATTAATTTTTTGATGAATTTTTTTAAAATTATGAACATGAAATAAAAACATACAAAATACGACCGTGATATAACACAAACTCACTTATTGTTTATTATTTATCCGAGTACTGGTCAGATTATGTTAGGTTCGGTTAGATAAGATAAAAATTGAAACGAAATGAATCGAATGATTGACAATGTGTATTGAAAAACCCGAGAAACCTATTAAATGAAAACAACTTAAATATCAAGAAAGCAATTTATCTTTAGATACAATTTTGAATAATCAAGATATAATATATTTAATATAGTTTATAAAACAAATATGTATTAAAACCATCAAAAATGACCCAATAATGCTAAAAATACAAAATAAAATGCTTAGCTTTGAAGCACTCGTTACATGAAATTAATTATGTACTTGGAAAGCATTGTCTAAGATCAACCAAAAAAATATGCACTTTGCATTGAAATCCGTGCCCTAATTAATTGATATGTACCTATAAATAGTATAGATGCGCTGAGAAGAAGGAATGCTGAATTTCGCTATTTTAGAATATTCCGATATTTTGTAAGACTATATAGTTTTTCGTATATTGTATACATAAAAAGAATAACAAAAACGTATACGTATTAAAAGGACAAAGGCACATTAGTTTACTCGCCGCACATCGCCACAGATGAATAGTTAAAAATGTCCTCACAATGCCATATTTGTGTTCGGTTTATACCGCTTATTAGAACACGCGCATCTTCAAAAGGAATATTGCAGATAATACCTGTTAAAAACTTTTTCTGTTTACCGTGGAACCAGCAGAACCCCCCTTTGGAAAGTTGTTGATTTGACTTGAAAATTATTCATGGGCACTGAGACAAAAATAAAGTTTTAACATAAGGCTCTATGAAGAACTTGTATATGTTGATAAAATCATCACGGAATGATTGCTAAATTCAGTGCACACAGCAAAAGTATATTATTCAGTCGTTCAAAAATCATCAGAAACCTCAATAACAGTAATCCAGTTAAATATTATTATTATTTTTTTTTAATGTAAGACATTAATGTGCTTTTGATATAAAAATAAAACAGAGTTTCTAGTACAATTGACACACTTCAAAAATCATGAAAACTTTTTAAACCATAGACTTTTAACGTCATTGGGTTTAAATTTATATACCTACTATTCAATACATAATACATATACATTATACATAAACTATTCATTATAAGAAAAACGTTCATATAATATATTATTCACACTTTGGAAGAACTTTTATTGACTTGTTAGACATAGATAGTAATTGCATTTTTCAGGCGTGAACGAGTTAATAAAATAATGCGAATTTTTGGACACGTTTCAATTTCAGTGTTCAAATCATTAATGAAAATACGCAGTACAGTGTGGTGTTTGCATTGAATTAAAATTTTTCCGCCGATTTTATTTCGATGTTACGCTTGGGACCGATAAAACATAGTGATTTATAGTGAATTGCATTTTTATAATGTGAAATTTATTGTCCGGACAGGTATCTCTATATCTGTGCCTACTGATAGTGTAATCATACAACAAATTTCGATTTCCTTTGCAATTTCTATGTGTTTGCATGCTCTGATTTGTTTGATAAGAAAACAGCCATATATCTCGCATTTTTGTATGTCAAACTTTCGTTTGTCTGATGGCGTTTTGATTTTGAAATATAGCTCCTAACTATATTATATTACCGACAATACTTATCTTGTTTTCATATTCTATAGTTGAATAATATTATATTTTAATATACAGTCTAACAGCTGCAGTATACTTATACCTACTGGTAGCTATAATTATATATACGAGTCAAATGAGTAGTTGCGATTTTAATTTAAATATATTGTAGAGAGTACCTACCGCTGTGGATATGTTAGTTACATTAAATTTTGAAATTCGAATTAATTTTTACAAACTCAATCAGTGATATAGTACCTATATAGGCATTCTAAACTAATTTTTAAAATATGGAACAATGTGTCCTATATATAGTAGAAAACTGTAATCAACAATTGGGTACTCTTCGAAATACCCACGTGCGGGCACACTACAATTATTATGAACTATTGTGTGAAGAATGTAAACACAAAACTAAAATTGTACACCTGAAACACATCACACACGACTATTAGTATTCACGGCAAGTGTTTTTTTGAGGGTTATCGCCGGTGGCATCGGAATCTGACAAATCGTAAAGTATAAAGAACCATCACCCCCCCGCCGACTTACTCGGGACCGGGTTTACACACGTGTTCGCAGAGAAAAATTGGATCCGAGTCGTTGCGTGTAGTATAAATGGGGTTGGAGACGTAGAGGTTTTCTACACGATTGATGGCCAAGACACTGAGTTATTAATAACTTTATACGCGTTTCTCACACATATATTTTCTCTCCGAATCAGTATCAGAGAAAGCCCGAGTACGTTCGACTGGTATAGCTGGTATTGCGCGTAATAATAATAGAGACTATTTGAAGGCCTATACGAAGAATATGCCTACTAAAAAATACGCGTTAATAAAATATTTGAAAAAAAGTAATGAATATAATCCGAACCTATCTAGGTACTTACCATTTTTTTTAATTTATCAAAGACTGAAATGAATGTAACGTTTAAAATAATGGTAGGCATATAATGTGATTGAACCGATAAACATTATAATTGCAAGTTTTTTTTTAAACACAAAAATATGAAATAGCTATAATAATAATAATAATTGTTATTATTATTAAATATTATATATTACTATATAATTGTGTTGTATTCAAATAACTGTTTTACATTTAATCACCTTACATGACGTTATCTTCCAAATAGGAAATGGAAAATAATCGAAACGTACCGAACAATAATATTATTCCCACAATTTATTGTGTGCTAAAGGAGAGGTACAATTTTACCTGCGAACACCTCAATAAATGAGGTATTACTAATTACTATTTATTAACATATAATAATCTTATACTATAATATAGAAATAAAACAAATTTCTGACATATCATACATCCCCAGATGGTTGCTGGCATATTATTATTAGTAGTGGGTATGAACAAAAATACATTTATTTGAATATTGAATGGGCACTAAGATAATGACAATATTTTTTTCCAAATATTGTTTTTAAAAATGAATTATTATTATTATTGATTTTAGATTTTGATCGAATCGATAAATGTATTAATTTTACAATGATGTGTTTTTTTTTTTGTATCTGTGTACCTATACCATAATGCTTCGATTTTCAAAGTTGAAAATTTAAAAATGATTCTGTAGTTAAAAATTTATGAAATGTTCAACTTTTATAGCTAAAGATTTAAAATTTAAAACAGGGTTGCATGTAAGTGTAGGTTATTCTGAAACCAAAAAAACATAATATTATAGTTTATTTTAAAGTTATTTTATGTTTAAATTTGGTTGAAATGAGATATTTAAACGAAGAAGAACGATCTTAGTTTTGTGTTATAATTTAAAAATATTATTCGTGGGTACTTGAAACTTCTTATTTTTTTTTTTTTTTTTTTATTTAGAAAAATATATTTACAATCTATTTTACAATAATCAGTAAGTATGATGACAAAGTTTATATAACATTATAAAATATTCGAATAGGAAGACCCTCAGTAGTGTCACCTGACCAAACTTGAAACTTCTAAAGACTTAAAGTTATTTTATACAAATTTTATTATAAACAAATAATGATAATTCAACTTAACCGGCTGCCCTATTAATAATAACAATATAAATATAATATAAAATATCCTAGGCTGACAAACCGTTCCGCTCAGAATCGTTTTTCGTATAAAATTTGATATTATATCATTGAATTCAAAATTAACACCATCCATTACAGTCACCCATTTGTAACGTACTGTACAGCAGAGCGACTTCCAATTATCCGCCTTTTTTTAAAGTTAGTTTCATTATCACTTATCATTTTTTTTCATTACATTTTACTTTCTTGATTTTTAATCAAGTAAGTATGGTAATTGAAATTAAAAAAGTCTGAATTTTGAAAACTTCAAGAATTTGTGTTAAATAGAAAAATAATAAAAATGTAACTCAGTAATGATGAGTAGGTGCATAATTTAGCTAGCTTTAATATAAAATATTAATGAGAGAGATTTAATATCACACCCAAGCGGTATAACCACTTAAATCTATAAAAACGTCGGCGTGAAAAGTCCCAAAATTTATATTTTTAACTTTTCTCCTTGATAACTCATTAAAAAGGGATTATCAATTAGATACTAAATATGAAATTCTAATTTTAAAAAAAAAATTGTTTAATTTTTACAGATAAAAAAAAGAGTTATTTTTTGTTAGATTTTCATTTAGCGAGGTAGATTTCCGAAACTCAAGAACGGATTTTGTTGTTTGAGGTCTTTTTAGATTCACATTGGTTAGGAAAAGTGCAGTGAAGATTTTAACAACTTTATCTCCAATCGTTAATTCATTACAAATCTGTAAAGCTGAAAAACATAAAAAAACGCCCAATAAAATTTGTTTTAAATTTTTTAATGTTCTGTAGTGAATTAACTATTAAAGATAAAGTTCTGAAAATCGTCACTGTACTTCTCCAATGTGAATCTAAAAAGACCCCAAACAACAAAATTCACTCCCCGGTTTCGGAGATCTATCTCACTAAATGAAAATGAAAATGATTTTTTGTGGGGCTGTTCACACCAATATTTTTCTGGATTTAAATTGTTATACCGCTTAAATGTGATATCAGTTAATAAATTTCTAAAAATTAAAAATCAAGAAATTGTATATGCCGATCCCTGACTTGGCAAGCAGTTTTTTATTTGATTTCGTTTAATTTATGTTATTACATAACTAATGGAATTTCTCTCTAGACATAATTCTTTAAACCAAAGTTAGGCAATGTTTCTTTTTGTATTTTCGTAATTGAAAAATGAGTTATTGAATTTCT
Organism: Metopolophium dirhodum; assembly: GCF_019925205.1. Taxonomy (NCBI): domain Eukaryota; kingdom Metazoa; phylum Arthropoda; class Insecta; order Hemiptera; family Aphididae; genus Metopolophium; species Metopolophium dirhodum. Next base: position 30,568,500 of record NC_083568.1, on the reverse strand, counting down.
TCATACGTGTTCTGAATTTTGAAGACGTGTACAAGTATACAACTTCAAAAATCCCAAAATACATATATATTAGGTAGGTATATACTATTTTAAAAATTAATTATCAATAATATAATATTTGCAAAGTGCTCGGAAAACATTAATTTAACTTACCTTATTACTAATAATAAATTAAATTACTATAATAGCAATATTAATAGGTATGTCATAAAATATACTTAGTAGTATAGGCTGACAGTCAGACTTCGCTCAGAACCGTATGCAATGATTTGTCATTTTGAATTGTATAAAAATATATTATACTGCAGTAATTTAATAAAATGGAACGGTTACCTACTTTCCACTTTTTTTTGTTGTTATTGTAAGTGAAGTAGAGCTCTAATAAAAATAATAATATATTTTACGTCTGATTATTATCACCAGTCAGACAACATTTTGTTGATTTCTGAGATGTATGGCACATTTTTTTTTATTTTTTTTTAATAAATATATCATATACAATAGGTACAAAATGGTTTAAAGTTTGCAAATTCAACCGTGGTTAAAAAAAAATTCTAGTCGACGATAATGACAACCATACATGATACACGAGTATATTTAACCGGACTAATCGAGTTTTGCACTCAACAAAATTAATATATTATGATACTGGGGTGTATTTACCATACCTAAATTAACAATAGCGTGACTGGCACTTATAACGAAACATCTAAGATATGAAGAGGTTGGCTGTCCTTATACAGCAGTAATTACATTTAATTGATATCATTCCAATTGAAAGATGACGCGTATATACACGTGGAACTCAGACTTACGTTGATTATAGTTAATACTGCATACAACTTTGTTAATTTCATACGTAATTACAATGTACAATATACACACATATAATCGTTACTTCTGAAATTACAATAGTTTTCCAATTTTCAACTCCTAAACATTTCAAAAGAATTCAATTTTGTAAAGTTAACTGTTTCTATATTACATTGTATACATTTTCATTAACACTGTTAACATAATATATCGAATGCTTAATGTATATTATTGATTTTACAGACATTATAGTAGGCACATATATTATTATTATTATTTTTTTTTGAGTTCAAGCCCGGCAACTATGACAATTAGCTATTGTTTTTTGGGGAGAAGAACGGTTGGTTGAAACACATTTTGTATGTGTGGAATGGATTTGAAGCTAAAAATCTCGGGTGGTCACCCATCCGGGAACACCGGCCGATACGTATACTCAGAGCATTTCTGCAGTTGAGTGTACCGACCAAGTCACATCCGTATACATATAATTATATTTATATAGATTGGTAAAGTTTATAATAATTGCATTAATTTCGTAAATTATAACAAAATATATTGAATATTATATTATGTTAAACGCATAGGTAATATATACTATTATGGTACTATAAATGTTAAACGAGTCGATTCGTACAATTGTACATCAGTAAACAAACCATCTATTTTAATGATTTTCAAAGACCATAAAATAAATTGTTTAAATTATTTATTCAATTTTTTTTTATTAGAACGATACAACTTTCATAGAAATCAACATATTATGTCGCTTATACTCAAATACAACACTTCAGTGTTTATTTGCTTTGAGTAAAAGCACGTATCGAGGTTTTAAAATAAGTATTGATATTTTTTTCTTATAGAATAATTTAGTATTTAAATTTCTTGATAGGTAATGATAATATATACGAGCGTTGAACAAATGTTCGGCGAACTGTAGTTAATTGATGAAATTACTGCATTCATTAATTCAGACGTTGTATTATACAACTTCAGTAAATGTTCAAAATAAATTATTTCAACTATCCGAATACTTAACGTAATTGGATAAAAATAATATGCTAAAGTTTCTCAATTTTACAACAATAGGCACTGTAATAATTCTCTTCGCATTCGATTAACAGTATAGCGAATGTTATAATATTACGCTCGTGAAATTATGAATAAATATTATTTTCTTGCAGGGTACAATTATTTAAAAGTCGATTGCATGACATTATAAAACCGCATTTATTGGGGTTGCACTGCAGCAGTGATGGTTTATAAAAAAAAAACGATTTTGTGCGATGTATTCGATTCAAAGCTGCAGCGGTCCTTATTGTCGGTGGAACCTACGCGAAGTTGAGATGGTGGCACTATACCTTCCATCGAGTAATAATATAACGTATGAACCACCCCTAAACAGGGACAGCTGAGAATGGCTATTTGTGGATTTCTATACATAAGTGCGTATAGTGTCCGTACAATAAACTTTGTGTTATCCGTTCGAACGGTTTCAACAAAAGCGACCTGTCGACATTCCTTAAGCTACGGCCGCCGCCGCGATGCCATCTACCCCCGCGATTGTTGATAGGGGTGGGACTATAGTGTACGGGGCTTAATGCTACGGATTTTTCTTCCCACACGCGTATGTAATATTATTTTCAAAAATTGCGAGCCTTGAGGATAGATATAATAATAATATCATTTGTAGACGAACTCGTCGGGGCCCGAACGAATTCCCCTCCGGCACTTTCGATCAGACGGTTCATTAGAAATGGAAATTCCATATGAGTTTCCACCTATGTCTACACGCCAACTGCTTTCACCAATCCTTCGGAATTTTCCACGCGTCGCTGACACAAATGCTCGCGGGTTCAAACGAGTCATCGCGGACAGTGGTTTCATTGATTTTGACCTTTGATCTACCTCCTTGACACCATTATTATTATTGCCATAAGTCTTATTCGTACGGCAGGGCGTCGTATATTATATATAGGCACACCATTATTATGTCGTACTATGCTCGCACTTATCGTCTCGGATGTTGTGACGACGTTTTTATTGCCAAGAGTTAAAAAAAAAAAAAAAATTTGAGTAAAACACTACGTCTTGGGACAATCGCAGCCGGCACCTGGGTGATGGATACGGCGGCACCTGCGTAAGGCGAAGTGTCACGTTAATTGATGGTCGCAACGTGTGCTCGGTCGTTAATAACCTACTGAAAGGCTTTATAATGGTGACAATTGTACGACGGTGGACCAAGCGTGTGTCTTTTAAAAACACACGTCGTCTACGAAGAATTTGCCACCTACGTTTTCATTGATGTTGTTGATAATCAAAAATATGTCTCTTGATTTTCATTTTATTCCCTTATCCTCGTGTCGCAATATTATATTCTTTGTGGTTTTTACCATCACTTATCTTTAAGAGCCTCCCACCCTCCCGCCACCGATATGACTTAACCACCTTGCGCGTTCACACACACACAAAGTCGCACACTCGACAAAAGCTATCAATAAAGTCTACTGGTACGCTCGCTCCAATAGAAATACAGATTAAAAAAAAAAATCAGGAAATTCAACTGAAAATCATTGTATATACAGTGCAGAACACATGCGCTATATTTCATTTTATTTCCCCCCCGAAGATCACACGCCATTTGTGTGATCACAAAATATATAGCATGTTATCCCTAAATCCCCTAATGCACTCGCATTCACTCATTCATTCGTTCATTCATTCGTTATATACGCGTTTTAATGTTCTGTACAAAACCTTTGCCGTAAAAATTCACGAAAGGAGATTTAATTAGTCGATTTATTACACTCGGATTGTAATCAATTCTTTTAAAATGCTTTCTTGATAACAACGAGGCGAAATCCATTAATTAATATTTAATAAATATCAGCGGAAGGGACAGTATTATAAAAGACTATTATTATTATTTCCACGAACCAGTACTTTTTAATAATGAGTAAACGCGTTCATAATTTTTATAAACAATCAGTGACAATATTTTCATTCTTCTAATACAGATAAAAACACACTTTTCGCAGGAACTCATTCAACAATGTACGATGGTTTTTTGTCCATAACTGATATATATTATTTTGAATTTTATTTTTTTATTCTATACATACGGTTTTAATAATAATTTGAGATTTCACTATCGTAAAAACGTATTAAAGAATATTGATAATTCATCCGACAAATTTAATTGTTCAATGTTTATGATATGTATAATGTATTTATGTAGTACATAACATTTAAACAACATTTAAAAACATAATATTGTAAACTGCTTCTTTTCTATAATAAGAAATAAAAATAAAAATTTTTTTTTTCATAAAATATATTACAATTTGGTAGACATATATAGCACATAAATAATGAGTAACATTAATAAAAAAAAAATACCAATAAATATGAAGCACACAGAAAACCAGACCATTCGGTTATATAGAACTTTAGAATGCAATCGACGGTGGATGTTTTTAGGAAATTAGAGGGAAGATAATAATATTATGTTATTAATGAGATAGGTTTGGTAAATCCAGGTGGAATTTTTTATAATGATTTTTTCCAAGTTAATTGACTGTTTATAATTGTATATAAATCGCTTTGGAGGGCATCGTTTGTAATGTACCCTGTGATACGTCTTAAGGTGATGAAAGGTTAGTATAGGACGAACGTTCGCTTATTTGGATCCCACAATATGAATCATACTGGTCTAATGATAACTTTGTAAAAACCTACTTTATTTTTGAAAATTTTGTTTAATTTTTATAAACTAAACGATCTTGAATGTGAAATAACCAATCATTAATGTCACACCAGATACCAATACAAATAAGCAGTTATGTTTGAATTTCTCAGTTGTAGGCCAATCTAATAAAACAAATTGTAATGAATTATGCCCACTAAATATAAAACAGGTTAGCAATGCAATGTTAATAGTTGATAAAAATCATAATATATTAAACACACGAAATGTTTTCGCTCCTCCATCCCTCCTCCACCCGTTAAATGGCGTGGCTTAAATAACAATTCGATACGGACATTTTCCATTAAAACTGTTTGAGCGGGCACAGTGTACACTGAACATATTACTGTACCTTACCGTAAGACGGTGTACGAGATAAAAAAATAAAATAAAAAAATGTACCTAGTTATAGTTATTAACGTCATATAAATGTAGGTAGTTGGATTCTGAAATAAAAATAATAAATTGTTCCCGGAAGATACTGTTCCAATATAAAAATATTTTTACGAGTGGATTTTAGGTGGTTAATGTTGTGTTGTATGTAGCAGATTTATAAAATATCCACGATATTTTAGTGTACGTAGAATTCACAAAACTAACCGTCGGTATAAAAAAATTTTTTGTTTTTTATACAGAGGATTGTGGAGAAAAATAATATAGATTTTACCTTATTGACGATGATAATTTATTATTGATATATTTAAACAATGCAATGGAATTAAAATATACTATAATGTGCTTGGACGCCGCATGCTATCTCCTTATCAAAACGTATGATGTACATTCGTTTTTAGATTCTGAGCAATAATTGTATTGAATTTACAAAATGTTTGTGTTTTTTTTTTTAGTGCGTCATCATCGCTTTTTTTACCAGTAAAAATACTTGAATTTTTAACTGCAACATCTTTTCTAGTAGGAAAGTGAATATAGTTTGGAACTTTGGAAGGAAAAAATAAAAAGGGAACAAGTAGCAGACAGCAGTGACCACTCTGCTGAACATTTGCAGTTATGTCTAATGTTTCTTGTCATTGAGTAAATCACTGTAATGTATATGTGCTAAATTTGAATTCAATGACAAATCTTTATGAATTTTTTGTTAGGTACAAAATAATTCGCTAATATTCGTGGTTTTGATCTGCCAAAAGTACCTATTAGATTCAATTTTCTACCGAAAGACAAAAACCCACCACCAAACAGCAAAATCCAAGCATTTTTCTACTATAAATCGTGTACTTACACACAAAAACAAACACATACACACCAATACACCATCATAAAATCAATATACATTAATTGGTTCGCTCAGAATCTAACAGGGAAAATAAGATTTTTTTAACTAGTTTTTTTATTTTGTTGTATAATATTTATTAAAAATGGTTTAACATTAAAAATGTAATATAAATGTGTAATAACGGAGCAGGCAATTCATAAAAGTTATCAATTATTCAGTTAAATAATTTATAGCAGAAAAGGGGGGCTCTAATATAGATAAAAACATGAGCTTTGTTCTCCTCACAACACCCACTATCCAAGTAATACAAAAACAAATATCGAGATTTTTAATTCCAAAAATCAGGTTTTGTATAATTGAATATTTGAAGAAAATAAGGGATGAACATGCTTGGCGAATCGCCCTGTATACTTCGATAATATCTGCTCATTATATTTATATTACAATTACGTCTTGTCCTCCTACGACTTACATTTATAAACAATGCAAACATTTAATTTTTATTATTCTTACCCAGATAAAATACAAGTTAATATTTTGTATTCTCTTCCGGATATTTGTCATCATAATAAGCGATTTGATGATGATACTTATCGTTTAAATAAAACAATGAATATTAACCTGAAACAAATAAAAACAAACTCAATTAATAATCGAGATCATATATGGAAAAGCCTATTTAAGTAAAATTATTACTATTATTTCTTGGGTTTCTACACTACATTGTTTTCGACCATTTGCAATCTTTGACCCTATGAATAATTCAACCTTCATCTTGTTGAAAAAGACCCCTTGGAACAATTTGAACAGCGATTTTTTTTCCTCTCCGGTCTAATTATTAATTGTTTACAGCAGTATTACGGTTATTTAGTATAGAATTTACAGGTTTGTTTGTTCGTACACTAAAATATATATTTTATGAATACGTTTTTCATGTTTATTGTATTAATTGAATATTACACAATTATTTACTATGAAATCTTAACGAAATGTGTTCAGTACAAATCATAAAACCATATTAATTACCTCGTACCTTTGGATAGCCATTGCCCATTGTGTTTTATTTAATCTGTACATCCAAATATTAAAACACGTACAACTTATTTTAAAATAATAAACAGTTAATTATCATAAGTGGTTTCCTAAATTTTCACTAAGTTGTACTACAGTAGCTAAACACTTCTTATTACAATTAAATTTTTCCGATTAATAATATTTAAAATGTCTAAAATGATTAGAAGTACATATTGTATAATATTATCATATCGATTACAATTTGATTTTTAAATGTAAACACGATGTTGTCTATACATTGATTTATTAAAAAATACATTATTCCATAGTGATAACTATAGTTGTAGTGCTATGAAAAAAATTTGAATATTGTAAGGACGAAAAATTATTTTAAAACTAGACTTACAAAACAAATGTATACACCTTTAAAGTATTTAAATAATATATTAATCAATGAGTGTTATTAGATGATGTAAACATGATAAATGATAAAAATATTAATGCAAATATAAACTTTTTTCTTTTCGAAATAAAATATATACTTAATTCACAAAAAAAGAGTGATCATTAAAGGTGTTACAGTGAAAAAATTGTTTACTCCCATAAACATTCAAAAACTTTTTTTGTATTTCCTTTTATTAAACACATACTATTCTTTAGAGCAATCAAAAATCTCTGAAAACCAATTAAAGTTGTTGTAAAGTTTTCTTTTCTGCCTGACTTTAAAAACTTTCTACCGATGAATCCGCGAGCGCTCGCTCTTTTATTTATTTAAAACATTATACAAACCCATTGATTTTAAATGTCATTCGGCATTTATGATAGGTTAAGGCCTATGTGTACTATGTATGTATCATTAAGTAAGTTGTATTGTTTTACATTTTAATATACAGGTTGAACACAAAAAAAAACAAATTATTTTAAGCGTATGAAATGTTTTTTTTTTAAAGTTATGAGCAATATTAAATGATAAAAATAGTAATAATAACTGAATAATCATGGACATTATATATAGTTTTATTATACTGCCTATATACTATTATCGTTGGTAGACCTATTATTATATTACATTTATATTAAATATTTATTTGCATGGTAAAAACAATTCCCCGAGCTACTTTATACGTACCGAATAGCTACATAAAAAAAAGTATACGTACAACATATCATAATATAGTAATGACAAATACTATGACATACTATTATGACAGATATTGAAATAAGTATTTGGTATTTAATACCGACGACGTCTGCCATATATTTGAATACTCACTTGTAATTACACAAGTATTATAAAATATGGGATTTTTGAAAGTATTTATTTAAATTCGACCCCTTTGTATGTGATTAAAAGCTAATTTTGTATATTATTTAATATTTAAGTCACCTAATGCTTAAGTGATAGTTTTAGTAATTAACAGTTACGGTTTTCAGGTGTCCCATATGTTAGTGCGATTGTACACAGATTTTCATTTCACAAGCAGCTCTTCAATATTGTTATGGTATTGTCCTTCTAAGGGAGTAAAATAATTCTAACCTATATTGTATATTTACTTAAAAATGAAACAATTATTGTTGATGTTAAAACAATTTTATTTTCGTTCCGCGATAATGCGATGTAGGTAGGTAATTCACGTTTAATAAATAAAGTTTGATCGATTTTAAAGATTTAAATAATATATCTTGTTAGAATCGATAGAACCATGCAATTAAGAACAATGTACACCTACATATTATATAAACGACCGAGGTAATTTAGATGAATGAATTGACGAAAAAATACGCTCTTCTTGAGTTCTAAACGTAATAATTTATATGGAGTAAATCTATAGGTAATCCTCGAAGAATAAGACGGATGGATTTTATTCGATAACATATATATATATATATATATGCAACGAGGAGGAAACAACGGATCGATTAGCGTGGAGTGAAAATACTAAAAACAAACCCTTTTTCGTGCGTAGAAGTATAATAATAATCAGAGATAAGGTAAAAGTCAAATAAAAACGCGAAAGTATACGACATTTTTACAGTCGAAATAAACTCGCAGTGTCTCGAACGATATAAAAAAATTTTGCCGTGCGGCTTTAATGGCCCGACACGTTTTGAAAGACAAACAACGAAAGTAAGTACACCTACACCTACCTATTCGTTTTCTCGGATAAAAAGAACAATGAGTAATTTCGTACCTAGTTTTGTTCTCATCAATAATTTTTTTTTCCATGATACTTATCGTATATATATATATATATATATAAAATAGCGAACGGATAGCTTTGTGCAGTATAGTGTTATTGTTTGCGCGCGATGGAGATAAAGAGAAGACGTGACTTGTATGTTTACAAAAATAATATGTTTGTCTCGCAGCATTCGCGTTTTGTTAGTTTTGAAAATAAATGTATAACACGAACGGGTCGTATACACTCATCTATGTGAACGACCCGAACACGATGTGACCATTTATATACGGACATGGCATAATATTATGTAATTTAATATATATTTGCTCACCATATTAAATTTTTATTCGTCCATCAAACGCGTATCATTCTAATAGTTATATTTTCCAACCGCACCTCGTTACGGAATAACTACTGAATAACCAGAATAATCACTTTTCTGGTATTAGCGGTAGGTACAACATAGGTTCTTACGGGGATATAATATTTTCTATACCTGTTTGTATATCAGTTTGATCGGTACAAAGATAATAATCAATGGTACAACACTTGTTGATACAATAAATATCGTAAATAATTATATTCACAGAAAATTTATAAAATTATTAATATTTATATATATTATATATGTGTGTGTGTGTTTATCGCGTTTATTTACAATGATTCCATCAAAGATGTGTAGAATCAGTTTCAGCAGAAAAAGAGAATTTTCGATTACGTGTCGATTTCCGGCTACACGGATACACCTACCGAAAATTTTTCACCGATTTTCGAGTTCTCATTAAGTAATCCTTCTGCAACCTTCCAGTTATTTTGTGGCGGAACCGCGAATTGCTTAGAGAAAAGATTAAAACGATTATATCCCTGCAGGATTACTTGAATATAATATTTTTTATGTTTTTGGCGTATGTTATAGCTTCCGCCTAATACTGTTTATAATATCTTCACATTGATTAAAAGCAATATTAAATTAATACACTCGAAATCAAATTCTCAATTTATGAAAGTTAATATCAACATTTTCATGTTACACTGCAATATGTTTTAAATATCAAAATACAAACTTACAACGGTCATGTCAACGGATTAAATGTCCAAAAATTTAGCATAAGTAGTTTACTTGAGGTGTATTAAAATAAACTATATCGTTTGCCATAATATTACATTTGAAATTATCTTAAACTAATCAGATTCAACCCCGTAATCCGGCCGAGCGCACGCAAACATCCACTAAAACGTCAGTAACCTAACCTACCGATGTTTATGTGAACAATAGTATAAACCATCTCGGTGTAATAACTATTATGATTTAAGAAAATTAAATATTCCGTCGTCGGATAACCACATTAGTTTTTTTATTGTATTTTCACATTTTTAAGAGATTTGTTCGAGTTTAAGCTTGTTGTTTGAAATTGACCGTATGCTATTGGCATAATAAAACTATTGGCGTGTGTACAAGTGTACCTGTGCTTTTGTGCCACCGTTCACTCGTTATTTTTACACAATTGAAAAATTCGTCAAAGCCTTTCAACCGTTTCTTGTAGATATTATATCGTTTCTTTAGTTATAAATCGCATAATATGGTCGGCGAAAAATGGTCTCGCACGCTTTCACTCGATCAAAAGTCTTCTTGCGGTCCCCAGAGATCGTTTTGACACTTTTCACTCAAAACTCACAACCCCGAAACTCATCGTGTCACAAACAATATTTCAATACATAACTAACCTAACCTACGTGAAGGATGACTTTTTACGCTGTGCTGCATGCCTCAATGCCTGCGCATATGGGAAATCGTATGGGTACTGTGAAACTACATAAAATCTCCAATTTATTTCAAACGTAAAACGTATGAGGAAAAATACGGAATATCTATGAAAGTAGGAGGAATTTAATACGCTTGAAAATAATAGTTCACAGGGTCATTCAACAAGCACACTCTCGTCCACCTTTTTTTTTTATTCGATAATAAAGTTATTCAAAATCTCATTTTCGGAATTTTTATTTTTATTCATGGTACAGCATCAACTACTAGGTTATTAGCTTGCAAAAAAAAAAAATGGTTTCATATAAATAATACAATAGTCTCCTTAGATTGAGTTGCAGTACATATCAATTAGTTTTAGAAATGTGATGATTTTGTTGGTGTTGTCTAGGATTGGGCTGAGGGCTTCGAAGAGGTTGTCAGGTATTTCTAGACTGTTTCTGGTATCTATGGGGTTTCAGCAGTTGACAAGGGGGTGCTATTGACTGTGAGAGGTTCTCCGCAGGTTTGGCACATTACAGGTTCTTCTCTGCGCATATGATGACCATGGGACATCTTTGAGTGACCTGATTTTCTGAATTTTTTATATAAGCATAAAGACCATAATATACTATCAAATTATTGAGATTAGTTGTACTACTTAAAGAGAACCCTGAAAAAATACAAACTTCTGTTTATCCAATTAGAACACCTCTTTTCATCTATAAATAAATTATTCACCAGATAATTTTTCTGAAAATGTTGAAAAAAAATTATCTCTTAAATAATTTACTATGAACATAGTGGGAGTTATAATTTGAAAAAAAAACAGAAGTTTGCATCTCCACAGGACTCCATCCTTAAGTAGAATAAAAAGTCTCAAGAATTTGAAAATATGGCCTTAAGTATATTTAAAATTCCATAAGTCAACATTTTACTAAGTTCATTATTAAGGTAAAAGTGGGGTGAGCATGTTTAGTAAATAGTGAATCACTCAGTATAATGATAATATTGAACAAAAATCTTGCATTTTCAAAAACGTATTTTAAGGAGGATTTCAAGGGTGTTGGGAGTTCATCTGTTCTATAAATACTAGTGTACTAAATTTTCGGGTAAATTTTTTATAATCATACTCTAACAGCAGCTATTGATGTTGCGAGAAATATACAAAAAAAATTAAACCTTCTAAAAATTGAGTCCAGTTACGCCGTTGTGCATGTTAATAATTTACTCGCTATTGATACATTATAATAATTATACGCATTATTACTAGTTACTACGATTTACATCTGTACTATCAACTCTAATTAAAAACAAAATAATATTCAAATGATTTATTATTAACTAGTACATATTTAATATCTCGACTGTATATTAAATTTAATATTCCGTTAAAAATAAAACATCAAAGTACCTTGATGTTTGAAAAAGAGATACATGGTTATTATTTTGATTCGCATTTGAGTTTGTGTTGAATTCAATGATTTACATTTTTAAAAACGAATTTAAATTTGTAATGACATTTATGGATTGTGACGGTTTACTATCTCGGTGGTAATAACAATTAGGTATAATATCATAGAATTTTCATTATTTCAGAAATATATATTTAATACCCACACTATAGATAGACTTCTACAAAAGTTACTTCTCCTTAATATTAATTATAACCATATTATATCAAAGTATTAAAACTCAGCTTTAGTCAATACTATAAATTATAATATTGTAGTCTATTAGCCAATTATTAGCTATCTATTTGTTCGAGTTATTATTGTGGTAAATAGCTCATAAAATACATTTCCTAGTTGGTAATTTGACAGTGTAATCAAAATTTTCTCGACAGTATTCTTTGATACTTTCAATTTGAATCTAATAAGCCATAACTGTTTACAGTTTTGTTTAGTTTCCTAAATATTCCCCCCCCCCCCCCCCCACCAAGTCCCTAATTCTGTATTCACTATCAAGTATTTTTCTTAATACCTAATTAATAATAGGTCTTTAACACTTTTATAGGGATATTGATACATACTTATAATATATTATTATATTAGTTAAAAATGTATTAGTAAGTAAGTACCTATAACGAATTTTATGTTTTAAATTATAGTACACCATATTATATCCAAACATAATTTATAATATATATATATTTACATCACGTATTTAAGTATTTTGATTGGCATTTGACATTTGTATCTTAGCCTCAAAAAATGTATCCAAGTATAATATGTTAATATGATTAAGTTTAGGTACCACCTACTTTATTCTATATTATAATATTATATTTTCTTCGGTCTTTGGACATTTTTACTCCTTAATATTAAACCTCTTCTTATAGGTAGTCTCGAAATTCTGCTGATATAATATAAAAATCATAATATCACATTTCTGTAGTTATTCATCTAGCACACATGATATATATGCAAAATGTGTCAGTTTATTTTTTTTAGATATACCACAAGTTAAACAATCGTTAGACTTTGAGAATATTTATGCTTTTTTTTCGTTTCATGTTTTCTGTTTACTCAACTGGAAATCGGTAGTTGAAAGACGTTTTGCTTGCAATCATGATTTTCGGTTTCGATTTACACAAATAATATACATGTGAATAAATTTATATACATAAATAAATATGTTGTGTACAATTTACGAACCAATACGACTCTTTGCGCAACCGACAATTAATTTCACACAACTAAACTTTTGTAAACAAAATGTTTTATCATGCTTTGTACTCATATCTTATTTTCTTTAACACACCTGTTCGTGTATATGCGATATATAGAATATATATTATTTACGTATTCACATATTATTATATCGTATGTGTGTGAGGAATCGCTCAATAATCGGATAAACGCCGCGGTGGGTGCGTTAAAATAATAATAATATTGTCGGAAGAATAAAGTTGCAAAAATGGCTATATTTTAGTTTCCAAACTTCAAAACAGAAATTACTCGGCCGGGGTACACGTGAAGTAAGCAAGACACAAAAGTCTAGTTTTACACCGAGGGTGGTTGTGTGGGCGGAATACACAGCTATATTGTGTGTGCCATAGCGTCTTTTTGACGTGCAAAAGACAGTGTTCAAAAATATTAATTTCCGGCCACTATGCCAAGACGACGTGGAAGGTGATTTGTGGTGGTTTGAGACACGAAGCACACAATAAAAAGTCATTAGTCATACTCAATGCCAGTAGGTTTGGGATTTCATCAGCAATACAAATAATGGAACATAATTATTTCCATATTATACCATTAATACGTTCGATATCAACGAAGTCACGTGTGAACGGAATTTTACAGTACGTATTTTTCACGTAATAATTAATGATTATTATATACAAAGATAATGCAAAAACTATAACTAACTAAATTGGTTACAGCAACCTACTGAAAATATCGTAATAATATAATATTAAACGATATATTTTTATCAGGTTTATGAGTCGATCTATGTAGATTCCGACTTTTAAATTTGGATTGTTAATATTTTTGTTTAACTATCGAATTGTACATTTTACTAATGTTCTTTTATATATTACAATATAATTATCATTGTTATCAAATACATATAAATGTATTGTTATGTATTATTAAAAAACCAAACTTTTTATCCTTTTGTATTCTTATAGGGTTCAGCCCTTACGGCCTACACTTTAAATAAATACATATCTTAAATTTTATCTTAAAATACATTATTTATGTGTACTTTATATAGTGTATAGAATATAGATTCTCACTAGTCACTATAGGCGTACTTACTAGGTACTTTGAATAAGAAAAATAAAATAGATACATTTTGTGTACAGTTACCAAAAAATATATTTTATGTTTCTAAAGCAATCAATAAAACATTATTTTTACATCTGTAGTTATATAAATATGCCTCAGAATTTTGTTTATAAAATATGACCATGATATACGAGGACAAAATCAAAGTTACTACAAAACAATAGCCAAATTCAGATGTGAATTAGGTACCTCATTATTGTATTTGGCTATTTAAATAAATTTAATTTATCCCAGAGTTTGACTTAGTTAGGTTTGTCACATGCTTTATGTGAGGTAACATTTTTTTCTACTTTATAACCACTTTTTTCGTTATAATATCATTTGGTTTTTATTTCTCTATTATCGTATAGATTCTGTTATTGTCTGTAGGGTAATAACATTATAATATCGTCATTTTATAATTTGTTTATAATTTATTCATTATTCAAATATGTATATTATTTATTAACGGAGATAGTAACATTGCTTACCAAAAGGAGACTATTAATTACCCATGATAAGACGTATTTGTAAAGTGTACACATTACACCCTATGTAAATAAACTAAGTTACATCGTTAGTACCTATAGTAGATGCGTATATACAATTAATTAATATATATTATAATTTTTAACACGATGAAACGTCTACGAAATACGGGTAATTATCTTTAGATCGTGTATCTGATATTAACAATTTGTTCGAAATACCGTAAGCCTAATTTTAATTAAATTAATAATAATAATAAAAAAAATGTATCAATAAACGTATACAATCAATGGGGTGGAGGCTAATGTAAAATATTGTTGGTGGTTTTTTTTTTTTTTGGAATAATTCGTATAGATTTTAATGAAATAAAATACGAACGCTAACAACAAAATATGACAATCACTATAATAATAATCTGCACGACTCGACAAAACGATATTAAATATTATAATTCTATCGTTACGGTCGGTCACGTTTTATTCAAAAATATTCAAATCATTTTTTAGGCGACCGACTGCGCCACAGACCACCATCAGTCATAATATTATTATACGCGCCGTAAGAATACAAGAATCGCGTTAATTAGCGTACGACCGACAGGCAATAATTATAACAATAATAAAGGACAATAATGGATGGCTGTTGCAGAAAGCTGCACAGGCGTTGCGTTACACGACAGACCCGTTTTCGTTTTGATGTCCGCTCGTTACGGCCGCTGCAGAATAATGAAACCCTCGTCGTCGTCGTCCTCCTATTATAATCCTCTCAACTTAATCCAATCTATCTTTAAACCGGCTATAATGCAACGTTGATTAACGAAACGCGTAGGCCTTACGGGGTCCTAAAGTACGGTATACCGTGTATACGGTCCAGTGTTTCCCAACATGTGGGTCGCGACCCAATTTTTGGTCGCGAAATACTTTGGGCGCACCTGCAAGAGCACACTATTTATGTATACTATGAGGTTTAGAAATCGTATTATATGATATATTATATAATATGATTATATTACCTACTATATTATTAATAAAGTATTTTTTTTCTACGGATGGCCAAATTATTAAAAATTTAGTACACTGCAGGTGCAGACAGGCGCACTCCCCCCTCCCGTAAGTCGTGAGATGTTTTGTTTTTGCTAATAAATAAGTACATTTTATAAATTTTTTTTCATTTGTGAAAACCGGTATTTAAGACTAAAATTTGTTCGCCCCCCCCCCCCCCCATGGAATTGACCTCAGGACGTCTCTGGGTGCAGACTATGCCCTGTGAACCCTTGGGATAATTTTTTTCTAAGAACTACGTTGCAGCGCCAAACGGATTGTTGCATGCTGGTCATACGATAGTATAAATCATTGGAAAAATCAACCTTACCTAACAAATATAATACAATACGTACGCATTCAAAACGGCATCCCGCGGTGTTAAACCGTAAACAAAGTTGATTCTCTTAATAAGTCGTATATAACACCATTACCGTTTAGCTGGTATTATATCGAATATCGATTATGCGTAGGTACTTAATTTTATAGGTACCTAGTCCAAATGATTCAATGGATTTAATTTTCTCTCTCTCTCGCTCTTTATCTGAAAAGTCCTATATAATGAGGATTTCACTTACGGCCCACGATTATAATAGTATAACCTTATATGATGATAATAATATAAATTGGAAAATAAAGGATTAGCTACGGATTAGAAAATACATTGACTGTACATTTTACATTTCAACACAATGCCAATTTTTTAATTTCCTCGGGTCGCTGTTGGACGAATTAGATTTTCTTATAATACGCATAGGTACTACGTGCACACCTACCGTATATTAAATGTAATATTTTAATAATAAAATTAATTCAAATATCCATAATATCAGTTTAATCCTTAACAACGATTAATAAACATTATTCATATCAACATGTTCGCAATAAAGTTATGTATTTCAACAGTTTAATATCGGTATAATAATATTGTATATTAATTATAATTTTTATGTACCATTATGTACAGTATCTACGACATATTTGTGTCAAAGAGAAACTGTAATTTATGAATTTTCTCACCTTATCACCTTGTCATCCTGCAATGAACGTTAGTCGTTACTAATTGAGCACTTGGGCAGACAAAATAATATAGAACATTATAAGAGACCCATATTGCTTTGTTTAGAAGAAGTGAATAATCAGTATCGTAATGTAATTTATTGTACATGCCGCAGGGTATTGAACAAAAGAGTGTATATAAATTATAATAATTATTATATTATCATTCCTGTACCTTTTTTCTTTTTCTTATTATTAATTCTGTTCGTTTTATAAAGTTATTATTTTAATTATTGAAGATTTTGTTTATTGAAATATTTAAATATTTAATTACAAGAAGATATTATCGTAACGATTAATAGTATACACCATTATGAACCATAATGAAAAACAATGATTTCAAACTAGGGGTCTAGCCGCAGTGGTGCATATAGGAAATATGATTAAGGGGACTAAAGATCAAAAAAAAAAAAAAAATGTTTTTAAACTGTAATATATATATTATATTATTTTTTTTTGAAGGGGCTTTAAGTGATTTTGAGGGGGCTAAGCACCCCCAAGCCCACCTATTTGCATCACTGGGCCTGTGTTCAAATGAGTATGTACTAGATGAAGTGCAATACGAGTATTAACACAAGTCACGATAAACTTTATTTTAATTTGATTTACATTATTTGTGATATTTAATTTCAAAACCTATAATATAGATGATAGTTATCAGTTATCACATACAAATTGTTTTCATACCAATACAGAATAATGATTCACCAAGCATGTTCATTTCTATTTTTAGAATAAATAATACATTTATACGAAGTCTGTTTTATGGAATTTTTAAATCTACTAAAATACCATCATTTATAATTCTTTTAATTTTTTGTACTACCTACTAAAAAGGTGTGCTCTATGCCTCGATGGCTATGCAAATGTCTTTTTTTCAAATGAGACCCTCTCTTTTTTTTTTACTGTAAATTATTTAATGGATATTTTTTTTGAAAATATTGACGTACTTCATTCAGCATTTGAACAACTAGTTTCTCAGCTATTAAAATGTGATAGTAGTGCTTTAAAATTGTTTTAAAAAAAATATAAAATAGATTTAGTATTTTTATACTTAAAAACAATTTTACAATTTTATAAATTACAAAAGTTGGTGGATCAATATTAATCACTAGAATGTCTAAATCACCATATTTTCCCGACCCATTATCACGGACCTATATTATCCGTAGTACTCAAAGTTAAATAACTTAAAAGCTCTTCGTTTGCATTTTGATTTTCATTGGTCAACATTTTCAGAAAAAAATCACCCGCTAAACAATTAACAGTAGTAAAGGAGTGTTTTCATTTGAAAAACAGAAGTTTGTATCTTTACAGGATACTCCTTAAGTACCAACCTAGTACAATAAATCTCAAGAATTTGAAAATATAGTCTTTATATATTAAACAAATTCCAAAATTTAGATTTTCAATAAACTCATTATTGAACAAAAAAATGGATGAGCATGCTTGGCAAATAACTCTGAGTAATATTTTAATATATATTTGGCAGTCATCATATCAATTACTATGATTATTATTTGTCCCCTCGGGAAAATTGTAATATTGTAAATTTTTACAAAAATATCTTACAGTTATGATTCCGTTTATCGTTTTCCTTCAGATATTTTCAATATTATTTTTGCAATGTGTTAATAAAGTGTAACTTGTGTACCTAAAGTATTCTAAATATTGAATTTTGGATTCAAAAGGATTTTAATTTCCCAAAACGATGAACAATAATAATCGAATTCTTTTGGATATTAAATTATTGACATAACTATACCGTACAAATTATTTCGGAATATTACTGAACATACTCAGCATTTTATATTGATAATAAACTTTTTATTTTCAATTGTAGTGTGCTACCCCCAAAATTGCATATTATTATAATTTTTTACCGTTTGAATAATAATTGATATACAGTAACAAAATTGATTTTTAAAGTTTCATAAACGTCACAATATTTACCGGGGAAAAAAATGTTTGTATAGAATACTGTAAACGTTTGCGACAAAGTGAAAACAGCTAATTTATTTTATACAAAGTTTGCGAATATAATATAGGTACAGCTATAGGTCTTTTAATATCAAACAGCAAAGTTCTCTTCCATTGTATACGTGTTTTTCCTCTCGTAAAATTGTTCGTCCCAA
Source organism: Metopolophium dirhodum (assembly GCF_019925205.1). Taxonomy (NCBI): domain Eukaryota; kingdom Metazoa; phylum Arthropoda; class Insecta; order Hemiptera; family Aphididae; genus Metopolophium; species Metopolophium dirhodum. The sequence continues at coordinate 30,549,277 of NC_083568.1, read as the reverse complement.
CTACAATCGATTAAAATTGTATCACCACCTCCCTGCTTGTCAACATTATTATGAATGTAGTATTGTAGTGCTAAATATAATGAATTCGACGAATGCAAATAAAATATTTTTCCGACTCCGTGAGCATATGTTATACGACCGTTTACGATAGTACGAGCCAATTCTGAAGTAATTGTTCAAACATCGTCGTGCTCTGCAAGGTACATAGGTTGTAATATTATATAATTTATACGATATATTTCTCTTGCACAATTAATTTTTTTAATTTACAAAACGTAAGCGGCGCAGTGAATCGTTGATGTAACAAATTCGGATAACTGGGACGACCAAAAAAATGGTGAAAATTACGCGTGAGATGCGTCGTCGCAACAGACTATAAGATTGGTTTTTTTTTGCTCGTCTTGAAAAAAAGAAGATTTTTTCTTCGCTCGCGATAATAATAACCTACTGCAGCACACGCCGCCGCCTCACACCCGCAACTAAATAATAATAATAATAATAATATGGGTGGCATACCCCGGGCCGGTGAAACCCACCCACCCTCCCACCAAGCCACCCACTGACGCCGCTCTTGCTCGTCGTCCGCCCCGCCCGCGGACGGCTGCCAAAAGTATGCGCACAGGTACATTATTTACAACGTCTAAATAGGTACATTTCGCAAACGTCCCAGCGCCCGCGTTTTATAAACAATACACGATAAATCAGCAGCCGTCACCACACACGCCACTTGTTGGGGTTTTCGCGTTTTGGGGTAGGCGTCCCCGGGCGGTTCGTATACACACATATATATTTCACACACACCCACTCACCCACACACACACACACACGCACAACCCGACGTATATATATATATATATATATAGCGACAACAGATCCATATTATTCATCAACCCGAGCGCCATAGTACCGCCTCGCCCTCCGCATCGAGTCACCGCGGCGCCCCCGGGTCTTACCCGATTTCGCGTCGGTCGCACATTTTTTCCCTCGCCTCCACGGTTTGGAAATCACTACCCATCGCACACACACACACACACACACACACAAACACACCGGTCGGGGGAGAAAGCCCGCAAAGTGGGTTACACACATACATCGAAAAAGGTCTCGCGTCGAATAATATAATATAAATATTGTTTTATATTATTTTGTTTGTATGTATTTTTTTTATCCGTTATCGTTATTCGTACATACATAATAATATTATACGTTACCTATTAATATTACTGTGTGTTTTTTTCCCCCCCACCAATCGAATCCAATCAGCCGTGTAATTTACATTTGGTCGTCAATAATAATATATAATATATACCTACCTACCTGCCTGCCTGCCTGCCTACCGTTGACGACATGACAAAACAAATCTCCTAGTAAGTCCTGAAATGACGTGCTATTACTAATCCCCCCTCGAAAACACCTCGACATTTCGATTAACCGTGTACACATATACATAACGTGTTTCCCGTGGAGACCCGCGGGTGCAGGCGCACACACAATTGATAGCACCGTATTAATCAAAAAACGATTTGTTTACCGCAGCCACTCGATGACATTTCTGTCGCGCACATTTACGAGTGCAATAAATATATTGGTATACATTTTGATTTTCGTCCGAAACCTCTTGAGTTAGCGGTATCGTCTATACTTATTTGCACACACATTATAGATATGCAGGTTCACATCGGAATATACTTACTCGCAAAATTCGAGAAAAAAAAATTAACAACGACATTCTCGTCGAAATAGAAGTAAATAATCGACAAACGCATGTTCGCGTTAAACTCGACGAACTCGTGATGGTATAGTCAGAGCACCTCGAACGATAATATAATTATAATCTGATTTCAATTTTTTTTTTTTTTTCATTAATTAAACCGCGGCAACTTAGGCCGTTGGGTGGTTTTTATCTATGGGGGAGGGTACTGTAAGTTTTAAACACGTGTTTTTTAGTTTGGCAGAATTTTCAAGTGGGCGCCCGCAGGTATCTGCCATGCCCGGGCGGGGGTGGTGGCCTCTTTCTCCAGACACCTTGACTGCCCGAAGAGAAGTGCCACCCGTGGCCGAGGTTTGAACCGGCGACGGTGCGCGTCGCAACCGATGCCTTAGTCCGCTCATCGTCCACTCCGTCCCCCGATTTCAATTATTATTACGGCACGACGATACGGTTGTCTTAGAAAAATGTAATCGTATTATATTATATTTTATTTCTTTTGTAATTATTCATTTTGTATTTATATCTGATTTACCATTACAGTTTCGATGACATTTGTGTCGCGCACGTTTACGAGTGCAATAATTAATATATTGGTATACATTTTGACTTTCGTCCGCCAAACCTCTTCGGTTAGCGGTATCGTCTATACCTATTTGTATTTTGTACACACATTATAGGTGTGCATGTTCGCATCGGTGTGAAGGAATACTTACTCGCGAAATTCGAAAAAAAAAAAAATTTAATAACAACATTCACGTCGAAATAGGAGTAAATAAGATTTACCGACAAACGCGTGTCCTCGTTAAACTCGACGAACTCGCGATGCACCTCGAACGATAATATAATTATTATAATCTGATTTCAATTATTATCATGGCACAACGATACGGTTGTCTTAGAAAAATGTAATCGTACGCACATTAAAATATTGTATTTTATTTCTTTTGTAATTATTCATTTTGCATTTATATCTGAATCACCATTACAGTTTAAAATGTGTTTTTTTATCTACATTTTTATCTATTTATGCGTCATGCTTTGTTTGTTATTATTTATAAGCATCATTGCACAGTTGTTGTTATTGTTATTACGTTTTTTACGTGACGATTTTTATAAAATACCTGCAGGTTTAGTATAGGTAGTGTAGTTAATAATACAATTCTTTTGCTCGTGGCGTTAAACCTTTAGAGGGTTATGTATTGTCGTAATTAGATTAGTGAAAATTCAATTTGAATGTATTAATTTGCATCATGGAATATCCATTTAAATTAACTTGTTCAAATACTGTATAATTTTTAATCATAACAACGTGTATCTATGTATAATTTATGTTAATTATTTATTTTTCAATACGAGTATTTTAGTGTATATAAATCTAAATACATTAAAACAAATCTTTTTCTTTATTAGCTAACAATTATACTATAGGTGGTGACGTAGTGTTATATACTTTTTAAATATAAAAATAATATTTAGTACCCAGCTATATATAAAATAGTATTTGAACTTTTTTAAAATCATTGATTTCTAGATATTTCATGTAAAATGTCAATACTATTATTAGGTACTTAGAAGTGTATAAAATCATAAAAATATTAACCTACAACGTAGTTTGAATTACAAAACTATATTAATTGATCTAAACTAATATTAACGGTTTAACGACATGCCTATGGTCATCACTCATCCGTTAAATTCAGAGTAGGTTACAGACTTTGAAGACTATGGAATACTTAAATTTTATAGAGCCTGAAATTAAATAAATTACACTAGAAATACCTAAAAATTTAAACCTGTCACACAGCAGCTATGTTCATGGACTCTAAAGAAAATTATTTATTTTCAAGTGAAACTGTAGTCGAACTAAACAAAAAACTTCTAATGACATTCAATAATAAAAATTACAAAAACTCTATACAAATTATATGTTTTACAATAAATTAAAAACAAACAAATTAGTTGATAGTAATTCTAAGATGTTTTTTAAAACTATGGAACTTTTTCTTTGTGCGATTTCCAAATAATTCTTAACAAAGTATTTTATCGATGTAATTAATTGTAATTTATGGATTCGTCACACAATAGTACCTACAGTGCCACTGGATACTTTTAACAATGTTAATTATAATAGAATAATATATTGTTTTTTTTTTTTTGTTTCTCCGAACTTTTTTAAAATTGTTTGTCTGTAATCTGTGTATAAAACTTTTTGGTGTATTAATATTATTTATGCTTAATGTTTTTAACTTTTCTTTTCCACTGCATAATACTTTACTAAACAACGACCCACTCGTACCTACCAAATACCTATCTATTAAAGAACATTCAAATATTCATTTTATTGAATAGTAAACCTTAACAATTATCAGTCGAGAAGTAATATTTTAAGTTTTGCTATTTTAAATAACTCCAAAATATTATACTCAGACACTTATATTTCCGTTACAGCCACAGTTATATATTTTCAATTCTTGCATACTACGAAATTCAAAAGTTTTTCTTATCTCTCATTGTTATTTCCTTTGGGAATAACTTTGACTAGATTCAAAACGGACTTATAGATATGAAATATGGTATTTTTATTTATTTTTAAAATTAACGAAACAATCTTTCCTTTGAATTGTCAAAACGAATTTACGATATCTGCTGTATATATTTCTTATTAGATATATTTACAGATTTATCGTTCTTTCTGTAATTAGTTATTCGTAATCAACCCAAAAGCAATGTATATACTATTATAAATCGATAATATAAATTGTATTGTTTGACTGACTGATTTTAGATTTAAAACAACATTGTTGATTGTATGCTTAAGTGAACATTAATGGTAAGTATTAAATATGGTTAATTTACCAGTAAATTAGTATATCACTCTAAATTTTCTTTCAGACAAAATAATTCATCAACACGATCTTATAAGTGACATACCCTTGTTCGAGTTAAGCGACCAACCGCATACGTACAAGGTTCTCCCCGCGATCCAATTAAGTAAGTTTGGGTTTATGTTTGTGTTCTTATTTTCTTATGGCTGTCATAATTTTAGAAAAGTTTTAAAAATTGGTATCAGCTAATTTCTGTTGACAAATATTATATTGTTTCTTCTAAGAAATCAACCTCGTAAAATATAATATTATAACTCCTCTTAATATTTAATACAGATAATACAAATGTAACAATTTTTTTTTTTTAGTGTCCATTTTTGCAAGTTTATGTTTTTGTACCTAGGCTTTTTACTTGAAACTTTTTTCCTCGTCGTTTTATTTATTGACAACAGAATTAACATATTTTGTTATTTATGCAATATATATTTACATACAGGTCACAAAGCAGCGGGTGAAGTGTGAAGTATGGTTACGCGTAAAGACAAATTTAAATCAAAATACTGTTTTAATTAAAATAATAATATATTGATCAGAAATTGCAGACATTTAACTATTTTGAACACACTCGGTATTTATTATACTGCTGTTATAGGAATTATTATTTTGGTAACAAATAAATATAATTTATCAAAATAATTAGTTTTGGTGTTTAAATTAAACGCTTTCAAGACGATTTATCAGAGCTGTAAATTATGAAAATGAATCAAGCTGAGCAGAAAACGGAAACCATTAGCCTCAAAATACAAACGTTTTAAAATTATTAGGATTGCAGTATTATCTTGATAAAAACTAAATAACATGTATACATTTTGTTCTTGAGTAAAACTCTTGAATTTTTCGGGGGGTTTTCCTTTTGTACCTAGCTGTAGTGAAAATATTTAGTATACTAAATATGCTAAATATGCACAATAAATCTATTATATTACGTTATCATATCTAGGAAAATCTTCGAAAATAAAGTATTTCTAGTAGCCAGGAGGTTCTGATTACATTAAAATTTGTCAATATCATAAGTAGGTACAGACCAATGCATACAAATTGTGATAATTAATATTCTGAGTGGAGCATTGTGTGTTGTTTTTATTCATTCAATTGACACTTTTTGAAGTGACAAAATACTTTGATCATCCACTTTGATGGGAGTTACTTGTAAAAATTGCATCTAGTATTGTTACTTTTTGGAGCTCAAAATTGAAGCTAAAAGAAAAACCATGATTTGATATTTTTCCTCTACAAGGAAAATCTATGAGTCATAAATATGTTTTTGCTAATAAATAACTATGACAACGAAATTCTGACGAAAAATTGGCCAGAAATATTTTATCGTATAACCTGCCCAAAAACATAATAACATTGTTTATGTTAAATAAATGAGCATTACTTAAGATTTTTATATAATTATTAAAACAATTGTTTGGTAACCTTGGCGGTTATTAAAAAGTTGGATCGTCTTCACTCAAAATGATTTTTCCTTGAATACAATAATGTATCATATTGCATTCGTATTTAACACATCCATTATAGTTATTATAGTGTCAACTCATGACGAAGTACACTTGACTTCTAATGGAGAGCAGAACGGTTACCTGCTTTTTTCCATTTTATTTTTGACTATCAGTTTTGTATGCAATTCTATATGGCAATATTTATTTTACAACAATTGTGTATTCCATTACTTTTTGAATCACATATTGTACGCTGATTGTTAATAATTAGTATAATATTGAAACGTCGGACGTCTAATTAGAAACAATTGTACATGTTACGTACATTCATTATTTTATTTAATTTACTGCATACCATTGTAACTTAAGGGTTTTTTTTTATACATGAAATATTAAGTAGGTACTATGTGCCCATGTTTGTATTGTTCTGTAATACGTCAGCCGTTGAATAAATTGATACAAAAAAATTGTATATTGTGTATGCACAAAATTATCAATAAGAAATTATACTCATTCATGTGCCAACATGCCATGAGTATTAAATATCATTTGATGTTACGTCATATATTGAATATACAAACATTATCACAATTTATAAACGTATAACATATTATACATTGATAATGTTTGTTCAGCTTTTCAATTTCTATTTTCTATAGTCATACGATCGTTTCATAATTGTTGTCATTATATATGACTATACCGCCATCCTCGGGTGGTTGAAAAGTTTAGATTTCCCGTTAGGAGTATCATGTGTTGTGAGGGGTGTGGGAACGGTGGTTGGGTTCATTTGTGCGATAGCTTTTAGTGGTTGGATCCGGTCGGAGGCTAAGGGTGAAACACAATATTTGGCAGGAGTGGCGTGGGAGGGGGTGTCTAAAGTGATAATAGTTTTTCTAGTCCTGCAGCTCGTACATCTAGATGATTCGCCAATGGGCCAGGTGGCGGAGAAGTGTAGACGAAGGAAATCCGAGTCGGAATTGCATGCAAATGATGCTGGTGGACAATTTGCCAGCAGAAAGGAAGAGAAGGCTGACAGACCATCTATCACCGATAGTGGCGGTGGCGGTGGCGGTGCCCGACAATGTATCATATAGCCTGTGATGTCACAACCGACTTGTCGTCTTGTAAATGGTACCCCAAACCTAGAAATGTCAAGTGATCAAGCGAGCAAGGGTTTTATAAATGAAGTTCAAAATATTTCAGAGATCAATCATTCTTAATTAAAAATGTAATCAATATATTATAATATATTTTGTGTTGCTGTAATTTTAAATAATATGTGAAATGAATTAAAACGGCCAAAATATTATAATTTTAAATTGTACAAATAATACAAATTTATAAAGTAAGTACTGAATCGAAAAATTAATTATATATTATATTTAAATATATAATATAGGTGGGTACCAAAAAAAATACTATACAATGTTTAATGCCGTGTGCTTAAATAAAATGAGAGTTATTATTTTTTTTTAAAAACATAGTTTCTAATTTTAGATAGTGTGCAAGAAACTTTCACAAGTAAATATGTTAACTTATGTATTGATTTATTGAGTTCAAGCCTGTAAAACATCTTTTTTTAAATTTTTTTTAGAACAATCTTACTGCCATTTTACCTTATTTTCTTAAGCTTCATTATGTTTATGTATTCAGGTTCGAAATTATTAATTACAGTTTCTTGGAAAACAGACTTTGGTTTTTTCTCGTGTATTTATTTTCTTTCTATCTAAAAATTATTAGTATTCAGATTTAGCAACGACATTTTATCCTTAAATTAACTTATTTTCAATATGAAAACACAGATTAATTATATTTCATAATTAAATTCAAAATTATCTCATTTTCGTAATATGAACATGATAAAACCCAATCACAAAACGAAAAACTGCAAAAAAGACATAATTATTATAATTATTACATAATGAATATTGGATAAAATATTAAAAATAAAAAAACCACAGGGAAGTCGCTCAATAGTATAATAGGTGTCGAGTGTCCATAAATAGCTCAAAAAGAACTAATATTATACTTTTAAAATGTAATTTTAATGCTGATTTTAATGTTTAGTGAAAAAATAATGAGTTTAGAAAAAAATAAAGCATACCTAGTCATTTTTGTCAAAAACTGGTTTTGCGTAATTATTTTAGTTTTACGTATTTCAGCTCTATGTGGGGCGATGAGCCAATGAATGTATTGACTATGCAATGATGTGTGTTTTTATGTGTCTGACATAGGTTGCTAATAATATTAGAAATAAATAAAAGTTGAGCGTCTAAATTATAACTTTAACGAAATTGTATGTACCCGTGTAAAATAACTTTTTCTGGTCAAAAAATTTTAGTTAATTTGGTGTAATTGAAACACATTAGTAGTGAAGACTTGAAACTTTTTCTAATATTATTATATTTTATTATACGCAATGACATTTTCAAAATCTTTCTATTCATTTTATGCTTATCTATTTATGGCACGAACCCATTCACACTGTGTTCTCTGGTAAGTCGGTATTGACCCAAAAGTTATTAGAAATGATTTGTGACATACCCAATTAATATAATATACTATTACAATAATAATTAATATAAAAAATTTAATGTTTTCGTAAAAAACCTATAAGTACGCCGTGTTAATTATATTAAAATAATTTACTATGATAGTAAAAAAATATTTTAATATAATAAAATATACTTAGCCATTTATGCTGACAGACAGCTCTCTGCTCAGATTCGTAGGCAACGATATATAATTTAATTAAAATTCATCACATCCATATTATACAGTTAGTTATTCAATAACTGATTACACTCGACACCTATTGTACAGCAGAGTATACATTATTTGTTCATAGAATTGCATTATCTCTAATATCAAAATGTTATCAATTTTTAAATATAGTAAATTCATCTTTTTATTTTAACTGTAAAAATATACCTATATACTATCGTTCATGTTGATTAAATAATAGTTTTCAGAATAAGTTATGGTTTCAGCTTTAGTTTTCCAGTTTATAAAAAATAAATAATAATAATAACACTTTAGCTTAATTGTCACATAATAAGACTAACCCAACCTACATGATGGGTAATTATAATTATAATATAATTAAAACACATATTTAATTGAATAAACCCTTATTCCGAGGTTTTGTTTTTATAAATAAATGAAGGATAAACCGTTATTGCAGAATATAATATTATGTTAATTTTTAATAATGACATTTGGGCAGCGATAATCCTGTACTTTTTTTGGTCGAGGAATTACACAAATTATTCAATTAATTATCTAGCATGAATTAAGGGTAGGTACCATGCACTGTTATCGATTTAAATAAAAAATTGTATACAATACTATTATGATTTCCTATGAGAAGTAATGCAGTATAAAATTATTACTGAATATTATGTTCAGTATACCATCCAAATATAAATGCCTGTTTTACACCATTATGAAAATCGAAAAAATGGATTTATTTTATGGCATTAGAGTTGAACAAAAAAACTGTTCCACCGACGATAATAACGCGTATAATATACCTATGCACGGCAGGGTGTTTAAGTATTTTAACGTAGCTCATTTGGTTATTCGATAAATTTTACGGCTCACACGCATTCACTTAAATACGTTTAATGTTTTTCTCCGTCGAACCTTTTGATTCGATTCAAAAAACCTGCTCGAATGCGTATCAAACTGATTGGATTACGTGACGACGAGCAAAATGAAAATTTATACCCAAGAAATGACTGGTGACGCGTATGCGAAATTTAACGCTCGTCTGATTTTATTAGCTTTTATGCAAATAAAAAATAATAATTCTATTGTTATGCTGGAAATAAAATAATATCCATCGGATCATTTCTTTATTGTTTCCCGGCGAAATATATTTTTATAAAGCGAAATATCGCAACAGCACACAAGTGAACACGTCATGTAAAATAATTCCAGTATAACAATATGTTTCGTGGAAAATATCTCGCTTGTGAAAATAAAATAACATAACAATGGAAATAATAAATTATACAAGTTAACTTATTGTAAATTACACACTGTAATACGTCCATCGAAATAATAAATTGTACAGGTTAACACTTATTGACAATTACACTCTGTAATACGTCATTTCCTATGAGAGTATTAAAAACGAAATCCATTCGCTAAGTGGTTGATATATTGTCTGAAAAAAATAATCGAAAGTATTTCTCCCGAAGTCCCGAATAGGGTGTACTGTATTTATTGTGCATTATATGAGGAGGTTATAATCCATTTTAAAAGATGTGAACACCACTTCAGCGACGATAATGTTGTTTCATACATGTTATTTCAATTTAGATAGGTACTAAAATTGTTTGCTAAAAAATATCGTGTTAAAAAAAATAATAACAATCTATATAGGCGTGCAACACAAGAACGTACACAATTGGTTTTGTAACTCGAGGGTATAAAAATAACAAAGTAGGAAAGCATAGTATAAGACCGAAATAATATTAAAACAATAGAGTAGCTAAATAAACATATAGTTAAAATATATTATAATATCATATTGTTAAATATTATAAGTGTCTTAAATTATAACTAATACAGTAATACTACTTGGTTGACAATACACTAATCAGATGTCTTAAAAATAGATTTTTGTAGTTTACTTAAAATTAAAAACGTGGCACTAATGATAAATCGAAATACTTGGGAACATTCTCACCATAATTGTTCCCATTGCTTCTGCATTTATTCAAATACTTATTTTTAGAATTTTTAAAAATATTTAATTTAAGAACATGTTTTTCAATTTAAGGATTGTCCTGTGGTGCTACAAACATTTTTTTTTAAATATGTACCTACTACTATTTTTACCGTAAATTGTCGTCAAGTGGATTATTTCTTCGAAAAATAAAAAATCTATCAAAATAATAATTTAAATACTTAGCAGGATGGTCAAATTTAAATTTCTTTAGGAAAAATATAAGACAAAAACGTTTTCGAATTAACTACAATAATATTATGTAGCTTTTAAGAAGTCGTTTGACTCAGTCAAATACATCGATAAAGGCGTTTTAGATTTTCAAATTTCATGTTGTAGATTTTATATAAAATTTTAAATATTATTTTAGTATGGAGACAAGTTGATTCTACGCGATGTTAGGATTGAATAGCATCGTACGTGACCGATTACGTCAGAAAAATTCTGAGACCGTCGTCATAAACCGATATTCGGAATCATTATTGTAACTATATTGTGTTCAATAAATTTTGGTTGATTCGATAGAGTTGGAACACAAAAAATACAATGCAATTTTAATACATAGACCGGTTGTACCCGCAAAAGACTACTGTAATAGAATCTTGCAAAATCAATATAATGATATATTATAGAAAGATAATATATATATAGTGAGAGAGGGTGCGTGAGAGGGTGAATCGCGCAAGGTGGTCGTGAGAGACGAAGATAAAGATAAATGCCAATCAATTGATTAAACTACAACTCGTTATAATACACAAGGTATATAATGAAATACGATTTGTCACAAAGAAACACTTTATGTTTTACACATCAACGTCTATATAATAATTGATTATATTATACCTTTAACATACTGACGCATTGTTGTGATTGTAATTATTATTACAGTACCTATGGGCACTTATGTTTTCCATCGTATTAAATTTATGCTCACCGTGTTCGGTAATATTGTTTAACGCGTAATTGTCGGTTTTCTTTTTATTTTAGAACTTTCCGTGCAAACATTATTACTGCTCAGCTCAACAATATCACTCGCAGTATATTATATAGGCACACAAAGACGCAAACACACACATATTGTTATGAGATGTGACAAATAAAATATAAATTAAATAACGATAATACGGCTGGTTATTAATCAAAATATAATAATATGACAATAGACGATAAGATATGATATGAGAACTATGAATAAAGAAAACAATTTCGATCCTAAATCTTTTGTCCAAAAATATTGAGAGAATAAAAAAAAAGAGACAGTTTAATACAATAATTATTATGCGACATTTGATCGTGTTTGAACAATATATATTATTTACGACCCCGGAAATGACCAGAGCACATAATATATGAGGCGTTCCGGTAGTAGTACGTTACCAGGTATAATAAGCTATAATAATAATAATATTATGTATTATATATTCAACTAGAAAGTTTATGCGTGTGAATTTCTATCATACGTTTGATTAATATACATATTTTAACTGGTATAATATTTTTTTTTATTTTAGAACTTTCTGCGCATAATATATTACTGCTCAGCTTAACAATATCACTCACAGTATATTATATAGGTACACAAAGAAACAAGACCATCGCAAACGCAGACACACACATATTTTTATGAGATGTGACAAATAAAATATAAATTAAATACGGATGGTTATTAATCAAATAATAATGTAATGATAGATGATAATTATATGAGAGCTGTGAATAAAAAAAACAATTACGATGCTAAGTATTTTTTCCAAAAAAATTGAGAGAGATGCTAGTTTAATATGATAACTATTATCACAATATATATTATTTGCGACCCCGGAAGTGACCTGAGCACATAATATATGAGGCGTTTCGGTAATAGTACGTTACCAGGTATAATAAGCTATAATAATAACATTAAATGTATTATATATTCAACTAGAAAGTTTATGCGTGTGAATTTCTATCATACGTTTGATTAATGTACATATTTTAACCGATATGCAGTTGGTTTGCTATATGAAAACTTATTTTTTTAGATTCCATTCGCGTTTTTTATAAATACTTATTATTGGTAATAATGCGGTTCGCTATTGTATAGGTACTATACGAATAATAATATTGACAGATTCGAATTGCGTTTACATTGCGCGAGACGTATGTAGGTACTTATTGTAATCGCTGAGCCGAAATTGCAGTTGTCTACCTGTACATAATAATAATAATAATAATAACAATATTATATTATATTGTTCTACAGTTCTACTTCTATTGCAGGCAGTACACCACACGCGCGCATGCATCACGATAATCGTTTTAACTCGTCGTCGCGATGAAGGTAGAACGCAAAAGGGAAATAATAATTGACGTTTTCCATTATCATCAGGTACTAAGTATTAATGGCTTTTTCAATTACTCACTTCCAGCGCGTGCAGCACACCGTCATCGTCGTTGCTTCAAGTCAACAGAATGTGCCCCGGATACCTATATACTAGTGTGTGTGTGTGTGTGTGGTGGAGGTAGTTTATCATATACGCATTCACAACTACTTCGCCTTCAACATCCGCTGTGTATATATATATGATTTTGTTCGCACAATAATTATATTGTATATAGCAATAATGTCTACCACAACTTTAAGCAATCTCGAAACGTCCGAAATCCCGTTAGCTGGAAACCGCGGAGACCGCCGCCGCCGCCGTCGAGCAAACTGCAAAGTCACTACACCTCGCGGAAAATTACTCTGCTTTTCATTAACAATATTGTTTTACCAGTCGATTCAATTGTAGGCACACACAAGTATTCAGCTGACATACATTCCTCGGACTAGAGCATTGTTGGACGAACAAACACAATAATTATTATTGTTGTTCGTAAATAAAACAAAGCGTTAAATGTGTTCAATTATTGTTAGTACAGAACCTCTTAATAATATCAATGACAGTTTACATTTATTAAAAGAATCTATTCAAATATATATTTTAAAACATTGAACATTTTAAATTTCCATATCAGTTCGATATTTTACTTTTATCCGACCGTTAAATTTACAATAAATAACTTAATGTACCTACTGGTGATTCTAGTTGTAACGGTCAACGGTGTGAAAAATACTAAAGATATACAAATCAATTACACTTAATCAAGTCGAGTTAAGAATTAATAGTAATAAATCAAAATACCCACCATCCTGTCTTGACATTTAACTTTTTTCGAAAAATTATTTCTAATTTTTTTCACTAATTTTTTAACGTCTTTCACGTGTTACAAAAATATTTTAAATTGGCTTGACTCTTAAACATCTAAATATATTACGTTAAATAAAAAAAATCGTTTTCTTATTAGAAACATTCGATAATTTAGTTAATTATATACTAGATTAAACAATCATAATATATAAATTAATATAATGTATTCAAACACATAAATATTACAATACAGCGATCAAATTAAGATAATCAATTTCCAATACAACAAAATTCATTAATTTATAATTATGCTTAGATAATGCTTCGATAATTTCATTTAGATGATATTTTCTTTTGAAATATTTTTTTCGTTTTACTATTTTTTTATTTAAACAAAAAAAAATTAATAATCAGTTCCGCTCATAATCCATTTTAAAACACATTTAGTTATTTTTCGTTTATCCTGGATCATTTCTGTAACATTTTAAAGTACAGAAATTGTAGAGTAGAATCTATCGATCGGGATTGGATGCAAGCAAAACGTCTTAGCATTCGCATCGTACAAACTTCTCTGATTTTTATTTATTTATTTCATTACCATCCATTTTTGAAACTGGAACCCATTTACTTAACGTCATTGAAATTTTCCTTTTCCGGCAGATGTTGCTCTGTTTCAAATGTATTTTTCTTATTTTTTAGGTTTTCCAATTGTATATTAATCTTCACTTTCATAATGTCTGTTTAATTTTTCAATTGTAAACTAGCGAATAAATGACGCAGATGCTTTATTACACACGGTTCTCATTGGACGTTGCGTAGACAATGAATAGTTATAAAAATAACGCTTTATAAATATTTTTTAAAAGCTGAGCAGCGGCTCCAAGGACTTGGTTCAGCGTTGTTGTCCCGCTAATCTAATCTCGAAATGGGAAATTTGTGTACTATTCGAATGCAAAGAGACATTATACTATGAAAAACTGCATTTGCTGAGTCGTTGAAAGTCGTTTTGGTTTTCGGTACTCTCTATTAAGTTAAATGAAAATACTAAAAATGTAATATGACGTAGCCGCTACTCGGTGTGATGGTAATAATCAGAGGGTCGGGGTGAAACACAATGACCAGGTTAAGCCAGGACAATATCGTAAACACGTGTTTTCGTGAAATATTGATAAAGTGCATTTTAGAAGATGTTATTATGTCGTTTAATTTGGACGCGAGAAAAGACGACGAGAAAAGCCGGCAAAATAGACATCGAATAACAATAGTCATGACTCATAAATAATGCGCGATAATCACGTTACAACAAAATGTATAACAATTGGGACACAGGTGTGACCGCAAAAATTTACGTCTGTGATATTTACACCTCTGCCACCACAGGTAAGATTCTGCGGGTTCGAAACACTTGGTTTCGCGGGACTTTGAAATTTGCACCGAAATAAAGATATTATGGAATTCGCACCACCGCAGACACTAGCCGAGTGTATTTAATATTTAATAGTGTTAGCAATTTGTACCGTACTAAGGGTTAAATGTAGTTTGTACCGTCGTAGGTACACCTATATGTATAGTCGAAAACAGTGTGTGCAATTCGCACCAAAATTAGTATCTATATTATATGTGATATATTATTTTTTTTTTTTTTTTTTGTTGGGTAACCCGTGGCAACATAGGCCATTGGGTAAAATATATTATTTTATAATTCTCTTATTTGTTTTTTGTGATTATATATTCTGTCATTTCAGTCTACTAAATAGATTTAAGTTTGCTAATGTAATAACTATTAATTTGTTATTGGGTTCATCCCGTTTAAATTTATAATAATTAAATGAATAAATGTGGTCGCGGTTATTCGATTATTTCTCCGGATCGATTTTCGGGATTTTCGACTACCCTCCGCCTTATCAGCTGGAAATCATAGTTTGACACGTGGTTTCGCTGGACTTTGGAATTTGCACCGAAATAAAGATATTATGGAATTCGCACCACCGCAGACACTAGCCGAGTGTATTTAATATTTAATGGTGTTTGCAATTTGTACCGAACTGAGGGTTGAATGAGGTTTGTACCGTCGTAGGTACACCTATATAGTCGAAAACAGTGTGTGCAATTTGCACCAAAATTAGTATCTATATGTGGTCGCGATTATCGAGTATTCGATTATTTCTCCGGATAATTTTTCCGGATTTTTGACTACCCACCGCCTTATCAGCTGGAAATCATAAAAAGAGTTTGACATCCTATCCTCGACATATTGCACAGCGTATTACATGGCGTATATCACATATTTATTATATTATTATTAATTAATTTATGTTTTTTTTGATTTTTGATTTATTATTTTCATGATGTAGCTTTAAAGTCGATACTGGCGTTGATGTAAAGTAATAGAGAGATGTGCATTTATATAGATGTCGAGTGGAAGAACCACTCGAAATCTAAAATGGAATATTCTGTGTTATTATAGCTCATACCACCTTTATAATTTAATATTTTCATGATCGTATACTTTATAGTACCTATCGATAGGATAATATATTTGAATTTTAGTGCACGTTACAGTTCATATTTTTTTACTACCCGAGTAAGTGCAAATTACAAACGCAATTCCAAAACGTTGGTGGAAATATTAATTTATTTTGGGTCGATTTCGATGCGAGTTGACTATACAGCCCGTTTTGCCGTGCGGTATCTAAACCTACGATTAAATATCATATTATATCGGTGTACTGAAGTGCACACAGTCAAACTTTTAGCCAATATCTACGTCGGTTATTTTTTAAGAAATTAAAACATTTAAATCGTAATAATATTTTTAAAAAAAAACTTCCCAACGGATTTCTCATCTGAATATTGTAAAATGCTTTTTTTATTTTTTTAGTTTCGTACGGTTTAACGGAATCAACTTTAGTGCAGATGGTTATGACAGGTTGTGGTCACCCAATTTACGTTTACAAATAAAAAAATTATAAAAAAAAATATAATAATGGATTATATATTAATTAGTGACAAATTATTAACTCGTTATTGGTATCCACGACAGATGGCGTCGCCGCATTACCCGAACGGCAAACCGCAGCTATTGAAGCATACGTCATAATATTCTGTTGCAGTAGATACCTACACGTTGCTGTAAGACACAGACTGAAATATTTAAGCTTAACGACTTACATTTATTATAACAATTGTTTAATTTGTGATGCCTTTGATTAGGATTGAAAATAACCCGAAATAATGGATTCTGAAACGATGTCCGTCAATTCGACAACGAATTGACATTAAAGGAATAAAATAAATTAAATTGATTTAGTGAAACGCCGCCCCTGGGGACGTTGTAGACACAAAAATTGTAGAAAAGATTTTGGAATAATTTATTCGTCCTATTCCTACTTTGATCACGACTCGCGATAACAGTAAACTAGAGTTTTCGGCGATTTGATTATATATCTCAATAATACGAGCGTTTAGATTAGAACTGTTGATGTTGACATTTTTATTGAGTAAAACTTTTGCCATTGAAATTTACCAAGCACTTAAGAACAAATTATTTCTTTGAGTAGGCACTTATAACGAGATGGTTTGGACTGTATAAGAGGTTTGATATCGTCTAAAAACTTACCGCCTATAATAATTATAGTAAGTTATAAACTTTAACATAATAGAACAATATTATTATAAAATGTAGATAAACGTATCGATTTTTGATCAACCAAGTCGGAATTATATTGAAATTCTCATCAACTAAATATTTATTGAATGTTTTGCTACAAACAATACTAATTCGGCGAATTTAAATAAAAAAATTTAACACCTTAACGAATTGGACTCTTTGTGCATAATATAATGTTGTTTAATAATTCATTAAAATATTGATGACATAAAGTGATAAAACAAGTAATCAGTATAATTTAATACAAAAAAAAAATAAGCTAATAAACTAATGTATTTGCATGCCATCTCAAATAATATGATTCGTATATTTTATTTCACATAGCAGTGTTTAAAGTTAAAATATTGTTCTTTGATAAAAAAAAAACGATATTTTCACTATTAAATTAAAATGTTTAAACTATAACTAAATGATACAAGAATAATTTAATGTTATAAATAAACAGTGACCCCTTACAAAATAAAAGTATATACAAATAACACCAAAAGGAAATAAAACTTTTAAAACCAAAACAATTACTCCGAGATAAAGAGCACACTACTATATATTCCATGATTTTGTATATGTTAGGTATTTTTTTTTTTTTAAATTAAGAGCAAGTAACGATAACTCAATTATCTTTCAAGTGCTACCACTTTTTTTATAATATTATATCTCAGGTATATATTATACCTATATTACAAACCGCTCATTATTCCAGAACACGTATTGATTTTTTTAATATTAGATATTTTCGATACTTAAAATTCTATATTTATTGATATTTTTAAAATATTCACCCTCTCTTATAAAGTTATACATATATTGAACACTAAGCAATTTGATGTCAAACAGCTATTACTGCGGTAAGTGGTAACCATAGGTATACGTTTTTATGTAAATATTTGTGTAATATATAGCCGTAATAATAATAATAATACTGGCAGAATACTCTTTTCTTGTAAATTTCGATGTATCAATATCCCTGCAAAACTAAAAAAAAATTATCTAGGTACTATAGTAACACTCAGACTCTAGGCTATTATATAATGTTGTGCACTGTTGCGGCACGTGGTGGATATCGGTTGGTAAATATTTAATCACTCAATTTCGTTCTTTAAAATTTAAAACTATCATCAAACCATCCTATAAAATTATGTATTCTATTTTAAATATAATGTTAAAAAATAAAAAAACTATACCGGTTCACTGTGAACTTATCTCGTACGAAATACGGAGAAAATGGACTGGATCCCAAATATAAAATCATCTAATCATACATTAAAGCTTGATAAAAATATAATAATTTATATCGGTTGGTAAATATTAAATCACTCAATTTCGTTCTTTAAAATTTAAAACTATCATCAAACCATCTTATAAAATGATGTATTCTATTTTAAATATAATGTTAAAATATAAAAAAAACTATGCCGGTTCGCTGTGAACTTATCTCGTACGAAATACGGAGAAAATGGAGTGGATCTCAAATATGAAATCATCTAATCATACATTAAATCTTGATAAAAATATAATAATTTATATAAAAGTAATCGTCCTATTTTTAAAAAAAAAAATCACTAACCTTAGGAGTTATGGAGTTAATCCATTTTAATAATAATAAAAAATAATATTATTTAGTTCGCGATGTAGGTTGCACACCTACTATGAATACTATGAATGCTTAAATATTTTTGGTACTTATACTTGAAGGTAATTATTATATTATTTTTGGTGGCAACTGTATTGGAATTAAAAACGGTTTCATGAATTAAATCTTTGAAATCATTTTTAGTATAGTTCATGAATATTAATGTGATTCTTGTTATTTTGTTTTGGTTAATAAAACAAATTATTATTCATAAAACCAACATATTATACGAATTAAAATATATAAATGCCACCGACTACGACAGATGAATTCATAATACAATGTTTATACAGTTCATTGTATTCTATATTGTGTGCGTATATACTATATATACGACTGTTGAATCTATCAGGTGAAGTATTACATTTTTAAGCAAGTATTCGAATTTTTCATTTGCCGAGTAAATTATTTCAGTTATTATAACGCATCATTAACAAATATTATATAGTATAAACAAAATAAGGTATTTTATGAAAATTGTGAAGTTAACTAATTCTCTTTGACATTTTGACATTTTGAATATTCATTTGTCAAAAATATATTTTTGAAATAATATTATCCTATTTGAAATGTTATGGAGACAAATGTCTATTGTGTAAGTCGGTAAACCTACCATTACGGGTTATTATTTTTATTTTTTTAAAGTTTCGTACTTTTTCGAGCGTATTTTAATACAAATCGTGAAATCCGGCTTTAAAGTTTTTAAAAATAATCTCGTACTGTTATTTGTAAAAGTCCCTCATATAAATATTACGTATAAATATAATACTATAATATATTTTTGAATAAAATGATTTCCGAGAAATTTTAAATGTTTAAAGTTGAAAATATTTATTTCACCACGCCGCGGTATTGTAAAACAAAGAACTCAATTTATTTGCGGGGAGAAAAAAGTACGCATTTCCTGTACCTACATAATGTACGCGTCCAATACAATATTATAGGCTACGGGGTAAATCACTAGATTTCATTATCAGCATGAGGTGAAATAGAATCTTGGACGGCAGTGAAACAGAAACATTATTATAAAATGGCGATTTCTCCGAAAACACACGCGGGGGCGGTATATATAAAGGTATTGCAGCAGAGAGGGCAAGAACGCGCCGTGAGAAATAGCGTAGATTTATTTAAAGAGCACGAAATGGACTGGAAATGTAAACGCGCGTCCTGAAAACGATGGGAGGGAAGACAAACAACAAGGTTTCCCGGATGAAATTTCATCGTGAAATGGGCGAAATACCGGTCATATACGGACTGGGGAATTAAAATGAGAAAAAAAAAATCACGCCAGGGTTCGCGACAGCGAAAAAACATTCGGAAAAATTCGACGAAACCCGATCAGTACTCCGAACTTATTAACCGTCGTTAACACGTCGTTAACAATATTTATTTGAGGGCAGCAAATAAAGATTTACATTTCGAAATTGTTATAAAGGAAACATGTGTCGTACCCACGTGGGCGATAAATATTTTCAATAAAATATTAAATTAAACGCAATATTTCGAGAAAACATCGTCATTTACGGTAATAACAGACAAAGTAAAAAACTAATTCCATTATATTATATGTATTATCAGAAACAACTGTCTCACTTCTATAGTTCTATAAGTTATTAATTAATTAAATAATAACTTCATTTATGACAAATTGAAAATAAGCCGAGTAAGTAATAATAATAGAAAACTGAACATAATATAATACTAATTTTTTAATGCGTTTTTTATTAATAGAATGAATAATAATTTATAATTAAATTATGCAGCGTGATTTTTATAATCACTCGAAATAATTTGTATTATATTATTTTGAGATATAAGAAAACAGTTAAATTTTTTGTTTAAAATTTTAAAATTGTTTTGAATAATTATACATTTTAATTAAATATTTCAATGCAAACAATGTTTTAGCAGAATTTTTAAAGCGTGGTTAGTTTAAGGTTTGTTAAGTAATTTCATTAAAACTTAAATGAGCAGAGTAAAGTGACACGAGGGTAACCCGCTAAAAGGCGTGTCCACTACAACTACTTTCTTTTATTTATTGTAAAGACTTACATGAACATATTTTTTTCAGAATATATTAATTCTTAAAATATTCTGAAACTCTTCAACAACATACAGAAATAATTTAACATATATAATATCAAATCCTGTTATATCATAAACAGGAACTAAGCCTGAAGTAGTTTATAAAATTAAACAAATACAATAAAATGAATTGTTTACATAAAAGTTTTTTTTTCCTAACTTTGACATTACATTTAAAGTATTAGTAGTTGAACAACATTATAATTTATTGTATTATCAAAAGCATAAGTATCATAACATACAAATATACTTAAGCTATGTGTGATGTAATTCTTAGTTTATTTCGGTAATACTTTGTAGGTTATTACTCATTATGTCTATACAATTGTAATCATCATGCAAATAAGCAACTTATTAGAACGGGTTCGTTTTAATATATTCAAATTAAAATACAAAAAAGAAAACAATAATATTCTGTTTATTATCATTGATCAATTTTACTGTCTATTATTCATTTTTTAAAAACGACAATTAGGTATTGTTCATTTATTTCTGCTCAAAATTGTATGGAGAGTGAATTCAATAACAATTTATTATAGTTTACGCTTAAATAAATATTACAACGAAAATACAAAAAAAAAAAAAAAAATTATAATATTCAAAAAACTTTATTAAAACAATAAGCACACTATTAGAGTAATTGTAGTATTTTTAGTATTATTGAACATTTTGTCGGGAAATCTTGGAACAGAGAGTATATTATAATAAATTATGAGTTAAATAGTATATTATATGACTTTCCTATAGATGGCATTCGTTTATCATTTAAGTATTATTTTCCATCAAGTTGGTACCTACTAGCCGAAAATTACATTTGATTTCATAACTTTTTTGTTTAACTGAATATAAGTTCATCTTACCTCTGTGAGATTTAAATACGAGTATTTTAATGTCGTGGATTGCCAAATACGGTTATTTTTATTTCCGAATAGTATGCGTTTACCAAGAAAACTAAATATTTATATTGCATAAAACAATAAACATTTCTCAGGAAGATTTGAAAAGTAAAACAACTTTTTTTGCCTAAACTGCTAATACTATATTACTAGATGGAATCACATAATCTCCCGTCATCATAATCACTATGGAAATAATTATTAAAATGTCAAGTAACGAACTATTAGTCATTATATTATACACCTTTGATATCTCACTTTAATCATGAAAGCTGTAAATATCAAATTTGGTCAAAATCTCTAACGAATTAGTGGTCTTAATTCTAAATTTTAATTTATGAGAAAGATTTTAGACAAAATAAACTGTAATCTGTTTTATTTAGGTTTAAAGTGGTCCATTTTTCAATGGTATCTGTCACGACTTTCTGAAGAGATTAATTTATTATTTTGTTAAGTGTATAATATGATAAATCTGATTTTTATACAATTTTCAAATCATTTACATTGTGGTTTCAATATTTTTTAAATATTTAAATTATATTTTTCGTAATTAATTGTTCTCATGGCGGTGATATTATGACGTATAAATATTAAATATTACATAATATTATTATATTATTTATAAACACTTTACATTTCTGTGAACATTCCAATAACAAGTAGTGGAAAAATAATGTTAATCCAACATATTCAATTATACAGTAATTATTTTAAAAGTTCTAACTACCTAAAAAATAATCGATAGTTAATAATTATAAATAAAATATGCTTGTGACGGCGCATTGTGTAGGCAAAAGTGGTACACGACTGTGTACGGGGAAATATCAGTATGTCTCAGAAATACAATATTATTATATATTTTCATAATCTATAATAACAAATGTTGAACATTTCCGTTTTCTATTATTAATATTACACGATTATTTTATAGTATAAATATATTATTATTATTATAATATGAATAATATCACTGTGGCCAACACTGGTCATTTTATAATTATAGGTACTTATAGCGATTAAGTATAGTATTTTTTATAACTCATAACTTTTATATGATTACCTACATGGATCTGGGTGACCATCATAATTCGGCATGATTCGACATCGATACTACAGTTTATTTTATTATGATGATTTTTACCGGAAGCGAAATCGATAGACTATAAAACCAATCACTTGCAAATATCATTCAAATTTTTTTCCCGTCAGATCGTCGTCGTGTCAACCAAACACCTCGATAAAATGTATCAACGCTAAATGCGAGGCAAATCCAAATATTATATTGTAGGGACCGTGTTTAGGAATATCTTGACCGAGATTTAGACTTAGCATAAGATAAAGCTGGCCTTGTTAATATATTTATAAATTCGATATGGATGCAATAGATAGTAGTTCTAAAACAACAAAATTTGACTTAAAATATTATGATAGAGTGGAAAATAATTCATGACCTGCTTATTATAATTGGTAAATTGTTGTAAGTGTTTAGTAGAATTTTTATAATATGAATTACCTATCGTTAAGTTCATTAAATTATATGTCATGATAGCGTCTCGTATAGACAATATTATAATATTAAAACATCATTGTGTACTCAATGATATTTTCAACTGATATAATTGTATTTATCAATGATGATAAAATTATTTAATCAGCTAAATTATAATATTATACTAAGCACAAAATATGTAACTGTCTGCTTATCTACTAAATGACGAAGTGGAGAATAGATATTAATTGGTAGATAGTAGTTTACATCACATACAAAAATTATTGCACAGTTATGTTGCAATTAATGTTTGAACTCGGCTGAAATTAATAAGCAGGATTAAAATGATATTTATAACGTTAATAGTTATTAAAAAATTACAAGATTTTCATGATTTTTGTTAAGTGAAATAATTAGTAAACTTTTTCAAAAATCGTCTGAATTATATTATATTAATCAGTATTCTATTTTCGAGATTTATATCAATTAAATATGTATTAGGCGTAACCCATGCAATGGATTTCCATGGAAATAAATATAATTTTTAAGGTTTATTTTTCAAATCTACCATATATACTAGACTGATATAATTGACGCAATGAATAATGATGTATCAAATAATTGGTAAACTAATTTTATATTCAGTTGATATAGAAATAATAAAATAAATATTAGGTCACGTTTTTAGGTGGTTTTTATGTTTACGATATTTTATATAAGGACAGTCGAATTCATAAATTATATCAAGCTTAGAATTTATTTTGTCTGTAGGGTATTTAATTTAATTTTCTAAAAATATATAAAATCATTGTAATGCTGTTGTTCGGCTGCAAAAAAAAACAACTAAACCCTGGTTCTACATATAATTTAACAAAAAATTACATTTATTCAGGGAATTGCATTCTTTTCTGTAGCGTTAAAATTGAAATTGTTTTTGGAGCTCTTATTATTATATTTGATATAAATAAAATATTTTTGTGATATCCATCTGGTGTGATAAAGTACGCAAGGATAACGAAAGCCGATCGCCACTGTTTTGGACACAAAGATATAAAACAGTTTTAAAAACATTATTGTGCTGGGTGATTATTTTAATAATAAGCTCTCATTATCGCGAAGAGTAATGCATTTTTTGAGTATATTTTTTTTACATAATTTGAATTTATTTAAAAACATTTTTTGTCATTTATATTTTTTAAGTTTTTACTGTTAACCTACTTTTAACCATATTGTTAAAATGTGATTTTTTATTTACTTTGTACGATAATCACTGTATTTCTCTCAAAATGTATAATATTCCATTGTGTAAAATAATGTGTGTGCAAATGTTCCGACATCTAAGTATTTTAGGGTATTAATTATGAACACAAAATTATTAAGTTACTATTGTAAGTAACCGGTTATTATCATAAATTTCGAAATATGACAAATAATGATAATATTTAGGTGTATATGTAAGTTCTGAATATCAATATATCTTTTTTATAACAATTTCTACCTAGTACCTAATAATAAACTGAATAATTAATTGGACAAACACAAAATTATCCGAAAGTAAATTAAAGATATTTATTTTAATATTAATTATTAAGATTAAATTGGCATTTCAAACGTAAAATTTTACGATTTCATTAATGTTACAACAATATTATGTTTTCAAAATCTTGATAATATTAGAATTAATAAGAAACTATAATTCAATCAATTTCTTCGGTGCTCATAACAACCTGCAAAGGGTTTTGAGTTGCGAATTTTGTCCACTGCAGCACGGCAGATAAGCACATTTATTATTTTTACAACTTGCCTTAAAAGGACACCTTATTGATGACCTTGTACTATAATATCTTGTACTACAACAGCAAATAGATTAAAATATAGTATACATACAATCTTACGAGAATACTGATCAAGTTCTGAAGGGTTTTTATATCAATGGATTTCCTCTCCTATAAATTTTTTTTTGTATACTGTTATAATATAGCGTGTAAATGTCATCGTCGTGTTTGTTGATTGTGTTAAGGTAAAAAATAAAGATCGTAAGTTTTCGAATGAAAAAGAAAAAAAATGTACGAAATAATAAGATTACGATGAACTAAAATAAAATCTAAACGTCTATCAACACGTACTTGTATATTAATAATAATTTGAATTCGTAATTTGACCGTCATAAAAATATATACAAATCGAGCTAAAAACAATGGTATGATATAGTTTCGAGGAATTGTGTGAACATTCAACGGTTGTCGCGGGGCGTACATCAGCCGACCATTCGTGTCAGATAGCATTGTAGGCCTTTGCAATAACGCGAGGAAAAGTTGTGACAAACTTAACCTATCAATGGATAGCCTTCCTTATCATTTATTAATATACTGATAACCTTATACCATAATGTTTTATACTACAACAGCAATTAGACTATAATACAGACAATATTATAGTGTATATAATTTAAAATTAATAAAATACTAATCTAGTTCCGAAGGGTTCTTATATCAATGAATAACGTCCCTTATAATTTTTTTAATATACAGTTATAATTTAGGGTGTACATTGTACATTTATCATATCGTCATGTTTGCTTATTGCGTTTTGGTAAAATACTTACCTATAAAGATTGTAAGTTTTCGAATGAAAAAGAAAAAAAAATGTACGAAATAATAATATTGCGATGAACTAAAATCTAAACGTCTATCAAAACGTTCTTTTAGCAATATAATATTAATAATAATTTGAATTCATAATTTTACCGTCATAAAAATATATACGAATCGAGCCGAAAACCGTTGTATATAGTTTCGAGGAATTGTGTGAACATTCAACGGTTGTCACGGGGCGTACATCAGCCGACCATTCGTGTCAGATAGCATTGTAGGCCTTTGCAGCAACGCGAGGAAAAGTTGTGTCAAACATGATTGATGAATAGGCTAAAAGACGAGTGTCCCGTGAACGCGCTGTGTACACGAGGCGAGATAAAATGTCTCCTCGCCCCTCCCCCCCCCCCCCCGACGACGGGGTCGTATCATTAGCTCATTCGTTTTCCACACCTCGTCCAAAAGTAGACGATTTCACAAACTGTACCTATATTGTTTTAATTATTTCGTCGTCGTCGTCGTCGTCTACAAAGTACCGCGGTCGTGGTAATACGCGGCCGACACACTGCAAGACCGCAGCAGCAGCAGCCGGTGCAGCCAACTACTTTAATTTGATGGAGATTCTTAATAGATATAATAATAGCAAGAGAAAAATATACAGAAGGTACCTACTGCTGTGGTTTGATGGAGATTCTTAAATTATAGAAAATCAAATAATACGTAAACGATTCGGTACCTATAATGACATGATAATAGTGATAGAAAAATATTATATACAGAAGGTACCCACTACTCTGATTCGACGGAGATTCTTAAATTGGAGAAAAATAAAACGTGAATCTGTAGAGTATGATATATTATTGTAAATAGAAAAATGTTCGGTTATTGCAGTGTACGTAATATATTTAGGTAATTTCATAATCATTTAGTATCGGCTGAAACATCTAAAGAACCTCGGCAAAATACAATTTGTTGATAAAGCGTAGTAGCATATGCCGAGATTTCTATTTTAAAGTGTACCATTTAATACGAAACCAAATCCCGCCAATTTAAATTAGTAAATACCCGAGGGACATTCTGCTGTATAATAAGATACTATTAGGTAATGTTAATCGAAAAAATTGTAGTTTGTTTCATAAGCTTTAAAAGCACACAACTATTGTCGAAAATACCTTAAGACATTTTATTATATCGTCGGTTCAGTGTTTATCTCCGACGTAGGAAAAATAAGTATCAAGTTAAAT
This sequence comes from Metopolophium dirhodum, assembly GCF_019925205.1. Lineage (NCBI taxonomy): Eukaryota > Metazoa > Arthropoda > Insecta > Hemiptera > Aphididae > Metopolophium > Metopolophium dirhodum. The sequence goes on along the minus strand of NC_083568.1, from coordinate 30,521,723 downwards.
TAATTGAAACTACACGCTAGATAGTATACGGGTTTCCATAGACATTATCTATTAATTACTAATTAATTGTAAGACTCTACTTGAGCCTTTCCTGACTTATGGACTACAGCTGCTTTTGGACTCGGCGAAAATTCTAATAGAAATAAAATCCAAGCGTTCCAAAATTTAGCACATCGACGACTCTCCAATTCTCCACCATGATATAGATATAGATATAGATATTATGTCTAAATTTGCATAATGATTTCAATATGAAAACTTCAACTGATGAAAGAGCACGTTTTCGTAGACGACTTCAAAGTTATCCAAATCCCCTTCTTTCATAATATCCTATGTGTATATAATATCTTTTTGTGCTATTTGTGTTTTAGATGATTTATTTCAGATTAAAAATTAGAAAAACCATTCATATTATGGATCTTTTTCGTAAGAATTCTGTGTGTAACTTTAATGTCAACATATCATCATAATACACAATTTGTATCGACAAAAATAATATGTGCTACGCAACTTATTTCTACAATAATTTTATATTTCGTTGTATGTTCATAAAAATAATACAATAACTCAATTTATGATAAAACCCATCCCAAAAAGAAACCACAAAAACTTGCATATATATTTGCACATATTCTTTAGAAAATTCACTGATTGAAAACGATTACGAGGATAATATTATTTATTTATTCATTGGTTTTTTAGATATCTTCTAGGAATTCACATAGTTTAGGTACATATTTTTTTCTTAGCATTTGAATTATAACAAAAAAAATACTTTTGACATAATAGTTTCTTGTTATTATGTATCATGAATATTACTTTTTTTATTTAAGAAACTTTCTCATTAAACGGACTCAATGCTCACAATGCACAACTTCTTATTTATAAATTGTAATAGAAAAACTTTAAATCGAAATAATTCAACGAATTGCTTTATCAATAAATTCGTGGTTCAATTATATTCATAGAATATGATTACCTGTTACAATATATTATTTGATATAGGTCATAACTTATAATACATTTCTATGACAACGATGGTGAATACTAAAATAAGACATATAATATTCTATGTATTTATTACATGTAAATCATGGCGGTGATGAAAATCGTTTTAATAGTATACTTAAACGCTCATTAGGTAGGAATAAAAACGAATTAAAATATAAATAATAATATATCATTAAAGTTATTCGGGAATTTAATGAGAAGGATTAATTGAAAAAAAAAATATAAACGTTCGATTAAAATAAATAAATTAATTGAAAACAACGCCATAAAAATAATCAAACAATAATAATTACTGACGATTAATAAACCGAACGATTTTCGCGCAGATATGACTTATACTTACGAAATGTTGAGCCATTAAACAAAAGGCGAGTAATAGTCCACACTAATTGCAATGGTCCAATATTAATGTTCATATACGCAGGTATCTACGCCATTTTATAAATATCTTCAAATTCAATAACTTATTATAACGAAAACGAACAATATTACTATCGAATTCGAATAACGTGCAATCCATTATAATTGTAAGTACATTTTCGTCGATGCACGCGTGCTTAAATAAATTTCAAGGTAACAAAGTGTAGAGACACATGTAATGTGGTTTCTATTTGATTTTACCGAAGAACCATGTACCGTTTGACGTAATGCTAGTTCAAAGGACATTCTCGCCCATAAATTAGCTCTTTTAACTTTTGTAATGACTCTTATGATTACGTGTATCTACGCCATTATATAAACATCTTCAAATTCAATAATATTTATATTATAACAAAACCAAACAATTTCCAATTAATTATAATAAACCGTAAGTACATTTTTGTGCACATTTATAAACAATGAACATATTCAACAGCTTTAAAATACCATGATATAAAATAAATGTCAAGGTAACAAAGGGTAGTGACATATGTAATGTGGTTTCTATTTGATTTTACCGACCAACCGCGTACAATATACGACAAATCCTAGTTCAAAGGACATTCTCGCCCATAAATTAGCTCTTTTAACTTTTGTAATGACTCTTATTATCATACACTGCGCACTGAAAGTTTCGAACATTGTTGTAAAAAAAAAATATCCTTCAGAATCGAAACTCAAAAGAAGACATTATTGTTCCGGTGTCATAATTTCGTTGGCAATGTAATAAAAATAACTTTTATATTTTTTTGTTTTTAAACCACCTTTTTGAAAACTTATTTTTTCAACTCTTGTATAACGAAATTATTTACTATTTGGATGTTGACGTTACAGAATACACTTTTATGAAATTCGGAAAATTGTATTTCTGTCTAATATTTCATTGTACAATGAAAATTTGAACAAATACGGACTGTATAAAAATTTAAATTTTATTAGAATCTATTTACACAACTAGGTACTTGAAATAGTAAATATTAATATATATAAATATATTCAATCAAGTATATATATTGTATAATATAAGAGATTAACTATCGCACGAGTTATATAGTAATTTGTTTACGTGCATCGACATTTTCACTTTTTCCCAAGTGCTATAAAATTGCTAATTCACCATATTATGTTGTACAGTTTTATTTATCTCGTTGAGTTGTATCGGGTTTTAAGTAACTTCGCCCAAAATGACCGTTTTTTTTTTTTATGAAAAACAGTAAAACTTATATGATGGATACCACCAAAAATAGGAAAATGCACTAGCCAATTATTATTTAAACATTCGTCTACTTGTAAACTTTTTTTTAGAAACAACCAAAACGATGTTAACATGCAACTATCATTGTCGTATAAAGTATGTCATGCCCATGATTGACCATTGTGTTTATAATACATCACATCATAGCTGACCCTATTCACTAAGATGTCCGTTAAAATGACAACTCTTATAGTATTATGATACTATAGCTTTGTTCAATTCGTTATTTAATTTTTGGTGTAATGGTGATAAAAAAAAATAAAAGAAAAAAAGAAAGGATTTATTTTAAATCGGTGGATTGTAAAAAGGTTTATTTTGTTTTACTGGTAAGCATTTAATATTGTTAGCAGAAATAAACAAAATATACGATGTTATGATTTAATCCACGTAGGTAAAAAATATAGCGACTAAATGGATCCATACAGGTTAAAATTATATCCAATCATAATAACAATATTTATTTGATGTAACCAGAGTGAACCATTCTAAATTTAAAAAAAAATATAATAATTTCTTCTATTACTATTATCATTGCTATTATCCTAAACTGTAACCAATGTGTGCCATACATAAGTAAATAAACAATTTACGAGCACCTCTTTGAAATGCGAACTATGGAAAATCATTTCTTAGTGCGCCCCTAAATCGTTCATAACCATGAACATTATAAATATCCTGGTACCATGGTTTAGACTCTATACGTTGATGTCAGTCAGTCAGGCATGCTAGGACATGCTCGGACCTGAACCTTATATAGAAATCCGTGAATTTAGGGAATATGTCTACTTATAATATTATTTAGTGTCCATCGACAAAATAATAATAAACCAAACAATATTTTATGCATTTTGTGAGGGGCTTAGTCTTAGCGCGATCGGCAACGGGCAAATCCAAGAAAATATAATTACCTAGTGTTGTTACCATTACCGTGGTTACTCGACTGTTATTTGCAAAGAGTTGATCGCACTGACTGTTAGGGTGTATTTATCTGTTTGAATTTATTACTCTCAGTAATTTGATTTTAATTGTATTGACTCGCTAAAATCTATGATTTAGATCTGGTTTTTCAATCAATTAAAAATGTTGGGTTTAATTATATTTTAAAGATGATACCACTCGCAGTATCATTATATATGTTATTAAAACTCCATTAAGTATTAAGTGTAATTATATCCATAGTATATTTTTTGGATTACGCGAACGTAAGAAGAGAGGTTTAAATTGTATTTATTTACATATATATATTTTTTTTAATGTACCCCCGCTAAACATCGAATAGACTCCAGGGCTACAGCAGATAATCATTAAGTCTCATAAATTACGACATAAAATAAATTACAAATAGAAAATATATTAGTTTTTTTAATAATATATTTGTTATCTATTCATTGATTGTATTTTGTTGAATTTTTTTTTATTAACAAACACACAAACAACTAACCTGAAAACTATTTTCATTTTAATAATTAATACATTGGACCTAAGAGAAATAATAGTATCTCTTTATTTATAACTGTAAAAATTTCCTTTTTCTGTTTTCTTTTTAATAAAAGTAATTTGTGTTATTGATGATACCTTCTTTCCAATTTATTAAAATATTATTTTCGTTGTTTTTAATTCTACCAAAATAGTAAAATAAATATGAAATATTTACTCTGCTTTTAAGGTTTTTTAACAATGCTTCTATCACATTCAACTTGAGTTCCATCGTTATAACTCATATTATATACTTCATATTAAATCATATCGTACAAATAAATTACCGTTCTAACAATAAAGAATATAATATATAGATATATAAATAAAAAAAATTATAAATATAAAATCTACTATCATTGTTTTATTATTAAACGACACAAGTTATAGTTCTTTTAAAATATATTATGACTTATTCACTTTTACAATAATAAACTGTTGATAAATGCAAATATTGTAAACATTAAAATCATTATCATTCATAATATTATACGCAATTCCAGAACATTTAACTGAAAAATAATTATTATGACCCACAAATCAAATAAGCCACTACAATCTTGAGTACATCTATTGGTCGCGTGCATAAATTATTTCAAGTGTATATTTTATAAAAGAACACCGGAAAACAAAATAATAATTTCTGTACCTATCTGACGAAAATCTCATAGTAATTTCATACATTAGTGTGGATCGTTGGTCGAAGATTAGCACCCGGATGAAAGAACTCGGAGGCTTCTGTGGTCGAACCCCAAACAGTTTATTGATTTTTTTAATTCACTATTTTTCGAGGATTATTAAAATAGCATTATTATTTCCTGCATTCGATCTATGCCTTCAAAATAGGCACAAGGATTATTTTTTAGAAATAAATGGAGATTTTTATTACGATCCATTAAATATAATATCGTATAATATTACGATCGTATGCTCTGAGTATAGTAATAACTATAATAACTAATAAACTATACGGAACATAATATTAATTAGTTACTTTTGCTATTTGTTTAGCACTCTTACCGTGACAAAATGTACCTATAAAAAGAGAATGCGTCAAAATCCCAACTTCAAATGCTTATAAACAATTATGCGGATTTACGCTTGATTTTTTTTTAATTCAAGTAAAATTACATATTAGGATCCTTGTATTGAATTGTTAAGCCTGTGACCAAGTGAAAGTTTTTTTAACCGACGTGTATAGATAAAAAAAACAAAATTAATTTTGTAAAATTAAATAAACAGCCCAATTTATATTACAACAAAATAAAAGAAAATAGATTTTGGCAAAAATTGGTTTCCCGTGAAAATTCCTTTTATTTCTTGATTTTTTCCAATTATTAAGAAAAGTTGTTGACATTTTTACTTTTGGCCCTCAGAGAGCCAACCCCCTGTCGGAATTGATGCTCAAGTTGAATATAAAAAGTGTCTTCACAGAAAAAAACAAAAAAAAAAAAAACAAATCAACATTATTATAAAATCAATACATTAATCGCACCGCTCGAAATCTAAAAATGGATATTCCAAACTATTTAGTCGTGAACATGAAGGCGATTAGGACATTTCTATGGAATTTCTCAGAATAAATTAAATACTAATGTATATTTAATCACATTAAGCTTAATTAGTTTTATAGTGTTTATGCATCAAATTTCTCATCCTTTATATTTTAAATGATCAAACTATCAAATAGAAATTATGTAGATACCTATACATTTATCGATAAACTTTAACTACCTACCTGTTTTTTTATTTTTTTTTACAAAGCATATATTATTATTTATCGTTACGAAAACCAATGTTTCAATTTATTTAATACCAAGTTCAATTTAGTGTGACACAAAAATAATTTTTTGTTCCACGTTTAAACAAATAAAATAAATTCACTTTGGCAGTAAAAAAAATATACATTTGATGTATTGCACAATATTTTCCTATTCTTCTTTTCAACGCCAAACGTAGTCTGTCCATATATGTATATCACTTGGTTTAGTAAAATTATAAAATATATCACCGTAGAAACCACAATATTATGTAAACAACTTGGTAGAAATGCTCGGCGTTAAATAACCAAACTTCCTAGTGCCTAAACGTGTGCTTAAAAAAATTGTGTCAACCATAATTTTCATTGATTTAAGACTTGAATATAAGACATGAAATTTAAATAAAACAAATATTTGCCATGACAGCGTGAATGGAATGTGAGTAATATATGACGTAAAAAAGTTGTTCTCATTCGTCGTTGACATTTAAACATATTAACGCATTCATATTTTAAAGCGACAGAAATAACTGTTTTACGGTAGACGCAAGTAAAAAAAAAAATTATCAACTGATTTCTAAACTCGTCAAAATAATACCCCCCCCCCCCCCCAAATGATAAAAGAATTATTTTGAATTTAAAAATGGGGGAATAGGTAACTCCTCTGCTATACAGTATATGTGTATCGAGTGTACCTCGTAATTGAGTAAGTCAGTAGTCTGTATGCTTTGTTTGAATAGATATTTGATTTTGTCGAAATTTTAACTTAAAACTTTTTTTAAAAGAAAAAAAAAATAGGAAATGTCTAATGTCATTAGATTATTCATTAGTCATTAGATAGCTCCAAAATGATCGAAACATTTTTATTATTATAACATATATTATAATTTTCTGTATTCATTTTAAACTTAGCTAATTCAATTTAACTATTTGTCAACCATAAAGTCTAACATAACGACTTTGTATTCACTTGAGTTAATTATTTTCATTAGTTTTCTCACCTTTAAATTCATCAACAATTTTTGTGTTAAAATAAAAAAAATACAAAACACAAACAGTGAAACAAGTAGGTACCTAATCGGTGTAAATATCACTGGTAGTATATGATATTGTATAATATATTGTTGTACATTAAGTACACCTTGTACCTGCTGAAAAAGTTACTCGTAGTGGGTTTCAAAAAAATTAAACCTCTACACGTATAATATGTATGTATATTATCTAGAAATTTTAATTTTAAAATCTTTCCATTTAGGTAATGGAAAATGAATGATTCAAAGAAATTACTTTTATTTAATCGCGGGCCGTGGTGAATAAAACACATCAAAATTGACTTTAGGACACCCCATTTCCTTAAATCACATTTAAAATGATCTCGAATTGCCAAAATACTTTATATTAAAAATATTTTCCACTTGGTTTCTTTCACATTTCAAAAACCATTTCCGCATGTATTATTTTCACAAGCACACACCCTTTATTTATTACTTTAGGGTACAGCTTTTTTGTTTGTTAAAATATGAGTTATAGTTTTCGGGAGGATCCACCGATACACTTTTACTCTATCTCCACCGTCATCACAAATCGATAAATCCCTTAGTTATGTGAGGAAAATACGTGTCATCAAGTGGGGGAACCTCTATCTATATGACGATTTGTACCCGGTCATGACCGGAAGTACGAAGCACACATATGTTGAAACCGCACCCTGCCATACGTCAGTGTATTCAATAATTTAGCAACTCCTGTTTACGAAGATATTTTTTTTTTGCAGACATTTTATGTCGACATCAATAGATTTTTAAAGAAATTCAAGAATTTTTTTGGAAAATAATCTTGTTTATAGTTGTTTACGCACGATAAATCAGAAATAACTACTTATCTACTAAATCAGAATTACCAATACCACAAGGAAAATATATTGCACTGTATATTTATATCAATGGTAGCTGATTCATTTATTTTATTATTTCTATTATATAGTTATAAAATGATTGAATCTTTTACTACCTATTAAAAGGATAAAATATACCAAACCATTTAAATATTGTTTACAACGCTAAAAGCTTAATTATAAACTATGACTTTATCTATATATCACTTAAAAATTCGGAAATTGTAGGTAGGTAATAAGTACGTTCTAAATATTTACAACAGTTCTAAAAAAAAATCCTCTTATTTGAATAAAACGGGTAATTTCCACTCCCAAACGCTATCTGCACGCTAATTACAGATTGTAAGAATAGAAATTAAATTAAGTCTTGTATTTTTGGTTGTATAATAAGACGTACTTACTATAATTAACTATTCTTTCATATATATTATATCGAGACATTATCCTATACTTAACTCATATTTCTAAGTGAATGGTTTTAATTTCAAACGACGTGTAAAATTATAATATATTTTGTATGATAACGTTTCAGTGACTATAATTTAGATTTTCATAATAGGTATCTATAAGTTCATTGTTAATTTTGTAACGATATTTTACGTATTGTTAGTCTGCCATTGTTGGGGCCTGGTCATGACGAGGTGATCATATTAAGCTACTTCTACCTGTTGTAATTAATTAATAATTTTGTATGGCCTAATAATATTATGTCGTACCCTAGAATGCGACGGTAGGGTAACGATGACATTTAGTTTTTATGACCTGCTAATACTCGGTGTTTATTTTTTTTTATTAATACAATTTTTCTTATAACCCACCTCGAGAATGTTTTTAAACACACTCGTCGAATTAGTAATAATATGCAAATGCGACGATCTGAGTGTATTTTATTTTAAGCGTTTAAAATACAACCATGTATAAGAATAATATATTAATTAATTGAAACATTTTCAAACAGCAGGTTTATACAATAATTATTATTACATTTTAATTATATAAAACGAAAATATACAGACCATTATTTATTCAATTCAAATCTATATTAAGTTGTTCTGTTATTGTAATTGCTAGACTAAATTAATTTCACTAATATAAACAATAATCGTACAAATATAAAATGGCATATGTATTATATTATGTATAGTATTTATCCATTTACACCATATTTATTATTTATTATAACCAAGACAGCCAATCAAAATGCCATTTTCACTTTCAACGTAGATACTAACCTAGTTATACTTCCCAGCAGACTATTATTTAGTTATTTACAATATTATTGTTATTTATAATATTTTCAATTTGCAATCCTTAGCTACAAAAGTTGAACATTTTATAAATTTTTAACTACAAAATAATTATTAAATTATAAATTTGATAAATTTTGTCAACATTTGAACTTTAAATGCTTATAAAAAATATATCAGGAGTCTTGCATTAAATTTTCACGCTTTTTTACCCAACAAATAAAATTTTATTGATATTTATAGAAAAAAAAACTAAAAAAATTTAAAACTGACAATGTCCGTAAACAGCTCAAAATAAGTCAAAATATTTGAAAAATGTTATGGTGTATAGTTTGTAAGGGTTGCATTACCCAATTTAGTGGACCAACATTTAGTGTGTTACCTATATGCCCTTCCGCTATGCTCATCTAACTTTCAGCACTTTTAAGCCATAAATTATAACTATATTTAGATACTAGTTTCAAATATGATTTATTTAGATATGTTTATTAGACTTCTCTGGAAAATATTCTGATTTGGAATATGAAATAAAAAATGTTTCCTGTCATTAAAAAAGAGCAAAATAATTAAAAAATGTTAGTAAATAAGTACTTAATTACTTCAAATTATGCAAAAAAAAAATATTTAAAAAACTATATTTTTTGAGATAGTTGATGTTTACCTACTGTTAACAAAATCACCCAGTATATCTTTAGAGTAATAGGCTATATTCTTAAATAATAAGAAGAAAATTATAGTATATATTAATAATATATGGTGTATAAAGTATGTGAAATCAGCATTGACAAAGAAAATGTATTATTATGTATTTTAATGACAATAATTTTAAAACAAATGCAAATTGTTAATTAATTGAAGTGTCTATTGCAACGAAAACTAACTTACTTATACTGTGATATTATTTTTTTTCAATTCGTTAAATGTATGCGATTTATTTAAACCATTTCGATATAATTGTCTCGAGGACAGGTCCAAAATGTCGTATTTTTTATAAACCAAAAAATGAAAAAAAACCTACACTATGGCCATCAATTATTACCTTAATTTTTAGAATGACAAATCAATTAATATTAAATAACAATGCAAAAATGAAAAGTGAGTAATTGAAATGAAAGAATACACACGAAAAATGAAATGACATCGGGAGTGTAGTAACTTTTGTTTTTAATTAGACGTAACTAATGAATTTCATTCATCTCTGTCCGTCCATCATTTCTCGAAATAACATTAAAGCTTGAATAAACTATCATTTATAAAGTGTGAACTACATTGTTACGGTTAAATATAGATTGCATACCTAAGCGGATAGAAACTAATTATTTTGAAAGCATAAACAATTTTAATGTTCAACATTTATGAAAAAATCTTCAAGTTTTTAGTTAATGGTTTTTGATAAATATTGATGACTAGGAGGCAACTGCCTACAACAAAATTAAAGCATAAATTATTATTGTAATAATACATAGTTTATAGAGTTCTGTCCACGACATCCGAGGTCATCGGACGTAACATTTTATATATTTATTTTGAGTAACATTTTTAAAAATAAGTTACTTTTATGAATTTATGCATTTTGTTTAAGCACACTTTCTTGCCCTAATTATGTGGGTAAAAACTTACGATCTAAACTTTAAATTTGACAATATTCTAAACCATAATATCTCCAGTCTCTACAATGATAGATTCTACTATTATACTATATGAAACGAATTTAATTTATTTTTTTTTATAATCATATTTATTTTTCGTTTAACTTTTATACTTAACGTTTAAGTTAATATATTTGATTGACGACATTACACTATATTGTGTGTACACGAATAAACAATAGTCGACGTTTACATGAAGTCTATAAAAAATAATTTTATGAAATAATAACTCATCTTCGATACATCATAAAATTTCAAATATATATTTATAAAATAAAATTAGTTTATATTATGGTCAGAATATGTAGTTGTAATGTTAAAATAATAAACATAGCACATGTCATCATGTATATTTAAAAATTTTCTTTTTTAAATACAATTTATTTATACAATACTAACAATTTTAATACTATTAACGTTAGTTGAATCTAACCATTTGAAGTTTTGATGACAACGTTATAACATTTCCTATACCTTTAAATTCAAAACTATCTCAACAGTCCACTAATCGCACGTAAAGGCTACACGTATCGTGTAAATAAACCTGTGGCTTATTAAAACGGTTTTTCAAATCAATCCATGTCCAAAACCAATGGCTGGCTCACGAAATAACTCTACGAGGTTTTTAATGTATTAACAAGACGTGCACGTTTAGCACATTCTTGGAGCTCCTACCTGAGCGCCCATACCTTATGATATTATTTGTCACACGCGCGACAAATAGTTACGTGTAAAAATGTTTTCGTTGAAACGTCCTTCCAATTTATTTTCTCCGGGGACCAAAAATTACTGTTTTCACGACCTTTTCCGACATTTTCGTGCAGCCAAGTCGACACACTCTTTCGCCGCAGCAGTACCGCACGTAGTTTCACGCATGGACAGTGTTATAGGACGAGTGGGCGGAGACACATGAAATATAAAGCAATTTAATCAACAGCAGTGGTCCTCTCACGACTCATCTTACCGTGCCGAAAACTGAAAAGCATCATTGAATTTTCATTACTGGTTCCTACGATATTGACACAGCTGCGAGTGTGTGTGACAGTTTTTTTTTCTCACGACACTTAAATACTTTGAAGTGCATAGTCTGCGAATCCTTTGATACAAACGGAAGCGTACGCGGCCGGATAAAATTCGCGTGTTATTTCTCCTCATAAACATCACTCGTATTATGTTATATATTTTAATACATAAAATACGTCTCGTAAAACGCATTTTAGTCTCCCTTTTTTTTATATATTAACCAACGCAATACCAACGAAATACATATTCAGCTGCCTAAACAAATTAGAATTTAATCATTTCGTCAGCAGAAACAAATTAAAAATAAATCTAACAGAAAAATCAAATAGAATAAAGCTTTGCGTTAAAAAGGTTCGGAAACATTGTGAAACAACTAACATATTGTAATATACTGATATTATCATAACGATAACATATTGAATAAATCGCTTGTATACGTAAGGACTTTAATGATTTTATTTAAAGACAAACCAAGGGCCTTTTTTAAAAGGGAACTTTAAATTGAAAATGTTGTCATCTTGAAGAGTATCAACAATACAATTATATAGTTCCTATTTTATACTGAGGAATCAAATTTTCACATAAATGATTTACATTCATTACAGCCCCTATTATGGTGTATAATACAACATATTATAATGTGCATACAGGGCAGTACAAAAATGCAAATGTGTAGAACGAGTTTAAAACATTTTAATCTTATGTGTATAATTACGTCAAGTTTTTCGAAAGTTGTTTATATAACTTCGCCACTAAATACAAAAAGCTCAATTAGTATACACATTTTGCAGTACCCATATTTTATTTTTTTTTAATGGTTACTTGTCTTGAAATACCTACGTCCTATTATTTTTTAAGTAATTTTATCCTTCTCGTAAAAGAATTTTATACTTAACAATTTTATAACTGAATGAGTATATAAATAAGGATCATAACATGTTAGCATGTAAAATATGGATTATTCTTACTCAAAATAACACGTATAACATATTATGCTTTCTTTGCTGTCACTCTGCTGGTTCGCCTCGACAGAGTCGTTAACGATGTTTCTTAAAATTAACGTGTTATTCAAGTACACCAAATTACCCATAGCACTTACGTTGTAATTCCAAAAGACGATATTTTCAAAAAGAGAATATTAAAATATGCACAGGCGCTCGGCATTACCGTATCTCAATATAATAATTATATATATAAAAAAACTGTGAGTGTGTATTTTCAATGTACTTTTTAAACTGCTATGAGAAAAACTTATGATGCAAAGTGTATTTGATTTTCAACAATTTTGCACGATAAACGAAAATATCCCGATTCACTCAAAATCTAAATTAAATGTGAACAAATCACTATTTATTATTAAACGTGTGTCTAAATTAAAGATTATTCTGTATCTAAACAAATGTGATTTTATATAAATCATTTATGTCTCGTAAAAATAAATTTGTGTGATTTTTATACTTTGGCAACGTGTCTGATGACTGATACTGCCTAAACTGAGTTGAACGATTGGAAAATATAATTGCATTTACATAACATCGTAATATAATGCGTATAAGTGTGTAACGTTCAGATAAAGATGCGATGCGTTATAAAGGACGATGTTAAATGAAGTAAGGAAATAAAACGATGCGAACGAGTTGGATTTCGTCCAAATCTAGATCACGGTGATATTAAAAAAGTGAAGAAAAAAATATATTATATCCAATAACACGGAGTTTAAAATAATTAGGAATTTTATATCGTACTTGGTAGACGTATTATATGTATGGTATATGTTTAAGACATACGACTGATATTGTTTAGGTTTATTTCAACCCAATTCGTAGCGGAAAATCGAATTTCATATTTTCGTATTAATCGTTTTTCCACACAAGACTCTTGCCGGACAGATAGTTCTTTTTATACTGGGTTAGCCAGCAGGGGATATGATGTTTCTGAATTGGCTGCGACTTGAGAGATTGGGGGCCGGCGGGGGGGGAGGCTTAAGTTTTCGGAAACGTTTGTTTACACTCGGCAGGTATAATCCAGTTGGGATGGAAATAAAGTTAAGTTGGATTGACATAAGTTTCAGTTGGGAATGGCGTGCTACATGCCATACACCAGAACTAGAACATCTATGGCTTTTTTGAGGGAACATTATTCCTGGACAGGTTTGTTTCGTTGCAAGATGGTGATGTGAAGTCTGATTCGACCTGTCTCCGTGTGATTATTTTCATGCGACTAACTTGACGGTAAAGTTTTTGGAGATAAATACTGTACACTCTATGCCCTTTCAGGTTTCTTCCGGAATGAAGTCGGAAGGACGCATGAAAAACATTTAAATTAACACCATTTAAACAACATTATATTTCGTTGATGAATACAATTTTTAAAAAAAATGTTTCCTTGTTAATTTAAACTTCATAGTTTTACTATATTTAATTGTAAAAATCAAAAAAACTGTACTTTTTTGTTACTAATTGAATTTGAGATTTATTGAAAAACTTGATATCTCTAGTTTGTATTGTGTACCTAACATGTATTATATAATATATAACAATACAAAAAATGGATTTTTACTGACCACACTAATATCCATAACTTGTACTCAACAGTATATTCAAACAATTTAGGTAGGTATTGTACGATAAATTATTTACATATATTAAAATATCCATCAATATTTTGAAAGCAGCAATTCAAATATATCTGTAATGGTAACTTTCTTTGAATATAATATCATTAGATGGTTGAGATAGTTTTTAATTAAAAATTGTATTTATGCATTATCGTATGTTTTAAAATTATTAACATAACATAATCATATCTTTAGTAATTGTTTTAAACAATATTTATTTATAGAGTAATTATTACAGTGTTTGAGCATTTACATGTTTATGTTTATGTTTATTATATTTTCATTACCTACCATATAAATCTTAATGCAATACTATAAATCATCACAAATAATAATTAAATTACCTACAACATATACGCCGACAGGTTAAAACAGATTACAGCGGAAGATGTACACGAGTATTAATTATTTAATATACCTGATATGTAACTTCCGTATGTAGTTTTTAGTATAATTACGCACCTGTTAATTCATTCATAAAATAATTAAATCTGTTTATAATCAAAAATAATTGTAATAATTTAATTTACATTCCATTAATATGATTTTGTATTAAAATAAATGTGATAAAAACAAATTACGATAGGAAAACATAATATGACAGAAAAAAGGTGCATACGCGGACATCACATAATCATCATTAAATTGAAATATTAAAAACATTTATTTTCTTCGTCTCCTAATTAATTTTCACGGCGCAACGGGCGCGTAGGAGTGACTGTATGCATTTTTAAGTATTCATAATTACTTTTTCTATTTAAATATTCAGAGTAGGTATATATAGTAACCGACCTATAGTTAAAAAAATAAAAATAATCCGTAGGATAAAAATATGTGATGCGTTGATTTTGATTATTTGAATGGGATATGATTTTAATAATATATTTTAGGTAATTTATATTTTACAAAACCTGAAATTAAATATTTTAGAATGAAAAAAAAAAGGAAAGTTTTTATGAAGTATCATGAATTTTAGTTTTGTTAAATTTAATTTAGTATACAATTTAGTGAAGTATAAAATATAATCTACGACATAAGTGGGTATTTGTTTTTAATTTTCATTAACACAATACTATTAAATGTCCTTAATATTATAATACATTTACAATGTTATACGTTCGTGTTTATAAAATATATTTGAAAATCCGATAAAACTATAACAGTAAATAACACATTAAAAACTTAAATTTATTGTTATCAAAATAAAAATCTAGTTTACTTCGAAAAAACCATTACAATACACATTTTTATGAGCAATGTAATCGTCTAATATTATGGACCGGGAAAATAGTTTAACAACAAAAATATACATTTATGATTTGTATACACATTTAAATCGACTTGATAAAATTAAAATAATAGACGAAAAGAATAAAATATAGAAATAGCCTCTACATGATTTATTTCCCAAAATAAAGTCGTAAGTATAAATATTTTATAACTTCCGTGTTTAAAATATTATATAAAAAATTGTATACCAATCATAATATTAAATCAAAAGAACCAATATTATTTGATGGAAACAATGCAATAATAAAATTAATCGTGTGGTTCGTGTAGATGATCATAATAATATAAATGTGATAGGACTAATTTAAAAATTAGTTTCATTTTCATTCTTTGAATTTCACAGCCGACGCGATATAACAAAGTCATTGAAACTAAAATATAGTTTTAGCACCACCCCCGGACAGTGAAAAATTATAAGTTTAAAACAAACGACGAATGATAATAGTGTGATAAATAAACGAACAAAAATATATATAATCATCAATTTTCAAATTCGTATATTTAAATACGCATACTATTATGGTTGTACTCGTGTGAGTAACAATATTTGTGATGGTTTTTTTTTTTTTGTTTTTCACAGGATTCGATTGCCGTTTCACGTCCGTCGTCCCTCGTAAAACTCGGTATATACGAAGTAGCTGAATCCATTTATGCGTCTGTTGTTTTAATATTATAACTAAGCGTGTATGGAAACAAGGGTACAGATAAAACATCCCTCGGGTATATATGGGCACGGTAGGCCATGGGGTACGAAAATTCATATGTGATATAAAAATAAAAAAAACGACGTGGAAAAAAAGGAGGTCACTGTTCCGGAACGACGAGCGTCAAATAATCGACGCACAATGTGTACAGTGTGTATATAGTACGATGCCCGGTCACCTGACATGAAATCTTACGTAATCCGTTTACTATTACAAATCCCCGTGATGATGAATTCCCGAATAGTAGTAGTTCAGCATAAACATATTATAATAATTGTATTATTATACTAAAACGCGTTGAGTATATTATTATTATTATTATTGTTATTATTCTGGTAATCGGTTTCGGAAATAAAATTGAACAATATCGACGCACGGTGTAATATTATTATATATATTTGATGTTATTATTCAACTCGGATAAAATCAATCGGTTCATAACGCGTACGCGTTTACACACCGTGTACAGCTACTGTATAAAACGCTCGATCACATGACATGAACATTTCATCTTATACACGCAATCCGTTTACAACTATAAATCCCCACGATGACAAATTCCAGAATAGTTCAGCATAAACGTAATAATTTTATTATTATATTAAAATATACATACGTGCCGCGTAATATTAGTTTTTTTTTTACGATTCGTTTTTTCGGCCCTTTTGTGTAAAACGCATTGAGTGTAATATTATTATTCTGTTAATCAGTTTCGCAAATACAATTCAATAATATCGATGCACGTGATTCAATATTATATATTTTATATTATTATTCAACTAGGATACAATCAATCGGTTCATAATGCGTGCACGTTTACACATTGTGTACAACTACTGTATACAACGCTCGAGATCACCTGACATGAAAATGTCATCTTACACGCAATCCGTTTACAATTATTCTAAATCCCAATGATGACTATTTCCCGATTAATTCAGCATGATCATAAAATAACATTGAACTATACATACGTTCCGAATAATATTCATTTTTTCATGACACGTTTATTTTATTTTATTGAAAACATTATTCAGTTGATCAATGTCGGGAATACGATTTTAATGCACGATTTATTATACTTATATTATTATTCAACTCGATGTCAAAACAATCGATACATAATGTGTAAGAATACGTTTTTCAACTATCGTATTAAATATTTATTATATTATATTGTGTAGGTCCAGTACAATATAATATATATTATTAAGATCGATGTAAACATTTTCAAGTAGAGAGCCTTAAAAGTTATCCCGTCGATTTATTTATACAAAAACAACCCGAATTAAAATCAAAACCAATAAAAAAATTGTGAGAAATGTAGGATAGCGTAACAATTTATCGTCATGATCAATCACGCAATGTTGGAAATGTACGACATGAAGGTATAAATAAATATTAATCGCAGACAAAATCATTAATATCTGAATCGGATTGAACTCATCCGAGTATAGCTAGAACCTAAATAATCTTATAACATTCTGGAAAAAAAAAACACCTGTCATCCTAGTCAAATACGAAATTCAACAACGACTAAAATAAAATCATTTACCATACAATAAGCTATGTATGCTGTGCGTATAAATGCACATAAACTTAATTATGGTCGTCTCCGCTATAGGTACATTTAAAGGCGCAGGTTACATTCCGGTGCTTTAACGCCTAAAACTTGAACACCACTTGTTTAACTCAAAACTGACCATTAAACAAGTGCTGAAGGCGTATCCCAGACTTAGTGTCGAGGTGGCAGAATATTTGCCTTTTTTTTCGCACTACACGTGTCGTCATTAGACGTCCTATTATTACTCGTCTACTATCGTAGGGATCACATCGGAAGTGGTTCTAGTCGTTAAAGTGTTTGTCAAGTATATTTTCTCTCAGTCATTTAATCTCACCTACACCCCCCCCCCCCACCACTCACATGAAAAAACATTCGACCACCACTAATACGAACTTCAATCCATTATCAGGTAAAGTAAATTTTATATAAACCTCCTAAATAGGGTCAAGTAAAATGGTTACATAATATAATCTATTTAAAATGTAAAACGACAAATATATCTAAAACAGTGCAAGCGAATCGAATTTAATAATTATTTTTAATATGTATTTAAAGAAAAAAATACAAAATGGTTAACATAAAAAAAAATTAATAATATGTTATTATATGTTGACATAAAAAATAATCCTTTGTCAACTATTGACAATAAAATATTATTTAAACAGGTAAGGTGTGTATCATATTATATATATTATTTAAAAAACTGACATAAGTATTTCAAACCAAAAATACAAATACGTTTTTAATATATTTCAAATTCACAACATTTTGTCCAATCCTAATTATAAGAGGTATGCGGCTTTAAAAAAAAAATATGAATAGTGAAAATGGGTAAATAAGAACACATTAATATTTTAAAGCGTGATTAATTAAAAATTCAAAATCATACAGAAAAAAATTATATACTATAGTTCTCGATAACTTCGTATCACCCGCCTAAGAAGTTTGAAAAATGTATTGTTACACAAAAATATTCAATCATGCGCCTGTAAGTATTACAATGAATTTAATGTATCGTGAATTACAAACTAAAAGAAAATTTAATGGTTTTTCATGAACGCCTATGTAGTTAAAAATGATTTGACTTAATCTTTTCCGTACATAAAATTGTGTATACCCCCGTGATAATTAATTTACTCGAATATTCGTTTAATGGTTAGGTATAATTTGCATAATCGACTGTGAAATGCTGAAGATATAATCTAAAACCGCATGTAGGTATATAATTGTCGGTAAATAATAATTTTTAACTAATTTAGTAGTCCAACTACGCACTAAGACGGGCGTATAACCTTTCATCAGGTTTAATAAATCGTTTATAATATATTTTAATAAACAAACATTCATACGTGTTCACAATATATTGTATAGTCGTCGTGTATAGATAATAATGCGCGATGTCTGTGCGATTCCATTAAAAATGTATAATATTTTGATCCAATTTCCATACGCCGTATAGCTATTAATGAACACTAAAAAAACATCAAAACCGACGTTGCTAACGGTGCGCAAAAACATTGCACACACACAAAATCGAAACTCGCGTTATTTTACCCGACAAGAAAATATTATTATAATATACCTACGTTCGACGTAGTAATAATTGGATGTTTATGCACATCGCGAGAATTATTTATAAGTCTTTGGGGTATGCCGCTTTGTACAAATGCTCACACGGCGGCGGTGGGTCGTGGATGGTGTGCAGGCACTTACTTTAATAATAATTAGTATTCGTATTATGTTCGGTAGGTATCTACTTTTCGCGTGTTAACAGATTTAACGTACGCGGAGAATATAATAATTTTGGCTGTATAAATGTATAGTGGCAAACAATGTTAATCGCCCGAGATGGTATATTATATTGTTGGCAATCAATTTGTCTCGCACCGTGGACAAAGACAAGTAGGCGTCGTTGTGGTGGATGAATGGCGCGGGGGATCATTAGAGGGGACGCACCCATTATTCGTCACTTCCACCCCCACCCCCCCCCCCCCGGTATAGTGGAAACGGTTTTTTTTTAATAAGGTAATATAACAATGAGAGAAAAGGGGTATTTTAAAATACACAGGAGACCGCAATTAAAACGTGCTTCCGTAAATTGCATTGTTGAGTTTTTGAATCCCTTGAAAAAGTACTCTACCACACGTCCTTAGAGTAATCATTGCGATGTGTTGTAGTGTATAATATACCGTTTGAATGGTTTGTGTGTGTGTGTGTGTGTGTGTGTGTGTGTGTGTGTGTGTGTGTGTTTAAACAATTTAATATAATATTATGAAAAAATAACAAATTAGGTAACAAAAAACAAAAATATTTAGCCAATAAAAAGTGTCCTTACTAATGGACTATAGTTTCAAGATTGTAGTTCATATTTACTAACGATTTCTCATAAATCACTTTGAAAATAAAACCATAAATCATAAAATCAATTTTTAAATGTCTATTCCGAAAATGGCAGTCTTCGTCAAATAACAATGTTAGATTGCTTAAGATTATACTATGTCATATTTTTAATACTTTCTAAAATAAAATAGTCACATGCAATTTTTGCATTTTATCAATCTTAGCGGTTTGTTTTTTAAAAAAAAACTAAAATATTTTTTTATTTTAAACTTTAAATATTTAATTTGACATATAAATATCAAACTTAACATTTAGGAATCGAGCATGATACACAGATTCGTAAAAAAATATAATTGTTTTAAGAACTTACATTTTCAAATTTACTTTAAAATATAAAAAGATAGAGTTGCAGTAATTAATTTGCACATTTTCTGTTCAACTTTTATAGTTATCTATATATAAACCACATCCTAAATGCATATCTAATTCATATTATACATTTCATAATTATCCACAAATCAGTTTAAATGTATTGACAATATTCAACAACAATCCCAATAAGTTATAATTTATAAATAATTATTCGAGTATTTATTTAATACCTATTTTAACGTTTTTGATAACGTGGAATATGAAATATTTTAATACAAAATATTATAAATTTATAGCACTCTTTGATTAAACAAAATATTAAACACGTCATAATAATAATAATAATAATAATAATAATAATAATATAATACCTCAGAGTAAATAATACACCATCGCAACATAATACACCCGTATCTGCAGTGATGCGAATACTAGATAAGACGCGTTTCCATCGTTTCCATTGGGGTGTCGGTGAAACATCTGTTATTTCTGTCTATCACAAACAGACCATAACTTCTCATCGCTCACCTTATTTTGTAACGAAACCATGAACATTGAGAAAACTTAACCTATTATAAAAATCACTGAGGAGGTGTAGGTTGGGTTAGGAGGTGGTTCTAAAGTTTCGTAAATTGGATTTATTTTAAGATTTTAATTTCTTATATACCCACTATTTATAATTATTTAAGGTTATACTATACTAAGTTATATTATACTATTCAATAATTAAAGAAAAAGAAAAATTTAACCGAAAAAAAACCAAAAACATAAATTCACGAATGGCAAAATCCCGAATTTAAAAAAAAAAATTCTGAATGGAAAAAAGATTTACATTAATGTGCGAAACCTGCGAACCAGTGTCTTATACAGAGGAGAAATGGGGTTAGGTGGTTGTAACCTCCCCTGAAAAAAGGTTAAATAATTTTAAAAAAGTTCATTAGTAAATAATTTTCAGATAAAATTAGTCAACAATTAATTTACCCCCCCCCCCCTCCTAATCAAAAAAAATTCTCAAAATGCAATGAACTGGAAATGCCACTTTTTAGTGGCGTAGTTCCGGCACTGGTCTCTTTCACCTCATCCGACCAAAGTCGGTAGGGTGTGGCTGGTTACCTTGTCTAAATCATATCCTACCAATGACGTGAACTCCTGTGACTCTACTTTTCTTGAATATAGATTTTAAAGCTAATAGAAAGTACGTGGCTGTAGCCCCGAGGTGTCCGAATCCGGGGAGACTCGTGGCCAAATGTAAAATACCTTAGAGTGACCCAGAGATCGAAATCCATCGACGAAAAAAGAACCCAAACCATTTTAATATATTTTTCTTAAAAAAACACCGTGAACGACGAGCAAAGTAATTTAAAAATAAAAATGGAAAATTCCGTTCAAATTGTAAAAAACTATTATATAACTTATTATAGGCCACGATAATGTCCTACAAAGTCGATCGACGTAAAAAAAAAATAAACAAATACTTTAATAATATTTATGCTGAAATAGTTTGTTGTAAAGTACCTACCTATTGCCTATAGATTTTCCAAATTTGATTTTTTGTTACTAAAAACTGTAAAATAGAAAGAATAGTTTTGCTGTAATGTACCTGCAGTGTTATAATAAAGATAACAAAAAAATGTTATGTAAACAATGTCGTTGTTAAGTGAATAGCTGAGTACTCGATGAATAAGTAAATGGTAAATAAAAATTTCAGAGCATAAAATATGCACAATGTCTCCAGGAAAAATAACATAATACAATATTACTTATCACAACAATTAACCACAAATTCTTAATCCCCGTTTCCACTCATTTAAACTTTAAATACTTATGAATAATAACGAGTTTATCAAATATTTGATATTCATTATTTACACATCGATCAAAACATTCAGAAAAATATTTTACTTCTAAAAACGATATTAAAATATTATGCTTATAAAATTCTTAGTAAAATTTCTACATTCTAGAAAATTAAGACAATATGAGAAAAAAAATTATTATTTTTTTTTTCCTAAAACCTAAATAACAATATAGGTACCTCGTACCTCGTGGTTATAAAAGTGTTTTGTGTATACAAAAGACAGTTAAATATAATTAATTACAATAATATAATATAAACCTTATTTTTTATACATATTTTAGATTCTGAGTGAAGCGATGAATGTATTGATTTTACAATGATGTGTGTTTTTTTAGATTCTGAGCGAAGTGATGACTGTATTGATTTTATAATGATGTGTGTTTTTTTTTTGTGTCTGTCATCACCTTTTGGGACAGTAAAAATGCTTGGATTTTCTTCAACAGTAACTTTTCTGATAGGAAAGTGAATCTTGTTGGTACTTTGAGGGGTCAAAAGTAAACATTTCCCAGTAGTTTTCAAAAGTGGCGTGAAAAACAAAAGAAAAATTAAGGAAAAACGGGAATTTTTACGCAAAATCTGTTTTCGAGAAAATCGATTTTGGTTTTTGGTGTAACTCTAAAACAAATGACCGTAGGTACATGAAATTTTGACTGAACGTTTATATTAGCATTTTCTATAACATTTTCCAAATATTTTGTCTTATTTTAAGCTGTTTACGGACATTTTCAGTTTCCATTTTTTTTAGTTTTTTTTTTCTATAAATATCAATAAAATTTTATCTGTTGGGTAAAAAAGCTTGAAAATTTAATAGAAGGCTATTGTTCCTTGGTTATTGTTTCAAAGGCAGATGAAAAAAATTAATAATCCTTAGTTACATGTTTAATTTATAAGCGTTTAAAGTTGAAATCTTGACAAAATACGGAAAAATCACGAAAATAAGCAAATTATTTTGAGTTGAAAATTCATAAACATTTCAATCTAAGATTTGAAAATGTAATACGAGATTATCCATAAGTTTGTCCACCTTAATCAAAAAAAAAATGTCTACAAGAAAGTCAAATTCAATTTTTATGAGCGTTTGAAATTCATATTTTTACAACATTTGATATTCACTCGATATCTCATGTAACGATTTTCTTATTTTGTTGTAATTAAAAAATGTATGACTGTAGATACTTGAAAATTTCACTGAATGTTTGTATTAGCATTTTCTATACACGATAAAATTTTGAAAATAATTTTTACTCTTTTTGAGCTGTTTACGGACATTGTCAGTTCCCAATTTTTTTAGTTTATTTTCTATAAATATCAATACAATTTTATTTGTTGGGTAGAAAAGCTTTTATGCAAGGCTCCTGATATATTGTTACAATAGCAGTTGAAAAATATTGAAAATACATAGGCACAGTTTTTTTTTATAAGTATTTAAAGTTCAAATTTTGACAACATTTATCAAATTTAAAATGTAATAATTATTTTGTTGTTAAAAATGTATAAAATGTTCAACTGTTGTAGTTAAGGATTGAAAATTTAAAACAAGGTTCCTCGTAAATAAGTAAATATATAAATTACTTTATTCACAATAATATCATCAAACATATTTAGTAATATCATAGGCTGACTGACCGTTTTCGCTCAGAATCGTTTTCCTTATACAATGATATTATGTCATTGAATTCAAATTTAACACCATCCATTACAGTGACCCACTTGTAACCTACTGTACAGCAGAGTGACATCCACTTACCCTCCTTTTTACTTATACATTTTTAGATATATATTTTAGAATCAACTTTAAAAATTTACCAGACACTTAAATTTCTTAAAAAAAACATAACTACACTACACGGTTACTAAACAAAGAACAACACTACACCAGTGGTGGATTTAAGGGGGGCAGAGGGGCTTGGGCCGCAGCATTGGCCTAGAATCTAAGTTAATAAATTGGTCTGTTTTTAAATATTTGTGTCTTAAAATTTGTAAAAATACAATGCCCCCCCCCCCCACACCAAAACAAAATTCTAGATCCGCCACTACACTACACAGTACTATAGTTAATAATTGTGTAAACATTTATACATATTTTATAAAATTCTCTAATAATTGTATAGCATCGAATTTTGAATATTATTTTACATTCAATATCGTGTTCGATGAGTTCATAGTTATAGTCATACAGAAAGAGAAAACTTCTGATTGACGATTGGTAAACATTTTATAAAAACTATGCTTGCCTGTAAAGTTGATGGCACCCACGTTTTCAAAATATTTGCACAAATCCACACTAATTATTTGCAAATAAATATAAATAAATATTTCTAATTTGAGGAAGGAGGATGGCGAATGTTTATTGTTTTTAATAAAAGTTATAATGATGATGAATATTACATGGATAACGAAATTGATTAGTAAAAGTAATTTCCTTTTTAATAAATTAAAAACAATAAAAACAAAGTTACATTACGTATCACACAACCACAGTCGTCGTACTTGTGTAAACACAAAATAATTTCAATGTGTATTATACTTTTTGATTTAAATTACTGTTTATTAAATGAACATAAAAGTTATTAATTTCCATTCCAGTGAAGCTTTGATATCGTATTTACTTTTTACATTATTGAATTATTCATTATATATTATAAATTATTCAAATTACTTATAAAGTTTAATAGGAAATTAGTGAGCAGACATAAAATGGAACAAAAAAAAAGATCTGGCGTCTTATTGAACTGAATAATATTTACATTTATCTCATTAAATATTTTTTTATTAAATACCAATATACCATGTTATTAAAACATGTATCGAAAACAAGTCAATTACCTACTTGATACTTTTATTTATTTCAAAATTACAATTTAGGTATTACGTTAATGGTACGTTGATCTAAGGTCAACAGAAATTCAGAACTGTAAAAAAAATAAGTAAAACCCATTATGTTTATTTTTTATTAAATAAATTTTAAATATAATATTATGTTAGAAATTGTGTACAACGGTTAAATAATATATCTCTTGCGCAAAACATATTATTATTATTATTTAATACGCATTAACTATATATCAATGGTGCTAAATTTTACTGTTGTAGTGTGAGTATAGTTTTACGATTTTGAAGTTTCGCGCGTTAAACATGAACGTGGAAAATAAACGTAAGACCCACCACACCAGCTATATATTTTTAAACACATCATTGGTTATAAACGCGATAACCACTATAACCGCGTAACGCGCATAATAATATACGTCCGTCAATTAGATATCGACTTCCGTGCACCATATAATTATGGCGCCGCCGTCGGAAAGTAAAATTATTACAAAACTGCAAATGCGTAGGTACACTCGCACTACAAACAAACACACACCTATTACCCCCCGACCTTTATTACAACATAATAACATGTCGAACCTTGGTCAATAATTATAATAACATCGCGGCGATATTTCAAAGGCACGTCGCACGTGACCAACACGCTTGTAGCTTCGATTCTCCTTCACCCCCTACGAACCTCCCCCCCAACATGAACCCCTCGGGGGAACAATAACGATTACTATCATACACGTCGTTGTCGTCGTCGTTGTTACTATACTTGTCACGGGCATTCGAACATTCAAAACCACGCGAATTTAATTAATGCGTATTAACTGCGCGGGGCGCGGCAGCCCGCAGAAAATTGGGCGCGAAGGCGACAGACGCGTCAAACGCAGCAGGTCCGCATATTATTACAATAATATTAAATATTATTATTATTATTATTATTATTGTGTACCTACTACGCAGTCTATTATTATATTTTATCGAACGACGAGAAAATATTACGTCATTATATTCGGCGGCATCGTCAAACGAGGTCGCCGCGATGCACTGAATAATGTACTACAACCATATTATAATAATATTATGTATTTACTAGCTTATAACTGCGCGGGAAAGGCTCAGACCGATGCGCCAGCGGCGCCTGCGCGGGACGACCATTAAAATCACCGAGTGCTCATATTATTATTTTCACTTGAGTGTGCCTATATAATAATAATATAGACACGCGCGTTATTCGCGTATAATAAAAACGTTTTAATCAAACGTGTATATATATATATACAGGAATCCGTCCCGAAATGCGCTCGCATTCCACCCCAAGTGTATATATAGGTACAAATAGTATGGTCGTGGTACAGCAATCGCGTACATACAACTATATACCTACATAATATGGTCGTGGCATACAACTGCATATCGTTGTGGCATACGACTACATACCGTTGTGGTTTCGTTTAATCGAGTCCATATGGGGTTATTTAAATATAATATGCACAATCATAATAATGTGTACCCCCCACCCGACACCCATTACCGCAATTATATTTTATAGTGTCGTCATTTTTTTGTCGTTTTGTCGAGATTTCGATTTGAATATATAAAACTCTCACAATGGCCTTTACACGACTTCGCCGTACTGCTATTTAGTACACGTAAAAAACGACCTCGATAAACAATTTCACGCGCGAATAATGTTTTTACTTTTTTTTAAACGTCTCAATATCACTTTTTGAAAACAACCTCCGTACGATTTTTGAATACAAAATAAAGTAAGTATTATAATAATTATTGCATCCAAGTCTTTAATTTAGATTTTAAAATACTAACGCGTATTAAACAAGTTAAATTGCTATTTTTAAATAACGCGTTATACCTGTTTATCCAACAAAGTGCACTCAAAGTAAGTAGCTTGAATACAAAACGATCATATTCGTACACTATACCTATACAGAATAAAAACAATTGTATCGATTTTCAAAGTTTCGTACTAACTTCTATAATTGGACGCGTATTCGAAAACGGCAAGTTTATCATGTAACACTGTTTTAAAGTTATTGATATGGTGGCATTTTTAGAAGGATGAGAGGTCAGGCAACTATTATAATATTATAATGTACCGCAATGAGCGAACGTGGTTTTAAGTACTTCTAAAACTATATTAACTTAAAACGAGAAATTTCACCGAAAGTATATGTAAATATTATGGAGGTTTAGATTAAAAGTTTTCAAAGTGTGGTATTCGATATGACGTCCACGCAATTTATACTTTACATCAAATACTCGTTTACAACGTTTAACATGACATTGCTGTTATTTAATATACATTTACACGAAACAATTATTGAATGTGCAAAATACGATAGATAAATATTGCATAACATCAAAATTAAATCAATAAAATATGTAAGTACTTACCGTTTTCTAAACCACCAGAGGATATTATATGAATACAATAAATAATGGGTAGGTACATGCGCGATAATCAATGTATAATATAATAGTCATATTGTGTTATTATGTTATACAAATATGATACAAACATAAAATGTACTCATGAACATGTTTGGGGCTATAACATTAATGAGGTAGTCCGTTTTCTCAGCCTAAGTCACTTTGAGTTTAGTTAAGTCTTGCGAGTTGTCAAAAAGTTTTTTAGCAATCGCGTTCAAGTGCAGATCTATTTTTTTCGTATTTTTGTTGACGAACTTTTTGAATTCGTGCTGGATGGATGATAATATCTTCAAATCTCGATGGATGACTTCATTCTTGTCTAACCACCGGTACACTGCGACAATCGTACGCAAAAGGTAATGGTTTTGACAACATTGAATGACATCGATGTTGGATTTGCTGACATAACCCCTGCACGAGGCACAATTATTGTAAGTCCAAATCGGTTTTATGATAGCTACGCTATAGAAACAGTTGGTTTTCCAGGCCTAGTGTGGAGTCTTGTCTAACCAGACAGTTTAATTTGCACGTTTTCTCTTTGATTTACGATGCGAACATGGTTTTTGCAAACGGGGATCAAGGTGCATACCCAAGTATTTAGCTGGATCAAACAATACGTAAGTATCGTTTATAATTTATAAAACCATATTATATTATATATTCTTTTTTTATATTTGAAACCTAGGTGGTCTGAGGGTGGTGCTGATATGAGTAATTTCACTCTTCATCTCCAGTTATTCGAAATCTCATTAAAATTAATTAGGTAATATTAAATTTACAATTTATTATTATAATTACCATTACATCATATTATATGAGTGGCTCTATCATCTCGGTGTTTGCCTTTGGCACACAGTAAATAACTTAATTAAATTGTATGTAGTTCTTCGTGCGGCTTGTTCTGCCTTCTGCAGATGTGTTATTACTTAATACTGAATTTTTAAAATGTTTATATTATTATTATTTTAAAAAATACATAGAAAATATCTATTTCGGAGTTACGGAACCGAAAAAAATGTTGTGTACGCGTAGTTACAGTTCCAAAAGAAAAAACATTTTGTAGCGGTGCTACAGATTAAAAACACTCGTGTTACCTAAATTAAAGACTATCGTACATAAAATCTTTTTCCTTACGAAATAGCAATAATCTAATTTTATTCCATCTTTGAAGTTTGTAATTGTATTTTATATTAAGACGTTTTTGGTAATACTTATACTAAATGATTGAATGCAATTTTAACTTATTATCGTGGCGGTGCCAGAGTGCAAAAATAATGATAAAAATATCAATAATTCATCTAGAAAATTCACAAGTACTATATCAGAGTTCTAAAAACTAATAACGTACGTACGGCTGGCAAAATGTACGTTTGGACAGTGACTATAAATATTAATAAGCAATTAATTCATTGACGGAAAGTGAATACATAATGGAATTATCTAAATACATAAATCAATTTTTTTAACTAAAAAAAACAATGAATTATAAATAATATTATTTTTTTGTAATTATGGTGTATTCAGAAAAATAGTGCATATCGAATAACTGCAAAGGTCTTATTTATTAATTTATTTGTCCTATGACTTTAAATTATTAAGACGTAAATAATGGTGCAGTTGGTTTAAAAAAAAAACACTCACAGATTTAAGAATCTGTGGGAATAAAACGACTTAATATTTTTTCGGCAAAATAAAAGCCAATATAAACTAATTTAATGCAACACTTACTTTAATTCATTGACATTTTATACTTTAAAAATGCACATGGTTTAATACCACGCACAATAGAGTATAATATCGTATTATTTAATGGTAAAACCTAAAAGGGTCTATATACAAAGACCGGTTGACCTTAATCAGGATTTATTGGGCCGTCTTATTTAATATAAGAATGAGTTTTGTACTATATTTTAAGGGACATTTCTCCGAAGAAGCATAGCCGTCCTTTTTAAATCTTTGTAGGTAAAATATTAAATATTTCTATTCTTGTATTTTATAAAATAAAATTAATTCTTAAAAATATGAAGCTATTTTAATAAATTATTCAATACTAAAAGGATGTAAAATCACATTATAATGTCTGTTGAAATTTGAATTTTATAACGTCAAAACAAAATAATTATTAAATAAAATAATTTTTCCTTTGATCTTAAGTTTAAGTTCAGTAATCAAAAGTGTTGCCATAATATTCCTTTCAAAGAAAATGTTGATAATAGTTAAACGGAACCATCATATGAGCAATTATTACATAAAATTATTTTTTCTAAAACAAATCTCCTCTTATATTATATTGTAGTATTAGCTGTTATTTTAGAGACGATAAAACGTAATAACTACTTTTAATCAACTTTCCACTATAAACTTTATAAAATTGCTAATACAAGACACACCATAGCTCAGGTTTACAAAAAAAAACTTACTGAACAATTTATAAAGAACAACTATAACCTCAAAAGCTAATATGAAAAATAACAACAACAATAATAATAGTATATGATAATAAAGTCAACTCGGACATTAATATCTCAAAATTTTTAATATTATCTTGAATATAAAAAATTCCCCTTTCAAACGCCATAACACTTGTGATAAAGAATATGATGAGCAATTTAAATCTGAATAAAAATATTTTTTGAAGTTTATCTAATCTAATAAATACCTACTATAAGTGGATATTACGAGACATTAAGTAGCTTAAACAACGAAAATCATTGTTTCATTTTAGTTCCAAAAATATTTTGTTGTTATAGGAAATACTCACGATGTGTCTTTTGGTAGGTAACTTAAATTATTATTTTTTTTTTAAAGTTTGTTTTATTATTTGGAATACATACAATGACAATCTATACAGGGTTATTTATAATAAGCATACTAAATGTTGAAGTAGGTAGTTAGACTTGGATGATTATGATATTATGATGAAAGAAATTACCCAGCAGCAATACACTATAATATATTATTATGGTCGTGATTTTTTAATTTATAAATCTGATGATCTTATAAACATACTTCAATTTATATCCATTTAACTTCCAATTAAAGATGTGATTTATTTCTGCAAAACCTTTAGAATAATATTGTAAATAGGCACAATGATCACTATTATTATATACCAACCGTCAATATCAATCATCACTGTTGACAATGAATATCGATAATTCTTCTTTATTCTTTAGTAATGTAAAATAACATCAATTTTTTATCGATGAATTACCTATACTACATCTTCCCACCAAAAAAAATCTGTTAATCGGATAACTCTCAAAATATAATATATAAATAATGCGCCTTGGCGCGTATATTTCATATAATATTATGAGAATAAAATGTGATTTATTGTGTATGGCTGAAGGTTGGACAGACAAAAATATAACACGCGTACCTATTACGTATTAAACGTATATAATACAAATTAATTATTTCTGATCGAGGGCGTTATTTTTATTTTTTATTCTCACGGTGGCGATTAATACTCGTCAGTGAGATAAAATAATATACTTGATCAATTACACGGTGGGGTTAAAAAATAAAATATAAGCTTGGACAACCACTTCACAGAAAAATCTGCTTGTTGAGTTATTATATTTATCATAATATAATATACGTCTCTTCAAAACAACACTAATATACAACGCTAAACGTATATTATTATATTTATCGGTATGCAATGGTACAACTATCATACTGTTCAATACTATAGAAAATACAGGGGGGTTCAATACTGGGGTGGTTTGGTTCCAGTTCTCCTGTTCCTTAAGTTCCTATGAATAAGAACATTGAACCCAATATCATTTTTATCGGTACCGGTTTTCATTTTTACACTAAATAAACTAAATCCGCCTGCGATAAGAACATTAGTATTTTATTTTTAATTTCAATCAAGGCCGGTTTTTATATATTTTAGTTTTAATAATACTTAATTGTTAATGAATCATTGTTAATACATTTTATTTGTTATAGTTAACACATAGCACACTATAATGTATTTTTTAATACCATATAAATTTATAAATTACAATATTTAAAATTTAACACAAAATTGATTTAAGTTTTTTTTTTATTGATCTCAAACAGAATAAAACTGGGTATCTATGGTGATTAAAAATGTACAGTAATTTACAAATATACTGATACGTATGTGACATTATTTGTACAGATAGATAATTGGAAGTAACTAAGAGCGATAAGTAACTAATTGTATAATAATTCAAATTTCTAATTGTAAGTAACTAAGTGATACGGCTTACATATTTTTCTATATCGAGTTGTACAAGTTTTGTTGTTTTTGGTGTTGCGCTCAGTTTCTGATCCCAGTGCAGTGTCAAAGATTGGATCTAATTTATGTTTATATTTATACAATATATAAGTATTATGAATAACAATATATTTGCGTTAATTTTTTTGAATTTAAAACCTGAATTGAAGTTTGTTGTAACATAATACAAAATGTATGTATTTCATAATATAAATTCTAATAAATAATTTTTCATTTATTTTATCTATGAATAAAAAAATTGAAATCCGATGGCATCGTTTTTGGAACCAACCTAAGATTGAAATAAAAAAAAAAAGATGACTAGCAAACTAACTAGATTCCCCTGTATTGTAGGTTTTGATTGTACCTCGTCATAGAGTCGTTGTAGCTTTTAATGTATGTGTTAAATAATTAAATTATAATTTTATCATGGTTAATTGTTTTCAAATTGATTAAGCAAAGGAATCGAAGGAGACGAGTAGATTTCATATTTTGAATTATTTTTTGCTTAATTCGGTATCAACGTCCACAGGAAAATTATGTGAATTGAGGTATACATTTTTTACAGTGGTATCCTTTACTAGCATGTAGTTCGGCGCGGATCAATTGTATCGGTAAAATGTGAAAATTATTGTTATTCGTCGTTTACACCTGTAGCTGTTTATAATACCATCATATTATTACACACAGTGCTTATCCCGCGAGCTTATAATAAATAAACAAATTAGCTAATTAATATTACATTCAACGTAAAACCACTTGAGAGTGGTAACGCTGTACTATACATATCATTATACATGTATACCTACATTATGATGTAGCCAAATACTCAAAGTTTAATAATGTACTTATTCAAAATATCCACGCCCCATTGTTAATTTTGTATCACCGCCCTTCATTATATGAATTGCAATTTTTGACAGTAATAACATATGTTGTACTTGTTATATTGTAATTTATTGAGAAAAACAAAATAAACAGCGTTTCTACTAAATTTCAGAAAGCAATAACTATAGACAACAGCAATCGTTAATTGAAAATAAATTATATGTCAGAAATAAGTAGGTACGTCATAATGTGTGCTTAAAAATGTATTTCTAATGATAAGATAACGATCTCGCATCATACGGACTTTTAAGGGTTGAATAATTATTATATAATATAACCGTACAGGCAAATAATGTGTCTGAGCGTAAAAAAGTGCCACCCTTGGCGAACGCCATCCCTGCCTCCACCCCTTAACTCTTAAGGGTTAAATACGTCGCTTCTTATCGTCATAACATATTTAGAGACTATTCTAACCGCTAAACAATTTTTTATTCTCGTTTCGCGGTACAATATTATACTCTTCAGCCATGTTTTATTGTCGTGTAGGATTCGAGCGGCATATAGAGCGGCGGCGAGGCGGGGACTTGGGCGTGAAAGATTTCAGCGGCGACACGGTTTATCGGGTATAGTATGCGGCTGATTAATAAAACGTGGAAATAATAATAACGGTGAAAATTAAACCGGCGAAAGAGCTAATAATAATAATAATAATATAACGGCGACGGTGACGGTGACGACGACGACGTATTAGCAATCCAACGGGCGCTCGCCCTACGATGATTGATGGTAGCATGGTCGTATATACACATCGTCTCGGGGCTTATACCCGACGTCCAAATAAAAGCTGCCCATTGATTAAATATTTCATAAAACTCGGCGGGGCGGCCTCTTCCGACCGTATACCAAGTGTACCCGCGTGTCGAGAGACGGTCGACGGAGAAATTCCTACTCTCTACACGTCGAGGTGATTATCCGTGTTCTTGGTTAAACACTCCGTATAATATATAGTGGAGCACTTGTAACAAGAGAAATCGGAAAATCTCTCTCCTCGAGCGCTTACCTCGTACCTATTGTGTGCGAGTGTGGGCGTGTGCGTGGCATAGTGGGGGGGATATGATTAAATTTTAGGGGGGGGGGGAGAAGGTGGAAATTGTACACGTCATTTTATACATATTAAGCAACAGAATTTTATTAAATTCATTATTTAAGAAAAATGTGGATGGTGAAATTATGCTTGATGAATCAACCCGTATATTATAGTACCGAATAATATAATTGCATTAACGACTGGATTATATGAACCTGATGACACATGGTTAGAAGGTGACCTCACATATCTGAATCCTGAGGTCACTTATCTATTTTTTAGTTCCAAAAGCTGATCACATATTTTTGACAAATTTCGTAATGGCACAAATAGTTCTGAAAACAGTTTCTTTCTAGACGAGTTACCACTGCAACCATCGTACAGACTGCAGAGACAAGGGTTTCGAAGATCAAACGAGTAGACTACACGATTGGTTTTTCAAAGGTTCTTTAAAATACATTTTTATCTCTTATATTTTGAACGAGCTGCTTTGTTAAGATGATAGATGCTTTTTTAATAAAAATAAATCGGTTTTTTTTTTATAATATTTTAATATGTTAGGTTATCCTAAGCCAACACCCATCACTCTTGTATGCAACGCTTTTTCTTTTTATCAGATGTATCTTAGGATTTAAAATTGAAAGGTCGATGTTTTCTTTGTGTTTATTTTTTATTATGCTCTTAATATCATTGTATTCAGCATTATTCTGTACAAATAGTTTTCAAAAATAGAACACATTTGTTATACATACATTTGTATATGGCTCTGTCTTACCTTTTTTTTATACGTGTTTCTCATTCCAATGTGACAGTTAATACTTCATATGTTCACCTCTAAAATGTGAATTTGAAATACCACACGATTTAGCACTTTTGTACAAATATGTATTTCGTGTGTTTTTTTTATTAATTTTACTCGTCGTTTTAAAAGATTTAATGTTTAATCTACCTACACAAATAATTTGAATATTACCACCAGCTATAGTTTTTCTCAAGTTCGTCGAAAATTCTCAGCCCAAAATATTCATTTTTTTTTCTCTCTAACCAATTTACATATGGAAATTCAAAATTGAAACTTCCGTGAATCGTTGTGTTCTTTATAAGCAAACTACATTCGTGCTTTAAATGAAAATGAACGTCACTGCTGTGAAACTCGTTCATGCAACCTTTTCTTTCCTCCCTGATCCGATTCCTTCTCAAAAAAAAAAAAAACATAACTTTGGTGCACTTTTCTCTGAAGTTCCTGTTTCAGTACGATAAATGATAATAATTTTTAGTTTAATCGGTTGAGAAATCTTCAATCAACTATTATCAACAACATTCGAAGAATTTGAATCTGAAGACGTCAATCGTGTTGATTACGTGTATATTTTCATAAACATAATTTACAGGAGATATAAGTAGAATACTAATATTAATTTAGATGCACTCTATCCATAAAAACGATATTGAACTATAATTTATCATAACCAATATTTGTGTTGAAGGGCAACAAGTGGGGGAGGGGGAAAAGTGGACATTGGTGCCAATAGGAATTTTTAACTGTATATAGGTACCTACTTGTATATAAAAATCACTATAACTAATAATAGATTATAATTTATAAGTAATTTTTCATCTTGCCCCGGGTGGTATTTTATCCTGCACTCGCGTTTGTTAGGTTAAAATATATTAAAAACATTCTATAATTGTTAATTCAAAAAACATTAATCATTAAATTACTTAATTCCTAAAATTAAAATAATTATATGATAAAACTTTTCATTTTTTTTTTATTGATACTTGATAATAGTGCTTGTATAATGCTTCGACAAAGTAATGTATTTAGTTTTACATGAATTAGGTAACATAATAATTATGTATTAGTTTTATCATCAAATACCATTTATCAACTACAAATTATAGTTGAAAATATTATTTATAATATGCAATATTGTTATTAAATTTTGGTATTAAAAATATAAATTAGATTTAAACTTGCCTCATGCATTCATACATATTAATATATTATTATATATTAAATAGAAATATGTCCAAAACTACATAATGTAGAATAGTACCTACGAGTTAAGACTTGTACAAATATATGAGAGGCGCGCACAACAAAAAAGCTTTAAAACAGAAAAAAGACGATCATACTCTTAAAATATTTTCATATACTTTGATTTTTGTTTTGTTATTATAAAACTTATAAAATATACTTTTAGGGATACATAAACACAACAAATTAAAAAGCTTTTATATATAGTCTAATTTTAATGAATACATATTTTAACTTTACTTAAATTTTAATAACATTTAAGTTAAATTTTTTATAATATTACATCGTATACAAAGGTGGGCAAGTTAATGAAAATAATAAACTCAGGTTTAGTTAAGTTAAGTTGACACAAGATCGATAGGTTAAAAGTTAATAGAGAAAAAATTATAAACTTACTATCATATAAAGAGTGACTGAGTTCTTTCTGGTTTCCTAAATTATAATAAACGATTTTATTGAACTTTCAACGTAATGAACCTATAGTATTTGTACCTATTTTACTTAACATGATTATTAGATATTTAAATTATACCAATACATATCAATTAATAATTTAACAAATATTATTTTTCTTTTATATCAAATAAGTAGCTATTTCAGGTCATATAATATTAATCTAATCTACTAAAATACATCTATTAACAAAATTATTTTATCAAGAAAAATAACAGAAATTATTTATAATTATAATGTTTCAAAAAGGTAGTAAAAGTAATCTGTGATTCGATTGCAAAACCAAAAAAAAAACATATCATAGGGATCTAACAAAAAGCCCTTATATTGACAACCCCTAGAAACTCATTATATTATTTCCTTCACGTTCTAAAAGTTGGGATGGTGGAAATATGTCTGAAATCGAAAAATTTCTCATGCTGACCACGAAAAAGGTAAATTCTTTGTTAAAAAGAATTGTAAAACCGTTTTTAAATATTACGTGAGAATTTAAACCCTATTACTATAATAATTAATAAATAACGGCTGTCACAATATATTTTTGAACCAAACTATTTATACCTGTCAATACATATCAATATGTAAAACTATTAATAGTTAAAAATTAAAAACTGATTATTTTATATTTATCATTGAAGTAATTGTAAATATTTTAACCGTTATATTTTTGTTTTTATTATTATTATTTCAACCAAAAGTTATTCTAGCTCAACAATTAATTGGTTTATATCTCATATGATGTTATACATTAAGAATAAAAAAAGTTTAAAATTTGAATAAATTAATAAATATTCAATATTAAACTACCACTATTATTAAATAATACTTTTTATTAATATAATAATAAATTACAATGAATAAGAATAATAAGATTGTATAATTTCTACATAATATTATTAATCTTAGATTGAAATATTTTTACTACAAATAATTTACTAATTTATAAAACAAAATTAAAATGTAAATATTATTTTTATGTAACTTTTGCTTTAGTCAATATTAATAATTAATAAATTCAATTGGGTTTTAATTAATACATTTTAGTTCAAAAATAATTTTGAAATATTTTCATTTGAATATCAAACTTTCCAAAAACTTCTGCAATAATAATACATTTTCCTTTTTGAATTTTATACTTTCTGTAAAGCGTTTACTTGTATTATATTATTCATTGTTCATAGTCTAACATTTACCACACAGATCAAATGAACAACAACCACTGATTGTTTTTGTTTAGTACTCTAATGTTACACAGATTTTCATTCATTATAATATGAAGACAACAAAAATGTTCGTTAACAGCTATAAATTAACAGGACGAGGACAGTAAAATACAATTTTCGTGCAACTTGAATTACTGAACTTTAGGTATATGGACCTATTAGATATTTTATTGGACATATTTCGAAATTTACGACTGTGTCCTAAAACGATTTCCTCTCTTTAGACTTTACTTTTCTACCGATCATTGAATTACCCGGACGATTTCTTTGAAAGAACCGTTTTAAACAAAAAAAAGTCATTATGTTTTAACTTCATCGATGCTATCGGAAAAGGTTGGTTTTTATACTTGTGCACAAAGTTATTCCAATTACCCACAGTCCAATGGTTCGTGATGGAACGCATCACAGTCGCATCCGAACGGGGATTTCACGTGAACAAGGGGTCAAATTGTTAGGGGGAGGGGGGTAGGTGGTGGGCATGGATTAAAATAACGAATGTCTTTCAGTCTTAAGTCCTTTCCCGACGACCCGCCACACTAACGACGGTAGAAAATACGCAAAGGCGTTTTCTAAAAACTGAAATAATTAAAGTGAAATCGATTCGGTATTTTTTTTTATTCGTTGAAAACTATACAAGTGATACGTTTACAATATATGAATTCCACGCAATATTATACAAATATGCGCACATTTTATTACGTCTCTCTCTGTGCGAATTATGGCTATCGAGGCTGCAGATATTGGCCAATACAACGCGATTTTTACGAAAAGTTTTACCTACCGCAACACCGGCAAGTCGCAAGAGGACAAAATGGCTCGCGCTCTGGTGCTGATCGGCCATAAATCTTCTTGACATATTTATTATGGACCTGATGTCTAAAGGATTTCCTCTCGGCACTTTCGGAGGGTGTACCACCACCGCCACCACCTATCTATTTATACGAGTGTAAAAGGGTTAGATACCTGTGCCCGTGCTCATAATCCGGGCTTCTACGGCCGTCGTTATACTTATGCCGGCAACAAAGAAATTATGTTTTTAGATATCACCATAATTTGTTTTCCATTCAAAACTGCAGTTCGCATTAAGATGAAAACATAACCGACATTCTGAACTTTTATTCGTCCATGTACATAAATCAGACTAGAATAACAGATATTGCTCCGATTGAATATTTTTCCAAGACCAATTGTATTACTTTTAATTTTAAATGTCACTTACCGTGACAACTATTTTAATAAATAATGCGTGTGATAATTCGTTTAAATAAGTAGGTAAATTTTTATAAAATGACACGCTCAAACGCCGTCGTATATTGATGACATTACGAGGATTTCTTTCTACAGTTTAATTTCAAGTGTCTAAAACGAATTCGATTTAAATAAGGGCAAATATTATAATAACGCCATACTGACACAATGACATAATAATAATGACATTTTATACTGTTGGAAATCAAAAAGTTAATTAATTGTTTTTCTTTTTGAATATTGCATTTTAGGATTTTATACTATTATTGATGCTTTTACTTATATACTGTTTTTAATATAGTACGAACAGTGTACAGTTTGTATATTGTTTAAGAATAAAAAAAAACACTTATTATACATTGTCAAGATATAATATCATCAGTATTGAGCAAGATAACACAAAAGTTATTTACTTAAAATAGTGTTAACTTTGAACATGTTGATAAGAATCATTAGTGTACTTGTTTAGCATGAAGGTCTCTAGTGTACTCATTTCTAACTTAAATTTTCACATAAACAATAACGTTCTGTTTGAAGACTTTAATAATAACATTGAAGATTGATTTAGTTATTTGTTTGATAAGAAAGTAATAGACCAAAGTTATATAACCAAGTGACTATTCAAATTAACGACGACGAGTGGTCAGTGCTTGTGAGTTGTGTTTAGTACTTATAATGTTCGTTTTTAGGCAAGTTTATTCGACATCATAAAATGTAGTACATTCGTTTTTATTTTGACGGA
Organism: Metopolophium dirhodum; assembly: GCF_019925205.1. Taxonomy (NCBI): domain Eukaryota; kingdom Metazoa; phylum Arthropoda; class Insecta; order Hemiptera; family Aphididae; genus Metopolophium; species Metopolophium dirhodum. The sequence continues at coordinate 30,482,096 of NC_083568.1, read as the reverse complement.
CAACAATATTATTATTGTTTGGATTTAATTTGATATTGTTATTTAATTATCATATAATCGAATATTATAGACATTGTTATAGTTTTTCAATTATTACGATGATACTTTATTGTTATGGTGATTGATGATAATAATATTAAAATCGTTTAGTATCTCCTACCTATTATTAATTTACTAGGAAAGTACTTGTACACGTTTGTGTTACGTCCATAGCGATCGGATGCTGCGCCTTAGTGATGTACTTAGAACGTTAATAAAAAAATATAATTTAATAAAAACTCTAAATTTATATATCAGATACATATTATAAGCAATCTACTTTATTAAATAATAATAATTGTGGAAATAATATACTTAACGTAGGCGTTTGGTTTAACGTTTTACCCCACATAGCAAAAATGTAGTATTATCGTCATATTATCGTATAAACCACGCCAAGTTAAAATGTTGCAAAGACCACTGTAGCTTATTTCATTATGTTATCTATAAAATTGCTTTTAGTAGAAATATTTTTGTATTTTCGAAAATAAAAAATATCCAATTTATATACAACTGTGTAGAATGAACATAATATTATTATATTATGGTGGAAAAAAAATATGTCAAGAATTGGCGATGCTTCTTGTATGTAGTGATTGAAGATTTCTATCTTCTGACGCAACTCCATAGGATGATTTGTTTTATTTAAAACATAAGTTAAAACAATAATATAATTAATTATTGATATAATAATATTCTGTATTGAATTAAGTGAATTTAAATATCTACCTACGTGTTCTGTGATCACATAATAGATACAAAAATTTGATCTTATAATATCCTGCGTTATCCAATTTACAGTTTATAAGTCCATAATAATGTTTTGAATAGATGGACTTGTCAGTCGTCGTACTTATAATTGTATACAATGGCATATATATATATACTTTATATACATACTTTATGGATTTATAACCAAAATTGTTTATACTATTCTTAAATTTTAATATTTTTAGAAAGCTGATGGTAAAAATGTGTTTTGGATGAACATCGCGTGCATATATCAGTATCACAATTGGCAGTATATCGTTATGACGTAGCGAGAATAATTCTGTTCGAGGATTTTGCTAAAATATTGTTAACATAGTATGCGCATGTTATTAACTTATATATTTTATTAAATGTGTATTTATAAGCAATTTTAATTTAGTTTATTAAATTCACTTTATTTTTTATTCAAATTGTTGGACAAACCGTATAATGGTATAGACAAAATTAAAGTGGCTCTCTTGCTATCAAACAAAATTTATTGAAAACGTATAAGACAATGTATAATATTACGAACTCTGTTTTAAGATAACACTTAGTGAATAATTTGACACACCCGTTACCATCGTTATTTATTCACTGGCATGCGACCAAACATTTAAATTTAAATATTTTATTATGTGTATGTAATTATATTTTATGTAAAAATTAGCCTACTTCATTTTTTAATAACTCAAAACTATAAGATAGTATTTATACAATAAATAAAAGTCTACTTATACTGATTTTCATATTCTGAAAAATATAACCTAATACGCAGTAAATTCATCAAACCCCGTAAAAATGTAACATGGGGGGGAGGGCTGCTAGTAAATAGCAAATAGTCACAATTAAATCGTAATTCAAGAATAGTTTTAATGAATCAAAAACCTACGAACGCCCTAAAAATGATACAGGTTTCAGTGCAATCGGAATCATATCACATTGTGACACGATTTAGACGAACAAAGTCTAGATTTCAAACCTACAAACTTTTTTTACGCAGTTATAATGATCATTAGTTCTAGAGTTAGAAACGTATTTCCGAGATATTTTAATATAATATTGTTAATTTTAGAGTACTTATTCAACGAAGTATCACAATATGCACATGGTAAATAAAACAGGTACCTACTTCAAACGATGTGAAACGGTTAAAACAATTTCAACAATATTCGAGTATCAAGAACTACGATGGAAATGTATTTATGTATTTCTACGTAATAAATCATATCTCTGTTAATAGCGCCATCAAACAGTCGCTGCCCTTCTACTCGTGCATGAACTTTACTTTATCATATACCAGATACCTAGTAATTAGTATAACACAATAATATGGGTAGGTACTATACCAACTTTTAGAAAATTCCAAACGACTACGTGTGAGCAATAAATTGTTAACATTTTGATGTTCGCCAGCAGCTGATGGTACAACTGTATAGTATTATATACTCAATGGGTTTTGTGGATTTTCTTTTTAGACGTTTATAAGAAAACAATATAATAAGGACGTAGATTATAATATTTTAACATTGAAACTCGTATATCAACTCGTTTTTATAGTTCGTTGTTTAATGTTTTCAATCACGTCGTCTGAGTCAACAAACTCCTAAATCTAAAACGACGACCCCCCCAATAGTCTCCATAAATGAATGTATTACATTTTACGATAACGAATAAATTGTAAACAATGGTCTGAATGTTATACGCAAATATTGAGTTAGGGAGGAGAAAGGTTTTCATAATTTATGTAGGAAAAGAACCTACATTTATTATTTTATCTCACGTGTCAGAATATTTACAATTACGGCAACAAATGACTTAACCAATTCCGTATTGAGATAATTATAATACATCTCTGTCTTCATCCCTCCATACCATAAATAACAATAATTAAAGGATAAAAAATATGTCAAACGTAAAAAATGACACTTTTACCTTCAATATTAAAATGAGTATAAATAAAATATGTAGCCAAACATATACTTTTAGTTATTCTGTTCTAAAAAAAACACACTATTTATACGCTTTCGCCCCATACTTGTATTTTCAATTTATGAAATCGACTTAATTTCTTATTAACTCAAGTGCCAGCTATATTACTTAGTAGTAATAGATATACTATCACTCTCCACTTGCATAGCCATTGGCTTTTGAGGAGATCCACCACTTATTTTTAAATGTATGTTGTTACATATTATTACATTGTAATTTCTTATTTGTTTGATGAAATAAACATATATTATTATTATTATTTAAAGAGACTGCTTCAGTTCTATTGATTTAAATGATACATTAACACGAATAACGTTGATGAAAGAGATACGAAAAACAATTAAGTAACTTCTAATGAGCATTATTTTGTAAGAAATTCAACGACATAATATTATATGCCATCAAAACAATTATAATATATTATAATAAAACTGTTGAATAAGATTTTATTGTTTATGATAATATCATTATAATTGAGATTATTCACCAACTACCAAGTATAATGTAGGTATTCTTGTTATATTATAATACATCTCATTTTTGACATACGTCAATTATTTTACCAAAATATATATTATAATCTAATTAAAAGGCCAACAATATAATGTATAAGTATAGGTACGTTTTTAAATGTTATTTGTTATATACATTTTTAATTTATTATTTAAAAAAAAATTGTTAGTAGGCGATGTAAAATGCATTGGTAATATTATATAATATGTTTGTTAACAAATTATGCTCAAAACAAAATTGAATAATGTTCAACAAAATATTTTAAAATTCCAATCTTTGACATGTTTCTGTTTTATTTGTAGTCTTAAATTGTAAGACATTGATTGCAGAAACAAACAGATAGGTACTGTAAAATCTAATAAATTCTTAAAATATGTAGATATATGTATATAATACTATAGATTAGTCTGATTTAATATTGAATCCACCACAGTAAAAAAATAGCCGTAGATTGCCCACTATTCGCCTCCACAAAAATCATCCTCATAATGTGTCATTCAACTATGGAGGAAGCACTTGGGAAACATATGACTCACTCAAACTACAACTTTTTCAAAACCATTAGTATTGATACCAAATTTAAAACAAGACAAGTTAAGATAACTATGTAAACATGTGAAGAACATTAAAAAAAAAAAAAAAATATAGTGTAAGTCACCTAGAAAATTACCATAATAATAAATAATGTGAAACATGGAAATATAATTGTAGGCTAGTAACACCTAGCTGTTGAAGCCTTTATCCCCCACATTGTGGAAAAATTATTATTATTACTATTATATTAACGAATTAAACGATTTACATATTTATTTTTATACGATATTGTATTTTACCCGCTTAATATATTAAAATTTAATAAATTAATCAATATTTTAACAATTGGATATATTTACCAAGTTATTAGAAAATGAGAATGTTTTCTAAATGTACAGCATAACGCATAATAATATGTTAAGTATTATTATCTACATTTTACGTGTAATATAATATATTACCCTGTAGTAATAGGAAAATATTTCGATTATTCTTGCAGTCGACTTGCAGCATTTATTTTATTATCTTTATATGGTACCTATGTGACCTATATATACACATTGTGCATACGTATGGTTTACACGCAACGTCGTTCCAGAACAGTAATACTTAAGTCCCTTAAAAACAAATGGACTTTCTTCGCGTTGGAAACAAAATAATAATAATATGAAGCCATTATCTTGCTTATAAATTAAAACGCGTACGGCAGTTTAGTATAACATTACTATTATAAGTTTCGAACGATTTCGTACTATAATCGTATGAACAAACTATAATAATATGTACCTACCTACCACCGTTGTCGTTATAGGTAATACGAATATAGTAATTTAAAATTAAAACAATACGAGCATATAGTATTGCATAATATCGTGGGTGTGATTATTTCGTTTTCTAACGTAGTTTGCTATTGGTGAACGATAACGAATAATAATTATAGTCTCCTCCCACCATTATAGTATTATTATTTAAACAGCCCATGCGTAAATTATAGCTATGATATTGTTCGAAACGTTCATTATCAAAACTGAAAACAATATGTGTTTCTTCTGAACTGTATACAGGCATGAAGTAAGAATATTATGTTTCGCGGTAAGAACTTGTATACGTTGTTTATTGTTTTACCTGGCCGAAAGTTATTACAATCGGTGGCGAACAAAACTTAATAAAATACAATATTGTGAGTATGAAAAAAAAAAAATAATAACCTAATAAATTCCGTTACACGGATTATACTGTTGCGATTTAAGTAGTTTTGTTTTGGTTGTGATTATTTTTATTTTTTTTTTTTGCAGATTGGTACCTACTCGTGAATAGTATTATCTCTCCAAACAGAGTAAAACAAATGAATATAATAATACAAATTTAAACACAGTTTATAATGTAAAAAATAAAATGTATATATTATTTTATTTCATTTTTTAAATTATTATATTTATACAAAAACCATACCGTTGATTTCGGTTTTGTGCGGATGATATTATGCCTTTGTAAAAATCCATTAGCGTTGCTACCGTCATAAACCATAAGTCATAAATGTATCGAGCTCATAATTTAAAAAAAAAAATACACTGTACAACCACTGTTGTGCTAGTAACTACCAAATTCAGAAATTGTCAATCTTTTAGTATAATATTGTGTTTACGATTTGACGACAACTGCAACGTAGTGAAAGTTATATTATGTAATTTTAGGAATTCATTTATAGCAATAACTAGGCAATGAAATTGAAAGCAGATAAGGCGTATACAACTTTAACTACCTAGCTGTGTTCAAATTCAACTTATTATTAACTAAAATCGGACTTCAGTATGTGGCATGAGATTTTTTGGGCGACTATGGAGAGGACTTTGCATTAATGCGAGTAGTGATGACAGATGTAGGTTGCCTCTGATCAATCGATTTTAAACTAAATGAGATCCATATGTGCACGCTGTATATGATAAGGCGTAATAATAAATATGTATTTTATTACTATGCATTTATACCAAAAGACAACGACTTCAAATGTTTAGTTATAATTTTCTATAAGTTGTGTTTCAAATGTACCTGCGCAGCTCGTACCTATTTTAAACTACTTAACAGAAATATAACGGAGAGACGATGCTGGCGACGTAGAGAAAATCACCCCTATTTCCAAGTGCAAATGTACCGCAATATCCCCTTTCTGGTGGAAAGTTCGGGGGGGGGACGATTACATTAAAAGGAGGGAAGACATTTACCAACCGTCAGGTCCTCCATTGATGGGGGTGTGTGACCTATCAGCCAAACCACATTTACCTTCGAAAAAAAAGTAGGGTCCAGAACAACACGAAGTCTTGGCTTTAGTAGAGACTTGCCTCAGATGGAAAAATATTCGGAGAGTCAAGAAGGATCTAATGGAATACGACACCCTGCGAATCAATAGCTATATTAGCATTTATAGGTATATATGTGGAAACTGCAGGCGTATGTTTAGATAATGGCATCCAAACCCGGAGAAGAAAAAGATTACACATCCAGTACAAATAATATTATGTTTAATAATAATTTTTATTCCGGTCACTCGTATACCTACGTGTGGTACTGATATTGCAGGTGCGTCGATTTTGATAAACAACTCATAGCGGTTTTAACAGGAAAATAAAATAATTTCAATACAAAAATACCAGGACTACTAAGCCCCTCATCAAAAGCAAAATACACCGAACGTCAATGGTGGAATTTTTTTTCATATTTCTAAAAGACTGAGTCCGATTTTAACATTAAACTATATTATTATAAAAAATACATGATGGTTTAAATGTTTTTAAAATATACTAAACTAATATTAAAATTTAATTTTTTTCTCTTTTTTTGAAGTACTTTTTCGGTATATTTTTATTTCCATTATATTCTATGCTGACACTAATATACTTCATCTAATAATATATTATAGAACATTTTAATTCACCTATAAATGTATACGCCTTAATAATTTATCGTATTTGTATTTGTTATTATTATATGTAGGTATATAAAATTGGATTGAGCTCAAAGGCCTTAGGTACTGATTATTATAAATTAAATTACACCTAGGTAATATTAATATTTTTGACAGAATACTTTTAATTTAAATTTTTAAACAAAAATAGTAGGACAATGATGATATTAATTACAAGTATGTGTATTCTATACGAAGGTAACATGGTATTTAAATATTCTACTAGATTATTAAATTATTATTGAATTAACCTAATATTTTCTCTCTTAAAAACCGATTGAAAAAACATAACATTGTCACAAAGTTAGTATAATACACCTACCTACGTGGCTACATGTATTGTTTTGAATGTTTGAAATGTGTCTGTTTTAGAATTTTTTGTAAATCATTTACACCATTTACACGTGCAACCTATATTTTTTTATAATAATATTCGTTCATTTTTATAAAAAAAACACATAAATCCTCAAAAATATGAACGTTTTAAAAAAATAGTATTTTCAAACAACTGAATAATTTAGTCGATGTTACAATTATAATATAATATACTGCAACCAATATTGTTTAAAATACAGTAAATAGGACTTTCCTTAGTCAACTATAACTTCATTAAAACATACCAACACAATATTATAATTATATTTCATCAAATATTTGCAAATGTTTACATTACATTAATCAAAAAGTCTCCACTCAGTGAAGTTTAATATGTCAATATGTCATAATAATATATATTATGTAGTTAATTTCTGATTATTCTTCATTTGTTAATTTTTGTATTAGTTGTTAGTTACTTTATGTTTAAGAACATTAATTTATAATCAACGTCATTACATTAAAAAATAGAGATTTAAAACATCGTAAGATTGTCTATGTTGCAAATTAAAATATAATTAAATATAAGCTACCTATTATATTACAGTTAATTCTTAATTTGTCCCCAATTCTTTCAAATTCCAATATTGTTTCACATATTTATTCCACTAGAATAATTATTATTTTAAATCAGTTGAATAGTTCTAAATAATATTTATAAAATGGCATGTTTACTACCTAAACAAATAATATAACCGTGTTTAAAAAAAAATACGAGCAATTTTATGGCAAAGCATAAAACTATAAAATATAATTTTGATACTTGGTCGTGTTATCATAGCTGTCAAAAATATGGCTTATTTTCTCAATAGAGATTCATATATTTTTCAACTATTCAAAATCCTCCATTTCATTTTGTTCCTTTCCTTAACATTTCGTCTCTGGTATCATAATTGATACAATTTATCACGTTCCCTCATATTTATCACGTTGCCTTATGAGTTCGTTTACTGCAACGTTTTAAAATCCCCTCGATTCGACAATTTTAATACTTCCTAAACATAACAGTATTCTTTTTTTAAATAGATTACAATTTACAACAACCTTCGTTGTACTAGTCGAAATTTGTATGAAAATTATTCGTCCCTAATATCTTAAGTAATTAAGACTTATATTTTGTCTTAAGTAGATTTATTTCATGCTAACCATTATCCTGATCCTGCCACTTAACGTAAGTCCTCATCCGTCTTATTTCATCCTGCGGTATTCCCCAAAGTTGTTATTACATTCAAATACTACCCGATATTCCGACCAATGTTAAAATATTAAATCAACATTTTATTATTTCTCCTAAATTCACATTTTGTTGTTTACCGAATATCTAATTTTCATTAAAAAAAAATATAGCATTTGTTTATTACGTTTAACATAATGTGCTCATCACCTCATTTATAATTTGTATTTTATTAATTATTATAAAAATGTATAGCTTATACTGTTGAATACATACAACGCGTTTTCCATTATTGATCTATTATTTCATCCATGATATTATGTCACTCATTGTTTACCTGCAAATTAAAAATATAATTATTAGTAATGGCATTAATTATTATATTATACATTATTACCTAATAATACAATATTATAATATTATATATTTGAGCGTTGATACCCACTTAAAAGTCATTTGAAGTCACAAGAATATTACACACTTTCCATAATATGTTTTATTGTGTTTTGATCATTTACCACGTGATTAGAACTACATTTTTATTCGTGTAAATATCTAATCTCATGTTTTTTTAAATAAAACACTCAATTCCATGAAACCGACCCAGTGCACACTACACGATTTTGACGTAGCTATTTTAATTTTTCGATCCAAAATCGAGAAGACATTTTTTGGTGTCTCGTAAGACATATGTTTTTTATGCGTGCCTATTATCAATAATACAATTATTATTGAGATCACACGGTGCCCTAGATAGACTATTTAGATACACGTGGTGGATAAGGTAAAATGCTTATCCAGATCATATAAAAATAATAATAGAAAAACTCAATTCCCATAATTATTTTTGTCAATTTTAGTAAACTATTTCCATTATAATTATGCAATCATTTAAATTATTTCACCTTATCGTAATCGTTTAACCTTATTAGTTATTATTGGGTAAGTGCATATACATGATAAAATTGTGTTAGTAAAAAAGTTTTGATATTTGTTTATATATTATATACTAAATTCTTATTATATTTGTATATATTTTTAAATGTACGATTGTAATCTTTGTTCTTCTATACTGTATTGTATTAAATATTAATCGTGTATTATCAAAATAATGGTTGATCTATCATAGTCACCGACTAAAAACTTATAATAAAAAAGAATAATAATTTCAATACAAGTTATACAATAGTTTAATATTATTCTAATGAATTTGTTTGATTAAATAAATGCAATAAATTATTAAGAAAATATTTTATATTATAATATTTTAAATCAGAAAATATGGTACCTAAATGAATATTGTCAACGTATTTTATAATGATGTGTGTTTTTTTAATTCTATTTTTTTTATGTTGTAAATCCCCTTTTTTATAGTACAAAAAATGTCTAAATAATCTACATCGAGGGTAGTTTCTCGTAGAAAATTAGATTTGGTTAGTACTTTGGGGTATAAAATGTAATTTCTTTGAACTTTTCTAAATAATTTGAAAAAAACTAATCACGGAAACCGGTAGGTTTACGCAAGAACAATATTCGACAAAATCGATTTCAGTATTTTCTTATTATCGAATTATCTATCATTTTCGAAATATTTTGATTATTTTTTTAACTATTTTTTAACTTTTTTAGCTATTTGTACAAAGAACGACTAACATATTCACACCGTTCTGCACTACTTCTGTATATTGACTTAAAATAATATGACAGCTAGTATAATATTATAATAAAAATTACTACGCAATAATATATGTGTGATTTTTATTTGGCAAAAATGGGTTTGAACCTATCGTATAATATTAATACAAAACTGAATTAGGTACTAATATAAAATGAATTATTCTTAGAAATATAAAATTGTTTCTCATTGAATATCAAAATCGTTATTCATCGTAGGTATACCATGATTTCTCATTGAATTGATATATTATAATATTATGTATCACATCCATTACAATTTACAGTAATACTCTACGACGAATCACACTCGACAAATAGGTATACTATATAGTAGAATGACTTCCCCGGTTTTGTAATATTTAACACTCTTGTATATGATTGGTTTGAAATTAGATTATTCAAAATCAATTTAAAGCGCCTTTATATTAATATTACGTTTATTTTTATCAACCTCTACACAAAAAATAAATAAATAAACCGACGCTGATCCTGATGGGACTTTATTCTACAGCGATTAGTTTTCGATTACATTCTATTTTATTCTATCATGATCGTGTAGTTTCGTAAAATTATGTTCCTTCGGTTTAATGAGGTCTTGCATCCGGTCATACTGAGCGAAGAAAGCAAATAGATTGGGTTTAATAATGGTTATATATATATATATATGTATATCTTTTTCCAATACCGTTCAAAATTAAAAATTATGCAACTATAACGAAATAAGTATATTTCTAGTTACAATCTTATTATTATTCACTATCGAATAAAAATTGATTTATCGATACAAATGAAAAAATTAAAACCAAATCATTCACAACTATTAACAAATTAAAGATATTAGTTTTTGACGTTTTCCTAAATAATTAAAAAATATGTGTACCATTTAACTGCGTATACTTACGCCCTGTCTATTTTTTTCAAACTAGTTGAAAGCTGTGAGGTAAAATTGTATTGACTTAAAAAGTTAATTCACATTGCGGAACCAAACATCAAATATCACTTAATCGTTTAAAAGAAACTTTACATCCTGTGACTTAAGTTCCTACTCGGCTGCTAAATAATTGCTCGGGAGTTGGGACTCTGACGAATAATAGAACATACTATTAATATTGGAAACATATAATATAATATAAATTTATAAATTTATGTCGATTTAAATAAAAAAAATAAAATAAACATAAAATATAATTTTATTTATTTCACGAATTGTTGTGGTTCGTCTTTATTAATAAATAAAATTGTATTTAAATGTACAACTTAAAATGTTGTTCACTGCACAACATATTATCATATAATAATCAATACAGTTTCGTTATTACCGATAGTTTATCTTTTTAGAAGAATGATACCTTATGTACAAATCATTAGCAATATGTCAGATTCCACAACAAATCAACAAAATATACATATTTTTATATAACTCTATAATATTATGGCTTTGATTTAAATGCAGGTTATTTTTCCTACAACTATAATATTATACTATAAGGTCATTTTTAATAAAATATCTTAGTTTTAAGTAACTTTTATAATTTTTTAGTTTTAAATTTAATAATACGTACAAACTCTCCGAAGTTATTGCATTCATCATATTCAACCGAATATAATTTAATTTTGAATCGGGCCCACGGCGAGTAATGAGTAGAATTTAATAAATTAGAAATAATACATTTCAATTATAAACTGAGTAAGTACACACATTACAGATAGAAACCTCTAGAGTTCAAAACAAATTTATATGTGATCGAGTGAATTGATAAACGACCCGTCTTTGGGTAAAAACTGAAATTGATGGGAATACATAATTTTGACATTTGTACACATATCATATAATAATATGTCTGCATTTGATGAACGTAATTTTAAACTATTGGATACAATTTAATCAATTTAGTTTTTCGATATTTCAGATATACCAACCTAATCATTACATCGGACGGATATCAAAAATCAAAATAATGTCAAATAATATACAAAATACTTACTCGTAAATCTCAATGTCAAGGAAACAAAAGTAAATGTATATTATTAAATTTGATGTGCAATTCAAAATGTCATAGTTCAACGTCCGTTGAAGTGAATAATTTATTTTTTATATGTTATATAAGTTATTTTAGAAAAAAGTTTTTTGCAGCGACATACATTGAGAAATGACCGACTTTAGCTCTTTCCCGTATCATAAATATTAGTATAAAGTAGTTACCGGGACGAATATTTCATCTCAAATTGCCATATTAGTTTCCTAAATTCGCGATTTCATATTATCATGAACGAATCGCATATTTCAATCGTATTTCAGCGATCAATAACTACCTATCTAACAAATGTTGTATTTTACAAAAATATTTTTTCAGACAGTTTGATTTTGTTACAAACTAAGCACACCAAACAGTATTATAATTAATTTATCCAAACTAAACACAACAATCTTACGCGTAGCCATGAATAAACTAACACTGCGTTGGGCTTTTTGCCATTTAGTGTTTAAGTAAATATTATTTTATACGGTCACATCTTAACAGTTAACCTAAACGTATATTTGTTCAATCCATCCAATTAGACCCGACTCGGAGTCAAAGGGCTGGAAACTAAATTTACAATTTCAAAACATGTTATCGCTTTGTGACAAGTCAAAAGTCACCGTGCAACATTTCCTTATGTTATACGCGAGAGGTGGATTCAAGGTATTTTTTATTTTCTTGACGAATAACGCAATTACCTGGCCATCTACGATTTTTGTTTTTTTCACGTATGACATGAAAAAGCGTCGAGTTTATTTTTTATACAGCACAGCTGCACACTTCGACATAATATAATTCAAATCAAAAATAAACCGAACAACAACTGAAACTATCAAATACTAATAATGTATCGAGTTGAGTTAAGAGGCGTTTAAAGGTAATCTATTTGCCATTTGGGTCGCTGCTGTGTTGAATCCGCGACCACACTGTACACTCCAACGAATAAGACTACCTACGTCTGCAGACGGAATAATAATGCCACTGTAGATGGCGAATAAATAAAATTTAATCGCTGATAGTGGTCAGTTGTTAAATCGTTTAATTAACGAGAATGCATTTAACACGCTATCTTACGAGCAGTAACGTGCAAATACATTATTTTAGTGGTAATAATAACTTTACATAAACCTATGGGAAATTTTTACAATATTGTAGATTCTGAGCGGAGCAAGGAAGCTAGTGGTTTTACAATGGTGTTTTTTTTTAATTTTTTTATCCTATATACACAATTTCTATCAGAAGAAGTACTTCGATTTCTACACAATATAATATTTTCTCTTTTAGCATATTGAATCAATATGGTACTATTTAGAGAGTTAATTTTTCGATTTCTCAATAGTTATTTCATGCCACGGGAAAAACCACCTACAAATTACGAAAAACCGCTAAAAACAAGATTTTAATTTCGAACGTTTTGTTGATCACCATAGAAACGAATGAAAAATTGTGACGAATTTAAAAATGTATCTTTGTACCATGAAGCTATATGATATAACCGCATTATAGATACCTATACCTAATGTAACTAGGAAACCAAATTACATATTAAGTAACCAAGAATAACGATTTTTAGTTATTTTGTTGTAATTTATAATATTACCTATCAACTTACAGGCAATAATAAATAATAACAATATAAAATATCCAGACTGACAAACCGTCTCCGCTCAGAATCGTTTTTCGTATACAATGATATTATATCATTGAATTCAAATTTAATACATTATACAGTGACCCACTTGTAACCCACTGTACAGAAGAGCGACATCCTCTTACCCAATTGTTATTATATTATTTATCAAGTTAAAACAGTGTGACTTTTGTTCGCCAATCTGCAATCGTGGTTTAACGTTTGATAAACATTTTAATTTTTAAGTGTAAATTAAACTTTAGAAAAAAAAAGATAACCACATGCGCTGAAACTCTATGATCTATGGTTTTAATGAAAAATAGTAATAATATTTTAAAATATTTTGTGGCAATTTAATATTTTGCATACATTTATTATATGTGTCAGCAATAATACAACGTCAACGTTGCAAGACATTTGAACATACAAGCGGCTACTATAGCATTTGTGCAGGTGTATAATATTCTATAAATTAAATAAAAATTAACGACACACGTGGATGAATGTCCATAAACCATAAATAATTTATCCGAAACGAGTTTCTACATGAAAAGTCACACGATCCGTCACGGGAAGTTTTCAATTTTCGATAAACAAATTTTTATTTAATAAACTTGCTTGTATAATAGATATATATTTTTTCTTCCGTCTCATTTGATTACACAACCTAATACTGGTACACACATTATATATTTTTATCAAATTCAATTCATATTTGTATAATTGTATCTAGTTATTCCGTTTTTATTTATTTTTTACGATTGTACTCTGAATAAATTACAAACTAAAATAAGACATCCAACTATTTGGTTTTGGCATATAAAACAAAGTAGTTACTGGACCAGTAAGTTATCGAAAGTTTAAAAAACAATGGGAATGAAGACGAAGGAAATTCATTAAAATATTGTGTGCTATCATTTTTAATACGATTGGATCGTTTCAACGTTTTTTTTTTTTGTTTTTAATGAATAGAGGACGGTGAAAAATGTTGAAATTTACGACACCGGTTGTGGGTGGAAAGGCGGCGGTAGTTTTTTAATTATTTATAGCCAACGTTCGATAGGGAACAATGAAATAAATTGCGATAACACATGCAAACCGGATGCTACTGTAAATGGATGGAATTCATTTTCCAAATAAAAGTCCCGCACCACCTACAAATATAACGAACAAGCAACAATGTAGTGCGAATGAAAAAAAAAACCGAAATAGATAATATTATAGGAATTTAGTTAATCAAAAAGACAAAAACATATTATTTCACTTTAATCATAACATAATATATAGCTTGAGTTCGAAAACAATACGCATGCGGTATTGCCGGTAGGTATAGGTACATAATAATCTTGATAAATTGTTCATTTATGTTTTCATTTTTTTTTTACCTCTATTCTTATAATTTATTATCAAAATAAAGAACAACAATCATAATAAAATGTCACATTGTATCATATTTTATTAGAAAATCCTATTTTTCGGAACAAAACAAATAACGTCGAATTATTTGTTAACAATGATTATTCTGTCGGACAACATAATATCATTATTATTGGGTTTCCTTGATTCGACCTCTATTTATATTCTACCCTCCTCTCACCTAGGCTAATCACGGACCATTGCCGTGATAACGTGCGTGATAGTTGTACGCAACTTACTATTCTGTACCTCGTAATACTATGTACTTTGTTACTTCTCAATTAGTCATCAGGACCACGGAATTTCTCTTGACCATCAGATCGGTTTCGGAAAGTTGGTGGTCAGTTGCCGTGACGTCACATTAATAATTATGTCGTTGGTTTATATATTATTGTAATAGTGACGCGATCTTTGAATTCATACTGAATATTTAATTAACTTTCTGAAACTCCGTTGCTATATATACGATAGCCACACAGAAGATTTATAATATTGTATCGACCTCACTTGGGCGTACACAAATCTCTTCAGCCCTCGATGGGTACCTATCTCTATCGGTTATAGGCAAAGGTATCGAGATTGCATTTCCCACTCAAACAATTTTTGTCATAATACGAAACAAGATTTTCTTCGATATTGTGCAACCGTTACGTCCGGGAGGTGGTAATAGAAATTACTATCAAACTGTGAAATTCACAACATCATTTCCTACAAGTTTCGGCTTGATCGTATAAAATATTTAGTCGAATGTAGACTATTTTCATTGAATATGACTTTCCTTGTAAAAAATCCTTCATGAGGTTATTGAGCGGAATATCCTATAGTTACTTAATAAAAGAAGAAAAATCCATCGACCTAATGTTTATAATTTCTATCGTACGATTAAACGTGTTTTCTTGCATATTAGATACAATGATAAGATGATAATAATAATATATATGCCAAATTATAATATGTATAAATATTTGTAATTTTACATGTATATATACATTTTTGTTTTAAATGAAAACAAATAAATAAATAATAAATAAATATGTCATAATTATTCCGATACGACTTGTTTCTCCAGACAATGTCGTACGATGCTTTTTATGAATCTCGCAGTAACTTGAGATCATTCGTGAGGATTCGTTTATGTTCCTACAAAAAACTTTGGTTACCTCAAGTCATAGTTTTGTAATAATTACTAGTAGTTGTAGTATTTTCCGTTGGTTTATTTGATTAAAAAACTCCGCAGTAAAATATCGTAGATTTAACGACCCATTGAGCATTTTTTATAATTATTTTTTTTCTGTCTTAGTAGTTCACTGTAGTCGCTGGTTCACAACAATTTTATTTTATTTCTCCTAAAAAATAAACTTGGATGTTACCCCTGTACTCATTTTTAATAGTTTTAATGTTATTGTCTTCTCTGTTCTTTTCGTATGTTTTATCGTTTTTCTTTCTATTAGCTTATCAACTCTTTGTGGCTAGTTTTTATTTATTTTCTGCGTTTGCTTCATTATAACTTATGAGCAGTTTTTATTGAGAAATAAGTCTGTTGTACTGCTCTCCTCATATTTACTTGCAAGCGAAAAAAATCTATCCAAGTCTAATTACAACAACTGTTGTATAAAATAATATACGAAATTGAATTTATTAAATTTATTTATTTTTAATTAGTTTATTCTGAATAAGAGTTTCCCAAACTGCAGTACGCTAGAATCGTATTGTGCACACCTTATTAATGTTTGTGGTGAATTTAATATAATAAACAATTATGTGTAATTTATTATTTTTATTATTATTAATTGTTATCTCAAATGGTCAAATTGCGGAAAATACATCGATTAGCCGTAGTTGCCGATACACTGCACCTCACACGGAAATAAATATAACCATAACTTATAATGTAAGTAATTTTTTACTGCCTTATCGTTTCGATTTAATTTACAGTCGTTATAAACAGTTTTATCGGCTTTGTTTTTCGTCTCATTAATATAGTGATACGCGACCGATCCCTAGTAAACATCAACCGAGTGATACGCGAAAAACAAAGTTTGAGGACCTCGCCGTTCTAAATCAAATAATAAATAATGTATGGTAATAAGAATATTTATAGCTGTATAACATCGACTTCGAAAAAAAAAATAAACTAACATAAAATACGGCACTATGTCAGTGCATTTCAGTTTTACTGTACCTACTACAATTCAATCGGTGTACCTCGCATTGTGAACTAATTTCACCGAGTTGGGCGAATTGCCTGTGGCGGATTGGATATAGCACTCGGTATATTTTCGAATGTGGTTCGAACTACTCTATAAACTTTTCTGATATCTCCAAAAACAATCTCTGAAACTTTCGTCAAAATCGGTCGAGTATAGTTTTTGAGTCTATAAGCTACGAACACAGGTACGAACATTGCTGCTTTTTTTTGTACATTCGAGAAAAACAAACAATAAATTATAAATATTATTTTCTTTCGTTAAAAAAAAACACTGTGAACTTGGCAGTTAACATAAAACATATAGTAGAATCAAAATGTTTAATTTTTTACATCATTATAATAAATCACATTTTATCATCATTTGTATTACCTAGTAGTTATTTAATAACATCCTATACGTCATACCAAAACGTATAATACAAGTGTTTCATTAATTGTTTGAATATTGTTAATGACTAAAGGACATTATAATAAATTCTATCGTCGGTAATTTCAAAAACGAACACTGTGGAAAAATGCTTATTTATTATTAATTTCATTTGTTCATTTTTTATTAACACTGTTCAAATTACTTTTTTTATCGAAAAGTGAAAAAGATTACTAATACATGGAATAATAAACATGAATAACCGCGTTGAATACGACTTACGGTTCATTTAGGGTAACGCAAAAAAAAAGTCCGCGAGTGTCTTGGTGAAGTTAAGGTACATAAATCTGTTCTTAAAACTATTGTGCTGGCTTAATTTAAATGTTCAAGGTATGAAATTCAATGCACAGTTCATGATTAATTTAAGGGCGTCGGACAGGCGTGTTCTAGATTCTGAGCGGAGCGATGAATGTACCGATTTTACAATAGTGTCTGTTTTAAGGGAAAACGGGAATTTTTAGACAAAATCGGTTTACGACAAACTCTTAAAAAAATTACCGTGGATACATGAAATTTACCCTAGTGTTTATTTTATCATTCGCTATACGTCTTAATAAGATTTTCAAAATATTTTGACTTGTTTTGAGTTGTTTACATACATTTTCAGTTTTTAATTTTTTTTAGTTTTTTTTTCTATAAATGTCGATAATATTTTATTCGTTGGGTCAAAAAGCTTGACAATTTAATACAAGGCTCCTCATTTATTTTTACAAATTTATGTTACAAATACATAGCAATGGTTTTTTTATAATCATTTAAAGTTCAAATATTGACGAAACTTATCAAGTAGAAAATTTACAAGTTATTTAGTTGTTAAAAATGTATAAAATGTTCAACTTTTATAGCTAAAGATTAAAAATTGAAACCAAAGATCCAAGTAAGAAGTAATTCTGTAACCATAAAATCTAAATTATATATATATAAACACAGTTTTTTTTATAGTTATTTTAAGTTCAAATTTGGATCAAATTATATATTAAATAACCTAACCAACGATTTTAGTGATTATTTGTTGTAATTTAAAAATATTATTTGTGGGACGTGGATACTTGAAACTTCTGAAGTGTACAATAGTATAATCTCTAGTGTAATAATTAATAATGTACACATTTTGAAATATGTTAATATGCAAATATTATTAGTTCAACTTACTGTCTACCGTATTAATAATAACAATATATTTAGTATAATATAAGCTTTTAACTTGTACACTGACCCAATTGTAACCTACTGTACTGCAAAGCGACACCCACTTACCTGATTTTTACTTTTTAGAACACAACTTGGCTCAAGGGACAAACTCTCACCTCTAAATAATCAGATATCCACAACTTGTACTTATTAAAAATGTATGCTGGTCGAATTGGATTTAGAAAACTATTTTTTCAGAAGTCTTAATAAATTTCTACATATTACAAACTGTGGTGTATTTTAAAATTTATTTTTCTGGAGTTAAAGTTAATTCAAAATGTATTGTCCAAATAGTATGCTGAATAAATTGTTCTCTTTTGAATGAAAAAAAATAAATATGAAAATGCTAATATTCTTCTGGTCGTGATAATTTTTTCCTATAAATTCGTTTTTGTCATTGAAATTTATTGGTTTTATTTTCCCACACAGCCTGTTCAGTGGCGTGTAACATAGGGTCCAAGTGTTGCTCAGGCAACACCTTAAATATGGGTAGGTGGGTATTGACAGAAGAAAAATAGGAAATTTTATAGGTATTATGAGGTCACCTAAAATTATTTGAACAACATCGATTTTTTTATGAGCCACTGAGCCTGTTGAATGGACACGACATCATTGTAACTATAAATTGCTTGAATTGTTACCCCTTAATAAATTCCCACTTTGACACCCTTAATATTCTGACACATTGAACATAGTTTATATTTAATATTAATATTTTGTTACCATTTATTTATTTTTATTCAAAATAACAATACGCATACAAATGTATTAATAACAAAATGTTTTCTCATCTGATAACAATATCAATTTTAAAAACTTATATCTGAAAATTATAGGCTACCTGGTGAATTTGATATTTTATTATACAGTAAATCAAAAAATTATTTCAGTTGTAGACACTATTAACAGTAAATAATATAAATACAATGTATAAATATGTCAAACAGAACCTCTCCGTTCAAAATGTATTGTTTTTCATACACCTACAAAAAGTTATTCAATTTAATTATTTTACTTCATAACAATAATAATCTATTAGATTCTAATGTATGTACATTATTGTTATTTTCCTTAGTTCGAGTTCTTAATCATAGTAATAAACATTTTTAACGAAACACTTTAAGTACAATTTTATGACCTCAATCATTAGTTGGCTAAATAGTGGAATTGTATAATTTATAACTGTTATAGAAATATTTTAACATGATCAGTTACTAACAAATAAATATTAATGATATTGAGTCGTATACAATATATTCACATGTATTATAGCAATAGTTCGATAAATTATTTCAACAAATTAACTTAATTCTGAAATGCTGGAAAAATGCACCCACGACACAAATGTAGCTAAATTGCCTATTCTCGACGCCGTGTAACGATATTTTTACTATTGAAAAACATAAAATTATCGTTTAAAAAAAAAAACCATAATATGCCGTATGTGATACCAGAAGTTTATTTTTTTTATTTTTTATTATATAAAAACCCAGTAAGTTGGTACTTGGATTCGCGAAAAAGAAATGCTTGGACTTGAATCATGGTACATATTATTGTTATTATTATGGTACAATGATATATTACCATGATATATTACCATACAAATTAATAAAAACCTTTTCTTAACCGCAATAAATCAGTTTATATCAAATATTGAGAAACTTTTCAAACATATTTTTAACATAACATAATAAACTATAAAATAATAAACTTCTAGACATAAGTCATAACAAACAAAAATAACGCATGAAGATGCTGTCAAAAAAAAAATATATATATATAATATATATTAATACTTATTAGTTAATGAGTTGATGCAAAGTGATTAATATTATGTATTATGTTCCAAAGCCATACTTGCAGTTTCAGAATAAGGAAAGTTTCTAAAATAATCATGATGTATGGCCGTATGGGTGGGACCCAAGATAGCGTATTTGGAGGAATTTATCGGGTTTAATACTTCAATGATGATCTTGCTAATGGAACACTAATACACTATCAGGAATATTAACTTAACTTTTTCTTATTTATCTCATACAATTAACGAATTTCATTTCTTTGAAGACGGTCTTGTAGTAAAATACAACAGTTTGGTCCTTTTTAATTTGAATCCATACAACTTTGGATATTAGAAACGTTTCACCACTAATGTTTACCCTTCGTTTCACAAATGGTAAATATTTTCTTTTATACAATTTTTGAAAGCCTGTAAACATAATATTGAAGTTCGTAGGGTGCACCTGAATAGGATTTTGGACACGTTCTATTTTGACAAATCGTTCCAAGTTATTTAGTATGTCTATTGATAGTAAAAGAAATTCATTTAAATTTTTTTCTATGACTGAGTGTCTGAGTATGCACTATCCACTTGAAGATATATTTAACAATGTATTATTTTCATCTATATACTTATTTAGATTTTAGATATTGTTTGTAATAATCAAATGTAAAATATTATGATATTGTGAAATTCCTATTCTGATACACGATTTCATGATATATTATCTATCCATAAAACAATAAATTTCTTTTGTGTTTTCCTGTATTTATTCTTCTTTATAATCCAGAAGTACTGGTGCAATTACATTGGCCCTGTGGCCACTTTTAGTTTCATCTCATGTAAAAGCTGATGACTGGTTATTTGTGATATGTATGATTTTATATTTAGGACCCTTATTTGCCACAAACAAAAATATTAACATACATTATTGCTGCATATGAATAGAAAAAAAACTTTAAAATTTAAATTACCTAGCTGTTTTTTTTAAAAATTGTTTTCAAATCGTTAAACGCGTATAATATTTACTCAATTGTTATTTATAATTAATTCACAATCATAAACAATGAATATATAATATTATTATGTGTTATCTTCTAATTTTATTTTATTATCATTCATTGTAGTTAAATACTACTGTATTTGCTATTCGGTTGTAACCACTAACCATTTTATTATAGTTTCCACGTGCAACTATCGAACCGTTATTAATTTTCAAAATAAATAGTAACCTACTGATATTACAATAAAAAAATTATAACAACGTATACGTAGGTAAATCGATCCCATTAAAAACGCTCGCAATCAAATATCAAATACGTTTAAAGTATAATATCTTCTAAAGCACACTATGTACATTTTATTTTCACTCTCTTATCCGTTGTTGACAAAAATTACATTTCCTTGAACCGTTGAAGTATTATACTACATAAGAGCCAGATTATATTATATTTCAATTCTATAAGTTCAATAATATAGAGTGGATCATAAACGATGAAACTTAAGTTTTAAGTTTAACACTTACGATTCTACGAAGTGAAACAAAATATAATCAAAGTAATATTATATAAATGTTATTACTGCCCTAAACACATGGTACGATTACTTTTGTCGGATAAATGTTAAGAAATTTGGAATTAAAAAAATAATAATAATAATTTATCTCTTATAAATTACTGTTGTAATTAGTAATTACCACTTTAACAATTGTGTCACGCTATATAATTTATATCATAACATTATTTTTTTTTTCATTATGTTACAAACTTATAACATTTATCATATGACATAATGAATTCTTTAAGTTGAGTACGATCTCTTTTGGTATATAGTGACTACCTAGGTTATTTTTTTCATGAATTGAAATCCAATTTATATTTTTTTTAAATATTTCCTCAGCGATTGTATATATAAAATCTATGCCCCTACAATTTGAAGCAGTGAATTAAAATCTAACCGGCTTAACGTTACTTTTTAAATCCTTTCTTTTATTATTTATAGGATTTGTTTAACCGACAAGTCACGGTCACTGTGGTCCATGACTGTCCCACAACATTATGTGTAGCCTGTGGTGCAGCAGGCTACCACATTTCTATACATTTTTTAATACGATTTGATTTTTTTTTTCGCGCTTAACAAAAAGTATATAATATAACCACACTGTGACGAAGAGAATTTTTTGAGTCCATTATAGTATAATATTTGGCTGGATTAAACAATTTCATAAAGCTTCCAAAAAATGTTTTAAACTGATGTGTTATACTTTATTATTTTTTTTAAATACTTCATGATGACAAATTGATTAATTTAAAAATAAAACAAAACGATTTATACTTTATAGGGATGACTATTGACTTAATAAACTATTGTTAATATTTTAATAAGTAATTAGAATACTAGATAATAACTAAATAATAACAACAAATTCATATTCATCTGAATTTTTGTCATAATATGAATGTCGTTTATAAAATCATCGCTTCATTTAATTCATTTTTTTTTTTTACAGAACCCACGATTAAAATATAATAAAAAAAATTGTAGGAATTAATTATATTGCGCGTGACCGCCGGTATCCAAACGGCGTACTATGAATAAAACTGACTAAGCTGACATTATCAAAACGCCGTGACCGCAAGTCCTCCGCCAGGAAATAGTTTATAAATACAATATTATTATTATTGTTCGCGTGACAAAAATGGAAACACAGGTTTAGGAATGATTCGTTTCCGTTGAATAGTACTTTAGATAATATAAAGATGATAAGTGATAATATATTTTTAAGAATTACAAATATTTTTTATACTTTTTTAAGGAAGACAAAAATACATTATCAAATGAATTAACGTATTAAACGCTATTTTATAACAATAAATAAATCCAATTTAAAAATGTAATTTTTAATTGAAAAACACTTCTAAATAAAATATTTGTTGATTATAGGTATAGTAAAGTAAATCAGAAATAAATAACATTAATTTTCCGAAGTAATTAAAGTATATTACTCAATTTGCATAAAATGTAATTTTAACACTTCACTAAAACAAAGAAAGTTTTTAATTATTTACTCGTATTATTGTCCGTACGACCATTCCAGCATACAGCGATTACTAAACAAAAAATAATTAATTTGTATTATAAGTTTATAACTAACGATGATGATCAAAGACGAACAGTCGAAATAGTTGTTTATCTTCTCTATATTGTCGTATAGTTTGCATTTTATTTCATTTCATTAGTTTGCATTCACATTTTTTTTTGCGTAATACTTATTAACGTTCCTTTGAATATAATAATAATATAATATAATATACGTTCAAACCTAAAACTTTATCCAATATGTGTCATATATGTCAACTTTCGTATATTAATACGCATTTTCTCTGTATGACATTAATACCGTATATCGGCTGTGAGAAAACAAAGCAGACGAGCAGTAATAAAAATCAAAGACGCATAAAATGTAAGCTCTCATAAAATATATTTACGAAAAATTGTGAGCATTTCCCCCATATATACGCGAAAATGTAAACGAAAGTGATGAATCAATAAGGATAAGAACGCGTACATGGATATTGAAACTATTGTATAATATTATAGTGATGTATATGTATGGACACGTTTACAGGGAATCTTATACGATTTTTTATACTAACCATGTTTTTTTATTACGTAATCGATTTTACATAAAAAAAAAATGAAATAATGGCTCTTAAAATAGATAGATATTTTAGAGTTTTTGAATATTTTGGTATACGCACTGACCGTTCCACGCACAAGTAGGTATGTAATTTTATATTTTCAATCCAAACCTGTTGGTAAAGAATTGCCACTTATTTATTTTTCATACCTGAATTACGATTTGATAAATTACGTATAGTTATCAAAGTGATAATAAACGATGTTAATCGTTTTGAAATAGTTACAAAATGTATTTATTATAATATACGACTTTATGATGGATTAAATGTTGTTCCGTGTACAATGTTTATTTGTTTCATTACTTTCCTAATTAGTTGTATTAAGAGTAATAAAATTCTTGATTTAGTCTTTAATGAAGTGAGTACTGAAATAAGTAAAATATTACTCAGAAAAATTATAAGATGCCTAACAGAAATATATATTACCTTTCCATTATATTATGTATATTTTAATATAGGCATAAAGCTGGTTATTAAAATATAAATAAAATAATGTTTTGAACATCATAAAAACTAGCGACATGCGACCGTTTTGGCTAAGAAAAAAAGTGTTACAATAATTGTCTTCGGAACAACTACAAATATAATTTAAAACATAATTGTATTCTTTTAATTTGTGGTATAATATTTAATATTATGATTTATTTCTTTACCCTTTTGTAAAATTGTATTGTTTCCTTATATTTATGGTTTTATTTTAAAAATGAATATTCACAAAACATGAACATTAAACATATAAAACGCATCAAAAAATTAAAAAATAAAAAAAATCTAGGATGGTAGGTATATAATTTGAATAAATCATTTCAAATTTAACTAAAATGTTATTTAAAAAAAAAACATTTCACATTTTATTAGATAATTGAAATAATAACGTTTATAGTAAAATATTTATAGCTTGATTTTATAAATTTTTTTAAATACAATTAACCTACATAATTCCTTAAAAAGTTCAACTAAAATATCATTATTAATAGTCTGGATTTGTATGATGATAAATGTAAGGGAAATGTAGTTACCGACCAATCTCGTTGTTACGCACAATGAAACGAAGGTAGATAGTTAATTTTTAAATCGGATAAAATAATGTTTAATGGCCTTGCGTATTAATTGCGTATTAATCATAATTTGTCAACAAGCATTCACTGAAAATTCTCGCAAAAATAAACACAAGTTGCTATATAATAATTTAACTGTCTGACTTAATTAACAACCAATCACCATAACTCTTAATCCTCCAGCTACTATAGAATTTATCTGTCGATTTTATAACATTTTACATATAGGCGACACTTTATACAGTGCAAATAAGAATATTATTTTAAGTGCTGATTATTAGTAGGGCTTACTAAATCGAAATATTTTGGCAAAACGAATGGAAAATATCTAACACCAAATTAAATCAAATTAAAAAAATTACCATAAACAGGCTCAGAATAGGTCGTACCAGATTAACCCATGTTTTTCTGATGAAGAAAGAAGACCCACCCATAGGCCCAACCTGCAACTTTCCTCTGACTGCCAAACACATTCTAACTGAATGTTGGAAGTACGAACCACAGCGTCTGAAGTACAGTGTAACTCACCATTTAGCTGAAAATCTAAATGCCGGTATCATTAATGTTCTCAAATTCCTTAGGGATACAGAACTCCATAATTCAATTTAGTAATGTATTCATATAATATCTATCACAAATGTAGAATGTATAATGTATTACTATTAATTGTATATGTCTTTCTTTTGTTTCCCCTTTATTATTATAGTTATAAGTTTCTATCCAATGTAACAATATTTACCCTTTAATGTAACAATAATGTTAAATATATTGTAGCCAATGGCCTAAGTCGCGAGGCAGTTATTATAAATAAACAAAATTAAAATAATAATTATATAGCTATATAAAAACGCAAGACTCGTGAACTTTTCAGTTTATCTTTTTTGTTCAAGAGACGCTAAACATGGAAAACAAACACGTTTTCCCGATACGGCAGCGAGATAAATGCCCACAAAATGTGTATGTTTATTTTTTTTTATACTTCGACGACCCAGTTTTTCACGTGTCACATCACGCAGCGGTCTAGTCATATTTTTTTATTTTTTTTTTATCCAATTTCTTACCACTCTCCGATACCCGCATCCTGCTCATCCTGCAGACGTCCCAATCGCTGAAGGTTTCATTCATATTTAAATTATCGTATTATAACTACGGGCGCATGTATATACATTGTGAGCAACCCTCGAGTGTTGAATGCATCGGAAATGGGAAAATGTCTATAAATCCCGTTTTCAATATCGCCCTCCGCCCGTCCACCGTTTCCACTATGCACCACCGCCGACCCCATACAGCCCCCCTCACCACTCGCCCGTTTATACCCGGACAAACGTCGTGTCGGACTATCCCCGAGAACCTATTTCGGGGACGAGAAGATCCCCCGGCAAAACGCTAGATCGTACACTCCGCACACGCACGCCGCCGCATAATAATAATAATAATAATGTCACAAATGTATCGCAGCACCACGCACCGGGATTGAAATTGCCCCAAACCATTGCCCTATTAAGAAAATTAGATATATTATTTATTTTTTTTATACTTAATGGTATTGTTTAAAAGTATACGGGCGAGTAACTGTCTATATGTAGTATAATGCAATCGTAAAGTCGTATAATTCGATATTGTCAACAAAAAACATTATATGATGTACGTTTGTGATGCGGTTTGAGACGCGCTTTCGCCGCGACAAACGTTTTATTTTTTTCGTTCTTGCGAATTCTCGTGATGTGAAAAGATAATGTGGTAACGTAAAAAAAAAATATTAAAAATATTTGCTGGTAACTGTAATAATAATGTCATCTTATCATAATGCTGTCATCTTGTTATTCAAGATACACGCACACATACATACACACCCACCCACTTTGATATTCGAAAATCTCGAGTACATTATAATATTATAATAATATATTCACAAATAATATTATTAGCTTATATACTATATAGTATATATATATATATATATATATATATATGTATATGTATACATGGCTTACATGTTATAAGCCATAACCTTTTAGCTATATATTCTATAGATGGGATTTATATTATTATTATTATTATTTTTAAATAACTTTTAGCCAGAAATAATATTACTTACGACGTTAATATCGTATTTAAATATTATTATGTATTTTCATGTTTAAATATTGTGTTGTGGTCAGTATTGTATCGGGTGTTTTTTTTTAAGTGTAAACTGTATCTTTATCGTTGAAGATCGAAACAAATTAATATTTGTGTGCAAATTGCGGTCACAATAGAAAAACAGTAAGGATGGTGTAATTGCACAGTGTACAAAGCTAATTACGATTAATATATTATTTTAATGAAGTTAGTTGTGAAAACGTAAAATTATCTCAAAGAATTATTTTTGTAAACATGCTAAGCTAAAAAAACTTTGGACACGAAGAATATAAAGAGCGAAACATAAATAAAATAATATATGTGTATTTATATTTATATAGTTATATAATATACTATTATATTATCGCAGCGTAAGTAGTTCTTAACTTCTAAATAAACATGTTTCCCACAAAAATGAAACATCACTTGCCATTTTAAAACTAATTTATTGCGACGATAATACCTTTCCATTTAAATCACAATATGCATTTAATAATGAATATTTGAGTATAATATCCACAACGAAAAATAATGTAGCACATCTAATAAATGAGTTTACTAGTTTTTATATTTTAATTGGAGATAACAATAATTTACTTCAGTTTAAAATTATATTATATAATATTCGCTCTGAAATATAGTGAAATTCATAAAATGTAGAATAAAAGTAATATAGTTGCTGTTATTTTTCGACACCTCAAACCTTTGTCTGTCTTCTGAAGACTTGTACAAAAATCATTAATTATCGTATCACAGTTTGTTTTCGTAAAATATTCAGAACTAATGATATGAATATAAATTTATTGTAACTAATTGCTTGATCGACGATCGTAAAATGGATTTATTCCGGAAGTCACACACGGCTTTTGTCCGAAACTAATGGTTAAGAGAGATATTGATGCCTTGGTTTAAAATCAAATATATAATAACAATGCAATTCACTTGATGAATTTTGAATGCAATATTTATATATATATTAAACACATAAAATGACAACAGCGCTTCATTAATTTAAATCATCTAATAAAAAATATTATATATCATCAATAAAACACACAATCCACAAGAAAATGTGTTTGTATACCGGTAAACCGTAAGTAATTAAAAATATTGTAGATCGATGTTTTTTTTTTTAAGACTGCCCGGAAATTATTATTTTTCTTGTTAAAAAATAGCAACATTTAATAATCATAGATTTCTAAACGGAAATGTAAATTTTAAAATATTTACGAGGTTTCGGATTTTGAATACTACCAGATACAACAAACTAGAGAGTAGGCAAAAAATTAATGATGTCAAAACTGCGAAACAAAAGTATCAAAATATGAAATAATAGCTATAAAGTAATTTAAAATTAAGTAGACTTATTAAACACTTTTCATACAAAATTTTTTTAACTAAAAAAATATTAATTTATCATAATAACTGTATTTGAATTAATACCAATATACATTTAAAAAATACATAAGTGTTATGGTACCTACTTATCATATTTTTGGTATCGTATAGTAAATCCTTTGGTGAAGCCTTCATAATATTTTACTTTCTCAAGTCTTACTCAAGTCTGTATGGTATATAAGTCGTCTAAATGTTAGGTCATCTTAAGATTATTTGATTATATTTAACTAGGTAATATTGATTAATATTACGGAATATATTAATATGGTGCAGTAATTCAGTCAAATTCTAACTAATCATCGATCAGAAAACTCAGCGTTATACAGAATTTTGGATTTAGAAGTTAGAATGTCCATTGACGCTTACCGCTCAAGTCAAATTCCAAGTACACACAATCTAGTCGGCATTCTTCCACTTGATATAAAAAGACTTTAATTATCATTATACCAGAAATAAAGACTCACAACTACCGTATCATCACTTAACTTTAATCCTAACTTACAAATAGTACACCAATTACTTCAAGAAAACCAATTATTAGAAATCACTTCAATATACTTCCGATCTCACCCACATGGATGAACTCTTTTGATACTTGACATTTTATTAGCAGAAGTAATGTCTTTATTCTCGACAACTGATTTTATTACATTTACAAACACAACATGTTGATCAATAAACATGAATAAAATAGTGTGATATATTAACATGTTTGTCGATTTAGTACTTAATAACTGTTATTTTGGTTATTAGGTTGTTAATGGATATGGGTGAATAAAAAAAAATATATGTAGGTATTGATAACATTTTAGTAATATACGACAATTATGGGTAGTAATATTTTAAAAAAATATTACTTTTACAATTATTATACATACAATTGGTTGGTTATACATCTGTGCCAATATTATAGTTTTACAACATTTTGAAAGCAACACTAATAACAAAAAAATCATTTTTCATACTATATTATAATATATTATATTGTATGTTTTAATTTCATGACACGTTTCTATACTTTTAAACGAATATAAAGGTTATAATATAAATTATGAAAAAAAAATTAAAATTAAAAATGCATTTAAAATGGTTGCATATATTTATATAAAATAAAAAACATACAATAGGACACAATAAACAATATAATGGCATAATATATTATAACTATAACTAATGTAATATCTACCTGTATTTGTAATAAATTGTTAAATCACTTAATTAGTGAAAAAGTTTTTTTTATTTTTTTAATTGGTCTTTATTTTGCTTCGACGACTTGGCCATTAGCACTACATATATTATTGTCATTATTATAATTGCATATTTAAATTGTTAAAATGATGATGAACATAATATGAATGGAAAATTTAACTATAAAAACAAACTTTGATAAAGTTTTAATAAAATATAGTGTTAAGTTATATAGATATATCTATTTATATATTCTTACAGAACAAACTTTTTAAGTATACATTTATGGACTATTTAATATATTACAAGTATTTAATATTATAAATTATGCTTATAATATATTATCTATTATAGCTAATGTATTTTAGCCAAGTAGCTTTAAATTAGATAATCAAGTAGTTTTGTATATAGTATATACTAAATATTACGTGAATGTTTAATGTTTATATTATTATAATATGTTTCCAAGAAATCAGTTAATTTAATAAATAGAAGAAGGTTATAAACAAATTAAATTGTAAAGTTAATATTGATGATTAACAATACTACGAAGTGAAAAATGTCTTCTTATAAGACACGATATTATTAAGATGTATAATAATCAAAGAAACGACGAGCAACAGGTAATCGCGTGTATAGTATTATGGGAGGGTGTAAGTAGTGTCGCTCTTCGAATTTGAGATTGTAGTCGTGTACATTAAGCTTTATCGTATTTCGTCAAAAAACTTGAAGAGTAAATACAATATAATATTATATTAATAAATTATTATTCATCGTCTACATTTTAAATTTATCACGTGATGAGTATTTGCTATGCGTTTAAATCAATAATTGGTATTGCCGATAATATTATGCTGATATAAGTTTGTGCGACAAAATATCAGGTATAACACTTACACTTTTCTAATTAAATATTAGACTTGGGTAGTATTCGGAATACTTTTTAAATACTTTTTTTTGAAAGTATTCAATACGGTGTTTTGAATACTTTTTACAAGTATTCTGAGTACAGTATTCGGAATACTTATTTTCTTATATAGGTATATACTCTTATATTATATTACTAATTATTACTTATTAATTATATTAATTTGAATATAATTTGTAACTAATAGATAGCCAGATAGGTGTGTATTATCGAGATTATAATAATGATCATTTATAAACACAGAAATGAAAAAAATAATATTTTTGCTATTTAAATCTAAGTCTAATAAAAAAAAGTATTCGAAAAATATTTGGAATACTTTTAGTGAAGTATTCCAAATACTTAGGAATATTATTATCATAAAGTATTCTAATACATATTCTGAATACTTTTTTTAAGTATTCGGAATATGTATTTGAAATACTTTTAAAAAGTATTTTACCCAAGTCTGAGTATATCTACGATAAATTTTTAAATAAACGCAACAATAACTACATAAATACGCATTACAACACTATAATAATTTCGGCTCAAGCAATAACGATAAAAAATTTCGTCGTACGTCATTTGTATCGTGTCAAGTTTTTGAAAACTGTTTACTATACGTACCTACCTACCTAACTAACTAACCTAACGTTTTAATATCATAATATCCCCGGACGTGCTTTTCCGATGCGGTTGCCGGTGGTAACTTTTACGTTTATGAAAATAAAAAAAAATAAAACTTTATTTTCGCCGTGACCATCATAAATTACGACCAACCCCCGAAAACACCTGGAGGCCAGTGCCTGACGTGCAATGCTTTACAGCCATACTCCCGCCGACAGGGTTTTGACCCAATTGACCCGCCTAAAACGTTTGGTTGAGGTGTCGTGAACGGTTTTCCCAAATGTCCGATACGTGCCTCCGGATTTGCCCACCGCATATATAGGTACGTCCAAATGCATAGAAGTGTATTGACATTTCATTCCCCAAACAAACCCTCCCCTCCCCTCGAATATAATTTTGGGTAGTTCTTCGCACCGTGCATATTATCGTGGCAATTCATAAACGTCTACCGAGATGATCGATTACGCATATTCTACAAAATGGAAAAATACTATTCGCGACGTTCTCCTCTGTATTTTTGTTTTATCAAGTGTAATTAATTGTGTATAATTATCTTAACTGCAAAAATATTGGTATGATACATATATTACATATAGGTATATGAAACGTGACAAAATATAAGATTATGCGCTCTGTCGAATTTTATACCGATATCTAAAAAATCGGGCAATCCGTTATTTATAATTGTTACACCACAAATTGAGTACGACACACCTATACAATATAATACTATCTACGAGTGTTTCATTATATTATAATTTCACCGTTTAAAAACAAAAAAGTAAATCTTTTTGTGGCAAACTATTCCTGTGACGGCCGTATTATAATGTGTTATAAACCATTACGGTCGGAACGTCTGATTGAAATATAAAATGTACCTATGTAGGTATTTTGTGTATACATATAGGTATCTATAGGTTAGGATACTTTTTCGCACCGTGCATTATTTATGGAAATTCATATTTTAAACGTCCATACGGAGATTATCGTTCAAATCGATAACGCATATTCTATAAAATGGTAAATATTACCTAAAACATATATTATATAGGACATAGGTATACGGAACGTGACAAAATATAAGGTCATGGGCTCTGTTGAATATTATACTAATATCTAAGAAATCGGCCAATCCGTTTATAAATTTTAATTGTTACACCACAAATTTTATACCCCATACCTATAGTCTATACAATATAATAATACCATCACGGTTTATGAATATTTCAGTATGTTATAATTTCACCGTTTAAAATCAATAAAGTAAATCTTTTGTGGTAAACTACTCCTGTGCCGGCCGTATTACATGTTATAAGCCATTACGGTCGGAACGTCCGATTGAAATATAAAATGTACCTATGTAGGTATTTTGTGTATATTATGTAATGTGTATCTATAGATTTGGATACTTCTTCGCATCGTACATTATTGTGGCAATTCATATTTTAAATGTCTATCAAAATAATCGTTTGAATTGATAACAAAAGTTCTACAAAATGGAAAAATACCATTCGCGACGTTTTCCGATATTTTTATTTTATCAAGTATAATAAATTATGTACGGCTATAACACTATTACCCACATAAATATTGGTGTACTATCTAATGCATACATTATATAGGTATTGGACGTGACCAAATATAAGGCTAAGCTCTGTTCAATATTATACCGAGTTCTAAAAAACAAAATAGCCAATCCGTTCATAATTTGTAGGTACACCACAAATCAAGTATCGTGGACCATGGCGTATCGTAATGGTCTACGAGTTTTTCGTTATACTATAATTTAAAATCAATATGGTAAATAATTTACGAACGCTTAATAAAATATAGAATATACCCATTACCCAAGACACCAAGTCATGTCATTAAATATTCTGTGTTACAATCATCATCATTCATCAGTTGAATATTAGTTTTTATATAATATGTATAACATTTTAAACGTGTAATGTGGTTGTGTAGTGTTTACCGAATTGTTTAAAACCGTAGTCCTATAATATTTTACTGGAACAAAATTATGTATATATTTTCATAAAATACACACAACTTACGATAAAAAGTTTAAAAGTTTGAGTCGAACAAGGCGGTTTTATAAATATGATTAAGTGTGTATATAATATCATATTAGTTAAGAACTGGCCGTGTATCAACAAACACTTTAACGAGAATAAAATATACTCCAACACACTCGGTGTTGACGAGAATGGAAATTCGAGAGATGAGAACATTTGATAAGATTTAATAGAGTAGAAAAAAAACGACGGAGGTATAGTTGGTGCCTATATATTATTTTTTTCTTTTTTCTTTTTTCTATACGGCGAAGTGAGTAAGCAAATATTATCGTCTTTTTAGTCGTATAGAGAGCCTTTAAAATGAATGTGAAAAATATCACCAAGTTCACATAATCGGAAAATGTGTCGAATTGTTATATATTTTCCCATTTCGTATTCCTACGACGTAGAGAATATATATTTTTTTTTTTAATATCTTAAGTTTTCCACACGATAATATATTATATAGTTATGGCGATGCGATAATTTGATTTGAATTATTTTTATTGAAGGGAATAAAGTGAAACAGAATAAATTGTCTAAAATAAATATAACTGAAATAAAGTATTCTTAATTACTTTTACACTTAGTCAGCAGATATTCGATAGCTCGGCCCAAAACCGATAACTCTTTAAGTTAAACGATTCAAAGAAAAAATGTAAATCAAAATGTATCTACAATATTGTTAACAAAGAATAACCGATCGTTGTACTGAATGAAAAACTTTAATAGTATTTTAGCCAAAAATAAATGATCTAAAAGATGAATTATTGAAAAGCTGTCTGTAGTAAACATTTCAGTTGTCTTCAAAAATAAAATATAAATTATTATACAAGACTGAAAAATTGGATATTGTAACTAACAGAGAATACACAACTTAACATACCTAGTCGTTATGTAATAATAATACACGCTTATAATACAATCTTATAAATTATATAGGTATAAACAATAAATTACAATTTTTTCTCTTTTATGATATTATTGTAGTGGGTAGGCGCTGGTGAATTGAATTATTATTATTATTTTTTTTTTCATTAAGTGCCTACCATTCTGTATAGCTGCTTATATTCAGTTAAAATGATGTACGAGTGTCGAGTATGTAGGTGCACCTATGTTCTATTTTACATAAACGCGTTTGTATAAACTGTGAAGTAAATTAAATATTGTTGATGGATTGTTTTACCCCAAACTTCATGTCGACTGATAACGACGTCGTGCCTTAGCTAGGTATAAGATGATAATATCATACATACATTTAAGAGCATATCATTTGATAATATAGTGACGATAAATTAATATAATATTATATACCCATTGCATTCGATAATAAATTATTATCACGTTGAAATATTATTATTTGTAATGGATATTATCTTATACTAATTAATGGCCGTCGGTAATATACATATCAAAAATAGGACCTACATACTTGGACAACGACCATTTATAAAATATAAAGTTGGACAACAACTGATGCGCACGGACGATATCATTTATTTAGACTATTGTACCCACCTAACTTTATTTATTTAATCTTAATGGATTTGACCGAGTACCAATTATCAAAACCATAATAGTACCTATATAATGTACCGGGCGGCTGCTGCTAGTCGAGGTCTGCGGTAGTTCGACCCGCTGCAGCGGTTCACAAAAACACGCGATAATCGTGACATTTGCGCGTCTGTTCCGGACTTATATTATTATTATTATTATTATGTGCCGTATCCGTATTGTAGTTATAATTTTATAATTATATGTATTGTGTTACGGCCGGTACGTGTGCACGCGACACGACATTTGTACATTGTCCGACCTATAATACCCTAACCACGGTAAACGGAGGCGGGCAGTCCTCCCGGGACCGGACGGTGCGCGCGAGTATAACATTATAATAGATGGTCCCGGCGGGATTGCCGAAAAACCGAACGCCAGCGGAAATCCATCGCAGAGGTCCGGTATCATGCCGGTTATAGTGACGTAGTTGCTGCACCGTATACCGTGGTATACCCGCGGAATCGGAGCCGGTTATGGTGTGGGGGGGGGGGGATGTTTTGGTGGTGGGGAGGTAGCGTGATGGGACTACGCCCGCCCCTAATCGGAATGCACGCGAAACGATTTCGTCTGGCCGGCACGGATAAGTATATTTTACTCGATATTTGATATTGTATCATCATCATAATATAGATTAAAATAAAATAATACTAAATATTATGTATAGATGCGGGCTACAACGCCAGTGCAATCGTCTATCACTCGTTATTTTAATTTTCGACTCGACTCACTCATTTTTGGCAAGAGGGGAAGGGAAATAAGAGTATACTCGTTTCCTGTCACCTAGTGACGGGTTACTACTTACTAGTAGTGGGTCAAATCCAAATTATATTGTAATACGTGTACATCCAAATAATAATATTATCGCGTCAGTGTTGCGCCTATCAGTGACTATTGCAATCTATGATTGTACTCAATAGTGGTTTTCTAGTATTTGCAGAGAAATGCCTACCAATTTCTTTAAAAAAAATGTGTTAACGTTTTAAACGTAGGTAATCAGAAATGTCATCATTCGGTACTCTACCTTGTAGCGGAGTGGCGAACTGCTTTAATTGATATTGCTGACTTTCACACAAAACCCACCGCCCTGATTGTATATTATTAACCTGCAGCTAAGCCGATTTCAACGAAATAAGAAAAATATTGTTTGAATCTCGTTACACACTACTAGCAATATAAACAATTTTTGTACGTTAATTTTACTCGACTAAATTTAAACAATTTCCATTTATTAATATACATTTATAAAAACGGTTTCTATAAAATTGTTGTTGGTACGACTGCTCGATATATTTGATTAATATTCCTAAAGTGCTGTATACTCAATGGTACTACCTGGCCCTCGACACTCATAATGTTATCAATTATTAGTGGCTATTTTTTTGGAGGAAGCTAATATCAACATTTTGTGATAATATTGTTTTGATATTTATTAGTTGTTTATTCTGTGTTATAACGGTCGACTTTTTGAGTTTTTAATGTTTTGACTAAGTTGAAAACCAATTCATTTATCCAGCTTAATTATTGTCACTGAATAAATTGTATTGGCTATCATGGTGCTCGTATGTGTTGTTAAAAATGTAAATGTAAGTTGATTAGTGCATAATATATAATACTGTAACACGGCTAAGAATTGTAATAATTTAATATTAAGAACATAAATAATTGTTAACTAGATAATATGATTGTTTGAATATTCTAGAACAAGTATTGATTAAGTTAAATTAAAATATTTATCTATTCTGTGGTACTACCCTGTATTATGATTGCATATTAAATATCAGTGATCACTATAATACTACAACGATTGAAGTACGTGTTTAAACACGATTTTGATTTAAAAACCCATTAGATTTTGACATTTTGAAAATGTATAACCTACTCGACGGCATATTTGGATACGTCGTGCGTATAGAGTAGGTATGGTAAAATAAACTATTTTGTAACAATAATAATAATACATTGTTATTGGTGTTGTACATTTGATCGATGACTAATGTACTGCAACGGGTGGTATGTTATCACAGTATTGCACCAATACTACAATATTATTGATATGTCCCACCAAGGTATAAAATATGTTTATGGTCTCTGGATAATACACTGTGTCCATTTCTGCGCAAACATCTAAAGTCTAAATGTTTTTCGCAGTAATGATACTCGACCAATATTTTAATCAAATAAATTATTGAGATTCTTAACTATTGATTTTATTAAAATATTGGTCAAGTATAAAATTGAGAAACCTACTTGGAAATTAACGAAATTTCTCTACTCTTAGTAGTTATTTATACATGTTATACCCACCCTTAACCGACATATTCCCGACGATTCCCCCTTTTCTATAATCACTTCGGTCCACTAAATAATATTTTTTTTTTTCCTATTGCACTTCATATTTCCAATATTATATTGTCTTCCATAATCTTCTTGAAGAATAAAAATATATATACATCTTTATATAAGCTCGTTGACAATAATATATCGGATTTAATTAAAATATCATTAAAATGCTTCAGAAAAAATATAACACAACAACTCGTTGCTCAAGAGTATCAAACGTTTCTATGGAATACTCTCTACTTCTAGTCTTTAATATGTAATTTTATTTTAATATAAAAATAAATTTAATGTATTGTATTAATAAAGACAATAATGTAATGTAGGTATAAAAAAATTTTCAAAAAAATTTATTTTATTGCATTATCTATAATAAGTACATTTTTGTAGGTTTAAAATGTTGAAAACATTGTTTTGAACTTTTACGAATTTATTATATACAATAAAAACATAATATAACCAACGTTTAGGTTTAAATTACTTTCAAATACCACACTTGGTATACAGCCCCATTTGCGAATATTGAAGATGTGTGAAGTATTTTCACCAGGAAGTTTGTCTGGGTGAAAAAGTACAGTTTCCTTAAAATAACTTTTCCCAGATATATAATGTACAGCACTTATAGTAGGTAGGTAGTTTACCTACTCAAAATTTTACACTTTGATTAAATTGGCTTTACAGCCAATTAATCTAACCAATAATTATTACATAGTATTATGATTTCTCACATAAAATATTAAAAATGTACAACTGTTGTTTACCACAGATTACAATATTATATATTACTATAGTTTTTTTTTTTTTTAACTTTATGGGACGTAAAATTTTTAAAATATGCGTGAACAATAAGAAATGTATTTACTAATTTTAAATTCTGAGCGGAGCGATGAATATATTAAGTTTACAGTGATGTGATTTTTTTCTATAAAATAAGTCGGTAAAAAATTGTTTGATTGGTCAATAACCTTAAAATATAATATGATAAATTTTTCATACATTTTTAACAATAATATATCAATTGAAAAACATCTAAAATTCATAGTCACAATAATTTTTATAAATGTTTAAAGTTAGAATTTCGACCACAATTATTTGTATATCATTTTGAAATTTAAAATATATAGAATGTTTTATTACTAAATTCCTCATAATTAGTTCATACAACAACAACAAAAAATATAAAACCCCATTTTTTTTCGACATTTTAAGTTCATTTGGTCAAAATTAGATGTTGACAAAGTTTACAAAGAATAACGATTTTAGTTATTTTGTTGTAATTTAAAAATATTATTCATGCGTACTTGAAACTTATACTATTATATTTTACACACAGTTTTAGAAATGCAAAGTTGTTGGCAAAAATTAATTCAACCTACTGAATAATTAATAGTAAAATAAATTACTTCAATTGCAATATTATATGCATAAGTAAATAATATATCATAAAATATACCTAGTAATATAGTCTGACAGACCTGATCTTTGCTCAGTATCGTTTTTCATAATCAATGATTTATCATTGAATTAAAATTTAACACATACATTACAGTGACTTATTACTCAATGATGACGAAGTACAACTCAACACCTACAGTACTGCAGAACGGTTAACTATACTTTCCTCCTTTTTTTTTAGTTCATAATAAAATATGATTCAACGGTTGTCATCTTCACATACCTATTGTAAACAAAACGTGTTACACTAGCACTACTTTCCAGCTGTTAAATATCAATAATAGATAAATGTGTTTTTCTTTACAAAAAGTTTATATAAAAGTTGGTGTGTCACATATTGTAGCAAGTGTGTAAAATGTAGGACATAAGTACTTCGAAAATGGTTGTTTAATAATATCTTTATATTGTTGTATTACAACACTAAACAATATGCCCAGTCGAATGGAATGCAACTTCCCCAACGAAAATAAAAAAATTGAGAATTCACGAAAACCCATTCCTGAGAGTAGCACTCAAACCGCATGCGAACAAACAACTGCACAATGACACAGGATTTTCCTACCTATCAACATGGATAATTAACCAATACAAAATCTTCAAAATGACCTTAACACAACTGAAGGAGCTCTACGTTACAAGATCGGCTAAAAAACATCTAAACCCAGGCTAAGACCGTGCAACAACAAGACAACTTCCCACAAGACCAACCGGAAAACTAACAAAGAACATATATGTATTTGTTGTTTATTGGTGGTTATTGGAATTTATTGTAAATTTATAATTATGTAAAAACATTTTATATTTTTTAACTGAGTCGGTTTTAATTAATTAAAGAAATTAAAGAAAAAGAAAAAACATTGTATAAAATATTTCTGTACTTATTTTAATAGGTAGCTATAAACTTTTTAGTCCAAGACACTGGAACAGTGGAGAGTTTATTTTTTTAAACAAACATTTCTGATCAATAAACTGATTGGGAGCGTTACACCCAAAAATGCATAATACTATTTTACAGACATTATGGACAGTGTCTATGGATAAGTAGCTCATGGTACACGAATATCAGCTATTAATGAAGATGTTATTGTGTGTCAACAATTCGCTATCTCATCGATATTTGTTACTATTCGAAATATTCGGTACATATTTTCAACATAATATAGCCATATAGGTATAGATACTCGCGAAATCACATTTTTTTTAGCAACGATGAAATATGTTCCAATTTTTTTAAAGAAAAAAAAACGCTAATATGACCGAAGATTTTTACATGATGTAATTATAATAAATCCTAAAAATAAACGTTGACAGTTTTCAGATTTGATATAAGTAGGTACATGCGATAAATACACTTTATAGGTACTATAATACGTACCTGTGCCAAATCAAAATTTATTACTTGATGATGGTGGACTGTCATAAATCATGATTCAATTAAAGTGTTTAAAAAAATAATAATAATTTCACAGGTTTATATGATGATTGTTTTTAATTAAACACAGACAACAATATAATAAACGATTAATGAGCCTATCTCCAGCGAGAGCTTTTTTCCTCGTGGACAATTATGGACCGACAAATACGGACTGTAAGGGATTTTTACAACGTATATAAGTTGACATTTCTATATAATATATATATAAACATCCACTGCTTAATGACATCCGCAATTCCGAATTTTAGACTACGATAAATTTACTAGCTTTATTACCACAGTTATATATAAATATATATTTTTTTTATTATTTAATCTGTACATATATGTGCAGTATGCATACTATCTATTACAAGTAATTGAAAATACCTGCAATATTCCAACAGGTATTATTTGTCAATTCTGCTCGCGTTGATAAAATTACTATAATAACTACATACAATGTTCAAATAAATGCAAGATACCTTTAGT
Source organism: Metopolophium dirhodum (assembly GCF_019925205.1). Classification (NCBI taxonomy): domain Eukaryota; kingdom Metazoa; phylum Arthropoda; class Insecta; order Hemiptera; family Aphididae; genus Metopolophium; species Metopolophium dirhodum. Next base: position 30,441,097 of record NC_083568.1, on the reverse strand, counting down.
CTGTAATTTGCACACACACTCACTATTTTTGTTAACCCGGTTTAAGAGTACAACGTTTAAAATAACTTTAATTTATTTGTCATGTGTATTTTGATAATGTAAAAATTAATCTCTTTGTAATTTTACAAAAACAAAAATATAACATAATTAAATTATAATTTATATTGTACGAGTAAGTTGTGAATTTCATTGAACGTTATGGACCATACATTTTAAGTTATATAATATATATTTACCTATGTACCTATATTATGTACATAACTATTGTTATCCATTGTTGTATATCTTATGTCAAAAAAATTATTTTATAATGACATTTATTTAGTTGACCATGTCAGGAAAACTTTATATTAATAAATATAATATATAATATAATAACTATCCTTTCTAGGAGGTACTGTTGATGGACGGTTTTCCCCCCTCAAGACATTCAAGTAATTTTAATTACCTATGTTATCAAATTTACTTATTGTACAAATTGTATAGATTGTAAATATGCTTAAATAAATTAAATAAAAAAAAAAAAAAACTATCCTTGGTTTATTTTCAAATATTAGTTTTCCTTATCACAGATTTTCTTAACTATTTACTTCGAATACTTAAAGTACATATGATATGTTAGTGAAAAGGAAATAATCATAACAATATGCCTACCATAAATACTTTATTTTTTTTTTTCAAATAAGACGTAAACAATTATTATACCTATTGACTTTACAAATAATTATATAACTTTTGATTCATTCGTTTTTCAACTCCAACATATCAGCACAAACAAGTTCTTACTTCTTAACAGCAGAACCCAACAGTAGTCGTAATACTATTACGGGTACCATTGTATCAAATTGATATTAATATTTATAACGTTTGTACGTCAACGTTGTTTTGTTAAAATACAAAACTTTTTTTTAACGAAATATTGCCAACGAGAGTTTTGTTGGTCTCGTCGTTTATTGTATATTATATTATAGTTTCTTTGCACGGTTGTTTTTTCACGGTTGTCTCGAAAAATAATAGGGATTTTACAATTTCGGTAGCCTCAATGCCTCAATGCACAATTCATATATTGAATTCTATATCCTGGATATACATGAATAAATTGGATAAAAGGTTTTCAAAAACATTATACATTCATATTTATTATATATATTAGTATAATACTTGTACGTTGTAAATAATATTATATAATATATGTAATATGATATGTGTTTTGGCTTATATAGGCGAGACTGGTGAAAGACAATAATCCGGCAAATGCAATTTAAAATAACAGTAAACGTGTTTACAGTTTGCATTAATAGCTGCAGTACATTATATTATTTACATTATCCATTGTTTAACGCCATATGTCCCGATTCAGTTGCTGTGATGTGGACAAATGTAATGAGTTACGCATTTAATTTTAAAGTGTGTTTGAAAAATTAAATAAGAAGCCTACAATATTTCAATGGAATTTGAGAAATATATGATATAAGATGTTTTATTGACCTTAATTTTTTTTTTTACCATCAGGTCAGTTTAAGTTCATGTATACCTATATGGCTATATGATAATATCTATCTATATAAAATATATTAAATACATGTATATATACATATATATTTATGTTACCAGAGTACAAAGGAACTTAATAACCGTAGCTTTTAAACCTCGAGGATTTAAAATTTATTTAATGCATGATGACCCGGTTCTTATAGGATCAAGGTTCCATTATTTTATCTATTTATCTGAGAAACTATAAAATTATTTTAACAAAAGTTCAAAATCGGTTTTTACGCTACCTTAAATGTTGTGTGGATATTTTAGTACCATCATTCTATCTACATTACGGTTTTTGAAACTTTCAACTATTATTAACCATCCGCTTTTCTTAAGCACTAATTTAAGTGAAAATTTAACTCAACTAATATTTCATGGTTATAGAAATCATTATAGAATTAACCAGTAGATGATTTAAATTTAAGATTCGTGTACATTTTTCTAAATTCAGAATAATAATACTTATACGTCTTATTAAATTATCAAAACTTATTTGAGCCATTAATAAATATTGGGACAATTTTTCCCCTTTCAGACAACGAAGAATTGATGAGAAAATTCGTAAAATAAATAGATACATAATATTATTATAATATAGTATAATAGGTATATAATTTATGATAGTAATTCATTGAAGAAAATTATATAAAATTAAGACTTTACAATGATATTTTCGTTCGTGGTATTATATATAATAATTATAATGTGTCTGCATTATACATTTATACGTATTATTTATTTACCAATTTAATAAGCAAATAGGTACTATAGTCATTACTCATTGTTGACAATATGCAATAATTGAATAATAGTTAATGCCATATTCTATAGTGGTTATTAACCCATTTAAATAGTATTAACATTATAATATTGTAAACAACAAACATCAATAATTCAACCCTATCGTTTATATTTAAGTTTCAGCGTTCACTTCTTAGCATCTAAAAATTTGATCTTGTATGCATAGTATTAATGTTAGTATATTTTATTTGCTTTTTTTTATTTATTCAGCTGGAAAAATAATAAGTAAAAAAATGCTGCGAGTACAAAGTATTAGATATCCGTGCGTGTTATTTTCTAAGATCATATCTAATATGAACCTCACAATTATGTAATTTAGCGAACAATACGTATCATAAGTGTAAAACAGACTGTTTTTAAGAAATATAATTATTAAACCATATAATAGCTGTAGCTTTAATCAAACGTTAAAAATTCTTTAACTTATCGGTGGATCCGATACCTATTGTCTACTGATAACTGTGCATAATTTGTATAAGCTAAATTTGATTTTACAAAAGACAACATATAAGAAATTGCATACGTCATGTCTTATCATCGGGCAGTATTTCAGTATGGTATTAAGATGTGGGGCGGTCCTATAATTTTTTCCCGGCAAAAACACGTTAGATCAGTGCCACATTTTTAAATAATTTTGTATTTATTTTATTATAGGTAGTTCGATACATTTGAGTAGTGTTCTCGGGTCGATTTCAAGCACAATATTTGGTTTAGACTTTCCGACCGAAGCAATGAAGTATGTTTCTTTTAATTTATATTTGATGCAAATTACGGGTACGAAATGAAACACCGATACGCATTATAACAATAGTGCACTAAATATTTACTTACAACGCAATATCCTATATTATTATGTTTTCAATAAAATTAAAATATGAATTAATTGCTAGCATAATGTCAAGTCTTAGTACTTGAATTAAATTATAAATATTATCATCAAAAGAAACCTAATAAATATCAAGTAAAAAAAAAGTTCTGTCATTTGTACCTAACTATAGTTTAAACATTAATATTATTATATTTATAACTCTACAAAAAATGAAAAATGGGAATTTAGTAAAATAAATTACATATTAACGCATTTTGTCAATTTCCGATAAAATGATATACATTTACATAGGGACTACTCCACAATATGTTTTGCTGTAAACAAGACATGGATAATAATATAACACGCCTAATACTCAAACTTAGTATAGAACAGTGAAATTTAACAAAATCGTTGGTCCTCATAATACAACGCATAGACTGCAGATGATAAATGTAACATCCATTATTAGGGGCCGTAGTTTAAATTGTAATTATTATAGGAGCACATTATTATATACAAATCGAACTGAATAATTATTATATAATATCTTAGAATATTTTCTTAAAATAAAAACTAATGACTCAAAATGACTGAAAGACTTTGGAAAAAAATGTGGGTACTCTTATGGGTACCATTTTGGATCAAAACACACTGCTAGTAATACTATTTGATTAGCGAAACAAATCCACTCAATCGTGTGCGGTCATTATTAATTGCAGCTCGTGTTAGATGACAATTAATCAATATGGAAATGTCGAAAATAAATCAACGTAATTAATTTTAATTCTGTACAACTGCCGCGTCGGCATCTATCTGTTTCACTTGCTTTTATATTATATCCGCCTAATTTACGAGGGTGCGCGACCGGTCCGCATCATAGAATAAATCCATATTCCCTAAAAACCGGCACACATTAATTAAATTACCGAATCGATCCGGTTGAGAGCCAAACGGTGCCCGTGTATACGGGGTGCGCCATGGTTGCGATGTGGGTGGAGATAGAAGAAACACAGATTTTTCTACCTTAAAACGCTATGGGCTCTGATTTTTACCCCATTTCACCTTGTCACTTTTTATTGTCTTGCTTTGTTTTCATTTGCCACCGACGAATTTTAAAAGTTAATTAACCTTTGCGTCTGAAAGGGACCATTGTTGTTTTGTTTCGAAGGTAGTAATAATGGATAAAGAACACGGAAAGCTTGAACAACTAAAGCCGTCTCGTGGCAAAGAAATGACACGGGCACACCAATAAGAAATTAACAAATAATAATATTATTTTATTATTATATACTATTGTATATTATATTATTATTATTATTATTATTATTATTATTATTATTATTATTATTATTATTATTTTAAGGACCACCTGTTACGAAATTCAATAGCAAATAGGCGCAATATTCCGTGTAGTGTTGTTTTCATATTATATCATATTTCTTCCTATACACACGAATGACAATACCATTTCTTACCGAAGTAGGGAAGAAAGGATTTCAGCAATTTATTGGGACAGCGATATATAGCCATATAGGCATACACACATCTTAACGGTTCGAAAATTAATACAATAAATTAATCGGCACGAAATACAATCTGTTGGCTCATGATAGGTACACGAAACTGTAACATTCTATAGCCGCAGTCGTCATACCATTTAATATATCGATTATATAACATACAACACATTTCATATTCGTATAGCATTCAAATAATGCAACTACATTGAAATAAATTATTCGAAAAAATCATATTTAAAGTGTAGATTTAATCATATTCCATGGATACAAATAAATTTATATTTTATATTATTAAATTAATAAGTGCTAATGATATTAATAAGCGTAATTCATATATTTGTTTATATATTATTATTTTAGATGAAATATCAAAAATATGATTCAATATAAGATATCTCAAATTGTACTCAATACTATAGAATATAATATGCCAATCCAACTCATAATTAGTATAATATAAGAATAAAATACCATAATATTATACTTTTGATCGTACTATATTTTCTTATTCTTTAAAAATTCGTTTTATAATTTTTATTATTATAATGTTATAAAGCAAAATACACGACAATTTATAATTTAATATGTTAAAGGTTAATCTTATATTTAATAATTATTGTTATTGTCATAATACGTTTTAAAATAATAAGCAACAAGTAGGATTGTAATCAAGTGTAAACAATGTGATGTTAGAATATAATATAAACAATACAAGTTATTCGACTCATTATAAATTGTTCCAACAAGACGTAATTAAGTGAATAAGGAAAAATATAATTAATCTTTATCAATCATTAATTTCCTTACTTACTACCTCTAAAACTTCAAAAATCATATTTTAAGGTAAAATATCTAACTTATAAACTTTTATATAAAATTAAGAAAAAATAATTTCTGATATAATTAATTATTATACTATAAGAGGCATTAGGCATATGATTATCATGTTTTTTAAGAATTTATTTTTTTACTTTCTTTATCATAAATAGTATAAAATAATTATTGAAAACATTTATTTTGTTTTTATTTTTTTAAATATGTCCACAGTAAACTTTACTGTTATCAATATTTTAAATACAATCTTACATAATTAGATACCTACATAACTGACACTTAAAATAACCTAAAATTTAAATATTCGTTTATCTGTATCACACATCCATTACTCACGTCTCACACGGCCACACATACCCATAATATGAAGTACAAATTCAAAAGTTGTAGCCTAATATTCTGTCGAGCGTCAATTATTTAAACAATAATAGTCAACAACTTTGAAACATTTAATATGTACTAAAAATAAAATTATATCATCTAAACAAAACGGTTATCCGTATAACATCGGACATTTATTATTTCAGATGTTATCGTTTGATCTTTAAACAGTAACACAATGTCGAAGAACTTTGAATTTACAACAATATATTATATGGAATAATACGTTTCCAAAGATAAACGTTATGTATTTTTAACATTTGTTAATTTAATTTATTTCATGTCTGAATAAAATTATGTTTAAGACGTATTCAATTAATTATGAAATCGTTTCAATAAATACATTATGTAGGTATATACTATATAGGTATAGTACCAATAAAATATTCAAAACGGTGAAATACAAATGGTAATTAATTACTAAGAACATATTTTGAATAAAATATAATAATAAATAAAAATGTTACCTATTCTAACCGTAATGGATCATATTATTTTACAGCAAATATTTCATATTATAGTTGATAAGTATTGTATTAAAAGTTATAATATTTTAAGGTTGATATATAACTGTAAAACTTATCATATATAATTCCTACTGCCTACCATAAAAGAATTCACTGCACGTAAATCTATTATGTCTTGTAATATATTATAACATAGACCATAATTATACAGGTCGTATAGGTATTACGTTGTAGTATACGGCAAAGTAGTTAAAATATTATATTATATTTTATAATATTTTAAATCAGTTTACAAACCATCGTTTTTAAGGCCAAACTTTCAAACACATACCTAATCTCAATATTAAAGAGTTTTCTTTTCTATCAGACACCATCACACTAGACCTACATGAAGTTTAAAAAGGGTTAAGTTAGCTACGTTCAACTCGTAGCCTTAGACCGAGCGGTATTCCAGCAAAGGTGTTATATGAATGCGTATAGTACAACTTTCTTACTCACTGCTTGATACCTATATATCTTTTCAAATTATAGCATAAAAACAGTCATTTCCATAAAGTTTGAAAAACAAGTCGAGTGACTCCAAGCCCGGATATCCAACATCAGTATACAATTACCGTCCGATTTCAGACTTACTGTTGATTGGTAAATTGTTACAGTTTTCAGTTTTTCGACGTACGTACTATAAAATCCACTTTATTTCCGAATCATCGCGGCTTATATGTTAGTCGTTCGACTGTAACCGGTGCTGTCGAACTTATCTCATACATCCACGATCAGTTTGGATTCCGTAGCCAAGTATATGTTACTTTCATTGACATTGCAAAAGCGTTTGCACTATACCGTTAACCAATAACCATGAAGTTTTAGTATAATACTCTCGACCAACTTGGAATAGGCGAACCGTTACTATTATGGTCATAATTACCGATGGATGTCAGTTTGTGTATCTTTTTGGTCACAATTCAGAGAAAATCCCGGTTTCTTCGGATGTTCCCCGAGGAGGTCATCTATCACCGTTATTATCTATATTCAATATTTTAATTAAAAATTCTTTGTGCTTAGCTGTTGATTGTAATATTCAATTGTTTGCTCATGAGTTTATACTATTTATATGTGTACAATCTATTTCAGGCTTTGATAAATTGAAAATATTCAGTAGTTGCCCCATAGCCATTCAAAATACAAATTAATGTCGTTCAATAGAGCTAACCCAGAACTAAAATATGCTTACCATGTTGGAACTGATATCTATAAGCACGTGTTGATCAGGTTAAAGACTTGGGATTCATAATATATACCCCAACGTTATACTTAAGGGCCAATATATATATTATATTGGAAAAAAAACCCTACGAATACTTTGAATTATCAGGCAGCACGCTGGGTTGGCAATGTCAGGTAAATGTTTTTTAGGCTTAAAATATTGCTCGTTAGTTAATTCTGTTCGAATCGAACGTGTACAGAGAATCGTTATCTTGGAATAACAAATTATTGATGTATATGAATATAAAACACGAACCACATGACTATCAACCCGTTTTAAATACACTTAGAATAACAACACTATAGAGGTTCGTAGTCCTAATGATAGCGTTAATTATACAATTTCTGGATCATTTGACGCACCATCTAACAAGAGTATAATTTCGAATTTCGATAGCGGACAAAAGAACTCCACTTACCTACGGTAAAAACAAACTAACTAGAGGCTGATCCTCTGACGAAAGCGAAATGTCTCTGGCTATTCGTGATAATAATTTCTTGAAAAATCGTATTTGTATGTTAAAAATGTATTTTGTACTACGTTAGTATACCTAACCTAACCTATACGCTGTATACTGCTGTAGCTATTGTAGACAAAATCCGTATGGTGTCTATTATTTAAAATAAATAAATAAATAATGGAAAATTAATTTAATGGCATTGACGATTCTGTATAAATAATTTATATATCAAACAAACACACAGACAAATAGGTTATTGGTAACAGTTTATATAATTATACTATTATGATAATATGGTTAAATTAATAACTAATAAAAAATCCAACTATACATTTTTTATGTGAAATACGCTGAATGTATTAAAAGCCACGTTTTAAACGCCTTTCATTAATAAAAAGTGAAGAAACGTGTTTTAAAAATAATAATAAATACGAACTGACATAATTCTGCATGTAAGTTACTGTCGATAAACAAAATATTAAATATACCAGCTCGCAGGGCTAGTTATTAAACATAAAACACTTAATATAGTAAAATCATTAAATATTTTAATATATTATTTATGATATTTTTTAATACTTTAAAAGCGGGGGATATGCACATTTTACGATAGTTCCAAGTTACCTACCAAACTTTAATCATTACATACTTACTATTATCTTATTAAAACGACTAACATTTAATAAATAAAATAAATCTACTTATATTTTTTTATTGGATAACCATATTATCAATTATCAATCGATCATAGTTTGTTCTATTGGATATCTTTTTTTATGGTTTTAAACTTATAACCATAACAATTCTCCTATTCAACCACGCATCAGCGTATATGATATTTTTCAAAAATGTATATTGATACCACACAATACTGATGATATAATATTTCTCAGGTTTACTTTAAAACAAAACGATTAAAGCCAAAAAAAATTATAAAAATCTTTATTATATTTTATATTACGACCAACGAGAGCCATGACCGCCATGGCCCCCTTGCCATGGCTACACCACTGTCTAGGAAAAAAATGTTTGTTACCACCAACGTTTAATCAAAGTTTTGTTGCCACTAGAAAAAAAAACAAAATATATACGAGTAATATAGAGTTTCATCGAGTTTTTCGTAATATAAACATAAAAAATTCTTTTGAAAACATTTAAACGATTTTTATATTGTATACACTACAATTTATGACGTATTATAAAAACAACTATAACAGTCACCTTTATTTTGTATTATTGATAATATTATAATGATAGGTATTGTAAAACGTGTGCATGTGTATACATGTGTATAACACACAAATTACAAGGAAATATTTTTAACGTAACTTTTATAATTAAAAACGCATTTTGCCCACGTTTTTAATCTGTGAAAATATACTTCCGTTTTCATACTAAAATTCATAATTTAAAACGAGTGAGATGATTGGGAGCAGTTTCGATTAAAGGTAAAATTAATGAAACTGTTATATCGGGATGTGGGGTGAAAGTACAAAGGATATTTTACAAAAGAGGTAGTGAACTGGGATGATCACGAAAGAAACAATAGGTGTGAGGTATAGGGGGACAAAAAGAGAAAAGATGTGATAAAAAAAAATATATATATACATCAACGGGTTATGGACGAGTGAAAAAGATAACGCTATACGGAGGATTAAAATATGGAGTGAACTAATTCATAAAGTCTTCTTTAAAATAATCAATTAAGACTGAAATTATGATTATGTCATAGTTATTAATAAGTTTCGAAATTAAATTATAACTTATAAGCAAATTAATTAAAATGTTGAAATAATATTGTACATATAAAGATAATATTAATCATACACAATTCCAAATGAATAGAATAAATTTGTAGTGTGGATTTCATTAGCATTGCTTTAACTGTGCAACCGGATCTATTAAAAGATTATCATAAAATTATATTATTCTAGTTCATTCGAACATCAAAAATTAAATTTTATTTCATAGAGATATTATACGCGAAGCATTTCGTATCGCACCTACACATATTTTATGATAATTAATGTTATTACGTTCGTATTGTCTGTTTCATACAGAACTCAAGAATACGTTTAATAATATGTGTCAATCTTTATTTTCGTTTTTCTGAAAGCTGTTTGGTTAATAAAGTTTTGTTAAGCAGTTTCCTTATTTTCAATATAATTTACATATTATATTTTTGTTATTTAAATTAGTCAGTATAGTTTAATTAAAACATAAACTCGACTTTATTTTATGATATTTTTCACAATATTATTCTAAAAACGAATGGTAATCTTAAAAAATAAATGGTGCAGCATGCGAGCATATTATATTGTATAAGTATTACAGAATTATTTTATCACGATTTTTGTCATATTTTTAGGTCTTGAATATTGTTTTATTTTTAAAATACTCAACATGCGTTGTAATATAATAAAATGTATATTTCTCAAAAAATATTATTTCTCTTTCATTCTATCTCACTATTAAATATTTAGAACATTGATTTTCATCGTATTATCTGGTTTCACTATAATTGGTATATAAATTGGTTATAATTCACAAAGATCGAATTAGGTGAATTTTCTTAATTTTATTTCACGATTATAGTGTCTAACCAACCTGTATTTCAAAATATATTATATATAATTCCCAAAGGTAAACCTTATAACTCTTTATTAATCGGTGACATAAATAATAATGATATTTATGCGTAATTTGAAATTCCCTAATTTCGTTGCATAAAATTATCCTATGACTTTTGCATTTCATTTTCTATAGTATAGGATAATGAACTTTCCGTGATCTCAGTTTAAAATATTTAAATATCCTATGATATCCATAAAAATATATTTCATTATTTTATTTCAGACGTGATGTTCTTATTATTTTAAATAAAATTTTAATGATTGAAATACGCTGGATTGTTAAGTTTCGTATTTCAACTCTGTAATCTACGTAAGTATTATTATTTTCATTTTTTTTCCGGTCTTATATTTATTAACGCTCCTGCATATTTTAACGATGTGCAATCAGTAAATGTAAGTGCCCGCATTTAAGTATAATCAATACTAATCCATAAAAGAATATTAGAATAAAAGTATATATTCTATAGATTTAACACATTGCTGTGAGTTTAAATACCTTTACGAAGTGAAACAATTTTCAAATTAGGTCAAATGTCTGAGTAAATTTGCAAGAATGGATGTAATGCCCGAGCACAGAAACTTTTAAGTATATATTTTTATAATAAAACATAATATTTAGTACCTATGTATGATGGGAAACAGACAACGCAATGTTACAGAAGAATCCGCTAAGCATAAAAAATCAAGATTTTAATGCTCAGCGGATTTTACTAAGTAGTATTTGTGTAACATACGAAATTATTATATTTCACCCATCACCTATAATATACCTATTTTATTAACTATTAGGGATCGCAGTTTGAAATAAAATCAGAATAAAAATGTCTTTGGTAATTTGAGTGATTATGTAATGTTTTATAGTATGTTCTTAAATATTAACCTATATTAACACAATGTTCGCAATCATGTATTAAATTTAATAACAGTTAAATTTTGAGTTATAATGATACGTCCTTAGATATCTTGATAATTGTTATGATAACATTAGTTATTTTAGTACTAATATCTTCTCTGTTACTTTAAGCATAACTATACACGGATTTAGTTATATTCTATACGTTCATAATCACCTTAATACTCCCAACCACTTGACATATTTTTCCTAAAAGTTAACAAAGACTGTTTATTTAGACTAATATTATTTATTATTATCCACTATTATTTCTATATTTACTTGATAATTTATTATAATACGATAAATATGAAGATTTGAATCATCAATAAACGAATTTGAAATGTCTATTCAATTGACTGTTCATATTAAGAAAATCTAATATAATGTGACGTGTATTGTGTACAAAAATGATACCATTCAACAAATCAACTGTATGATATAAAAATTCATACTAACTAATCATTATGATATTTTAATACATTGTTTTTGTGATATTTCTATATTTAAAGTGATAAACAGTTATATATGTAGGTCCAATACGCTAGTAGTTAGAAGAAAATTAATTTAAAAATAAATCCAAAATGTATTTTTCATTTTAAAAAGGCTTACAGTAAAATAGTAATTGAAATTATAAAAATATAATCATTATAAACATTCGGTAAATTATTGTCCTCTTATAATTTTAGTGACAGGCACGAGTCAAGTGCAAATAATTTTTGACCCGTATCACAACATTGACCCTTGTCAGAACCTTGTTTAACTATTTCTGTGGGGGATAATATGTCCTTTAATTTGATACCATCCGTTTCAGTAGGTAACACTGACAACGTTTTTAGATACGTCCACTGAATTCCAGTATCCAACCCACTAATAATTCACGTTTTTGATATTTGCAAAAAAGAAAGAAAACATTCCATTTCCTTCATCTTGACAGATTACAAAAATATTCACTGTCAAAAAAATAAATGAATGTATCTATATTATTAAGGGCCACTAATGTTAGAGTTTAACATTTAATTTAATACATTTTGTATAGACTATTAAACGCATTAATAAATCATTATTATAAAAATTTCACACGACATTATTTTAAAAATACGTATCTAGGTTTATATTTTTTATTGATAATAATATTATTATTAAGTCATTAACTTGCATAGGATATGCTAATCATTTTTAGTTGTACTACCCATGTCCATGACTAAATAATAATAATAATATACGATACAAGAGTTATAATTGATATGTACACCCACACATATTTATAATACGAAAATAAATAAATAAAATTGAATTTGTATGTAAATTATACATATAAATAACCATGTTTTATTTTTATTGTTTGATAAATAAGCTTTAGAGTAATAATTGATTTTAATAATGAATCAAATAGATAGCATGATACGTAAAAAAATTAACTGTTTTCACCTACAAATCATATCATTTTTTTTCTCTGTGGTATTATTTGTAGATCATTGTGACATAGATATATTAACCCTTAAATATTTTATTTTTGAATAAAAAATAAATGCATGTACAAATTTCAAAGGCATTAAATTAGGTTAGTTAGTTAGACTACTAGATAATTATGTATAAGGTTTTAAAGTCCTTGGGTACAACATTTTATTTTTAATCCATTAGGTACTTGGTGATTTCTTTAAAAGACAATGTTCATCACGTTTATGTTAATAATATCTAAGAAATTGTTCTTCCTCTGAATTATAAAATGCTATTTGTATATTAGAATATAGATATAGAACCAACTAATACATTTTGTTGATAAAATCTAAAACAACAATTTGAAGACCCACTTCCATAAACTGCAGGTATGGTTCTACAGCGAATGAGTCAGTAATGACTTCCTGTACAGACCCTTGTTAAGGTAATAAATAACCTCTTGTTTGGTACTCGATATTGTGTTTCGATCGAATTTGCATTAGGTATTATCATTAATTATTCAGTTTAAATTAAAATAACGCCTGAGAATATTGGTATGGAGCCTCTGAATCGGTTACGTACATTTCGGATTTGTCGTGTACTTTATATCGTACCTACTTGATTTACTTCATTGACGAATAACTAAATTATTTTACAGACTAATAATAAATTATAAAACATAATAATATATTTCACCATTTTTTCAGTTTTTTATAAAAACTCTTTGAACTTTAAAAAGCATTAAACACAACTAAACAATAAATCACTTTGGATTTAGCAATAATTTCGACTTCTCCGTACTTCATTGGATCTGCATAATCCACACATAATAATAATAATATGTTCTTATATCCATTTGAGATACAATTTATGACACTCTGTGTATAATATTATTGGTGAAATATACATGTAATCGCATCAATTCAATAACAAAATATATTACAAATATACAGTCAAATAACTCGAAAACCGAATTTTTTCTTACCCCTTAAAGTGTTTTTAAATTGTGTTTGAGGTATATAACTTGAAAATTGCATAAGTCGAATTAATTTTTATTTGCCTTGAGATTCGAGTTGAGACTAATACATAATAATATAACGGTTTAGTAAAATTAAATCATAATCGAGTCGGTCGACAGTAGCCTCGTATACTCGTCGAGTTTAAAGATAGATTTAGTAATAAAGTAACAAACACACATCAAATCAGTTATCACCAAGTTTTATTGATTTGAACATAATATACAGACAATGGCATTGTCTCCATTCTCCGCTGACCATCTTCCACTACTCAGTACTCCTATTCCTCATAATGTCTTAATCTAACTAGGACAATCCCTCCTATATAAAAAGTGCTTATTATATTTTGCAGTTTCGGGATTGTACTTGTTCATTCTAATTTAAAATCACAATTTAATTTCGTAATACTACTTGTTACAATACTTTGTTACGTAAACTTATTTGTAATGAAGTCGCATGAAAAAAAAATAAAGTAAGTAAAATTTACTTAAGTTCGCCCAAACTCTTGAAAAATACGCATAGGGTAATTATTGATTTAAAAAATGAATCCCCCCCCCCTAGAAAACTGTCTAGGGACGTCCCTGCTTATAGACAGAGTTCGGCACACCTTCTTAATGAATTAAATAAGTATCTAATCAACATGGTTTATTAGTTGAATGTATATGTGCATATGTTAATACTATTACACCACGATGGGGAATACGGAAATTGCGCATCAGCGTGTTGTTTGTACCGATTTCGTTTATTATTAACTTAACAGATTTTGAAATCATTTTAAAATTTCGTATTTAATTATTAAATCAATTTTGAATTAGTCATCCGACATCAAGCTGCAACGGTCATGCCGCGATATATTATTAATTCAACCCTTTTAGGTTTTCAATCAAAACAAAATCAATATATTTTTAGGTTATTTCGACACAATATTATATTCATTTGCAGTATTATAACGGTAATGAAATATTCGACGTTGAAGTGGATGCGTGTGAGTCTTATTTTTTTCTATCAAATAGTGATCGGCGTAATCATCGTTATACTATCTATGTGATACAGCAGCGGTTGAGTGTGCTAAACACGTAAGACCTTGACGGCAAAAAGGGACGCAGAAAAACATCGAACAGGCTAAACGCGACGAGAACAACGTGAGATGAAAAAGAGTACCCGGCCATAAGCATAACGCGTAGGTGCACATAGCTGTTTTTGCTACACAATGGGGGTAGACAAATAGATAAGACGCGAGTTTGCGTTATTCAGATTTCAAACACAATATTAATCGATGCGGTGGGGAGCACTTAGTGTTGTTGCTCATCGCGTTGTGTGAAGTCTATATACAACGCGATATCTGCCGAGGTCAACACTGAAGCACCCACAACCCACTACTACCCGTGGGTCCTTGTCCCTCGTTTACAGTATTATACACCTTGTAATGCATCCAACAGCTGTCCCTCGGCGACACCAAAGGCACCGACGGCTTTCACACAAATACGACACCGTCAAACAAAGAAAGAGGGATAGAATTTTAACGCACAAACACTCGGGACGCCCGCTCGACAAAATAATACAAAAATACAATAATATGTTGTGCGAGTGTGTGTGTGTGTGTGTGTGGGTATTTTTCGTGGTATGATGGTGGCCGCGGTAATATGTAATTTTGCCAGTAGACAGAACAGAATAGTATACTCGAACAAATGGGTCACTTAACGTTGACGTATCTATCTCCGTATAAAAGAAGTCGAATGCAGCGGTGGCGGACAGCGCAAACATCAGAAGAGCCCCATATAATATTGACCTATTAGGAGGTATAAGACACACGAGGATTACGCGATTCCTATCGACTCAAGACCATATATAATATACAGTTTGGTTAAAGGCTCGTTGCCAGTACCGTAGATACTAAAATTAAACCTCAGCCGGGGGAAAAAAATACAGCCAACTGTCGGTTTAGAGTTGTCCTCTTATTTTTTTTCTCTTTCCCCCCGACGGTTTTAGGTAGGTATAGTACGTATAAAATACTGATCCCACCCAAGAGGCTTATTCGTTTGTGGCTGCGACGCTAATCGCGCATTTCTAAAGTTTTTAAAATATAGTGTCCTGTTCGTTGGTTTTATTGTTGAAAGATTGGAAACCGCACGAGATTTCAATCTTCGAGATTGATGAAATATACATTTCGGAAATGTGTAAATATTTAAAAAAAATTATTATTCATTGATTTCCTAGGTATAAAATGGAAAAACTTTTTTTCCATTAGGATTTGAAGCAGTATATTTTATTCAATACTTAAATATTGCGTATATTTATAAGTTATCACTTATCGTCATTTAGTGTGGTAAATAATAACTATATATAAATCCGAATTAATGCCTAACTCAATTAATTAATTTTTATAGTGAATATTTATGGAAAAGCCTCTATAAACGTACTCTACAATAATTGATATAAACTTTAATTACATCAATTTCACTAAATAGGCTTAATTGTTTTTCAAGTTCATATAGCAATTTAAACATTAATTATTGGATGTTTTTTGTAAAGCAATCAAAAAATCTTTATTTATATTTACCTTTATCTTTAATAACTTTTATTATATTTATAGTATTAAAAAAAACTATTATTGTCATTGTTTTTAATATTATGTAGCTATTAGCATTAACTTATCCAAGTACACTAAACATTATAATGTCATCATTATTATTGTAAATCCACATTTATGTTGCATGTTCTGTTTATAATTTATCTTTACTTATATTCTTTATAATTTATAAACCAATATTATTATATATTAATTCATATCTTACCATTTCATTAATACTTTTTTTTCAATTATGTATATTGTATAACTTAATATTATTAATTTAATACTGTTAGAAACTCTCGCCTCCACACAACCAATGGCTTGGAAGTGACCAACTTCTGTAATTAAAAATGTTTTCTTATAAATTGTAAAACTATAGTTGGAAATAAATAAACATTATTATTATCATTATTATATCTCTAAACTCTCATTCTAACATTAAATCAAAATAACAAAAATAGTTCAGAGCACTTAAACTTTCTTAAAGTATATATTTTTTACTATAAGTCTATAACTGGGTCGAGTAAGATACCTAACCTTTGGAGAATATTTCAGCAGTAGAGGAACATAATATGAAGATTTTAGAGAACTTTTTACATGACCAAAAAGGAAATTTTGTCCACACGTCAATGACCATACAATAACTTTCTCGTGTCGTTAAGTGTTTTAAATTACAGTATAAGAAATAGAATTTTAGGTTCTAAGAAAAGCTACGAATGATTGATTTTACAATGATGTATTTTATAGTGTCTGGAAACACTTTTTATTGTAGAACACATACTTTGATTTTCAACGTTGAGAGTGGTTTCTGGTAGAAAATTTGATTTAGTTACTATGTACTTTGAGATGTCAAAAGTAAAAATTCCTAATACTTTTTAAAAGAACTAAAAAAGACAAAAAAAATTATGGAAAAACGAAAATTTTTACGCAAAACTTGTATTCTATAAAAATTTGTTTATTTTGGTGGAAAACTATCGTACATATAATATAATTTTTTAATATTTTGACTCTTTTTTAACTATATATATAGACATTTGTCATTTTCTATAACTATTTTTAGTTTTTTTTCTAAACATTTAAATAAAAAATTTTCACTTACATATTTAATGCAAGGTTCCACATAAGCTTATATTATAGTTATTTTGTGATAATAAAGATACATAAGGGCAAGATTATTTTTATCAACATTTGAAGTTCAAATTTTGACAAAATACGGCAAAATGACGACAGTTTTAAAATTATTTTGTTATTAAAATTGATATAAAATTAAATGATATAAAATTTATTAAATGGTCAATTTGTATTACTAAGTCTTGAAAACTTTGTGAGTAATATAGTTCATGATAAATATAATAATTATAATACTGGAACCAAAAAATCTATAAAATACATAAACACAATTTTTTTATAGACATTTTATGTTTAAATTTGGATGAAATTAGATATTTAAATGAAGTATAACTATTTAGTTATTTTATTATAATTTAAAAATATTATTCCGGTGGGTAGGTAATTGAAACTTTGTGACACAATGCAATTTTCAAATGTACCTAATGTTTTCGGTAAAAATCAAATCAACCTATCGTATTACAAATAGTAAAATAAATTACTTAAAAGCATTATAAGTATAATGATATAAAATATGATTTAAATATATCATAAAATATACTTTGTAATAATGTAATAATAATGCTGACAGATTCATTCAGAATCATTTTTAAAATTCGATGATTTATCATTGAATTCAAATTTAACACACACATTACAGTCACTTACTAAATACGAGAAGGTACACTCGACACCTACTGCAAGTACAACATAGAGGTTACCTATACTTTCCTCCCTTTTTTTTCTCCTTAACTTTGGTCATTAACAAAATTGTTAAGTAAGCATGAGAAACACTCAAGATACTTAATATTAAATTTGTATGGTGTTTTACTTACAAACAGCCATGATTAATTAAATTACATTAAAAGCACTTTGTATATGAGAAGATTTACTTTGTTTTGTTTAATAAATATATTAGACACTTTCTCAACCAGAAATTTAGATCTTTGTATTTTCTTTAGAATATAATTTTGGTTTTTCACAATTTTTACGACTTTATTCTAAGCTCAATAAACCTTTACTTCTAAATTAGGATATTCATATTCAATATAATATGTGTGCGCAACCAACACAATAGTATGCAAAATATAGACCTCATAATAATATAATGTTATGTACATTGTATGCGTATACTATTTGTACAAACCATTTTTTCAAGCTTACAATTTTAGGGAAAGTGGCAATAATTTAGATCCGAAAATATGTTATTATTGACCCACTCTAGATTTCATAACATTATTTAGCACACGGCACTATACGACTTTACTATACCAAAGTACCATCAAAAGCAACTATAGACATATTAATATTATATCAATATCTAACCTAACTGACGCATTTTTTTTAAATTGTAAAAATTAAAAATGCAAATAAGCAAATTGGCCACTAGGCACAAACTTGACTTGCCCTTCAGGTTAAACCGGTCGATATATGTTATGGATTGCTAGATTTTATCAGAGTGTATAATAGTGTGTACACTGTGCAGTATTTGCGCAAAGGGTTTTACAATCACCGTCCTATTACGAAGGTATAAATAGTGTATATAGATAGTAGCCCCTAACTATAATTATTCCCCCAGACCAATCTCGTTTTCCAGTCAGATCTCCTAGACCCTAGGGTAACTAGTAACCATCATAAATAATACATTCCAGATTGGGTACTACTACGCTACTACGACCATCGACTAAACGATTCAATTCAATACTCAAGTCTCAGTATAGCGCTCACTGACGTCACCTCTACGTGTACATTATTTTCAGATAATAGTTTTAACAATATCAATTCAATACATTAATTAATTATAATTGATTAACAATATTATACTTTTGAGCAAAACCTACAAAATCGAAAAACAAATAAAATAATATTAGTTCCGCGACTAAAATAAAATAATATGTCGTTTTGGCATAAACAAATATAGAATAAAAGGTGCATTGTTTATGATGTAGTGAAAAATGATTTTAAAACCTATCGAAAAAATATTTTTATTGCTCTTTTACCATTGAAATAACGAATGAGTTTTTTTTTCAAACAAAAAAAATTATCCAACAATAATAATTTCACCTTTTTTATGCTGTTTAATACTCCATTATGATTTAAAACTCCAATACTGCATTACCAAAATACCGTATGCTTCTATATGACTACTTGTTGAATGTATTAAATAGATATATTTTTAATATTTTCACATAGGTATTTTTAATTCATTAATACGGCCAGACAATATATTTTATTGATTAATTAAGAACCACGATTGTGTACAATATTACCTTGATATAATATTATGTTTGTTTATAATAATAATAATTCCTTGGTCCTATGTACCTATTCCTATAGGTAGGTATTGTTTACTAGACGTGACAGCTATATTATATAGTCGTGCAGGTGAGTGTCGAAAATGTCACAAAGGTCCAGACGAACCGAGGTGAATTAGAAATATATTATATTATTGTTCTCGTCTAATCAACCACTGATTTGGGTCTGTGGCAAACGGGAACAATCAGATACACGATCCCTTTTGTCCGTAACGATAATGTTGATGGTACGGTAACGGTTTGAACACTTGTAGTCGGACGTTAATAATATACCTACCGGCTCTGCACGACACTGTGTACGACGTAATAGCACGACAGACGACAATCACATTCACGCGCCAAAATTGTAACGGTTTCAAAATATTATATAACATTATATTATATTGTACGGTTTCGTCATAATATGTATATCCGACTTACATTCTGACGCCATTTATTAAAATAATTTTTTTATATTTTATAATATGCACTCGAAATAACGACCGCGATGTATTTTTTTCGTTCTCGCAGAGTGCAGAGTATAATATTTCTCGACCCCTCGGTCCACTTATTTTCTGCATTTGCGATTAATTTTAATCTTTAATTACGGAAAACAGCCTTACATCATTTTTAATTCATTTAAATGAAATAAAGTTCCAGAAGAATGACTCGACTCATATTTTACCCTTTTCTCCTAAATCGACTCCCTCGTAATTTGGATTTTATTTTTAATTGCCATTTTGACATTTAAAAACAAAAATCCTTTACAACGCCTACACGTTCATATTATATATTTAAAGAAAATTATATAGATTAGGTTAGGTTGAATTGTACTAATATAAATAATAGGCAACTATAATATAATATATAAAATTATGATTTTCAAGGAAATATTAAAATTTACATATTGAAAGCAATATTATACTAACAAATATTTTTAATTTTTATAAAAATTTAGAAACGTCTAAAAATATATAATTTATTCTATTAACTTGATTCTGAGTAGAGTAGGAAATCTGAGTAAGTATTAAGATTTCCAATGGAGTGTTTTTTCAGTAAATATTTGAATAAGCATGTTGTTTGATACCCGGAGGTCTCCAAAAGTTGCATATATTTAAATCTGATACTAATCACATTTCATTATGATTTCCGAAATTTTTCTAGAAAATTACGTAATTGTATCATTAACGGGGAGGTTTAAATAGTTTAATTAGCATTTTACTATATTATCATCCGTGGTTTATAACAAAATGTCGGATACCTATAACTTTTGATTCAGAAAATAATATTCCTTATAATATTATTATAAGATACTTGACATTTTTACCATAATTGTGTAGGTATTTAAAAATAGTACAATACAAAACAAATATAAACATTTTTGGGCTAAATATTGAATATTAAATAGTTAGGCACATCAGTTGTATTTATTATTCATAAAATTGATAGTTTCAATTTTTAAGGTATAAAAATCTATTATAAGATCATAATCGAATATTATTTTAACTGTAATACAAAACACCTCCAACTCCGTCCCTCAATTTTTTATAGGCGTTCGACGTTAATTTTATTTACACAACTTTAATTTTTTAATACATTTTTAATTTTAGTTTTGAACGATTTATGTTTTAATACAAGATTTATTTTACTTTATTAGAACATTTAGAACTATGAATTAACCTAAAAATGTTTAAGAAATAAATAAATAAATAATGGACAACATTTTACATACATTACAAGTAACTTTTAAATATTTTTATTATTTTAATATTTTTATTCGTAGTTCTTCGTATTAGAAAGTATTAGTAGCTACCTATATGAGACTCAACTAGGAAATAATAATTATTACCATAAGTATTATACTTAATCATATTATATTAAGTAGGTACGTAGTTACAGCGCCCAGATATAATACGCCTTAAACAATTAATTGTATATTATTTCTATAAACATACTTATACTTACGTCCATTAGAGTGTAACGGGTCCTTAAATATTTAACAGGTTCTGAACAATAAAAAGTAATCCATCATCCTTGATTGGACTATTCAATGTTAACGAGGAATTTAAATAATTTATCAAACTCTTGTGCACTCATCCCCAAAAAGTTCTACCATGGTTCTACCTATAAATTATTTTTAAATTTTCGCTACTACAAACAATAAATATAACCAAATTTTTTAATGTAATTGCATAATATTATACGTCATATTACTATACAGACATGTTATGTTTACACGTGTTATTCGCCGAGTACCTATCACAATAATATGGTTTCTTACGATTTAAACGGCATTGATTAATTTGTGTATCATTAATAAAATAGAACATATGAAAATAAATATTAAATATATAGGTAGGTACAATTAATTGGTTAACGGACACTACATCGGCCGCGCAATTAGACATTATGCGCCCTGGGACCACATTTAACCAGCCACCCCCCTCGAGAACTTGACATTTTAGTATTTTACTTCTATATCTATGCACTACGATTGTGTAGAAGATATGAGAATACTAAGGTGGGTGTGTGGAGTCACTATAGGGAGGATAGACAGTGCCGCATTAAGCCAAATTGCCGCCCCGGGGCAATATAAAATTTGCCGCCTATATATATTTAAAAAAAATATCATATGATTTTCACCTCTCTTTTTTCGCTATCATAAACACTGTGAGTTGATCTCGTGTTGTTAAATCAGGAGTCGAGTCTACTATAAGTGAAAAATATTTAAATAATTTTTAGTTTTTTTTTCTATAAATATCAATACAATTTTATCTGTTGAGTAAAAAATCTTGAAAATTTAATAGAAGGCTCCTAGGTTATTGTTTCAAAGGCAGAAGAAAAAAATTAAAAATCTTTAGTCACAGTTTTTATTTATAAGCATTTAAAGTTCAAATTTTGACAAAATACGGAAAAATCAAGAAAATTAGCAAATTATTTTGAGTTGAGAATTCATAAAAATTTTTCTTTTTAAATCTAAGATTTGAAAATGTAATATAAGATTACTCATAAGTTTGTCTACCTTTATCAAAAAAAAAATGTCTACAAGAAACTTAAATTAAATTTTTATGAGCGTCTGAAATTTATATTTTTACAACATTTGATATTTTCTCGATTTCTCATGTAACAATTTTCTTATTTTATTGTAATTAAAAAACGAATGACTGTAGATACTTGAAAAATTCATTAAATGTTTATATTAGCATTTTCTATACACCATAAAATTTTAAAAATATTTTGACTCTTTTTGAGCTGTTTACGGACATTGTCAGTTTTCAATTTTTTTAGTTTTTTTTTCTATAAATATCAATAAAATTTTATTTGTTGGGTAAAAAAGTGTGAATATTTAATATAAAGCTCCTGATATATAATAGCAGTTGAAAAATATTAAAAATACATAGGCAACATTTTTTTTATAAGCATTTAAAGTTCAAATTTTGACAACATTTATCAAATTTATAATTTATTAACTATTTTGTAGTTAAAAATGTATAAAATGTTTAACTTTTATGGCTAAGGATTGAAAATTTAAAACAAGGCTCCACGTAAATAGGTTATATATAAATTACTTTATTCACAATAATATCATCAAATATACTTGATAATATCATAGGCTGACTGACCGTTTTCGCTCAGAATCGTTTTTCTTATACAATGATATTATATCATTGAATTCAAATTTAACACCATCCATTACAGTGACCCATTTGTAACCTACTGTACAGCAGAGCGACTTCCACTTATCCACCTTTTTTTCTTTTGCTGCTTTTTGGTAAGCTGCACCAATTAATTTAATTCGCTTACCAGACATAGTATAGTATTCAATAACATACATTTAACAAACACAACACTGTTGTCTACCGAAATTGCGTCGAGACTGTCAACAGACGACAGTCGATGATAAGATTACTAAAATGATCGTCAAATACGTATTTTCGCGATTATTATTAGATCATACAGCCCGCATTGCCCGCAACAGCAAACAGGCGACAGCTCTTCGATGTGATTGAGTCACTCGCCGAAAATTAAAAGCTATAAATAACACAGACACACAACTGTGGATGCATTTAGTTATTATTGAATCGTTGATAGATAAAATTATTATTGGTATTAATATTTTTAATATAATAATAATTATTTTAAAAATTTAATACAAAATTCGTAACGGAGAACGTATAATATTATAATATGATATATTTTTTAAAAATCTGCCGCCCCTCAAATCACCTTAAAATTGCCGCCCCGGGGCAATTGCCCCCCCTTGCCCCCCGTTAAATGCGGCTCTGAGGATAGAAAAGGAAATCAATTAATTAGGGGTAGTGTTGTAGGAGTGGCAGTGGACAAAATGAGGCTGAGATGGTCCGGGTAAATTATAATTTCTAACCGTAATATATTTTATATTTCAAAATGTAATACTCTTACAACATCTTTTAAAAAAATATCTTAAACACATAAGCACCACTTTTGTATAAGCGCTTTAAACTGTTTATATACCATTTACGGTCAGTAACGAGTAAATACCTATTGACATTAACCTAAAACTTATAAGTACCTAGTTAATATAACAATATTAAACGTTGGATTAAAATAAATTATTGATAATATCATGTTATGTACGATATATTTGTCAAAATGTTGTTAAATTTCAACCTATATTAGCCTAAATATCAACCTAATTCATTAGTTAGGCTATAAATTACCAATATTATAGGTTATCTATTAAAATAAATCGTAATTCGCTTAGTGACTGTTCGCGCAACGTGCAAAATCTACTGAAAATATCGAAATATGGATTTTAATTTTTACTGGTGGGAAGAGTGATCAATAAGTTTCCTCACCAAAACAAAAATATATATATCTATGTAACCACCACTGGTGTATTTAAATAGTGCCCAGTCGCCACCCTAAATGAGCCACTGGGCACTATTATAATATACCTATATGTATAGCCTACCTAAGCCGTCTTATAGGTGAAGGTAAAGCAATTTTCACTGTGCTTTTAAATTAATTGACTTAATTTAATCTAAGTTTTAATTATATTTTTAATCATAGTAATATTGTGAATATAATAACTATTTTAAATTTTAATACTTATTTTAGTAATTATTATGTCTTTGTTTAAAAACTAAAACAGTTAAGTAACATAATAACATTTGAAAAGGTTAATTTAAAGTAGAAAGATAGGTACCTACTAAAGCACCAATACATAGGTAGGTAATATTATTATAGTGGCACAAAGTATTAAAAAGTGATTTTCATTTTGGTACTTCATAGTTAAGACTTAAAAATATATTATATCCACCGCATTATTATCGTTGTCCTTTTTATATATATTTTTTTATGACCACTAATACATTATTATTATTTAATATATGTCTTGAAGAATAATCTTTGTTTCTAACTATTTCTAATTAAGTATTCATTGAAGATAAACAGTAGGTACCTAGGTAAGTAGTTAAAGAAGATTAAAATAAGTGGAAAATGAATAGGAACCTACGTACGTCTATGTACGTCTATACATAATAATTAAATATCAACAGTTTCACACGGGGAATGTCTCAACTTTTTATAAAAAGTGAATTCCCAGAACTTTTCTTAATAATTGATAAAAAAACTGTTACTTGGTCAAAAAGCTTAATAATTTCATAAAAAGTTCTTCATATGTTGTAATCAGTGAAAATAAAAAAAAGAGTTAATTTTCCACAAATATTATTATTTATAAGCGTCTGAAGTAAACATTTTGACAAAATTGGATATTCTCCCTTAAATTAACTATTTATCATAGAGTTATTTCCTATATAATTCATAAACGTTAATACTTGAAATGTTCACGAAATATTTATATAACAATTTTCTATACATGGTATAATTGTATAAATGTTTTGAAATAAATGTCATTATGAGGTATATTTTATTTATTACAAAATCACGAACAATTTTGTACCTAGTTGAAATAAAAAACGTGTTAATTTTTTATAATTAAGGTTTGAAAATTTATAGTACAACAGCTGTACAAGGTTCCTCATAAGTAGTTCATAAAGGTACTGAAAACATAAAATCTAAAAAAAATACACATAGGTAAACACAATTTTTTTTATAGACATATTAAATACGAATTTGGATGAAATTATATATTTAAGCAAAGAATAGCAATTTTAGTTAAATTGTTGTAATTCAAAAATATTTTTTGTGGGGATCCGAAACTCATACATATTTCATAATAATATACACAATGATTTTTAGATTGATTTTATGCTATTGCCTATTTATAATTTATACCGTATAACTATATAACTAATATTATAAAATAAATTACCATTTACCATAATACCATAATACCATAATGATAAAAATCAATATGGCCAATATGTTTATATTATGATAATATAGGCTGACAGATCGTCACCGCTCTCTGCAGAATCGATTTTCGTGTGCAATGGTTTATCATTATCGTTGAATTCAATTTGAATACATCCATAACAATGACCTATTCAATGACGAGTTTCGCTCGACTCCTACTGTATCTACCTACAGCAGAACGGTAACTTACTTTCCCCTTTTTTTATTCGTGATTTTTAATTTTAAAAATCAATCAGTTGAGCAATTAAATGAATCTATTGACGTAGAATCGTTTTCCGTATTTATAGGTACAATAATATGATTTACAATTATATTTTTATCGTTTAATTGAAATTGAACATGTATGTACATCATTCCTTCTTTTCCCTCGTTTTTTACTTACGATTTTTGATTTTACATTTTTACAAATACATTCAAAATGATTTTATTAATTTTCCGTGTAACCACGATTTAAGATAGAATCTATCTTAAATCGTGCGCGTAACAGAAAAACATATCTAAATAGACTTATCCATTCACCTAACAAATACAAGCATCAGTGGTTCAGTGGTAGAATGCTCGCCTGCCACGCGGGCGGCCCGGGTTCGATTCCCGGCTGATGCAGAAACTTTTTATTATCATTTTTAAACTGTAAAATTGTAATCATGCAAAATACAATATTACAGATATTTTTTTTTTGAGCTTGTGGTACTTTATTGAAAAAATAATTATTGAACATTTAATTCAGTTTTAAATTTATAATATTATATTACATAATATTATAATTTATAAGTTATACGAAACTATTATTGGAAAAATTGAGCATTTTGAAGGTTTCGATCATAACTTCCAAATGAAGTTTGAGCGACTTTTTTTAAAAGTACCATCATATTAAGCATGCAAAAACACACATTTTCCATTGCATTACAGTTCATTATTGATACACGATGAGAAATGTAGTTATTTAGCATTTGATTATAGTAAAATCCTCGGTAAAATCCGTATAGTATTGATAATATTTTGAATTGCCGTAACTTTTGATCAGTATGTTTTCACAATTTTTTTTAAACTTTTTTGAATTTAAGATGCTGAAACACGTATTTTGATAAAAAAAAATTGAAAAAAGGGGTGTCCGGTAGGTAAAGTAAACTTGTTCCAACTTTTATAATTGTGTACTAAATTATTCTTTAAACTCTTCCTGTTTAAATTATAGGCATTGGTATATATTAATTTATAAAATACATATTATAAGTTGTAGGTTGTAACTAGAAACTTAAATAACATTTTTCATTTATTATACTATACAGTATTTACAGATAAGAGGATGATATTTTCAACATTTTAACCTGCAACACCTACAAACTGCAACAATGGTTTTCTCAATAAATTTATCATTTATGTTTGATTTGTTTTTTTTTTTATTTAATTTTATAAAATTCTATATTATTTTATTGTTTGTGCAATGCAAGACACGTAAAATCACAATATTATAATTATAATTAAATTTGTATTTCATTATTAAAAAGTGAAAAATTGCCACTGTAGGTATACTGGGATTTTACATCTCCGCAATTTGAAATATGATCAATTTTATCAACAATTTTTGAAAATTGAAGATTTTCTCACTCGGCCCGTTATAATAATATCTATCTGTTTGAGAGTATAGATATATCTAAACAGGTATAATATTATGTTTGAAACTTTAGAAGTGAACGTGCGAAGTGTAATAATTGAAGATCTTACTGATAAATTGAAGGGCCGATGAAAATCGTTTAATTAACGTAGAACAATGGCTATAACGTTTACATAATCAAGACAATTTATTATGGCAACGTATATGGAACTTTGAAGCCTGCTTGCACTTAACAATACGGTTTCATTGATCGAACATCAAAATACATACAATAATTTATTTTATTGTTTATACGTCATATGTTATAATACTTTCTTTTCTTTTTTTTAAACTTTGTTTATTTTACGCGGCCCTTAATTTTAAATCAAAGCTTCCCAAATTTACGATAATTTCATGATTGCCCCTCGAAATATTAACCCGGAAATTTAAACTCTAAATATATTATGTGAGATTACATTAAGATTTTATTGTATTACATATCACATTTAGAAGAACATTATTTAAGAGTTATAGTTATAGTATTTGACCATCAATTACCAACTACTTGAAAGTTTAAGTGGTAAATGTTTTTATTTTTCTAAATAGTGGATTCTTCAGGAAACCGTGTTCCGTATAGAATTGTTTTTGACCACAGACTGTATACGACTTTTTTGTTGAAATCAACAATACTTATGAGAGACGTCTACAAAAAATTAAAAAGAGCTCTATTCGAAATAGCTACGCATTGTAAATTACATTTTATAGCCCATTTTCTTTTATATTACTTAAAATGAAGTAAATGTATTTAATTTCTGAACTCTGGAGTTGTATATTAACAAAATAATGACAAATTACCGTCGCACAATTATTTATTTTGTCTTCAGGCAATAGATTATAAGTTTTTTTTTTAGAAAACTTACAATCTGTATTTTATAAAAATCACAACAAGTAAATATTATTTGTACGAAAAAATATAACAACAAATTTTAACTTCGTGAGGGAAACTATCCAAATTGATAGAACTGTTAAAGATTATAAGTTAAAAATTAAAGGAAAATTCCTATGTGTAAAAAAAAACGCAAAATATTTTTCAATGTGGTTTCGCGCATAATCAGATTTCAAATGAAACAATTTATCATAGCGTTTTTCATTTATCTATTTTTAAGGCCTATTTCAAGACTGGATTTTTATTAGATAATAAAGAACACCGTCTTACTGGTTGAAAGATGACATATTTTAGATTAATGGCTTCGAATGGTCGAACTGTTAACAGTTAAGACGGTATAATGTGAAATGTTTTGTGATAGATTATGTCAAGTTCGTTACAACGTATTAACATCAGTTCAAATTCCAAATTTTATTTAACACCAAACTTGAGTTTTTGAAACAGTGTTATTTTATATTTAAAAATTGATTTATGGTTATAAAATAATACAGATAAGTACCTATTAGATTAAATTATAATTTATGAATTATAACAATAAATATAATATTAAGTACATTCCTACTAAATTAGCTTTTATTTTATTATATAAATACTTTACAGTGTAAAGTTTGAATACAACTAATATAAAAAACTAATTCTTAATAATGTAAAATATGTGTGCAAATATTAATATTTTTTCGCCGTGAAGCGATCTACTGTCATCGTGATCTTCATCATCTGTCACGATATTATATACCGAGATCCACTACCTACAGGCTACAGATAATTATCATCATTCATCTTATTATTTTAAAAAAATAGCATTTATAGAAATAATAATAATAATACTGCAATCTACCCGATTCTAGCCTCCTGAAAAATTCCAATAGTCCATACATTTTATAGAATATAATTAATATATTATTAACCATTTCTAGATTTAATAATACTACTATTATTATAATACCATTAAGATATAGAACTATTAACCGTAGTTCAGCGTGAAGTTTACTTTTGTATGATAAATATAGTATTATTGTATTTTATTTGTACTAAAACTTTTTTTATGATGAAGTACAAAAATATAAAATATTTAAAACCAAATTATTATTAGCGTCTTTACAACAGAAAATAAAAACATTGTTTAATTGATAATTATTGTTACACAAATATACTGTAGGTAAAATTATTTGAAAAAATATAAATTATGATTTGTTTGTTTAAAAGCTTTCAATATTATTGTTGTAAACTGTTAAGCTTACAGGCTGTTTAGCTGATTACCTTTCGTTTAATTTCAGTGTTACGAGTTAGTCATTTATGTATAATATATTAATATATATACATTATACATGCATATGATTGAAACGAAAATACTTTTTTCTGATTTCAAAGTGAAAATATACCTAATATAGTAATATGTGTAAGTATGAATGCTGAAGAACAAGTGATTTAAAAATCACTGGGTCGAAAACCAATTTTAATTATTTAAAAGGTAATGCAATTGACTTTATGACGTTAGCGAGATAAGGTTAAAGAAAAATTTGTGAAAAATTTGTGGTAGACGTTCGAATTACGCCTACTCCACAACACGTAGGTACCTACGTCTTAATGACAACTTATATCCATTCCATTCTACACTGACACACTGTTCACATTTATTGCCTGTTAAATCTCATCTTGTTACGTTATAAATCGACTATAGAGTGCCTTGTTTTCATAAATCAGATAAACCCATTCAGAGTGTATATCGTATATGTACTACTAATCAGAATAGATAGTAAAATGTTCAAAATTAAATTTTATTAGCGTGGTGTAGGTATACAAAATGAATCACCAAGCAAGCTCATTCCTCCCTTTTTTCTTCAATAATGCAGTTATTCGAAATTTGATTTTTAGAATTATTAAATAAAATATAAATAAAGACCAGATTTGTTATTGTTATTATTTAATATTTTTTATATTATTTTAATTTTTAGCGGAAATTTTAATCAAAATTTAAACGAGTAGTTTTTTTTAGTTATTTAGCATTGTGAATAGCTACAGTATTAAGAATAATAGATCCATGATAATGGGTTTGGAGGATGTGGAAGCCATGACCATGGTGATTTGAAAAATGTTTGTGATCAATTTTAATCCATCAACATTAATAATTTGTAAAAATTATCCTAGACCCTAGTATAATAAATACTAGTTCCAATATTACATATACTTAATATTTTTGTTTAAACACTAAAAGTATCCTTAGACATATTAATATAAACATTTTAATAAGTGAGAAACTACTAGTTTGAATTTTGAATTAGATACATCAACATTTTCAAAAAAATATTCTGCTAAATAATTTACAGTGAAACGGGGGGATTTTTATTTGAAACACACAGGACAATTTTTAAGTAAAACAAAAAAGCTCAAGAATATAAAAATATGATATGTAAATATATTTAAAAATTCAAAAAAAAAAACAGATTTTTATTAACTGCATTATTGATGAAAAAAGAGGATGAGCATACTTGGTGAATCACACTGTATATATTATCCATAATGGAAATTTAATTTATAGAAATACCTATACGATAATTAATTGTATTCTTAAATATGTGCCCCGGGTATCTTATTATATTAAGAGACCCCTTGAAAGCCTTGTGAGATCCTTGGTGGCTGTTGACAAGATTGGTTAAAATATTTTTATTTTTTTAAAGGATGTTTTAAATTGCGGAATTGAAGGTGACCACTATTGTGTGTCATTGTTTTTTTCAGGACAAAACATCAAAACGAACTATTATTATCTAATTTATTATCCAATTATTCACCCGTTTAAAGCTTAAATAAATAAATAAACTATAAGTCATTACTATGAAAATATGCTTTTTAAAAAATTGATATTGATTAATCGGAAAATTTGATAACAAACTTACGGGGCGTGAATAAAACCAATATTTTTGATATTTTATGTATATATAATGCTCCGAAAGTTTTAAATATTCCCATAAATCGATGAAAATCAAGTCTAGCTACAACTTTGAACAGGTAATTTTTCGATCCTACCAATTCCACCAATTTTCTTAAGTGCACAAAAACATGACAGCAAATTATTTGAGAAGTTTGCAGCAATCATAATAGTTGTAACAGAGTTTTGCTCGGTATTGTTTTTAAAATAAAATTCTTTATCATGACTTTCAAATTTAATACCACACCTGGATGACTGAATGTAATACAACAACCTCTGTTAAGACCCCAAATCAACTCGGTCAACCCAAATACTGTAATAGTTTTTGTTTTCGATTGAATTAGTTATATTTGTCATAGATTTGATAACTTCAATTGAGCAAAATGTTGGTCGAAAATATAAAATATTAAAAATCGTTTGAATAATTAATTACTTTTGATTATTTCTAAGTAATGCATACAACGTTTGGACTTAGTTCTTGTAGAAAATCAGCGAAACTGTTTTCATTTAGTCATGTAGTCTACATTCAATACACTATCTGTTATTTAAATGAACACTCTCATTAACTACAGATTCGTTAACTTTTAACACTTCCGATCAATTGTTAACAAATATAGGTCATCGAATTCGTTAAAAATAATAATATAGAATATCTACTCAAGCCATTTTGTGGTTTATGAATAGTTAAGTACAGGATTTGTTTGTGTACAGTATAGTTCCTCTTGGTATAAGAATAATATAATATAATAGTTGTATTTAATATTTCCCATCTATAATGGTGTCCCTTTACTTTTGAGTGGGAGAAAAAATATTTCTTAAATGTTTTTTGGTGCATTAAATTATATAAGGGTAAATAAAGATTTGTAAATTAAACGCAACTTTCACGATGCAATTACATTTGTAACTGAGATACAACAATAGGGAAAAATATGTGCATGGAAGAATGGAAGTATATAGTAGGTACGCTGACAGTATACATATAGAGTACCATTTAGCTGCTACAAACAAACAAAAAAAAATGTGATATTTTCTTTAGTGCGTTTTTGAAAGGTCGATCGAAGAGCGTAACAAAAGATTAACGGTTTATAACAGATTGTATTTGAATAAAACTTTTCTCTGATGATCTCCGTTTATTTTTTTTAATCACATAAAATATTTTGCTAAAAAGTCATCAAACTCAACTAACTGTGAAGATCAATTATAAAATATATAAATAATTAAATACGTAAAATAAACGGGCAAACAATAGAAAAGTAATACTGCACGAATACATGAATATAAAACGATTTACCTATACCACATACCTAAGCACTCTATTATCTTATTATCTTATAATCCTATATTTTCACTATGATACGAATTTGGGTCATAACACTTCATTCTGAATTATGCGGTCATTCGGGGTGTACGGTGAATACTATTACAAAAAAAATAGTAATTAGTATTCATATACAGTAATATTATATCACTTTCAAAAGAAACTATCCCAAAAAATAGTCATTTTTTCAACAACGAAAATACTAAAAGAAATATTATTCGATGTATTATATGGTTGAATTTTAGTAATGGTATTAAAAAAACGTCTCTCCGAAAGAATTAACATAATTTTCTTCATCTTGATAACATTCATATTATTATAGTAATTGTACTGTTTTTTTTTCAAACCGAAGTGTACACAATTCATAAAATTTGCATTTTTCAATCACGTTAAACCATTGTAAGACTTGATAATAATTTATAAACATACTATATAAAAAGGTGGGTAAGTGGATGTCACTCTGATGTACAGTAGGTTACAAGTGGGTTACTGTAATGGATAGTGTTAAATTCGAATTCAATGATATAATATAATTGTATAAGAAAAACGATTCTGAGCGAAAACAGTCAGTCATCAGCCTATGATATTACTAAGTATTATTACTAAGTATTACTAAGATGATATTATTCTGAATAAAGTAATTTATATATTTACCTATTTACGTAGAACCTTGTTTTAAATTTTCAATCCGTAGCTATAAAAGTTGAACATTTTATAAATTTTTGACTGCAAAATAATCATTAAATTTTATCGAAATTCGAAATTTAAATGCTTATAAAAAAAAATGTTGCCTATGTATGTTCAATATTTTTCAACTGCTATTGTAACAATATATCAGGAGCCTTCTATTAAATTTGCAATCTTTTTTAACCAACAAATAAAATGTTATTGATATTTATAGAAAAAAAAACTAAAAAAATTGAAAACTGACAATGTCCGTAAACAGCTCAAAAAGAGTCTAAATATTTTCAAAATTTTATGGTGTATAGAAAATGAAAATATAAACGTTCAGTAAAATTCTCATGTATTTAATATGTATTCGTTTTTGAATAACAATAAAATAATAAAACCGCTGCATGAGAAATCGAGTGAATATCCAATATTGGAAAAATATGAATTTCAAACGCTCATAAAAATTTAATTTGATTTGTTTGTAGACTTTTTTTTTGATAACGTAGACAAACTTATGAGGAATCTTGTATTACATTTTCAAATCTTAGATTTAAAAAGAAAAATTTTTATGAATTCTCAACTCAAAATAATTTGCTAATTTTCGTGATTTTTCCGTATTTTCTTAATTTTTCTTTTGTTTTTCTTAGCGCTTTTGAAAACTACTGGGAAATTTTTACTTTTGACCCCCCCCCCCCCCCCAGGTACCAACTAGATTCACTTTTCTATCAGAAAAGATACTGTTGAAGAAAATCTAAACATTTTTACTGTCCTAAAAGGTGATGACAGACACAAAAAAAATAAAAAAAAACGTTCCACTCAGAATCTAAAATTATATCAATTAAATCTTAAGAGGTGTACTAATATGTTATTTTATTTGTAGCAATATTCAACATAAGACAGTGGGAATATTTAAAATTGGTTGTTATTTCTTTAGGTAAGTACCGGAATGGCGTTACTTGCAGCCGGAATAATATTAAAATACTAAATTATGTGTTCAACTACATTTCGCATAGTAATCGTATACGACGTTTAATAAAATGCCTCTGTTTGAATTCAGAAATACACCAATTCTCTTCCTAAAGGTGTGTGGTAAATTTCAATTCTTATGAGCTGGAATTTTCATTAAATTGAAAAAGTGAACGGAATAGAGAAAATTCTTCATGTGTAGATGGGAGTAATGATATTTACTTAACAAAACTTTATAAAGTCTAGGCCAATGAATAATTCATTTTTGGTTAGACAATAAAATTGATTTCGATTAAAATGTATACCACACAGAATCAACAATAATATTTTATACATATAAATACATTATTTAAATTATGATTAATTAATATAATTAATTTTTTTCGTAAATTGCTGAGAATATAGATAATTGGCTAGATGAATTAATTTATTTCGTGTAATATTACAATATTTAACATGCAAATAAATGTATAAAAAGCTTATAGCAAAACACTTTAATATAATATTTAGGTATTTAAATTAAACTGTACATTTTAATATATATTGAGCAAGTATGCGAAATGGAAAAACTTTTTATTGTTATTGCCTATTTATAGTTTATACCACATTACTAATAAAGTAAAATCGAGAGTAAAATAAATTACAGTAATGATTAAAAGTAATATAGTTATATTATAATATAGGCTAACGGACCATCTCCGCTCAGGATTCGAATTGCGATGATTTATCATCGAGTTCAAATTTAACACATCCATGATGAACAATAGTGACATTTTAAGTCAACATTTGGACGAAATTAGATATTATTTTAACAAAGAATAACGGTTTTAGTCTATTTTAGATTATTTTGTTGTAATATATTATATCTAACGTATATTATTGTATTTTAATCACACCATATAACATTTTAAATTTTTTCGGAAAAAATTAATTGAACATACCGCATTACTGATAATAAAATAAACTACTTTAATAGCAATATAAATACGTATATCAAAAAATACACTTTAGTTAATGTAATATATTATATTCGTATTGTACAGTGGAATGTAATTTTTAGTATAACTTTACTCATACATCCGTGATTCATCACTATATTCATTAGAATAATTACAATGAGGGAACGAGATTACAATAGGTACTAGGAAATTTGATAATTCTTTAAAAACCATTTAAATATAATAATCAGGTACACGGACAGAATCTGTGAAAAAATAATTATAAGATTGATGAGTCGGGGCCAAAAGACACATTAATTATATCCTATAGGTTTGCGACATTAAAAAAAAAACCCAGACTAAATAATATTTTATTAATTATTACGATTAATGAAACTTGGGACAATAGTAATGACGTTTAAACAACAGAAATCGCAATGGAAATCGGTACCTTCACCAAGATCCGAAAAGCTCGAAAGGTTGGTTTCAACGTGAAAACAATACTTTTTCGTTTGTTTGATATTAAAAGCCTACTTTATAATAAATTTGTTCCAACAGGTCAAACTGTTAATCAATCTTATGACAAAAAGTTTTTATCCAGTTGAGAAATTAAATTGAAAGAAAATGTCCCATAAAGTTCCAAGCTTGAACGTTGTAACTACATAAAGACAATGTGCCTGTTCAATACGTATTGTCAATTCGTGAATTTCTCTCCATAAAAATGAATCATCTTCATTCCTCGTCGTCTCTTATTCACCTGATGTTGCATCGAGTGATTTTATTTTTCTTAAAATTAAAAGGATTTCAAAAGACAACGACTTTATGAGGTAAAGCAATACAAACAAATGCATACAAAGCGAATGTGTCATCAACTCACTAAACTATTAAATTTAAGAGTTTAAACTGTGATTTATAAAGTGGAAAGGCCACAGTGATTAAGACGATCCTTGGTTGGTAAAACTTACAGTTGATAACATTTTGAAACTTTAATTATTTTGATTATATTGAGTAATATATTATAAATAATGCTTTTAATGGCTAAACAATTTCTATTTTATAGTCACCGGTATCTCCACAAAACAATTTCTTCGAAATATTTAACGTATCATTATTAATATGTATACCACTGTCATGTGGTGAGTCGAGCGAAGCAAAACGAGTGCCGAGTGCCGACTACTATAATAGATCTCTGTATCGTATGCTATTCGTATTTTTTTAGATTTATTATATGAATATCATTACATCCATACTATACAGTATTGTAGTATACCATATTATTATACTAAGTAAGCCCCAGTACACTTTAGTTTGGATGTACCTCGATTCGATTCGATCGCATTTTTTTATGCTGGAGTGACGTTATAGTTAGGTTTTTGGGGTCGACTGTACTTCAGTACTGTTAATGGACATAATATCCATTATCAGTAATAAAGCACACGTTTAGTGATGTAGCCAAATTGCCTATCTAGATCGCCGTGCAATCATCATTTTAATATCGAGATGTACCTATTTAAAAAAAATAGGTACTGAAAATGTGGATCATTCAACGTTGGTGAAAATATTGAAATAAAACGAATGCAACGTTCACGAATAAATGTAGCTAATTTATAGTATAAAAGAAGACTATATGTATATATTTTATGAAAACATTTTTTAAATGTAGATATATTTTTTTACCGCTTAATAAGTACTTAATTAATTTAACCGAGTTCACCTATCTTTTATGAAGCATAATCAATTTTAAAATTAGTATATAAACATATAATTTAAAATAAGACAATTCAGTACAACAACAAATATAATTGTTATTATAATGACATTTATAGATTTTATAAAACATTTAATAATAACCATTTTTTAACCATTTTCTTATCACTTAATTGTCAGTAAATATGATTTTTAGTTTATTCCAGCACATTCGTGTATTATAAAGTAATTTACCAACTCTACCGACATATACAAATCATTGAAATTTAATTTCGTGAATCAACATATCGGCTGTGATTTTTGTATTCAAATTAACAATGAAACTATATTTCAAAAAGCTTTCAATTTACTGTGCTGAATTTGGTGTTATTTCCTATCCCATCTGTTAAAGTCTAATTATTTATTAACATAACTGTATTCATATGGAATGCATAAATGTGTATTTCCAATATCCATTTTCAAGGATTATATACAATCAAACTATGTGTATAAAACCATGATCCGTGATTAACTACTGTACTACTGTACTAGGTTATTATTATAACATGCACGATAAAAATAAGTGTTAAAATTAAAACAAATATATTATATTATATAATATTGATGAGAAAAAAATTGATAAAAATCGGTAGTTAAATAAAATGTAATATTATTCCGATAATGTTTACAAAATTACATATTTTTGCTTTCATTCGATTATAACAGAATATGTAGCAATCATAAACAGTCGTATAAATTTAGTATTATTCTTAAGTGCTGTTGAAACGAAATCATCAAAACTATACAATTGAAATCCAAATAATGGCCATTAATCGATTTTGACAGACACTCTTTACTCTAAGAATAGGGATCAGATAATGAATAAATTAAACAGAGTAAGTGAGCTATGGGAAGTGTCAATGAATATCTTCGTTTAATTTCCTACAGAACATTTTATGGAGTTTGAATTATTGATATAAAGACTTGAATTTACCAACGTTTTAATCAAATCCTACTTATTTCCAAATTGAATTTTGTCGAACAATAGTATATGTTTGTTATTTGTACGAACACTTAAACAAATATGTATCACGTTGAAAATAATATAATTCTAGAAACTAGTCATATAAGTATTAAAGAATTATATGATAATTTAAACGTATGACGAATATATGTATACCTACTTAGAAAGTTAGACGTGTAACTAAGATATAGAACTAAATTGATGTACAACTTAACTTTAGAGCTATTGTTTATTTTTACCAATATTGATTATTTGCATCGTTGATAAGACGGACTCGTATAAACGAATGGTTTTTATTAAAACTAAATGTACTTTTTATTTTTAGGAACTATTTAACTTTACCCAGAATAATTTGTATTATAATATAACATAACTTGCCTTTATCGACAGTTATATTATTATCACCAACTTGTGGATAGTTTAATAGATATTTTAACAGCTTCACTTCAACTTTGCTCGATATTTTAAACTTAATAATAATTCAAGGATTTGTGACTGAATGCAAACACCGAGCAACATCGAGCCACACATTTGTATTAATTTGAATAGTATGAACAGGTTATGTTATCAACAAGTGGTTTATGAAAATTCAAAAATAAAAGTCATTGAATTCCAAACAATATAATTTTAGTTTTGTATTTTACTACGTTTTTTTGTTTTTTAACTCAACAATATTGTTATTAGCTACAGATTTGGATACAATATTTCTGGAAAATAAAATAAAAAACAAATAACTGGAATTCAAGACGGCTAAAATGTAAAATATATTTTGTAATGATAATAATACACATCACTTCATTAGTTCATTATATTTTAATATTTTTGTCATCAGATAGGTGTCTAAATCAGTTTTTTAACTTATTAAAATGACTTACTGCAACAAAATTATAATTTATAACAAAATAAAGATAACATAAAGATAGTTGATCCAAATAATTTAATCAAAACTATGATTGTTTGCCACAGTGATAAATTTGCCTTAATCAAGTCACGTTTGTACATTGAATGTAGTTATACACGTATATTATGATATATATTTGATTAAACCAACGTTCATTTACATATAATACTAAAAGTAAAAGTTGTGACGATTCAAAAACAAATGAAATATCAGATTATTCCAATGTTAATATCCCAAAATTGTATTTAACAAAATATAATATTATAATACTCTTATTAAGATATTTCATTAACGCATTTATTAAAACTATTTTGTTTTAGAATATTAATAAAGTACCTATAGGTAGTAATGTAGTATATAAAAATTATGCGGTTGAAATTGTTTTAATTGTGTTGCGATTCACAATGATACCTAGGTTTTTTTTAATAAACTAATGTAACATACAATTAAAAAATACTATCCCACAAATGTATAAATTCTTGATTAATTGGTTTGTAGTTTAAAAATGTTTAAGCTACTAGATCACGACTATACCTAACTTATTTTGTGCGTTAAAAATTAATTGAATAAGCTACTGTGTGTATATTTGCACATTAGTTGAAATTTAACAAGATTTTTTACAGTACCCATATGCACCAAATGACAAGTATAACAATTTATGTACTTTGTTTTTAATATACGATTAATATTAGTGTAAACATTATTGGTTTGAATTCCAGATTCTTATAACGAGCCATTAGATTTATCTCTTATTATTATATCTAACGTTCAACAGCGGCCATATTTTTATTTTTAAGAGCTTTATTTGTCTCTACAGGAAAGCTTTTGAAAAAGACTTTCAATCGTAGAACATTATATATCCAACTTCTAATAATGATTTCAAGAATATAAGATGATATAAAAGACTGACAGATTCTCCACCCCTAATTAATAACCATATTAGTTTGTGAGCAATTATGACTTTGAACAAAATTAATGTGAAATTCAAACTTTTTAGTGTTTATATTTTCATTTACACCGCCAACTTTTTACTTTTTAGTTCAGTTCTGTGTACTTATAAATACTAAATAAACAATAATATACCAAAAACAAGTCGGAAACATAGATTGTTAAAATTATATTTTTTACTAAAATGTAGGTATAACGTAAATTGTGTTTTTAAGAATAATAATTATCAAATTAACCGAATAATTCAATAAGTTACAGCATTTCAATTATAAAATTTGTTTTCTAAATGAATGTTTCAACCCTGGTATTATTATTATTATTATTATTATTATTATTATTATTATTATTATATGCTCGGAGGAAAACGAATATTTTGGAATGGGATTCGTAAATATTATTTTGCCCTACTCACTATCCTATAATACAAAGTTCATGTCTGCGCGGCTCTAATGTACAACGTCGTTTTCGATAATGCGATCCATTACCGTATAGTTCCACGTCGGTAGACGTGCGAAAAAATAATTTGCACACGAATAGAATAGACTCGATTTTTTTATGCTACATCCAAACCGAATGTTTTACAAACGTAATAAAACTCCCATTGGAAATTGACATTTATGGGGGCGAAATATTTTGTTTGGTTTTCGTCTTGTCCTTATCGAGGTAATTCGGCGGCGTTCTCGCGAATTCTGTATACATTTTAATCTTGTATAGATTTCTGTTTGGATACATTATTATTATGAATTCGCAGTTTTATTATTATTTTTCTTCCTACCCTAAAAATGTACCTATATACAACACCAGAAAAATTACACAGAACTGCGTATATAGTATTCATAAATCGTTATGGCTCGCTTTTTCGATAATAACAATATATATTTATACACATACAAACACACTGATGGCGGTAGAAAAAAAAGGTAATAATTGCCCTTGTCTCCTCTGGCGAACGGCGACGATATATTTCGATATGTAAATTTTATTGAAACATCAGTGGTGTACATTTTCAAAGCTCAAACTATATTCTGACATTTAAACTATTTTTTTTTTTTTCATTTTTTAGTTGTGTTGTTTCAGGCGTTATGCTTTAATATTATGGTATATGCGGCTGTTTTCCTTGATATATTTACATTTATGTAGACAACCAAGTATTTAGCACGTTACTCACCCTACACAAAATACAAAATTAACATTGTGGAGAACAAAACAGAGCAATAAACCGTAAATATATACTTATAGTATACAGTATACTAAAATGTGTTGCCTTGATAGTTATTCAGTCCTTGCAAAAATAGGTACTTTGAATTAATATTTATAACATTTCAAAAATTAAATTTTTTAAATTTTTTTTATTTTGATTTAGGCATAGCTTAGGTTAGGTATAAAGTAAAATTGCATGGATTGGTTATTTTTTTTTTCAAATCAATTTTATTGAAATACCCAAATAATTTTAAAATAATCACAAAAAATACTTATAAATTGCCAGTGATGCAGGTTACAATAAACAATCACTTTCAAACAATCCGAAAATAGTAAAAATTAATTTATCTGTGGAAATCAATTCCATTGCATGCTATCCAATATAAACAAGAAATGCATAATAAAAAGTAATCTTTAAGAAAAAAATTGATCTATTAGTGAAACGTATTTGTTGATTAATAAGACATTAAAATCATCATCATTCTAATTCTAATCACTTGGTTGATAAAATACAGAAAAGTTCAATTCTATGATTATTGAATGTTAAAAATAATTATTACTAGTCATTAAGTATCGAAAAGATTCCCTTATTTTTTTAAATTAAATTATGTGCAAATAATTTAATGTTATATTATTTCTGTTTACTTTACTTTTATGACAAATTATAAAATTACACACATTAAACACGCGGAAAAACTTTACCCGAGCCTTTTGAAATGTGTTTCTACAAGTGCAACTTACAAAGTAGCATTAAGATTATATTGTATGGTAAATATACTATCGTTTATTTCTTATAGCCACTACGGGTGTCTCAGGAATATAAATATGTACACATTAATTATTTAAACAACATTTCAAGAAAATTTATAATTCCATTGAAAATTGTATTGAAATGTACAAGAAAAATAACTTTACTTTTTGTTACTATTGTCATGTATGAAACATTATAATATTTTGATTTTAGTATAACTATACAAATTGGTTTTATAACAATTAAATACCAAGTCAGTTTATTAAGAAATATATTTAGATTATGATTTTATCTATACCTAACATGTTAATAATTTAATACCTATATTCTACATTTCTACGTAAAGTAGTTTCATTTAATATTATTAATACAATTATCGAAAATTATTTTCAATATCATATATAAGATTAGAAAACTATTTTTACGCATTTCTTTTGTTATAATTGTGTTTACTACGTATCATTATTGTCATGATATTAAGTGAGGTACCAAAATTCGATAAGACAATGCGATGGAATAAATTATAGCATTCCATAAACAAAAAAAATTGTACACGGTCAGATATGTTGTACCTATATATTATGTGCAGTCAGTGTGTTATTGAAATACACCCCACAGCTATAATAGGTTAAGTTATAGATATACCACACGGTGTACTACATGGATGTACTAGAACTTATAAGTTAGCCAACCACCTATCTATATATACGTCGATTTCGATCTCGACAACTTACTAGGCGTGAACCAATCTCCGCTATACAGAGATAATATACTGTACATACCGTGTCTTTACCAGATAATGGCGATACACGGAGCAAGTCTTACAATATTATTACACGTAATACGACCGGTCGGCAGTCGGTCTTGGCCGCTCGCGGGAAAATATACATATTACAACACCTAATTTTATAACGCGTCTATTATAGACTATAATAGTCAACGTCGACATTCAACCACTACAGCAGGTGTCATTGTGATTTGATAATATACGTTCTACTTGCAGGCCGTGGCGTGTTCACTGAGCGTGACCAGCCGGGTGATAGATCACTCCTCCAGAGCCTTTTTATTTTTATGTTTTAATAATAATTCTTTTGTGCCTCCTACTATAATGGTGACAAGGTTTTTATAGAAATATTTTACAGTTTTATATTTTATTCGCTGGATCGAACAATAAATTCCAGTGTAAACGATTTTTTGTCCAATCTATGTTAAAGTACTGTGGTCTGTGAAGGGAGATTTTTTTTTGTCGTCACACAGCGGTGAAAGAAAACCATATAAATCCA
Organism: Metopolophium dirhodum; assembly: GCF_019925205.1. Lineage (NCBI taxonomy): Eukaryota > Metazoa > Arthropoda > Insecta > Hemiptera > Aphididae > Metopolophium > Metopolophium dirhodum. The sequence goes on along the minus strand of NC_083568.1, from coordinate 30,397,556 downwards.
TCACTATACGGCACTGTATGCCTGGTTAGGTTACCAAATGTTAGGTTAGGTCAGTAATACGTTCTATAATGTAATGACGTACCTGTAACAAGACGTACACTTCCATTTGGTTTGAACGCGACGGCGTGCTGAGCGATTCGCGTGACATCCAGTCATTAGCGTGTCATCGTCGGCGCGCGTGCACGTGACCCGTCGGGTGGTGAACGGTTGAACGGCGTACCATGTGCGGGCGGAATGGGACGAGACGACGACAATGGGTGTTTGGCGCGCGGTGGATACCTGTTGCGGGATCTAAGAAATCGCGTGACGCGGTGGGACGGATGAGACCGTGTGTGTCGCGGGTGAAGCGGATCACCAGAAGCAGCACCGGCAGACACGAAAACGACGGAGTAAGTAGCCGGTGACGACGGTGATTACGGCGGCGGTGGCGGCGACGGCGAATGACGGCAACGTGCACGCCTTGTACGCGGCCCGAAACTTTGTGCTTCACTGTCGTGCTTCTGCGGCGGCCGCGGCGTCGTTGTCGTCGTCGTTGTTGTCGGCGGTGGCGGCGGCGTCGGCGTCGGTGGCGGACCGGTAGACGATCTGGCGGCGGCGTCGTTTCGCTGTGGGCACACGCGCGCACACCATCTCCGCGGATGGGATACATTTGAATTCTGTGTAAGGACATTAACCAATTTTTCCATCACACTTATAGTTGATTTGGACAGTAAAGTAATAAGTATACGCCGCTGAGCCGAAGAATTAATATATTAATGAAAAATGTTTTCGATGTGTGCAGTTCAACAATTTTGAAAAATTGGAAATCGACTGATTATAGCGTTTACATAATATTATATCCATGAGATCCGTTTTTCATATCATCAATTAAGTACGTCAATATAATGGGGACACTCAAGGGTATAATGTATTAGACTGTTTACATGATTTGTAGTTAGAAAACTTTAATTTTTATTTCGTTACCAATTTTTATAACAAACTTTTTTGTTAAAATTCTCTTTTTATATTTCCAAATAGCATCATAGAAGGTAGTGTTTTGTGGTTGAGCATAATATGAACAATACGTTTTTATGTTGCTTTGCTAGTTTCAGTTTTATCGAATTTGTTCCCTATAGTTTTGGCCCTCTCAAATATGTATCGCACTGTGCGACCAACGCAATCGAAAAACGAGTGTGAGTGTGTGCATCGAGGTGTGCATGCACACGGCCTGTTTTTTGCAGCGATCTTTAGCACTTCCAGACGCAGTCGAAATCATATTATAGCGTTCCTATGGCACATGACCTCGCGATAGAATTCGTATTTATCGCATTTCCGTTAGAGTTGGTTTTATACGTAGGCAATAGGTATACCACCCGTCACCTCGGAGGAGATTTTTAAGCTGTAAACGTCCCATCACTGCGACTGCCATCAAATATAATTTTATTATTTAACGTCCCGCAGTTTATTTTTTTGTTTTTTTTTTCACCAATTTGTTATTGTCAGACGACCAATTGTTATTCCTGTCGGTGTGAATGTGAAATGAACTGCCCGATTGCTGTGCGACGTATTATGATGATACTGAATTATAAGGGTTCGGCTACGTGGTGGGAAAAATGCTCACTCTTCTAGCTATTACACTGCAGGCAATGTTTACAAATTAATCACAACGAAATGTTCAGACCATCACACTTACTAGAAACATGTTTTGTAAGTATAGACTATATATGGCTATTGCCTAGTAGTTATTTTTAATTTTAACATATATTATATTTAATATTTACATTTTTAACTATTATAATTTTAGTACTATTATCAGATTTTAATACGGCTAGGTTAGAATAGGATTTTGTATAAATTGATTATATCAATCCACCGTAGGTGGAATCAAGTAAAAACGACAAACTCGGTATAACTTTGATAATTTGCAGGTAGATTGCCTACCTGATAATGTACTGCTACGAATCAGAATTTTTATTCCGGGCAACGGAAAAGTTAAGATAAATTTTGAACACCATACACGGAATATTAAATAACGAATTGAACAAAGTTGATACATTTGACGGGCAACGAAGTGCTCGGGATCAGCTAGTATATTATAATATTATTGTTTAACCCATATTAATTATGATCTAAAATGATTTCCTTATCATTAGTTCGTGGAGATAAAGTTCGACTACATAATATAACTTCTACGAATAAATGTCTATACTTTCGAAGTTACGCGTATTCATTACCTATAATACCAATAAGTAACAATACGCACTGATTGCACTGTTGAAATTGACCGTAACTCAATGGCCATCAATCACTTCTAAAGGCTACCTAACTACACGCTAGAATACAGAACCATCTGGTAAATTCACATAGTAATTGCGCGTAATTGGTAATTATTGGGTTTTTTTTTACGGTAAATGTTACTGTGGGTACCAATATGTTTGCCTAGACGTTTATTCTATCGAGGTTCCAACAAAAATAGATTTTTATAATATACAGACAGGGTTATTGTTTATCAAGGACTCGCCCTCTTTTCATACATAAATATTATTACAAATGCATTAAGTCCAATAATTATTCATACGATATACAGACCATAATATGTAAATAATCGAAATAAACGAATCGACGATGTTACAATCCACAACAATACTTCACGTTTGTACATTATTATCCTGAACATCGTCTAGGGGCGAATTTATTACGCGACCGTTTTACTTAGGTTCGACTAAAATGTTAAAAATTCACTCTGGTACCCATGTCCATGACTTCGTGGGTGTACAAGTGTATACGCATACGGGCAAGGCAATAAGCTAGGCACTACACTAACAATATTTAATAAGGAATGCGTACACGTGAAAAAAAAAAACATTAATTTTAAATTTTAAAATTATACTGTTAATGGCCAACGAGTAGGCAGGAGGTACCTATAGTAGGTAGGTATATTGTTATTTTTTATTTATTTTATTCTATTTTAAATAGTTTTTTTCTCTTTGGCTACGCGTGACCCGCACACACATACCACTGTGGTTCTCTACTAAACCATACAATGCAATCAAAAATACGATTGAATTCGAGTTTAATACAATCCATCGTACGTCGACCAACTTGTCACCTACTGTACAGCAGAGCGACATCCACTTACCTGGCTTTTTTTTTTGTTGTTTTTTACAATACCGTGTAGGTTGAGGACCAAGAAGTGAGCAAAAATCGTGCGTTTACTGATGCATTTCCTAGCACTTTTAATATTAATACGCTCCAGACATTATTTGCCAATATCATACAATATTATTATAATACATCCCCGCCTGTGCTCGACAATATTTTTGTGATACGCGTAAATCGATAATTTGTGAATAACGGACGCATCGGGAGCGTATAAAAGACAACTTGGAGCGTACGAAGACAAAACTTAGGGTAACCGTTTTAGTCTACTTACCCCTGCAATGGACGCCTCTGTGAATGATATCGATGTCATGACTCATGATGTATAACATAATACGTCTCGACGGCGCAACGCCCTCGGCTCGTAATCCTCGGGAAACGGCCGGCGCGTTTTGTCGGACCGGAAATGACGAGGCTCTCAAATGACTCTCTCTGCAAGACTCGTTCCGCTGGAATTACGTTAGGCACGTCACTATTAACACACGTTCGGCGGACGACGGACGCGACAAAAGTTTGAACGGCCGTCGAACGGCAAGACGGCCGCGGACGACGAAAAGGCCGACCGGTTTTCCATGAAACGCGGACTGGCCGGCGACGGAAAATATTATTAATTTCGCGGCCACGCGCTCGAGAACAATAATACATCGTGACATTATAATATTATGCTCACGATCTACCCCGTGCATAATACCATGTGGACCACGATCACCCGACTTATACCGCAGTCGCCGAGTTCATATTACCGCGGTCCAGGCAGCACGGACCGTGTTCACGCTGCACCGTGACGTGTAAAGACAATCGCGGTTACCGAATGATACCGCATAGTTGAATAATTATGGTAAAGCCGGGTTCACACTATACACCGTGTCGTGTAAATAATCACACGATACCACAGTAACCAAAACGATACCATAGCTGAATATATTCAACTTCTGAACTTAAAATTATTCATTTGTTTTTAGTTATCACTTTTCCGATCATAAAATATGTAACCACACGGTCAAAAGTTGAATACATTCAACTATGCGGTATCGTTTGGTAACCGTGGTAGCCGTGATTATTTTACACGACACGGTGTAGTGTGAACCACCCTTAAGCCTTTGACCGTGTGGTTACGTTTATGTGCGGAAGAGTGATGACTAAAATAAAAAATTATGTTACGTTATCATCAGGTACGATACGCATGCAATATCATTGGTATTATTGCATTTCGGTATAAGCGTAAAAATGCGAAATCACACGACACGGTGTAGTGTGGAACCCGGCTTCATGTTGTACGATTTCAATTATTCGGAATTCCGTAGTGTTTAGGTATACAACGGCTTACGCGTTTGACGTTCGTAATTATCTTAAATTCTTAAAAGGGCACTCGGCGTTTAATTGTATTCCAATTTGAGGAAAGAATACTATTCATAAATCGGTTTCAGTAATTCGAATTGTTCTTCATTTATATGAGAGCACCGTTCGTTATAGGCAACATGATGAAATAAGAGAAAAATATTATTTACGGTAAGTGGTACCTACATTTTCAGACATAATTGATAGCGTTTTAAGATACAATTATTTATTTAGGTCTTGTTGAAAATAATACTGAGCTCGTCACAACCACCGCATGTGTTTTCTCCGTACAACAGACCTAAAACACAACAATATTGTGTTCATCAGTTCCAATTTTGTGTAGTAAGTTTTAATATTAGAATGATAATTGACCTATTATCAAACTAAAAAGTAAAATGTAAAAACATTTCTTGTATTTCATCTTGGGTTTTTAACGATATTTTAATTTGTAAACGAGCTATGCGATTTTGTACATAGGTTACTAATAAGTAATAACTTGCTAAAAAAATAAAATAAAAAACCTACGACAAAACACATATAATATTCCTACCTTTAAGTTTGATAAATTCACTCTAATATTAAAGTTGACCACTCAAAATTTGAACCGCTAAGCCCAAATTTATATTGTAGGTAGGTTAGGTACCTACGTTTGTAAGACGGAGACAACACAATATGTGTAGTAGTATTTTGATTTAAAAATGTCATAATTTATTATAAAATATAATATTCAAGCATATTATAATTATGTTGTATATAGTTTACTACTATTTTACTAAATGTTGGATCAGGTAAGCGTAAATTATCAACTCAATAAGCATCAACACAAGGTGCTAGATGTCAAGATGTAATTAATATTAAGACATTTGTTTGTGTACAAAAATATCATACATTAATTAATAATTATTAATGGAGGTAGGTATAATATGTATATAATAAAACCGGCCAAGTGCGAGTCGGACTAGCGCACGAAGGTATTCCGTACCATCATCAGCTATATACTGTTGGCAACACTGATTATATTATATTATATTATATATAGGATTTTATAGGATTTTTAGTATTTGTTGTTATAGCGGCAACAGAAATACATAGTCTGTGAAAATTTCAACTTTCTAACTTTCGTGAGGTACAGCCTGGTGTTGTAGGGATGGACGGACAAAGGGACCCGGTTTACCGTATGGAACCCCAAAAATGAAAAAAAAAAAAAAAATTAGCTACTATATATAGGTAATAGGTACCTATAGTGTGTTCTAATAACTATAGAATACGACTCGTAGAAACTGGATTTGATGATAATGTATTGGAAGAAATGTTATTAAAATCTAGTGAGCTAGAAATTGAAAACACCAAATGAATTGGGAACAAAAAAAGTTTCTCGAATATTGCGTCAAGGTAGTGATGAGCAGTGGTGTAACTGGATAGAAATCTAGAGGGGGGAGGGGCAAAAAAATTAACCTCCCGTTCGGCCGTTCCTGTAGTCATAATCGCGATTTCAAGATAATAACGTGTTGTTCACAAATCACGGATAATAATAACAGTAACACTGATGACAATACCTACGTCAACATTATATTATTCAACAGGAGAAACCTAAAATAAATATAAACTTTTATAAAGTAATTTGAGGAAAAAAATATTTTAATATTATAATATTATGTTAACAGTCTTGTTAAGAATACTTTTTAAATGTGGATTATTTGGAGGGGCAAAATGATACTTTTGCCCCACAAACATTTCTGGGGGGGGGGCAAGTGCCCTCCTCCCCCTCTCCGCAATTACACCACTGGTGAAGAGCATTTATTTTTATTGGTAAAAGATAAATACAAAATTATATTTCATGAGCTACTAGATATTACTTTGTCTTCATTAAATAACAGATTTCCTAAAAAATGTTATTGATCATTTGTGTAAGCTAAAGTAGGTAGTTCGTCATTTTCAAAGACAAATATCCAACAGATATTATTTCTCTTTATGGAACTCATTTTAACTCAGACAAATTGAAATTACAAATATACATATTTTTTGATATTGTTGGTACTAGAAAAATTACAGTACAAAGTAGGTAATAAATTGTTTAAAATAATATAAAGAAATATTCAAAACAACATGTGGGGGTGACAAATTAAAAATAAGTGTCATTTTTCCCCGTTGAAAATTCGTCACCTTTCCCCTCGTGCTATTTTTATTAACAGAACGTTTATTATTAACCAAAACTATTGTAAAATAAATAGATCTTCGATGAATTAGTAGGTATTGAGTTGCACTTTCAGAATATTATAGTAAAAAAGTTGAAAAACTTACCGTGATCTGCTGATATTCTGCATTTTGACGCTAAAAAATTACACTAAAAATTAAAATACGCTGTAAATGAAATTTGTATCATAGTTCGCTTTAACGTCAATATACGCGACTAGAGAGCCTTTATATATAATATTTATTAATATTTATTTATTTATATTTATATTTATTATCTAGGCTCTCTATACACGACTATTTATACCATAGAGTAACATATTCAAATCACAAGGAGGTATATGCGCGCAGGGACGTGCTGTACTGAATTCTTCATCTTACCCCGCTTTCCCCTAAACAAGATGTAATGGATTTGTTTAGACCAGACAGATCACTTGAAAATAATTTAACTGAAATACAAAAAGTTTCAAAAATTATTTTAACTGTTCCACTAGTTCTAGTCCTCTTGCACCACAGAAAGGTCTTTCTCTGCGTTAGGTGTCGTCTACGACCTACGGAGATAATTTGGTGTTGTTTTTTTTTACTTATTGGGCCTAGTCTGCCATCTTTAAAGGTGGCAACCCTGATTGGGACCCGTTGCATTTTTGAAAACCTGGCGCTTATAAATACGAGATTGTAAGAACGAACAATTAATCTACACCGAACACACATTTAACATAATATTATCCAAGAACCAATAAAGTTTCTACTTTATAAACTCAAAATTTCTTCAATATATGTACGGTGAAATAATGCTTGGATTAAACTTTTAAGTAATGCATATTGTAGTTAGTGTTAGACTTACTACCAAAGTATTTCTATTACTGCACTCTACGAAGTTATTTATAAGTTCGTTATGAGATAAAGTTTTACTTCAACATTTTTTCGTAACAAGATCAAAGTCGCAATTAAATAAAAGTACATTGTAATAGTGTGCCAATGTGCCATATAAGTATATAACTATATATGAGTACTAAACGCTATAATATAATATTAGATACACTATAGATAATACATATATACGACTATACATAAACTATAGATAATAATTATAACTTAATAGTATGTATACTGGTCACTGTCTTTTTCCTCTCTCATAACACTCTAAAAAAAAGCACATCATTGTTAAATCAATACATTCATCGCTCCGCTCAGAGTTTAAAATATATGTTGCAATATTATTTAAGAGTGAAAACATAATAAATGGTAACGATAAAATATATTATTATTTTCCAAAAATGTTGTTTTAAAATTACCTATGTAAAAGAAATATTTTTAAAAAACGTTAAGTCTTTTCTGAAATAATGATATAATGTCCTAGGTTAAATGCATCACGCGTATAGGCAGTATATACATATTTTATGCGTTTTAGTAATGTTATCTCGCCCATTATAATATATAGAGAGATTTTTTAAGCATGATCCTCGCCCTATTTTCATGTTTTAATTATGCATTATATATTTATATTCAAATTCTAATTTTTGTAATTTTTTAAATGTAGGTAAGAGGGCCACCTAAGGATTTTTAAACCTTTTAACTACATATAACTCTTTGTAACGGAAAATTTCTGGACACAAAATATATTTGTATTATACATCAAAATGTTATGCAACATAAAATTTAGGTCCATATTTTAATTTACTATGTTTAAACAAATTATGTTAATTTTAATTAACATTTTATTTAATGACGATTTTTTTTCCATTATTTTCTTTGTACCCAGCTGAATAACTTGCTTGGCAAAAAAAATAAATGTTTTCTGGACCACGGCAATTTTTTTTCAAATCATCGCCGATCAAAGATCTAGAACACGGGTATCAGCGCTCGTACTTCACTGAACGATTTCAGCCTTGGCATGCAAACATGAATTCTAATAATTTATCATGCGACATGCACGAGTTAGGTCACTCGTCACTGCTGCCACACCACTTCTTCATGCAATCCAAATCTAACCTTCGACACTTTGTCATGGTTTAGAACAATAACTAGACGATCTCAGGTCTTAATCCGATCGACTACGTTTAGCAGTTCTGACTGCAAGCTCGAATGCAATTCGTCGGTCGTCCCCGTTAAGCTTTTCGAGAAGTTTCACATATGGAACTCCTCCAACGTCAAGCCCAACATCGGTTTGGTTCCGGCGTTTCACACTATATTTAGCTGCTTGTGCTAGCTGAGGGCCTAAATCTGAAACGATCACCATCTAGCCTTGAAACTGGTCTGAAAGCTTGCCTTGAGAAAAAATCACACCAGGTATCCAAGGACCCCACATTTAACTCAGTAAGAGGAGGAGGAGGAGGCGTCCAGAACAATGATGACTGAACGTTCATTCTCAACGTGATTTCCAGTGGACACTTCGAGACACTTCGACAAATCTGTATATGTGCTCAGTCCGAAATCTTTGGACAAATTTCGATTTTAGGACTTTTATTATCGGGCTGCTTATATATTTTACGATGACCCAACGGCTTATATTATGGTGATACCTGCAAAATACAAATTTTAATTAATTAATTTAAATATTAAAATTTTTGGAAATCCGTCCACTTTCTACTAATTGCTAATGTGTTGAACATATACACACCTGCAAATGAGTTTTATTTTGTTTATTTTAGATATTTATTAAGGCCATACTTACATACAAATTTATTTTAAATTTAACAAATTTTTTGTTTAATATTGAATACTTTCACTAAAAAAATTACCTGTGTACAGTATTATACTCCTATAGAAAATATTAGTGACAGATTGTTATAACTTATTATTAATATTATTATATATTTTTGTAGTAAATAATTATTCACACATAAGAACGAGTTGTCAGTTGTCACTCTTTATATTTAAAGAGAATCTAAAATCATATTTTATTATTTTTATAAATACATTTTTTTATGCTTTGAAACGTTTTTTTTGTCCCTCTTTCTCGGTTGGCTTAGTTTTATATTGAAACAGTTACTTCCAAAAACATTCGTAAATCTTGTACTCAAATATGTTATTGATCATGTTCAAAACAATATTTTTGATACTAGTCAATACATTGAAAACGGGCCAAATCAACCCAACTAAACGTCCCTGAATGAAGCATTGACAGAAAATAGAGATAATTTAATATTTATTGTAGTATTTAAAATACGAATTTTATTGCTAGAGTATTCGAAAATGAAAGATTCGTTATTTTGTTTATACTGACACCATTTCGCTAGTGTTCAGACTATAGAGATGAATTTTTAATTTTTAGTGGTTAGGTATTTTGATTGTAAGTATACTATAACCACGTTAGAAAAACTCAATTCTCCAAACATAGATAAGCTGTGTTTTGAAAAATATAAATCGTCGATATACGCTAAAAACCGATTCTGTAGCAACAAAATTAATTACTTTTATAATAGGTAATTTTGTCCGTGTTCACTAAGTATCAGAGGTACCTACCTAATAATTTTTAACAAATATTTTAAATTTCCTGTTCATTAAATGGGCCCGTTACATTTTAATATTACGTAGAACAGCGTAATTTTTACTTATGTTCTTAAATAACTAATGGAAACCTTGTGTTTGTCGTGTTCAATTTCATATTTTTTTTCTTATTGTATTATACAACAAAATAATAAATGTGATTTATAAAAATATAAACTTTAAATAAATTACTTAGAGTGAAAAAAAATAGTTAATATTTATAGCGTAAAAGTAGAAAATAATCGAAAAAAATCTATATTTTTCTAATCAAACAGTTCTATGACATTCAATAACCAAATAATTAACATCAAAATACTATAACAAAAATAAATAAACACTAAAATGTAGCATTTTTTTAGTTCTAGCACTTTTGGCCAGCTAAAAATGGGTTTCAGACCACTGTGCGTCGACGCCGTTATACTACTGTGAACCCAAACTAAACTGAAATAGTGAAATAATTGTATTGTCTTCTCATTCATAGTAAATCGCATAATAAAATTTCATGTGTCTTGGATTCCTAATAAAAATGTTCTAAACAAGCCCTGATCAGTGATCTTTCAGCTCTAACCTACACTATTGAGTATGATATAATATACCTACACCTAATATCCTCTAAAATTTATGGAGTAAATAGCACAAAAAAAAAATTGGAAAAAATAGTTGCAATACATCTTAGTACATAAGAACAATACAATACCTATTTTAAATATGGTAAATCTACACATTTGTATATGAATGTATGATAGTAAACATAGTGTTCTAAAAGCCACAATTTCTGGGTTTATTTGACCATTTACATTCAAATAAATGTAGGTCGTAGAATAGGTATTGATAGTATAGATATTAGGTACAATAAGATGATATTTATTATTCTTAGAACTGAGGGGTTAGTATGATAATATAATAGGTTTCGGTAGTTATTTCAATAGTGTAAGTTGTAATCTGTAATTATTAATGAACAGTCTATTTTCAAGCACTTTGTATACCTAACCTAGACCTATCAACTATAAGGGAACAAATTTTTAAAAAAATAACAATAAAACAAATGCAATATTATTCAATATTATAAAAAATTAGCCTCTGATTTAGTGTTTCACTTTCAAAATGAATCTAACAATGTAATATTATTTTTTATTAGGTTAGGTAATTTTATCTAATCATTTCGTGTAAATTTCTACTCACATAAGAAATCAAGTAGAATTTAAAAAATATATAACTTTATTATACAAACATTTTAACGTGTGTAACTCCAATAATACAGTTACATACACTATCACATTATATTTATATCATAATATTTGGAACGATAAAAAACAATAATCAGTAATAACTGAAATTTATTAAAATTAAAATGCTGTTTCATTTCCACACTTTGATTATTCCATCACAAGATGCAGTGACTAGAAAACATTGAGACGCCATACATGATGTGATATCTAGTATCGACCCTACATGCCCTGGTGCTGGTTGGTCAGTGGCACACGGTGGCTCCTCGTCACCTGTCATTGCTGTACTGCTAGATTTTGTGCAAACCTCTTGCACAACATTTGTACCATCGACTAATCTACACCTAATCCATTAATTGTTCTAACATTAGTATTTAATAAAATAATTTAACGTATTAAACATACTCGTAACAATACAATGAATGACCCATAACATCACTTGCCGCTGGTATAGCTATATAGGAATCACTCGGAGATCTCAAGTTCCATTTCCGTACTCTCTGATCTGTGCCACCAGTCAACAATTCTGGACCATGATCTGTATTCATTGTATACAATGCGCACACACTGTGGCTATTAGTCTATAATACAAAAGTAATGGTTAGTACTTTAGTAGTTTAGAATCAATAACAAATAAGAGTTTTATATAAGACTTTTAGTTATAACTCAAGTCAAATAATTATTATACTTGACTGTTTGACAGCGGTGGAGCACTACTAGCCCAAAGAGTTTGTTGTTTTGAACCACTTTCCAAATTCCACACAGTTACTTCATTGTTATCTTGCATGGCTGATATAATCCACGATGGTTCAGATGGATGTTTTATTAACCTCCTCACTCGTACAGCTAATATAGATTAATATAATTCAACTATTTAGTATTTAATATTTATAAAGCATGTTTGAAGTGTTAATTAACATTTATTACCTTTGGAATGAGCAATGGTAGCAATTGGTAACCTAAAACGCAAATCCCAACATGTATGATAACCACTACTTGTACCTAATGTTAGGCAACTTTGTCTAGTATCCAAGCACATAGCTGTTATGATGCCTAAAAATCATATAAGTATATTAGACAATTAACAGTCAAATTATGATTTTCTAATATTTATTTATTATCTAATATTCCTTAGAATTTACCTTGTTTTATATCATTATTAACTTTCCAAGCTAATTTTGGAGCACGGAGATCCCATCCGATAAGAGAGCCATACACTGTCGCATATACAAGTACCATTTGAGATCCAGAATCTAAATAAGATATATCAACAGCACAACCGTCTTCTTGCAAATCTAATTGTTTTATCTGCATCACACCCAACTTATTACTATTTGACTCTAAACTGTACAATTAACAAATTAACTAGGTATAGTTTAAAAATCTTAATAAAATAATATTATAATTTGAATAATTGTTACTCACTTCAGTACAACTACTGAACCAGAATGGCTAACAGTAGCTAATGACTGATTGTTTCTACATGTCGTCATACCATATAACGCTCCGTTTTGATGATTATATACTTGTTTAGACCGATTAGCAATGTTCTTGCCTTCCATTTTCACACAGTCCCATACACGTACATAACTGTCGGAAGAACAACTTGCAAACAATGATGTGTTTGGAATTGTCACCAACCTGGGAAAATATTAAGTGATACATCGAGAAAAATTAATTTACAATACTTGATCTAACATCTATATTTAAATAGAAATTACTCTTTACTAAATGGTTTTTATAAGACATTAGTTTATTTCCTATTATATAACCTGTTTACTCCAGACTTATGTTCATGCAGATGAGCTACCAACTGAGAACGAAGTCTCCAACCAGGTGGGGGTAGTCTTGGTTTCCATACTTCTTGTTCAGCCCATTCATGACGTCTCATTGTCATTTCATGACACTCTTGGCGATGGGATATCAGCTTGCGCAGTTCCAGTTTACATGGTGCGTAACGGTCTACCAACAAAAATACAGCATTGAAAATTCTAAATTTCTATTTTACATTTTTATTACAATGCTTACAGTGTATATATGACATATCAGTAGGTCCTTCGATACTATGAGACGGAGATGGTTGAACATCAGATGTGTAAGAACCACCAATAGGTGACCTAAGAACAAATATACTGATACAGTAAATATAATATTGATGAGGTTAAAAGCAGTCTATTACGGATTTAGAGAAGAATGCATTTGCTTAGAAGACGACAACTCTGGACCGCCAAACATACATTTCCACTCATCGTTCATATTGGAAACTGACTGATCATCTATGCCTCTTCGCCTATTTGCTAATGGAATAGGATCTTGAAGTTTTGAATGTTGCGATCGTGCCAATGCTATAGAATAGCAATGCACATTGAGTTTTGTGTCTCCAATATTTATCTGATAAAAAATTAGGCACGAATATATAAAATAAAAACATAGGTAAGTTAGTCAAATGTCTTACTTTTCCTTTAGTATTATATTTATTGTCAAATGCTAATTGCTTGTGGACTTTCAATATATGTTTAGATAGTGCCAACAATTGATCTTCTACTATTTCAGTCATCCCTTCAGACTCCAGTTTCCTAATCAACTAAAATGTATAAATTAAAATAATAATATAAAATTATTAATTAATAACAATGAATAATTTATATTTTACATTTCTTAATGCACTATTTTGATGCATTGATTGTGTAACACTTGTTAAAGGTATATGACCAGTGTTAGCGATGGTCCTGGCTTTTTTTCGTTCACCCAATATATCCACTAATGTTTCAAGGATTGAACACTTAACAACTGTATCATAAATATTTCGTGGTAAAGGGTCTTTTAAAGTATTCAATACTAATTCTTCTCTATCTACTAATATAATTGAATGCTTCAAATAAGGTTTCATTACAGGCAATATTTTGCACTGAACATCTACATCATCTAACATCCGGGCTGTAGCACTAAAACAACCCACAGTAGCCTAAAACAAATTAAAAAATTTACATACAAACAAAATATTCCTGCACGTTTCTGAAATAACAGTGATGATCATACACACAAAAGATTAAATACACATTTAAACATACCTGTCTTATCCATAAATTTGGATGGATGAGAAAACAAGCGATATCCCTAATTAATTGATAAAGGGCAGTTTTTTGAAGCAAGCGTTTTTCAATCAACTTTGTCATTGCATTGAGTGCTTTTTTTGCTACAAATTCTTCACTGTCTGTAAACCCCTGGAAATTATAAATTTAATAACAAAATATTATATTATATACTATATCTACTATAACAGTGCTGTAAATTTACTTGTTGCAATAGTGGACATAATATAGGTGAACACTGTTGGTCAACAAATGCAGCAACATTCACAAAGTTATCAAAAAACGATGCACGTAGGTGTTTATCAGTTTTGTCATTCAAGAATGTTACCATGTGAGATAAAATCACATCATTAGCTGAATGAAAAAAAAACAATATTTATTATGATTATTAACATAGAACTCATAACAGAAATATACCTCTTTGGGTGCCAAAAAACTCGCATAGCTCAACTATATTACTATTCACTAGAGTTTGTTTTACAATATTGTGAGAATCAGTGAGGAGTGATGATACCGATTGTTGTACCATTTCATGGAGTGTAGCAAGCTCGGTCTCAAAAGCACTTGAGGTTGGTTCATCATCTTGCACATTCTGACAACACTTCAAGAACCTTAAACCTGTTTGTGCTAATTGTGAAATAATCTGAGCAAAAGTTGTTCTTACAATAACTGCATCATCATTGGCCACCTAAAATGATAAATTTTGTTAACTAATAAATTTTTTTTTTTCAAAATTACAAATTAATTTGATAGGTACTTACATTTATTAAACCTGGAAAAATGTACTCTGGAAATGTGTTTGCATCACTAGGCTTCAAATTTTTAACAGTTGAAAGTGTATTATTTAAACCATGTAATGCAGATTTCCTTACACCAGGAGAAACATCTTGAATCATATGAAACTTTAACAAAATGTAATTTTAGTATTTCATTATTTATATATATATAATACTCTATAATATATATAATAATCTATAGTATTCATAATTAATGGTAATACTAGAATAAAAACTGCTAACAAATTTTAGTAATAAAGAAATATTAATTAAAAATATACATTTTGTAAAATATTTGAATATAACAATTAGACTTACAATATATGGTACAATTCTGTCTAAAACTGTTTCTGCCGAACAATACATTGATAATTCAAGTAAAACATCCATAGCTTGTATTTTGGTTGTAGACAAATGCAAACCTCTGAAAAATACATATATTACAAATAATAAAGGAATAAAAATATATCCAATAAAATTAATTGAAGTATAATTTATAAACATTACCTATATTATAAGTATATATATACAAACTATTACCTAATACAAGAAGTAACTAATTGAACAATTAACACTAAACCATCAGTGCATTCTTCTGAATCATTAGATGGAAGCAACATATTAATTATGCCGTTAACATCACTTTTCAATCTATAACAATAATAGCATTGAATTAGAATAGTTTGACTATCAATCAAACATACTTATGTCTTTACTTGCTTAGTGCTTACCTATCAATTTTTTCGTCGGGCGAAATTATAGGATTTGTAGCCGAAAACATTTGTAAATATGGTTGAAGAAAAGAATAAAAGTAATCGGGAAATATTTTATTTTTCTCTTCGTCCAAATACAATTCAGCAGAACAACGGTCTGCTGGATTTAATTTTATCATGGATTTAATGAGATCCTAAAATTACAAATTTAATAAAATAATTTAAATGTTTATAAGTTATAACTGATTTTGTTTTACATACTCTAATTCCTTCATCGTCAATAGTGTCAACGTGAGTGTTTGGATCATACTCTCCATTTCTATATGCCAACAGCTGTGATAAATCAAAAGGCGGGCGACCATCTGTGAACATTTCTGCTAATGCACATCTGTAAAATGAAAATAATATTGTCATGATGTATTATTTTTTTTTAAAAATGTACATATTTAAATATTTGCTATTTATTTTTTTTTACCCAGTGGAGAAAATGTCCATAGCTGGGGTTAATTCTCCTTTTTTAACATGATCTTCAGATGGTAATAACTGATTGGTAAGCTCAGTAGATGTCTTCACAAAACTACAGAATTCAAATGAATGTTCTCTTAACACAATTTAAGTAACATTATACCAATAATATAATTTACCGTTCCGGAGCTATGTAACACAGCCTTCTACGAGAAGTATCAAAAAAGAATGAATAATCAGCAGGGTTATCGTCAGGCAGGTATGTAGGTTTGTAAGAGGCGATATCTGTGAGTAACACCCAATTCCAAGATGTAATCATGATATTTTCTAACTTGATATCACCGTGACACACCTGTATGTATAAACATTTCAAAATTAGAATTTAAATTTATTAGTGATACGATAAAAACATACGCCTAATGTATGAGATTGTCGTAGAGCAAACAATATTTGAAAAGCAATAAATTTTTTCTCAATCATGGTCAAGAAAGGTCTGGTACTGATGCGATCATACAAACTATACTTGACATATTCTCGCATCAAGAAAACAGCTTTGTCGGTCATCTAAAAAAAATGAGCAAGTGAAATCAAATAATCTCTAACAAACCCTTTAAAATTTAATAAACGTACAACAACTTTTTGAAAACATAAGCAATTGACAGCTGATTGTAGTTTGGACTTTATTTCTTCAATGTGCACACGGTGTTTGACCAACGGCAACATTGGATCGTGCAGGGCAAACACTTTGACAACAATCATTCCTTCTTGAGACTTTGCACGGGCTACTTTAAAAAACCTAGTACTCCCCAAGCTGTGAAAAACAACAGAAAACAATATTTACCAAACCCTTGACATATCGGTTAGGTCGGTTTTAGTCGGTATTGGAATTTTAATTACCTTGCATCGAACTGCAGTTGCGAGTGATCGGTCAGATAGTGTTCGACAGGAAATATTTCTGAGGGCGCTATACCCACCAGTTGGTTGCCCATCTTTACAAATTTATAACCGCAGTGTTGATCACGGTTATTGGGAAAATCCGATTTGATAGAGATGCGATTGCGTTGACATTAAAACTATGAATTTTCAGTGATGATCGTCGATCGGCCCAAACCCATCATTGTTTTAAGAAGACGCGCAAATGTGAAAAACTGGTGTACAAGAACAAAAATCGAACCTTTTTGGCTTTTTCAAACTACTGTTATCATTTTTCGTTCGCTTATCGTCTAGTCTTATCATGAAAAGGTTATCAAAAAATAATATTAGACGTGTTTTTCGCGGTGGTAACGAAAGCAAACGGTTTGCTGACTGAGCCACGGCCCACGGCATTAGCATAGAACAATATGACAACAATAGAACAACGGCATTAGTGACTACTCCACTTACGCGCCATTACGCGTTTGATCTTTGAAAACATCATTATCGACGAGTCGCAAAAATACCATAGATAATAAAGAAAGACTTAATTATCTATGAAAAAAACTGACTAGTGACTTCTATTGCGCTTGCTCGTCAGACGTCATTGCTCATCGGCCGTCGCCGCGGACTAAGATTAACAAGACTTGAAACATATTTATCATAAAAATATTATGTACCAGCCGCGGTGATATAAATTGCACCTGAGAACTGAAATATCCCATTTTAAATTCATTCCGTGCATATTTGTATATGCCCTGTATTTTTAATTCACTACCTAGTCTTATATGAATTTAATTGTGTATTGTTAGTAGACAGAAGGTATATTAGTTAGGCGGATCTGTGCTTCCGATAAAATTCTAGCCCCCCCCCCCAAAAAAAAAAAATAATTACTAGTTGCGCCTATGCTGAAGCCCATTGGTCCAAAGGACAGTCCTAGTGAAGGGCTATACTTGGTATAAATTTTAGTATCGTTTATTTTCAACATAAAACCATTAGGTTCATATTTTTAGATTCATAGACACACACCAACAATGAATGCAATAATTATTAACAAATAACAAAGGATTATAATATCTCTCAGAGCGACAGAGCCCATAGTTTTATGCACCTCTGCAATGTTTCAACACCGTTAAGCTAAAAAGAAAAGTTGTTGAGTTCAATAGTGACGGTAAGGAATTGTTATAACTTGTAAGTATTGTAATATAAGTATACAGGATATAAGTAAGTATATAAGTCTTGGTGGGCACAGCTAAGCTAAACTAGATGCCGCCTAAACCAGAAGGTTGATTTTATGTTTTTTGTAAATATATGTATTTACATATAGTTCATGCTTTTAATTATGTTACTCTTAATTCTTAAAACCTAATTAAATAATTGTACCATATACTTTACTATATAGTCGAAAAATATGCATAACACTTAAGATAATCATATATATATATTATACTATGAACAATATGACAAAATGTGCGTTAACAATAACATATTTTGTACCCATATTGTACCTTTTCAAATAAACAACAATAATTTGAAATCGAACAACAAGTACGAAAGGTCAATGATATAGGTAAGTAGGACCCAATTTTGATATCACAGCCAGTCTGCTCTCAGCAACTCAGTGTGTTCCCAGCAGCTACGCCTGTCTCACATAGCACATTTGTTCAGAGCTAGACAGCTAGTTACGGATACTAAGCCACCCAGTTGACGTTGACCGTTACTACTTATTACGAGATATTTATTTGAAACTGTTTTATTTAAATTAAAAAGTGTTTTATAATCATTTAACTAGGTACCTAAGAAGTAATTACTCGTTCTGAGTTCATTCGCTCTGTGGACTTTCATCTCCTGAGCTCAACTCAAAAGAAGATGCTCAATACTTGCCCTCTGTACACAGGTAATAAATTATATTAATATATTAATTCATAATCAATGGTAATTTGTAATATTATTAATGAATTAAATTATCAAATAAAAAGGCATACAAGGCATACAAGTCTAGGTAATTTAAAATAACCTCCTTATATAAATCTGTATTCACGATCCCTATTAATCGTAATAATATAGGCTTTAGTGAATAGTAAAATTAAGGTAAAGATAGTCGACATTCCAAACCCCACTAATTATTATTCATTTAAAAATGCCCAATTAAAACACCTTAGCTTAGTTAATATATTATTATAAGGTCATGTCTCATCAATAGCATCGCGCAAGCTCATTTTTGATTTATTACAGTATACTGTATAGTAAATACTAAATGCTAATTTACATTGTTACAAGAGAAACTCATCTCTAGACGGCCGCCATTTTGTCGGTAGGTAAAACATTTCATTCATTATACAAAACGTATTATGATTCCATCGTTTTTAATTGTAAAAAAAAATAGTAAATATAAAATGATTTATATAAAATATTTTATTTTTTTTTTAAAACAACAGATTTAGAAATAATAAAATACATTACAAGATAAATCATAATTAATCTTATTTGTCATATAAAATACCATACAGTTGCCAACCGACACTGAAGCTTCAATTCATGGTGGGAGTTCGGTATCTAGTACTAGAGAGCCTAAATAATATTTATATATAAAGGCTATATAAAAATATTAAAATATCAGTGTTGTCAGTTCTCGCAGTCAAATCACGTCTCATATATTAAGTGTTGTACTAATAGACAATAGTAGATAATAATATTATACAAAGCGTTCGTTGGTTCAAACTTCAAATTCAGCCTACTCTGCCAGTGTGCACTGATGACGACCGGACGATAATAAAATCGCTTGTTATTTTTAAATAAATATATATTCATTTTTTATGACCAGACCTAACCAGATATCCATTAACCGGCTAGCAAAAGAAGAAGAAGCACTGTGTCGGGTCATCTCTCTGTAATATCTGGTAAGCAAACAATTATAAATAATACATTAATATAGGTATACATAAGGTTCAACAATCCTGAATAGTTAAATGCGACAAGGCTCATGAGTCAGCTAGATGCACCAAAGACCACTCCAGTCCAACAAAATGCGTCCACTGTTCCGAAAATCATACTGCCAGCTTCAAGGGGTACCAGATCTACCTAACTATGCTAAATCACCACAAAATCAAGTCTTCCAACTCCAAAAAAACAATCACACATACAAAAAACTTATTCCCGAGTCCCTCCCCATTGACCCCTCTCAATCCATCCCATCTTATGCTGCTGCTACTTCTGTTTCAAAACTGAACACTAATCCGCAAAACTCAAATTTAAAATTAGCTCTTTCAAAATTTATTAGATTTAACCTCCATAATAAATTCTTTTCTTTCCGCTATATTAATAACCAATTAATTATGACATCTATTTTTTTAATATTATTTCTGTCATTATATACATTAATTATCCGTTTTGTTTATTTCTTATCTGACATTATTATATTATTTATTATTATATCATTATTCATTATGATCATTATGTTTAATTACCAATTATTACTTATTGTATCACTATATCTACCAATATTGTAATTGTTGAACTAAATAGTATTACTGGGAGTTCTAAATAAAAAAAAAAAAAAGGTGTGGATGTTGCTCTGCTGTACAGTAGGTTACAAGTGGGTCACTGTAATGGATGGTCTTAAATTTGAATTCAATCATAAATTTGATTGCTTGTATGGTTTAGTAGAGAACCACAGTGGTATATGTGTGCGGGTCACGCATAGCCATAGAATTTCTATGGATGTCAACAAATCATTGTGTTGGATAAAAAGGCTTGAAAATTTAATACGAGGCTCCTACTATATTGTTACAATGACATTTGAAAAACATTAAAAATCCATAGGTAGTCACATTTTTTTTTTAAGCATTTAAGAAGCATTTAGATTTGAAAATGTAAGTTGTATTTTATGTAATCATAGGTTTGTCTATCTTTATCAAGAAAAAAATGTCTTCGAGCTAATCAAATTATATTTTTATGAGCGTTTGAAGTTCACATTTTACACTATGGATATTCACTCGATTTCTTATGTAGTGATTTTGTTATTTTGTTGTTATTCTAAAACGAATTACTACAGATACATGAAAATTTCACTGATTGTTGATATTTTCATTTTCTATACACCATACAATTTTGAAAATATTTTGCCTCTTTTTGAGCTGTTCACGGAAATAGTCAGTTTTCAATTTTTTTTAGTTTTTTTTCTATAAATATTAATAACATTTTATTTGTTGGTTAAAAAAGCTTGCAAATTCAATAGAAGGTTCCTAGGTTATTGTTTCAAAGGCAGATGAAAAAAATTAAAAATCCAGTCACAATTTTTATTTATAAGAATTTAAAGTTCGAATTTTGACGCAATTTATCAAATTTTAAGTTTAATAATTATTTTGTAGTTGAAAATTTATAAAATGTTCAACTTTTATAGCTAAGGATTGAAAATTTAAAACAAAGTTCCACGTAAATAGGTTATATATAAATTACTTTATTCACAATAATATCATCAAATATACTTGGTAATATCATAGGCTGACTGGCCGTTTTCGCTCAGAATCGTTTTTCTTATACAATGATATTATATCATTGAATTCAAATTTAACACCATCCATTACAGTGACCCACTTGTCACCTACTGTACAGTAGAACGACATCCACTTACCCACCTTTTTTATATTATTTTATATAATTAGTTAAATAATTAAGGGCGCCCTAGCGAACAAAATATGGCATAAAAACATGGTTTCGTAATTCAAGTAATACGGCTTATTGAAGCGGTTTACAGTAAAAATACCTATTATGAAAGTTGTAGAAAAGAACATTTATAACAATCGTAAGAAGTTCGATTTTTTATATTTTTATTAATCAGTTAAATAATTAATCGATAAAAAGTAAAAAAAAATTGTTAATTTACTATGCGATATTGGACGATTGGAATACGATATCAAAAATCGGATTTCTTACGATTGTTAAAAATGGTCTCCTTTACAATTTTTATAATAGGTATTTTCACTTTAAACCGCTTCATTAAACCGTATTACTTGAAGAACAAAAGTATAGATTTTATTTGTATAGAATTCGGATACGAATACAAAATATAAAATCGAACCAAATTAAATAATATTTGTCACAAATATAATAATCATTTTCTTGTCTGGTTATTTATAAACTATGTACGGGGCGATAAAAGCCCGTTTTGACCATGGTGCGGTACTGCCGTTATTGCGCGCGGGGTGGTGGTATGAACACCTAGTATCGAACGCTGCCACTGCTTACGGCCGCAGCACTTGACGATCGTAATTTTCTGCGGTTTTCTTATAAAACATACTTCGCGCGTTCCAAGAATATGGGTTACTGTCTACTGAGTGGTTTTATTGTAAAAACACCTATGAACAAAATTGTAGAGGAGATTTTTATCTAGTTCCGTAAAAAGCCCGATTTTCGATATCTTTAAAACATCATGAAATATATCATGATTAATAATACACTTTTTTTTAATTTTTCGAAAGTTATTTTTAGGACTTAGAAATGAAAATTTCAAAAATCAGGCTTCTAGGAGATAAAAATCTCCTCTACAATTTTGTTCATAGGGGTTTTTATGATCAAACCACTCAGTAACCCATGTTATTGGAACGCGCAAATATGTTTTTAATGGAATTTTTCGAGTGATTTTTTTCCGTGACACGTCCTCTTAATAATATTGTTTGATGATATACAACGACGGAACCCATAATTAGTTTGTGTTTTTTTTTTTTTAGTAATTTCGCGGCTAGAACAGCTTACATTTCAATCATTACATCTGTCCTGTCCACAGCGATTGTGCACGCGATTATGGACTCGAAAGCGAGCAAAAAGAAAGTCTCCGGGTCGGCGAAGTTTACCGAACACGCTGTGGATCTATTAAAACGCGACTATCCTAACTCGCGATTTAACAAGTACGACGACGCCCGCGACGGTCCACAGCTTGTCGACGTGAACAGCCAACGGTACGAACAACTTTCGAATCGCATCCATCAAACATTTGCAAATGTGAGTACCTACCACACGATGATTAACCATGATCAGAGGCGCCCGCAGAAAATCAGCTCAGTGCAGGGTGCCAAATTATCTTATACATACATAGGTAGTCACATATTTACTTTTTACATTATTATACACTGATTTTTTTGTTCATTAAAAGAATTCCAGTATGTGAAATGGCACCCACTGGCCCCTTTGGCCTCTCTGCGGGTGCCCCTGACCATAATATAGATATACCTAATATACCAATCGCGCGTATACGTTTACGGTTTACTCTTGCGATTATCACACATATATTTTATTTACATAATATTCCTTTAGGAATTTTTACGTACATTTTGCTATATTGTTTAAAAACCGCGATGTTTTTATGATTCTCTGTATGCACGGCGGCAACACCGCAGCGCCGTCGAGCCGCAACGACTGTTCTGCTATGGAACAGCATTATAGCCGCTGCGGCCGGCGGCTGTACTCGTCCGTGAGCAGTATGGTGCGGCCAGCCGCCGTCATTATTATAGCCGCGGCTAGGAAACCGTACCTTAACGTGTGCAATTCCAATTTCCTTTCCTATTTTATATATTACGACTTTCCTATTTTGTATATATGCGACTAGATACTATATTACAGTTTATAGTATATGACTATAAAAGTAAAATTGCATTCGAATGGAATTACTAATTAGTATATGGAAACAAACGTCTTTATAGAAATATGTTTTTATAATTTTAACCTAAAACCAAATAATTCAATAACCTACAAGCAGTAATAATAACAATCATAAATATTTTTTTAAGTAATGACTTGAGCATTTTAGCATTTCCATTTTTTAGAAGCACGTTTTACCTGCCGCATACTCTGCGATCAAAGTCTGCTCACGCCGCGCGCCTATAATATGATTGATGCCATTATATTATGGCATATTGTGTACTTGTAGATTATTATAGTTGTATAATTTACTAAACATCGTATTAATAATATTATAACCTTAACGGCTTAACCGCCTTAACCTATACTCGGGCACTGCCTATACTCAGTGGCGAAGTGTCATAAGAGACAATAAGGGCCTGTATTACAATCGTTAAACTAAGGTTTAACCATCGAATTCGGCCGGTAGGATCAGTGGGTTAGGCGTAACCGAGGTTTAAACTATGATTGTAAAACAGGCCCTAAGAGCTCTTTCACACGTGATACTTATTTGTGGCCGGCAACTAGTGTCTGAAAATAATCGGGCGACTAAATATGTATTGATATTTATTATTTATAGAATTGGTTCACACAAGAGTACGAGACACAGATAAGGAATCCGTGTCCCGCCGGCGTTTCGAAGTGTCTCTTCCCCTCCATATAGTAGCCGGACACTGTGTTTGTGTCTGAGCCACCGATAATCCACATTTTGTTATGAGTATGTTCAAACGAGACGCACGAGTCTGCCAATTCATACCGATTTTATAAAATAATTTAACATTACAGCGTCTACTCACTACGGACAAATAATTTAGTTTTATTATATTGAAATAAAATATTTACTTTACTCATTTGAATGACAATAATATTATAAATTCATAATATTATAATGTATTTCAATATTTATCAACATCTTAATTTTCGGTTATTGTATTCTTATAAATATACAGTATAAAAATAAATATGAGATTACCTTTTATTTATCGGGTTCATGTGTAGGGAGAATTGAAAGATGGGTGTAAATTAATAGTTATCGTTGCTCGTTAGGCGTGTCTCGCCGTCTCAATATTTTTGTTTTATATTATTTTTAAGCAATTGTTATTTGGTATTAACTCGGTTATTTATGTCACGTCACATCATCATCAACTTGTAATCCGGCTGCTGATTAGTTTTTAAATTACGATTTATTTATTTCTTGTTTAATATTTATTTTAATGTCATTATGTACACCGGTAATCAAAACCGAAATTGAAATCGGGAAAAATAAAAACCGGTATTTAAAACCAATAACGAAATCAGAAAAAATAAATATCGATATTCAAAACCAAAATCAAAATCAAAAAAAAATATTTTCGGTTTCAAGCCCTAGTTTAATTCAAATAAAATACAAAAAAAAAGTATACTTTTCACATAATAAACTTGCGGGGCCGGAGTGGCGCACTGGTCATGCAGTTGACTACGACTGACAGTCATCAGTATGATTCAAAGCAAAGTGCAAACAATTTGTGTGGGTTCTACGCGATCACTATGTGTCCGATTGCGTCATCTGGTTTCCAACTAGGTCCCACTTAACCGGGAGTGAAGACCGCACATGTCTCCTCTTGAAGAAAGGTGGTTGTTACATGCATATAGTGGTAAATACATAGATAAATATATCGCATACATCCCCCTACTACGGTAGTAGTACCCACTTGTGATGATCATTGACAAACGCCTTGAGGTCGTATCATTGTACAATTACAGAAAAAAAAAACATAATATACGTTCAGAATCCAAAATAGTAGGTACACAAATATAATGTGTACATAAACTTACCCTATACGCAGTACTTGACACTTGTGTATACGGACGAGCTAAGTCCTTAATGCATATAATATTTAAATAAATAAACAAAATAAAATAATCTAAATCATAAGTATAGGTACCTACATAAGTTTTTATTTACACTATACGAGTATATTGGTTTCATACACTTCGTGCCCGCGTGTTTAAAATTAACTATTAACTAAAATACCTATAATATACTATTTTAAATTTTACCCAGTTATTAAAATTAATGAAATTAAATTGGTTGATCATTAATATTATAATATTACCTTAATATCCACTTAACCAAATTTAAATGTACATTATTATTAAGTATATTAGTTAATTATTACGTCGCATAATATTGCAGTGCGAAATCAGTCAGATACGCCAAGTCTACGCCCCGCATATGTACGCCATGTATATGCTGCGCTGTGAAGAAATGAAATTGATTGTTGGCCAAAATAAGGTCAAAAAGTTAATTTTGTACCACGTGACAACCGAATCCAGAGCCCTGGAGTCACTGGAGAGTGGACTCGATTGGAGGCGCACTCGGCGTGCCAAGTTCGGGTGCGGCGTGTCGTTCAGTGACGACGCCGACTACGCTAATTTCTACGCCGATAATTCCCTCGGAGGTATAATAATGATATTGTTTATTATAGTTTAATAGTTTATAATTAATATTGTGCTGATTTGTCAACGATATGCTACAAGTACACACCCCCACCCCTCATTGCAGTCACCACTAAAACGAATAAAACCCACTAAAAAAATATTATGCCCACGTTGTGAAAATATTCAAATGTATCTATATTATTATACTGCACGGAATGGATTTATACACAAGTTCCATAACTAGTCGACTTACTTCGTTACCATCTCCAACGAGGACTGGTAAAATGTCTCAAATTTATGCGTTTAAAATTTACGCGGGTGTGGACGTGTTCGCACGTACGTTTCTCCAGCCCCCCCCCCCCCCCATATCGAATTTCAAACTTTTTTTTTGGTTAAATATTTAGCGTGCAATTGGCGTGAATTTGCGTGACCTATTTTGAAACTGTAAACCCAAAGCCCCAAGTACCGTAGGCTTTTCCCCTTTATTGCCATTTCCCCAGCCCCCTCCCAACGCTAAATATTGGCGTTGAAAAAAATTCGAAAAAAAATGTTTTTGTCGTTTGGGGGGGGGGAGGGGCTGGGGAAATGGCAATAAAGGGGAAAAGCCCACGGTACTTGGGGCTTTGGGTTTACAGTTTCAAAATAGGTCACGCCAATTCACGCTAATTGCACGCTAAATATTTAACCAAAAAAAAGTTTGAAATTCGATATGGGGGGGGGGGGGGGGCTGAAGAAACGTACGTCGTGTTCACCACATTCCACACACACGTAGGCCATGGATTTTTTACGCCGCAACACAGATTTGTGGTGCATATTTTTACATTCGGCACACAACGTACATTTTTTTTTTTATTTGATACGTTATTTTTTATCAAAATAATGCCACGCCGTTATAGTATGGTTAATAAAGTGATCGTTTCTTTTCTTGTTCTGTTCTTGCGATCGACCGCGCAGGAACACGAGTGATTATGATATGCTCCGTGCTGGTGAGAAAAAAGTACGACATCCCCGCAGAAGACAACGGGGACAGCCTGATCGTACCGCCCGGCCGTGCAGACACGACGGTTAGCCACAACGGCCGCGTATACGTAAAGTACAACGATTATGATTTTTATCCAAAGTACTTTGTGTACTACACTCGGAGATCCGAACACATGACCGAGAGCAAATATTTCCGTGGCAACACCCGCCGGGCGAGGTCGATGGGATTAGTTGGATCGATGAGAGCTATGAATCTTTATTGATTTTGAACGATTCTTGAACGTTGTTTTCGGCTGTTTTTATTTTTACGCAACCGGACTTTATAATGGTATTACTAGTATTATCCGTATAACTATTTCTATTGTACATAATATTGTCTATAATATTCATAAAAGTATAAAACATTGATTTTTTTTCCAAAATATTTCGCTCAGCAAAGGCCGAGTACAGCTTACATTTTTAATTTTCTCTGTTCAGTATTCATTTACGTCGTCATATTCATACGTATACTTATGCATGAACGATTCCTACCAATAACTTACTATTACAATTTACAGATGGTATTTTTAACGTAATTTAACTGTACACAAGTTTCATTATATACGTACACACTCACATGAAAAAGTGAATTTTTATTTTTATGTAATTATATACTATTAAGTATTATTTGTGAATACATTTGATATCATATATTTATTTTTGTGTTCTGGAAAGTTTTCGTTTTTTGTTCAGTATTGATTTTTATAATTGATAAAAATTAAGGTCCATTTCAATGGCCCCCCCCACTTTCGAAATTTGAACTTCTGACCACGCCAAACGTTTGTGCATCGTTTGTGCACAAAAACTGAAAGCTCTATCCCTAAAACAAAATGGGGGGGGGCATTGAAACGGTAGCCCCCCACATTGAATATTTGGATTTTTGAATGTGCCAAACGTTTGTGCATCTTTTGTGTTGAAATGTGCACCCGGTCCCGACGTTTGTGCACAAAAACTCCCAGCGCTATCCAAAAAACAAAGTGAGGGGTATTAACACGAGGGTCCCCCTTTTCTGAAATTTTAAATATTTGTCATATTAATAAATGTTGTTTACGTACCTAATAGGTTTAATAGAATTTTACTATTGCCATGTAAACGTCTAGAAATAGTAGGGCAGTAGGTTCATAATATATTATATTTAAATATTGTATTATAATAATATGAATAATTTAATAATATTATGTTTTAAATATTCCTAGGTTATTTAAAAATTAAATACCAGTGTTTCTAAAATACAAATACAAAAATCTTAATTTAAAATATCTAAAAACATAACTACCGCTTATAAATTATAACCACAGGTTAGCAATACTAACTTAAAAATAAAAAGTTATAAATTAATATAATCATTGCTTAAGTCGTATACAACCGAACGCAACTTAACCTAATAACTATAAGTTGTTACATCTTATAATACGTATTTTGGGTATAACATTTAATTTTACACTTTTAATTTAATTCTGAATTAAAAATGTATCCCTCATACAGTTTTGTACTGTTACTAAAATAAACATTATTATTTATACGTAATATTATACCCACTCAGCAATCAATATTTTTATAATTGGCGAGAAAACATACATTTGCACCAATAAACACATTATCTTTCTTGAATTACTGTTAGAAGCAATCATAATAAAATACACAGCAAGTTTATAATTTAAGTTAATTATTTTAAAAAATATTAAAAATATTATCGATTTCTTGTGTTAAATTAAAAAAAATGTTTTAATACTATATTAATTAAACAAACAAACAAATCTGAATTCTTTCAGTACACACTGTACCAGTGGTCGGCAACCGGCGGCCCGCTTTAAATTCTACGACAACGACATTTAATCGAATATTATATCAAAAAAATCAAATTGTATAAAAGTTATAATTGAACGTTTCTATCTGTAGGAATACACATTACAAAGTTCAAACTAAAATGCCCAGAATATTAAACAGAAAAAACTATTTAAAATATTTATTTCATTAAACAAGAATTATTCAAGAGGTACCAGATTGTCAATGTTTAAAAAATTTGGCTAGAGGTTAAATCATAAAAAAAAAAATGAAGGAGGGTGTTGGCGCCCACAGGCAAATGCATTTTAGGAAACAAAAAAAAAATGTTGAAAAAATTTAACTGTAGGACTACACATTACAAAGTACAAACTAAAATGCCCAGAATCTTAAACAGAAAAAACTATTTAAAATATTTATTTCATTAAACAAGGATTTTTCAAGAAGTACCAGATTGTCAATGTTTAAAATATTTGGCTAGAGGTTAAATCCTAAAAAAAAAAATGAAGGAGGGCGTTGGCGCCCGCAGGAAAATGCCTTTTAGGAAACCAAAAAAAATTTTACAGAAGAAAAATACATTTCAAAGTTCAAACTAAAATGCCCAGAATATTAAACAGAAAAAACTATTTAAAATATTTAGTTCATTAAAGAATGATTATTCATAGGGCACCAAGTTATCAATTTTCAAGTCAATACAAAATATTCAACTAGAGTTACATAACTAAAAAAAAAAAATTGAAGGAAGGTGTTGGCGCCCGCAGGCAAATGCATTTTAGGAAACAAAAAAAAAATGTTGAAAAAATTTAACTGTAGGACTACACATTACAAAGTACAAACTAAAATGCCCAGAATCTTAAACAGAAAAATCTATTCAAAATATTTAGTTCATTAAAGAATGATTATTCATAGGGCACCAAGTTATCAATTTTCAAGTCAATACAAAATATTCAACTAGAGTTACATTACTAAAAAAAAAAATTGAAGGAGGGTGTTGGCGCCCGCAGGAAACTGCCTTTTAGGAAACCAAAAAAAATTTTACAGAAGAAAAATACATTTCAAAGTTCAAACTAAAATGCCCAGAATATTAAACAGAAAAAACTATTTAAAATATTTATTAATTTAAACAAAAATTATTCAAGAGGTACCAGATTGTCAATGTTTAAAATATTTGGCAAGAGATTAAATCCTAAAAAAAAAATTGAAAGAGGCTGTTGGCGCCCGCAGGCAAATGCAATTTAGGAAACCAAAAAAAAATTTTGAAAAAATTTAACTGTAGGACTACACATTACAAAGTACAAACTAAAATGCCCAGAATCTTAAACAGAAAAAACTATTTAAAATATTTATTTCATTAAACAAGGATTTTTCAAGAAGTACCAGATTGTCAATGTTTAAAATATTTGGCTAGAGGTTAAATCCTAAAAAAAAAAATGAAGGAGGGCGTTGGCGCCCGCAGGAAAATGCCTTTTAGGAAACCAAAAAAAATTTTACAGAAGAAAAATACATTTCAAAGTTCAAACTAAAATGCCCAGAATATTAAACAGAAAAAACTATTTAAAATATTTAGTTCATTAAAGAATGATTATTCATAGGGCACCAAGTTATCAATTTTCAAGTCAATACAAAATATTCAACTAGAGTTACATAACTAAAAAAAAAAAATTGAAGGAAGGTGTTGGCGCCCGCAGGCAAATGCATTTTAGGAAACAAAAAAAAAATGTTGAAAAAATTTAACTGTAGGACTACACATTTCAAAGTTCAAACTAAAATGCCCAGAATATTAAATAGAAAAAACTATTTAAAATATTTATTTCATTAAACAAGGATTTTTCAAGAGGTACCAGATTGACAATGTTTAAAATATTTGGCTAGAGGTTAAATCCTAAAAAAAAAATTGAAGGAGGCTGTTGGCGCCCGCAGGCAAATGCATTTTAGGAAATCAAAAAAAAATTTTGAAAAAATTTAACTGTAGGACTACACATTACAAAGTACAAACTAAAATGCCCAGAATCTTAAACAGAAAAATCTATTCAAAATATTTAGTTCATTAAAGAATGATTATTCATAGGGCACCAAGTTATCAATTTTCAAGTCAATACAAAATATTCAACTAGAGTTACATTACTAAAAAAAAAAATTGAAGGAGGGTGTTGGCGCCCGCAGGCAAATACATTTTAGGAAACCAAAAAAAAATTTTTAATAAATTTAACTGTAGGAATACACATTAAAAAGTACAAACTAAAATGCCCAGAATCTTAAACAGAAAAAACTATTTAAAATATTTATTTCATTAAACAAGGATTTTTCAAGAAGTCCCAGATTGTCAATGTTTAAAATATTTGGCTAGAGGTTAAATCCTAAAAAAAAAATGAAGGAGGGCGTTGGCGCCCGCAGGCAAATGCATTTTAGGAAACCAAAAAAAAATTTTGAAAAAATTTAACTGTAGGACTACACATTAGAAAGTACAAACTAAAATGCCCAGAATCTTAAACAGAAAAAACTATTTAAAATATTTATTTCATTAAACAAGGATTTTTCAAGAAGTACCAGATTGTCAATGTTTAAAATATTCAACTAGAGTTACATTACTAAAAAAAAAAATTGAAGGAGGGTGTTGGCGCCCGCAGGCAAATGCATTTTAAGAAACCAAAAAAAAATTTTGAAAAAATTTAACTGTAGGACTACACATTAGAAAGTACAAACTAAAATGCCCAGAATCTTAAACAGAAAAAACTATTTAAAATATTTTTTTCATTAAACAAGGATTATTCATGAGGTACCAGATTGTCAATGTTTAAAATATTTGGCTAGAGGTTAAATCCTAAAAAAAAAAATGAAGGAGGGTGTTGGCGCCCGCAGGCAAATGCATTTTAGGAAACAAAAAAAAAATATTGAAAAAATTTAACTGTAGGAATACACATTACAATGTACAAACTAAATGCCCAGAATCTTAAACAGAAAAAACTATTCAAAATATTTAGTTCATTAAAGAATGATTTTTCAAGAAGTACCAGATTGTCAATGTTTAAAATATTTGGCTAGAGGTTAAATCCTAAAAAAAAAAATGAAGGAGGGCGTTGGCGCCCGCAGGAAAATGCCTTTTAGGAAACCAAAAAAAATTTTACAGAAGAAAAATACATTTCAAAGTTCAAACTAAAATGCCCAGAATATTAAACAGAAAAAACTATTTAAAATATTTAGTTCATTAAAGAATGATTATTCATAGGGCACCAAGTTATCAATTTTCAAGTCAATACAAAATATTCAACTAGAGTTACATAACTAAAAAAAAAAAATTGAAGGAAGGTGTTGGCGCCCGCAGGCAAATGCATTTTAGGAAACAAAAAAAAAATGTTGAAAAAATTTAACTGTAGGACTACACATTTCAAAGTTCAAACTAAAATGCCCAGAATATTAAATAGAAAAAACTATTTAAAATATTTATTTCATTAAACAAGGAATTTTCAAGAGGTACCAGATTGACAATGTTTAAAATATTTGGCTAGAGGTTAAATCCTAAAAAAAAAAATTGAAGGAGGCTGTTGGCGCCCGCAGGCAAATGCATTTTAGGAAATCAAAAAAAAATTTTGAAAAAATTTAACTGTAGGACTACACATTACAAAGTACAAACTAAAATGCCCAGAATCTTAAACAGAAAAATCTATTCAAAATATTTAGTTCATTAAAGAATGATTATTCATAGGGCACCAAGTTATCAATTTTCAAGTCAATACAAAATATTCAACTAGAGTTACATTACTAAAAAAAAAAATTGAAGGAGGGTGTTGGCGCCCGCAGGCAAATACATTTTAGGAAACCAAAAAAAAATTTTTAATAAATTTAACTGTAGGAATACACATTACAAAGTACAAACTAAAATGCCCAGAATCTTAAACAGAAAAAACTATTTAAAATATTTATTTCATTAAACAAGGATTTTTCAAGAAGTCCCAGATTGTCAATGTTTAAAATATTTGGCTAGAGGTTAAATCCTAAAAAAAAAATGAAGGAGGGCGTTGGCGCCCGCAGGCAAATGCATTTTAGGAAACCAAAAAAAAATTTTGAAAAAATTTAACTGTAGGACTACACATTAGAAAGTACAAACTAAAATGCCCAGAATCTTAAACAGAAAAAACTATTTAAAATATTTATTTCATTAAACAAGGATTTTTCAAGAAGTACCAGATTGTCAATGTTTAAAATATTCAACTAGAGTTACATTACTAAAAAAAAAAATTGAAGGAGGGTGTT
The DNA here is from genome assembly GCF_019925205.1 of Metopolophium dirhodum. Lineage (NCBI taxonomy): Eukaryota > Metazoa > Arthropoda > Insecta > Hemiptera > Aphididae > Metopolophium > Metopolophium dirhodum. The sequence goes on along the minus strand of NC_083568.1, from coordinate 30,364,065 downwards.
GGCGCCCGCAGGCAAATGCATTTTAAGAAACCAAAAAAAAATTTTGAAAAAATTTAACTGTAGGACTACACATTAGAAAGTACAAACTAAAATGCCCAGAATCTTAAACAGAAAAAACTATTTAAAATATTTTTTTCATTAAACAAGGATTATTCATGAGGTACCAGATTGTCAATGTTTAAAATATTTGGCTAGAGGTTAAATCCTAAAAAAAAAAATGAAGGAGGGTGTTGGCGCCCGCAGGCAAATGCATTTTAGGAAACAAAAAAAAAATATTGAAAAAATTTAACTGTAGGAATACACATTACAATGTACAAACTAAATGCCCAGAATCTTAAACAGAAAAAACTATTCAAAATATTTAGTTCATTAAAGAATGATTTTTCAAGAAGTACCAGATTGTCAATGTTTAAAATATTTGGCTAGAGGTTAAATCCTAAAAAAAAAAATGAAGGAGGGCGTTGGCGCCCGCAGGAAAATGCCTTTTAGGAAACCAAAAAAAATTTTACAGAAGAAAAATACATTTCAAAGTTCAAACTAAAATGCCCAGAATATTAAACAGAAAAAACTATTTAAAATATTTAGTTCATTAAAGAATGATTATTCATAGGGCACCAAGTTATCAATTTTCAAGTCAATACAAAATATTCAACTAGAGTTACATAACTAAAAAAAAAAAATTGAAGGAAGGTGTTGGCGCCCGCAGGCAAATGCATTTTAGGAAACAAAAAAAAAATGTTGAAAAAATTTAACTGTAGGACTACACATTTCAAAGTTCAAACTAAAATGCCCAGAATATTAAATAGAAAAAACTATTTAAAATATTTATTTCATTAAACAAGGAATTTTCAAGAGGTACCAGATTGACAATGTTTAAAATATTTGGCTAGAGGTTAAATCCTAAAAAAAAAAATTGAAGGAGGCTGTTGGCGCCCGCAGGCAAATGCATTTTAGGAAATCAAAAAAAAATTTTGAAAAAATTTAACTGTAGGACTACACATTACAAAGTACAAACTAAAATGCCCAGAATCTTAAACAGAAAAATCTATTCAAAATATTTAGTTCATTAAAGAATGATTATTCATAGGGCACCAAGTTATCAATTTTCAAGTCAATACAAAATATTCAACTAGAGTTACATTACTAAAAAAAAAAATTGAAGGAGGGTGTTGGCGCCCGCAGGCAAATACATTTTAGGAAACCAAAAAAAAATTTTTAATAAATTTAACTGTAGGAATACACATTACAAAGTACAAACTAAAATGCCCAGAATCTTAAACAGAAAAAACTATTTAAAATATTTATTTCATTAAACAAGGATTTTTCAAGAAGTCCCAGATTGTCAATGTTTAAAATATTTGGCTAGAGGTTAAATCCTAAAAAAAAAATGAAGGAGGGTGTTGGCGCCCGCAGGCAAATGCATTTTAGGAAACCAAAAAAAAATTTTGAAAAAATTTAACTGTAGGACTACACATTAGAAAGTACAAACTAAAATGCCCAGAATCTTAAACAGAAAAAACTATTTAAAATATTTATTTCATTAAACAAGGATTTTTCAAGAAGTACCAGATTGTCAATGTTTAAAATATTCAACTAGAGTTACATTACTAAAAAAAAAAATTGAAGGAGGGTGTTGGCGCCCGCAGGCAAATGCATTTTAAGAAACCAAAAAAAAATTTTGAAAAAATTTAACTGTAGGACTACACATTAGAAAGTACAAACTAAAATGCCCAGAATCTTAAACAGAAAAAACTATTTAAAATATTTTTTTCATTAAACAAGGATTATTCATGAGGTACCAGATTGTCAATGTTTAAAATATTTGGCTAGAGGTTAAATCCTAAAAAAAAAAATGAAGGAGGGTGTTGGCGCCCGCAGGCAAATGCATTTTAGGAAACAAAAAAAAAATATTGAAAAAATTTAACTGTAGGAATACACATTACAATGTACAAACTAAATGCCCAGAATCTTAAACAGAAAAAACTATTCAAAATATTTAGTTCATTAAAGAATGATTTTTCAAGAAGTACCAGATTGTCAATGTTTAAAATATTTGGCTAGAGGTTAAATCCTAAAAAAAAAATGAAGGAGGGCGTTGGCGCCCGCAGGCAAATGCATTTTAGGAAACCAAAAAAAAATTTTGAAAAAATTTAACTGTAGGACTACACATTAGAAAGTACAAACTAAAATGCCCAGAATCTTAAACAGAAAAAACTATTTAAAATATTTATTTCATTAAACAAGGATTATTCATGAGGTACCAGATTGTCAATGTTTAAAATATTTGGCTAGAGGTTAAATCCTAAAAAAAAAAATGAAGGAGGGTGTTGGCGCCCGCAGGCAAATGCATTTTAGGAAACAAAAAAAAAATATTGAAAAAATTTAACTGTAGGAATACACATTACAATGTACAAACTAAATGCCCAGAATCTTAAACAGAAAAAACTATTCAAAATATTTAGTTCATTAAAGAATGATTTTTCAAGAAGTACCAGATTGTCAATGTTTAAAATATTTGGCTAGAGGTTAAATCCTAAAAAAAAAAATGAAGGAGGGTGTTGGCGCCTGCAGGCAAATGCATTTTAGGAAACCAAAAAAAAATGTTGAAAAAATTTAACTGTAGGAATACACATTACAATATACAAACTAAAATGCCCAGAATCTTAAACAGAAAAAACTATTTAAAATATTTATTTCATTAAACAAGGATTTTTCAAGAAGTACCAGATTGTCAATGTTTAAAATATTTGGCTAGAGGTTAAATCCTAAAAAAAAAAATGAAGGAGGGCGTTGGCGCCCGCAGGAAAATGCCTTTTAGGAAACCAAAAAAAATTTTACAGAAGAAAAATACATTTCAAAGTTCAAACTAAAATGCCCAGAATATTAAACAGAAAAAACTATTTAAAATATTTAGTTCATTAAAGAATGATTATTCATAGGGCACCAAGTTATCAATTTTCAAGTCAATACAAAATATTCAACTAGAGTTACATAACTAAAAAAAAAAAATTGAAGGAAGGTGTTGGCGCCCGCAGGCAAATGCATTTTAGGAAACAAAAAAAAAATGTTGAAAAAATTTAACTGTAGGACTACACATTTCAAAGTTCAAACTAAAATGCCCAGAATATTAAATAGAAAAAACTATTTAAAATATTTATTTCATTAAACAAGGATTTTTCAAGAGGTACCAGATTGACAATGTTTAAAATATTTGGCTAGAGGTTAGATCCTAAAGAAAAAAATTGAAGGAGGCTGTTGGCGCCCGCAGACAAATGCATTTTAGGAAATCAAAAAAAAATTTTGAAAAAATTTAACTGTAGGACTACACATTACAAAGTACAAACTAAAATGCCCAGAATCTTAAACAGAAAAATCTATTCAAAATATTTAGTTCATTAAAGAATGATTATTCATAGGGCACCAAGTTATCAATTTTCAAGTCAATACAAAATATTCAACTAGAGTTACATTACTAAAAAAAAAAATTGAAGGAGGGTGTTGGCGCCCGCAGGCAAATACATTTTAGGAAACCAAAAAAAAATTTTTAATAAATTTAACTGTAGGAATACACATTACAAAGTACAAACTAAAATGCCCAGAATCTTAAACAGAAAAAACTATTTAAAATATTTATTTCATTAAACAAGGATTTTTCAAGAAGTCCCAGATTGTCAATGTTTAAAATATTTGGCTAGAGGTTAAATCCTAAAAAAAAAATGAAGGAGGGCGTTGGCGCCCGCAGGCAAATGCATTTTAGGAAACCAAAAAAAAATTTTGAAAAAATTTAACTGTAGGACTACACATTAGAAAGTACAAACTAAAATGCCCAGAATCTTAAACAGAAAAAACTATTTAAAATATTTATTTCATTAAACAAGGATTTTTCAAGAAGTACCAGATTGTCAATGTTTAAAATATTCAACTAGAGTTACATTACTAAAAAAAAAAATTGAAGGAGGGTGTTGGCGCCCGCAGGCAAATGCATTTTAAGAAACCAAAAAAAAATTTTGAAAAAATTTAACTGTAGGACTACACATTAGAAAGTACAAACTAAAATGCCCAGAATCTTAAACAGAAAAAACTATTTAAAATATTTTTTTCATTAAACAAGGATTATTCATGAGGTACCAGATTGTCAATGTTTAAAATATTTGGCTAGAGGTTAAATCCTAAAAAAAAAAATGAAGGAGGGTGTTGGCGCCCGCAGGCAAATGCATTTTAGGAAACAAAAAAAAAATATTGAAAAAATTTAACTGTAGGAATACACATTACAATGTACAAACTAAATGCCCAGAATCTTAAACAGAAAAAACTATTCAAAATATTTAGTTCATTAAAGAATGATTTTTCAAGAAGTACCAGATTGTCAATGTTTAAAATATTTGGCTAGAGGTTAAATCCTAAAAAAAAAAATGAAGGAGGGCGTTGGCGCCTGCAGGCAAATGCATTTTAGGAAACCAAAAAAAAATGTTGAAAAAATTTAACTGTAGGAATAGACATTACAATATACAAACTAAAATGCCCAGAATCTTAAACAGAAAAAACTATTTAAAATATTTATTTCATTAAACAAGGATTTTTCAAGAAGTACCAGATTGTCAATGTTTATAATATTTGGCTAGAGGTTAAATCCTAAAAAAAAAAATGAAGGAGGGCGTTGGCGCCCGCAGGAAAATGCCTTTTAGGAAACCAAAAAAAATTTTACAGAAGAAAAATACATTTCAAAGTTCAAACTAAAATGCCCAGAATATTAAACAGAAAAAACTATTTAAAATATTTAGTTCATTAAAGAATGATTATTCATAGGGCACCAAGTTATCAATTTTCAAGTCAATACAAAATATTCAACTAGAGTTACATAACTAAAAAAAAAAAATTGAAGGAAGGTGTTGGCGCCCGCAGGCAAATGCATTTTAGGAAACAAAAAAAAAATGTTGAAAAAATTTAACTGTAGGACTACACATTTCAAAGTTCAAACTAAAATGCCCAGAATATTAAATAGAAAAAACTATTTAAAATATTTATTTCATTAAACAAGGATTTTTCAAGAGGTACCAGATTGACAATGTTTAAAATATTTGGCTAGAGGTTAAATCCTAAAAAAAAAAATTGAAGGAGGCTGTTGGCGCCCGCAGGCAAATGCATTTTAGGAAATCAAAAAAAAATTTTGAAAAAATTTAACTGTAGGACTTCACATTACAAAGTACAAACTAAAATGCCCAGAATCTTAAACAGAAAAATCTATTCAAAATATTTAGTTCATTAAAGAATGATTATTCATAGGGCACCAAGTTATCAATTTTCAAGTCAATACAAAATATTCAACTAGAGTTACATTACTAAAAAAAAAAATTGAAGGAGGGTGTTGGCGCCCGCAGGCAAATACATTTTAGGAAACCAAAAAAAAATTTTTAATAAATTTAACTGTAGGAATACACATTACAAAGTACAAACTAAAATGCCCAGAATCTTAAACAGAAAAAACTATTTAAAATATTTATTTCATTAAACAAGGATTTTTCAAGAAGTCCCAGATTGTCAATGTTTAAAATATTTGGCTAGAGGTTAAATCCTAAAAAAAAAATGAAGGAGGGCTTTGGCGCCCGCAGGCAAATGCATTTTAGGAAACCAAAAAAAAATTTTGAAAAAATTTAACTGTAGGACTACACATTAGAAAGTACAAACTAAAATGCCCAGAATCTTAAACAGAAAAAACTATTTAAAATATTTATTTCATTAAACAAGGATTTTTCAAGAAGTACCAGATTGTCAATGTTTAAAATATTCAACTAGAGTTACATTACTAAAAAAAAAAATTGAAGGAGGGTGTTGGCGCCCGCAGGCAAATGCATTTTAAGAAACCAAAAAAAAATTTTGAAAAAATTTAACTGTAGGACTACACATTAGAAAGTACAAACTAAAATGCCCAGAATCTTAAACAGAAAAAACTATTTAAAATATTTTTTTCATTAAACAAGGATTATTCATGAGGTACCAGATTGTCAATGTTTAAAATATTTGGCTAGAGGTTAAATCCTAAAAAAAAAAATGAAGGAGGGTGTTGGCGCCCGCAGGCAAATGCATTTTAGGAAACAAAAAAAAAATATTGAAAAAATTTAACTGTAGGAATACACATTACAATGTACAAACTAAATGCCCAGAATCTTAAACAGAAAAAACTATTCAAAATATTTAGTTCATTAAAGAATGATTTTTCAAGAAGTACCAGATTGTCAATGTTTAAAATATTTGGCTAGAGGTTAAATCCTAAAAAAAAAAATGAAGGAGGGTGTTGGCGCCTGCAGGCAAATGCATTTTAGGAAACCAAAAAAAAATGTTGAAAAAATTTAACTGTAGGAATACACATTACAATATACAAACTAAAATGCCCAGAATCTTAAACAGAAAAAACTATTCAAAATATTTAGTTCATTAAAGAATGATTATTCATAGGGCACCAAGTTATCAATTTTCAAGTCAATACAAAATATTCAACTAGAGTTACATTACTAAAAAAAAAAAATTGAAGGAGGGTGTTGGCGCCCGCAGGAAAATGCCTTTTAAGAAACCAACAAAAAATTTTACAGAAGAAAAATACATTTCAAAGTTCAAACTAAAATGCCCAGAATCTTAAACAGAAAAAACTATTTAAAATATTTAGTTCATTAAAGAATGATTATTCATAGGGCACCAAGTTATCAATTTTCAAATCAATACAAAATATTCAACTAGTGTTACATTACTAAAAAGAAAAAAATAAAGGAGGGTGTTGGCGCCGGCTTGTCAGTGTTTAAAAAAAATCTATATAGAAAGATTTAGATAGGAATTAAATAACAGAAAAAAATTTTCTGAAGACTTACAAATTTGAAAATATTCGTATTAAAATTCAATTGAATTAAATTTATGAAAAAAAATTGAAAGGGGAACGTGGGCTACCGCAGGCAAACGCATTTTAAGAAGCCGATAAAAAATTTTAAAAAAATCATATGGCACCAGGTTGTAAATGTTTTAAAAAAAGATATATATAAAAGAATCAAAAAAAGTTAAATATATAAAAAAATAAATTGAATGGGGAACGTGAGAGAACCTAGCCAGTCTCTTTTCAAATTATATATTATGTACACAGGTACTCAGGTACAGCTTACTCCCAGGTATGGTCGGTTAATCTTGAAAAATATTTATACGAAAAAATCTACTAGAGTTCAATGAAGTGAAAAAAAATTGTTTGAGAAATCTGGGTGAAATAACACTAAACAAAAGAATACGCTGGAAGCTAAATACTGCAATACACATTAACTACAATCCAAAAACTACGTGTTGTTTACATTATAATAATGCAAATAGTTATTATGATCAGAGGTGTATCACGGTAATATATGTATTAGAAAATGTATAAAAATGAATGTAAATTATAAAGGATGCAAAGAAATTACATAAGAAAAGGTCCTGCACAGACTCTACTATGTGATTGTAATTTATGAAGGATATAAAATGTTTAATTTAAAATAATATTGTGTTTGGTGGGTCTAGAGTCAATATTAAATTACAAACTATAAAGTCTAAATGCAAATAAAAACATAGTCAGATATCTGTTTTAGTCTTTGTAAATATGTGCGGAAAAAAATTAGATTTAGTACAATGTAAAAAAATATGGAAAGGAAACCCTGAGTATTCTTTGACAATAGGATACACAAACACAAAACCAATTATTAAATTAAAACTATTGATTTTATACATTTTCTATTTACAAAAACTCATAAGTATTTAAAACCTTATAAAACCTTATAAATTATAATAATATTTTGTTATATTTTAAAATACATTTTATAATTTGTTGTGGTAAAAAAATCATTATTTAATGTTGGCTGTATGGTTTTTAATAACTATACTGGTACAACTCTTGCTGACAGTCTTTAAGACCGTGTTAAAAACTATGATAATTAGTTAACATCTAATTTCCTGCCCTATCCTAACCTAACCTAACCTAACCAAATTAATAATATTTAAATATTTTCTTTCATTGTTATGTTTACAATATCGAATACCTTGATAGTTAGTAGGAAAAGATCATCGCAAAGCTCACGACAGGTGATGGTAGTCGTCTATCATAACCATAGCTTCAACTAACCATAGGTTTACCTAACTAACCTTCTTATGACTTATTAGGACACTTTGAATAAAAAGATCCTGATTTGCAGGTTGCTGAACTTAAGTGTTTGATTATCAAGTTTATCCTTAGATTGTTGACACCTTAATCCATGCTATGGATGAAGCCCATAGATAATAAAGATATGGATAGTCCACGCCTATGTTAAATACATTTGAGGCCGCGTTCCCGCGGAAGGCAATTGAGACTCCTTTATATTGATAGTCGATAATCGATATAGGCAGTGATGTAAATTGTATAATACAAATCGTATAATATTGTATTATACAAACGTATTATACGTCATGTATAAAAAAATAAAATACAAATAGTATAAAAAAAAAATTGTGGTAAATGGTAGATCAATAATAAAGAGAAAATATACGCAACACAATGTTTCAACTTATAACAGTAATACAACGACGGAGCACGGCCACACAAGTAACATGGTCATTACTAGGTGGTAGTCACGATCATATTATAGGAAAGATATTATAAAGATTAACACCAAAGGACTATTCTAGTCATAGATCAACTAACCTAAGTTCTATGATTCTAGTCGTAAACATTTGTAAATCGTTCGTAAATAGTAGTCTGATATCTTACTGATAACTGATAAGTCATACGTCATAATCATGGACACTACACCTAAGACCGTAGTGTAATATTCTACTAAATTCTAATAATTCTATTTAACTACCTACAGGCTACAAGTTACAATTAATGGAAGTTACTAAACGTTAGTAACTGTTTGTTTTTACTATGAGTCGACCTTCAAAGCAAAAAGCTAATGTTGACAAATATTTTACCAAGTATTATGTTGGAAATATTGAAAAATGAAATGCTTATTTTGTAAAGAGGCTTATGCCTATAATGCATTTCGTTTGGCAAATAATTTATTCATACGTCTAAAAACTGATTCAAAAAAGTAAACACTTACTAATTAAATAATTACATAGGTACTAATTTATTCAAATAACTGCAAATATTAAAACCTAATACCTAAAACTTAGAACCAATAAATTTTCATATATTTTCTATTAGGTAGTTATTAATTTATTACCAGACTGCCATTACATAATTTAATAATCAAAATGCTTTATAATTCATCAATAAACTGAAATATTATTGATATTACATTCTTATTACACTCTGGTAGCTATATTTTTAACAATTATCTAAACTACATACGATTTTTGAAAAATACTGTATTATATACGTATAATACATGTATAATACACGTATTATACAACTGAAAAATAAAATACGGTATTTTTACATCACTGGATATAGGTATACTTTATTTGGCCTCAATTGTTCCCCTCGAAGACCGCGGATAAGACCATTATGTTATATCTTTATTATCTATGATGGAGCCATACCCAGCTCACTCGTGTAAACAATTTGAAGCACATAAAATTGATCAACGAGTCTCTATTAATGATTTATCAGCATCTAAGCTCAGCCCACCTTAATATTATTCTCTATGCAAAAAGTAAATTTAAGACAAATTTGTAAATCAATGCACAGTCCTTCTATTGTACTAATATTTGTGATTTCATTAATTTTCAGTATTTTGTATTATTAGATCGGGAAAACATATGACAATATAATTTACACAAGACTGTGGCTAACCCATTTGAATTAATCTTTTTTTTTCGGGTACTTTATTGGTGGACGGCATTTTAACTACGGTCCCTCAACTTACTGAGGCAACCTTGAGGCATTTTCTTTTAGGAAATTAATTAAATCCTCAAACATAACTCTTAATTCAAGAGTTTGTAACTAATACAATCATGATATAATATGAGTATAGTACATGTCGTAATATTTTTTTATAATATTTACTGTTAGTGAAATATTGAGTTTGTATTTCTAATATAATATATGTTATGATATTTATGGACGACACCATGGCCCCTCGATATAGTTATGTGGCGACACGGCACATCTCTTTTAGATAAATGATTAAATACTTAATCAAGTCTTCCAATTTACTAAACATTTATATTTTGTAGATAATTTGAAGAAAAATTTAAAATTGAAGAGAGACTGTGTGAATTAACAAAATTTTTGGTATGAAATGTTTATTTGAACACCTGTTATAATGTATTATATTGAACTTAAGTTAATTTTTTATAATGTACTATAGTAAACATTTGAACATTTATTACAATATACGTATTACGTATATTATACATAGATTTCAAGTATGATTTTTTTTAGTTTTTTTTTTGAAAGTTACCTACCTACTACAATACAAGACACTTTATTTTTATATTTTGAAGCAATATATGTTTTGGATTATTTAGATCTATATAAACTAAATTTCAGACACATAGTTTAGTACTTAAAGTTTGTATGATCAAAGTCGTGGAACCAAATTTTATCAGACTCTACTAGAATGTTGTAGTTAAATTAAACTCTAATAAGTATGTGGAATAACAGTACCTAACCTTCTATGATAATTTGTTATGAATATAATATTTTAAGTAATAGCTCAAATTTAGCACTTTTACGGTACTTAATACATTTTCCTAATATTTTAACAGAAATTATGGAGCTAAAAATATAGAAATACCTATATTATGTCACAGTCCATAGTTAATAGTTTTGTTTCATTTATAATAATTGTTCGGTGCGTATGCCAGTTTGGACTTTACCCTAACGTTATCGTCGCGGATAATGTTCAACGCGCGACCGTTCCGATATCTCCGGAGAGGGAACGTTATCCGTGTACCGCCAGCGGTCTCTTCCCCGCCGCATGCTAGTCCGACGCAGAACCTTTGAGTCGCAGTCGCTGTCGCGAGTCGAAAAGTCGCCGGTCCTCAGCCGTCTCGACAAAATATAGCGTTCGTTTTGTGTGTGTCCGGTATATGTGCGGTTCGGTGCGCCGTCGCCGTCAATATCCGTTCTGTGATTCCGTGCCCGTCCGAGCCGTTTTTGCTCACCAGTATAGTGCTCGCGTTCGTTGTCAATCGTTACGACAGCGTTGAGCACCTCGCTAAACCATTAAGCTTCGTTAAGCATTACTCATCCGCCCGTAGCCGCTCGCGCCACGCGGTTGGTCGTTCCGACTGGTACGTGTACCTACCAAGTCGTCCGAGCACCTCGCACTTTCCCGCGTCATTTTGGGTATAGGATATTGTCAAACCACGTCGTATCCATTTCGTCCTCGCTTCAGTTTGTTTAAAGTCAAAATATTCGCACGTGCACCGGCGCCCGCACGCGTAGTGTCGTAACCGCCGATGTTACCCGCACGCGCAGTCATTATTGGTCGTCGTCCGACGACAGCCTACGCACGCACGCGTCGACCACCGACGCAGATTGTCCAGTTACTCCGTACCGTCGTACCGTCGTAGGTCGTACCGTCTGCGCTATCAAATTTTATTATCATCCACTTTTTTTTATTATTATTATTGTTTACGCTCGTACTATTTTGTCACTCGACCATTGAATTATTATTTTTTATAAGTTTATTATTTGTCATTTTTGTCACGTTGTATTGGCGATCGCTTGTGGTCGGCCCCCACCTACTACTAACATAGTATTTAAGCGTTTTTTCCCTGTAGCAACGATTAATATACGTCATATTTATTTGATAATTTTTATACAGAAATTCAACGACATTGTTATTTCTCACTTTCATTTTCCGTCACCCATTTTCCATTTTCCTATTACAGTCCACTACTATCGCACGACAATTACCATACGCTAACATAATTCGTGAGCGAGCAATACCTGACAATCACACATACGCCGTCGAACTGCACGGCTGCTTTAATTCAGGTTGCCTCCACACAATAATAATGCTTTTTAATATACTTTTTCATGAATTAATATTTATTACAGTTGGCTTTTATGATTTGTTTGAACTATTAGTACGTATTTTTTTTGGGAGATCCTTATTATTACAACACCGTTACCAATATGCGTTTTTTTTGGGTTAGTTAATATAATTGCATGTTTTCATGATTTCTTCGTATTTATGCTTATTTTCTTAAAATGTTTTTATATTTTCGGTTCATCCGTTACCTACCTACATACCTACCTACCAAGTGTGTAAATAAAGAATTTTTTTTGTAAACCAATTTGAATTATAATTTATTAATTTAAAAAATTTTTAATAAAAACGTTTTCATTCAGTATTTTTTTGAATTTTAAGTGCATATTTTTGAATATTTCAGTGCATAGATTTGCCTGTTTTTAGTGCATACATGCAGGCAAATATTTAACACTTTTTCATTGCATTTAATTCACAGCCCTGCTAATTACTTTTACTTCCAATCATAATACCTACCACAGTTAATGTTAAATGTCAAATTGTCAACAATCAACTGCTTCTTCAACTTGATAACACTAAGAGGATGTCGGATTTTTAGCGCACCATTTATTTCTCTCTCTGACCCAATCATTTTAGTGTTTTCTTAATCGTACATTTGGTATGCTACACGTGGGTCAAAGATGGAAAACAAATAGTGCGCTGACATCCCAACCGGCAACAAGTTTACACGAGTGAGCTGGGTATGGCTCCGTCATATCATGGTCTTATCAGCGGTCTTCGAGGGGAACAATAAATTGAGGCCAAATAAAGTATACTTATATCGAGTATCGACCATCGACTATCAATATAAAGGAGCCTCAATTGCTTTCCCCTGTGGACTATATGATCCATATCTTTATTATCTATGGGCTTCATCCATAGCATGGATTAAGGTGTCAACAATCAAAGGATCAACTTGATAATCAAACACTTAAGTTCGGCAACCTGCAACTCAGGATCTTTTTATTCAAAGTGTCCTAATGAGTCATAAGAAGGTTAGTTAGGTAAACCTATGGTTAGTTGAAGCCAAAGAGTCAATAGGGCCTTTGCAATTCAAGACCTTTTCCTACGTATTCGGCATTGTTAACATAACTATTCTACCTTTACACTTTTTCTTCCCCCGTCTCTCACAGCTATGTACAGGTTCAGCCACTCTCATTCCACACCTCCATATGATCGGTATTCTGTCTATCCATCTCTTCTTCAGTCTTCTCGCCCATCATTTATCCGTTAAATTAACTTCTATAGCCACTCTCACTATCTCTTATCATACAGTGACCGAACCACCTAAACCTATTATCTCTTGTTTTCACTACAATATGTACACTACCCTACACTACCCTTAATTAATTAATTTCTTATTCTATCCTCTTTTGTACCTTAACACCTTACTTATTATTCTCGTATCTGCTACTCTCACTCCACTTACCTACCCTAACCTTACATTTCTTTTTCATCTTTCCCTTTCATACACCAAACATTCTGAAATCCTGTTGACCCATTTCCTTATCTTTGCCATATCACACACTTCCTAATTCCTATTCACTCAGTCTCTAGTTACCTACAAGTCATCGTACTTGATTATCGGTGAAAATATTTAAATATCATTGAGCGAATTCCCTACTCGAAAGAATTGCTTAAAAAAATATCATACCTCACCAATTTTCTAATTTTAAACACGACTTTATTGATAGCCCGAATAGTGTTATACCAGTATAGCTACAATACAAATATTGAAAATTTTCGGGCAATACATCCCCTGATCAATTAACTATAATAAAAAAAAACCTACTGATAAATAACACGCATCTTATGCAGTAAAATATTCTACAATATTCTAATGACCTATGCGTTACAGTCTACAGATATTATATAAACCTACCAATAAATACCTAATATTAATTTTTATTACACAGAGTTTGTATTTTTAAATGTTGTATTCAAGGATTTATTAGTTTTATTTGTATACCTAACAAAAAGATTGAAATAAGATAAAAATACATATTTTTTTGGTTTTGAATATGAAAGCTGTGAGATGATCGATATGCATTTTGTGAGAAATCTAGAGGTACTAGAAAACCGTGACGAGTGTGTTGAATGAAATAAATTAAAAAATTGATTAACACAACAATCGGTTAAAAATTAATTTAATTCAAATAATGAGATGAACCTTATTAGATCATTTAAATTGTCCAGAACAAGCCCCCAGTTGTTGGTCGCATGCCAATTTTAACCATATACTAGACCACAAGTTTATAGACATTCTATAATGTATTCTCCTGCCGGTGACACTGTTGGGGAAAATATATTTTTTTAGTAATTAAATTACGATACGAATTATAAATTACGTAGGTACTTGTCCAATACTCGACTACCAGAATTTAAATTAAAGAATGTGATATACCTAGGTAACATATCGATCGATTCTAAAACAGAAACTTAACCTAGGTACAAATAATATCACAATATCAAATAGTGAAATGTGAAAATTTGAAGAAAATTTCCTATAGGTATATCCCGTAAAACCCCCAAAATAAAAAGTACGTTTGAGGTGTTCTCTTAAAACCCAAATATTTAATGCCCGTATCCCGTATGCATAGAAAATATATGTTTCACATTTAACGTAAACTAAAACTATCATGACGGAACTGAATTACGAAGAACGTATAAAACAAAAATAATCGTCACCAAGTGATAGGTATAATCTGCTATGTACTTACAAATCATATTAAATAACATTAATCATTATGTATTTTCTTATTTTGTTAGGTAGGTATAAAAACCTACCTTCCTACTTATAAAAGCATTACCTAATCATTGATTTAAAATTTTAAAAATTATTCTACTATATCAATAAATTAACAGTTGTAGGCAAAGTATTATAATTTAAGGTATTTTTCATAATAATATCCTAATTTTTGTACACCTATAACAACTGGATTTTAAAAACTACTATACGTCTAGCGGGTATATAAGTTTGTCTGACAATAAATATTTACATTAGGTCTACCGCGTCAACAGAGTAGTAGGACAAAACTTACGTAATTATTTATTCTTCCGGCGAAACGCGTTCCCTTCGAGTGTATAATATTGTCTAGTGTCAGAGCTGTGCGTCTCCGCCAAGCAAAATGCATCGCGCGTCTTCATATCTCCGATCCAAAAGTTCAGTCTGGAAGTATTGAGATTAATGACATTTATAAAAATAGGCACCTAGCTTAATAACCAGAATGGAACGAAATATGTGAGTACGTATTGGAATCGCTGTTCGTCTCAAACGATTGTCATTTGCCTTAGATTATTTATAATTATAACCTAACCGTCCCAATCATAGAAAATATATATATGGTCCTAACCGATAGATGATGGATATTTTTACATTATCTTCAAAAAAACATTTATTTGTTTCTACTAGACGCAAATGCGGTAAATTGAATACAAATTTATAATATAGATAACGGTTTTTTTACTTGGTAACCATTTATTTATTACTTAGTTTATAAACAAATTCTAATTGATATAAAATAGTAATTATATAAAAATAGTTTTATTGATCCCAATATTTAAAAATAATGTTTCAAATATAATAATAAAAAAAATTTAAGAAAACCTATTAATTTATATGTATTACCTAAATAACAAAATAACTAAATAAATTCGTGTTTTTTTTTAAATATTTTCACGCCCCCCCCCCCCCTTACGAAATTGTGTCACTCCTCCTTAGAATGGTGCGCCCCTTAGGTTAAGGGCCCTTGAAATAGTGCATGTTAAAAAATCAGCCATATCCTCCCCCCCACCCTTTGACAAAATCATTTGACTCATTTAGCTACTTTATGAATTAAGAACGATACATTGAACGTACAAAACTGTACCTACCTACATAATAGTTATCAACCTATTAACCCATCAATAATATTATATTTTTTATTGTGTACACTAATCGATTGGTATATACAAAATAACGTTAAGTTATAAATAGGACGTGGATTTAAATGCATTAAAAATAAGAAAAATGCCTTAAAAATACGATTTAATGCACTTATATTACAAAGCTTAATAAAATGGCCAGAAAAATTAAAAGTCCAATTTAATCGAATATAAAATAGAATTTAGATAAGTGTATAGGTAATGTATTCGTTATATTTGAGTTTCATTATAGCACATCAGTCGATCAGATGCTATTTAATATTTTAAAATAAAAAAATTCGACAGTAATTCCATATTGGCAAGTGTTGTTTTCTATAACTGAAGACTGAAGTTATAGTATCGAACATAATGGGTACATAAAAAAATAGAAATATAAGAAAAAAAATTACCTTTATTTAATTGTATATAATTTTTTTCTAATAAGTTTTTATAAAATTGACTTTATCCCATATAAATGTTCTAATTTCATTTTTCAATTCGTTGATAATATATGAAACGAATTCTTTGCTTGGAAAGCAATGTTTTAGAAAATTCAGAAAATGCAGTTTATATTTAAATATTATAAATAATAATTTCTGATGCATTGATGCGGAAGAGTGAGGGGGTGGACAATCAGCCGAACCGAAATCTAACATTTTAAACACTTAATATAAACAATTTTTCACACACGCGTCATGGTATGAAAATAAAAAAATATTTATAATTCATATTTATACCGATTTTCTACCGAAAAAAATAAATTACTTTAATCTCATTATTATTTATTAGTTAACGATATCTTTGCTCAGAATCGTTTTTCGTTTGTTTTGTTTTGTATTTTAATAATTTATACGTGGATATATTATTATAACTAATAATTATAGTAGTTGTGTTTGTTTTATTTCATTAATTTATTTAGTACTATACCAATAAATTATATATTAATTAATAATTTTTAAAACATTGTGTTCAAAAAAATAAAAAAAAAATGTGATTTTAATTAGAGTCTTGTAATGTACCTACCTATATTTAAAAAATAAATAAATATAATAATAACTGTTGAACTTTTAGGGACATAATAGGTAACACATTCGTGTATGTAGTATTACACTATTTATATACCTATACGAGTATTATATGAGTAGGTACCTATGTTATTCATAAGTGCGCACACGTCAGGATAGGCAGTTGACCATTCCGTGAATATACTTTTATGTGTACATGGTTATACATCCCTAATCCCTATGATATAGAATATAGATATTAGGTGAACAATAGAAGTTAAGTATGTGACACTAAATTAATAGTTACCTATAACTTATAACGTTGTATTCGGAAAAAAAATTACCAGTTATTAATTAAAATTGTATCTTATGACTATTATCAGTTATAAGTCATAACATATATTTCTATAAATTAAACCAAAACATATATATATATTTATATATATTGAGTACCCTATAAAGGTATGCACCTATTAATTATAATTATTCTACGAACAGGGACTGGAAAAACGACGACGAAGTTTATATCTCGCGTATTTTATACATTTCTAGTCCGGAACTAAAATATGCGCCTACAACACTTTGATAGCACATTTTTCGTGACATTAAATATTTGTTTTAAGTCTTAAAAGTAAATTTAAGCCCCAAAAGAATATAAAAACAAACTTACTTTAATTATCGACTCCTTCGGCGGAATCCGTGACGTGTGTGAACAGCGACGCCCATGAGGAAACGCTCCAGAATACAGCCAGAACTTAGAATTATATATAATTGTGATTTATGAAAAATAAAATTATACGAAACGCAGTAAGTTTTTTGCTCATATTATCTTCTTTACTTATTGAAATTTTAGAATTTTTAATCGACTGTGTCTTCTGCAACGACTTTGAGATTTGCCATAGATTAAATAAATAAACGATAGATATTATACTAGGTACGTCAATATGATGAATCCACGGATATAATATAATGCAACTTTTTATATCAAAGAGTTCTGTGTTAAGGACCAATTTGTTCATTGAAATTTGATATGACAATAAACCAAAATAGTTTATAATTTTGATTATAATAATATGATATGGGTATTATTTAAATTATTATTTTCGTTTATCAATTTAATTATTGATTAAGGTGGTGAATAGATATCAGAAGCACAAGAATATTTTTATAATAGCATATTGTATTTTATGAATTATTAAATAAAAATGTGATTAACTGGATTTTAGAGTTAACATAAAGCCATAAACGTATACAGTAAATTCATCAAATATTATAATACCAACTATATTTTTACAATGATGTGTGTTTTTTTTTATTAATATTTTTAATTATTTTTTCTTGTGGTCTGTGTAAACGATAAGTATTCGTAATAAAGATTCAATTTTCATATATAATATTATATTATAGGCACTCAGTATGTAATCATGTGTTTATTTTTAGTTTAATTTAATTGTAGGTATTTAGTAAATAATAATAGGTATACGAAATTGTGTTTTCGAATAGCAATTTATTGTTAGTATTAATACCTACACCATAATAGGGAACTAAAATTTTGTAAATGATGTACAAATGTATATTTTTGGTGTTTTAAGGCTGCTGTAAGATCAATTTATGAGAATCCTTGCATTAAATTGTTAGGATTATTTGATATGAATAATTATTTTATTACATATAGGTTTATTAAATATTGGTAAGTCGATCAGAAATTATATTTACACTGAATGTTAATAGTAAAAAGCTATTAAAATATCTATTATTTGTATTTATTTGTTAATAATAATTAAGACTTAAATATTAGCAGTTATCTTGTTCCTTTCACAAAATGTTTTTTAATTATTTTTAATTTAATTTACATTTATCCCAAAGTTATCTCTGAATAATAATTCAATGATTCAATTTAATAGTTACATTATATGGATTATAAAAACTACAGTTTCCAGCTTCTACTACAACATTGTTTTATGTTTTTAATTTTTTAAATTCAGTCTGCACCTTGTGTTGGTGATTTTACACGTAATATAATAAAATTGATACTAGTGATGAGTAGGTACCTGATTGTTTAATCAAATTATTTACACGATTTCAATAAAAAAATATCTATGAAGTATAAACATCCGCATTTTCATTAACTATAAATTCATAATTGTATGAGCATTGAGCTATACATGTTACATATATTTTTCGAAAAAACTATTTAAAAAACAAGAATAATTCCTATTTGATGTCACACGGGTTGATTTAGCAACTGACTGCTACGAGAACTGTGCAATTTTTTTTTAAGCATAATACGTTTTGAAAACGTCCAGAAAAGAGTTTATTTTAAGACTGTCTGTCTTGATAACAACTAATTTAATTTATAGTGTATTGTTATATTATATTATAATGAAATTTATAATTATAGTAAAATATATAATTGCAAGACATTTAATACCTATATCTATAGCCATCTAGGGTATAAACTACACTAAAAAAGGTGTAAGTATGCTAATAAAATATATGAGGTGTATAATGTATTTATGTATATAAAAATATAAAATATAAAGATTAAGAACATTATATTGTTTTAAATACTTCGCGCAAACCTTAGGTGATACCCGGCGTATAGTATAACATGCAAAAAGATGCGTATTAAACTTGGCGTGGTGAAACGAAGACGGTCTCGCGTATTTTATACATTGCGCTATTGGGATTAAACTTATAAATGCTTCTACGTCACGTAGTTAACAGATTGTCCGTGGCAATAAATATTTAATTTAAGTCTAAAAAGTAAATGTAAAATAGTAGGTAATAATATGAAAACAAACTTACTCGTAAACATCTACTCTTCCGGTGAAACGTAGCTATAGAGTGCCGCCATCGCCGAAGAAACAGCTATCTTCATCCATCTTTATCTAATCATCTCACTCCGATGAGCTGAAACTTGAAAGTATCGAAATATTTTATGAAAATAACCTGATCAAACGAAATTTGCGAGTTTGTGTTACAACTTATCCGGTTTAACGAACTGTCCGTTTATATTTGTGGCCTATTATTTTTTTGTTCACTGAAATCAAAATATACAATATATTATATTTATAATACAATAGTATTTGCTGAAATTATTAGAATTGTTAAACGTTGCCGACGAATTTCGACAATTGACGATTGCCATAGATATCATAAAATATATTATTTACTATGATAAATCCAAAGAACTTATATATTATTATATAAGTACTCAGTAAACCTATACGGTATATTTATAAATCGTATGTTCTTTTACAGAAATCTTTGTCATCTGCAAAGCACCTATTCTGGTTTTCTATTTCAATTATAGTTCGCATGCCAAATTTAACTATACAAACTGGTTCGCAAGTTTATAGACATTCTAATACATTCTCCCACCAGTGCCAATAGACAAAGTGTTTGAGAAGTTATATTTTTTTGGTACCTAATTAATTTACAATATGAATTATTATAAGTTACCTATGTAGGTACTTGTCCAAAACTCGACTACCTGCAAATCATTGGTTTTTATGGTATAGCCTTACGAAGTTCACGATTTTCGGTGTTTTACGCACCCGTACAACGCTTAAAGTTTACCGAGCTTATAAGTATTACAAATTAATTTTTTTTTTAATCTAGGTAAATCAACGTTTTAAAATTGATGATGCAAAAATAATTCTGACACCCACCTATGGTGGTTTTACATAACAAGTCGAGGGATGTTTTTGATTTTAATTGTTCGAGCAAGCGCAGTGTGGTATACCGGGTACATATGAAAATACCAAAAATTTCAATTAGTTATAATACAATATATATAACTTAAAAATAAGACTGACCGCCAAGTTCAAACTTCCCTGTCGTTTTCAGTTAAAAACTAATGATTTCCGGCAATTATTTTTTTGCAATATCGTTCTTAATTCGTTGTTACTTGTAATATATACATATGCCTATTTTAAAAATATTATTCGTGGGTAATTGAAACGTCTAAAATATATTATCATATACAAATACGATAATAAACAAATAATAATAATTCAACTTAACCGGCAACGGTATTAATAATATTTAATAATATCAATATAAATTTAGTATACAATATCTTAGGCTGACAAATCGTCTCCACTAAAAATCGTTTTTCGTATACTATGATATTATATCATTGAATTCAAATTTAACACTATCCATAACAGTCACCCACTTGTAACCTACTGTTCAGCAGAGTCACTTACAATTTTTTTTTTTAGATTCTGAGGGAAGCGATGAATGTATTGATTTTACAATGATGTATGTTTTTTTTTATTTTTTATTTTGTGTCTGTCATTACCTTTTAGGACAGTAAAAGTGCTTGAATTTTCTTTAACAGTAACTTTTCTGATAGGAAAGTGAATCTATTTGTTACTATGGGGGGTCAAAAGTAAAATTTTCCCAGTAGTTTTCAAAAGCGACGTGAAAAACAAAGAAAAAACGGGAATTTTTTACGCAAAGTCCGTTTTCGAGAAAATCGATTTTGGTTTTTGGTGCAACTCTAAAACAAATGACCGTAGGTACATTAAATTTTGACTGAATGCTTATATTAGCATTTTCTATACACCATAACATTTTCCAAATATTTTAACTTATTTTGAGCTGTTTACGGACATTTTCAGTTTTCAATTTTTTTAGTTTTTTTTTCTATAAATATCAATAAAATTTTATCTGTTGAGTAAAAAAGCTTGAGAATTTAATAGAAGGCTCCTAGGTTATTGTTTCATAGGCAGATGAAAAAAATTAAAAATCCTTAGTCACAGTTTTTATTTGTGAGCATTTAAAGTTCAAATTTTGACAAAATACGGAAAAATCACGAAAATTAGCAAATTATTTTGAGTTGAGAATTCATAAAAATTTTTCTTTTTAAATCTAATATTTGAAAATGTAATATAAGATTACTCATAAGTTTGTCTACCTTTATCAAAAAAAAAATGTCTAGAAGAAACTTAAATTAAATTTTTATGAGCGTCTGAAATTTATATTTTTACAACATTTGATATTTACTCGATTTCTCATGTAACAATTTTCTTATTTTATTGTAATTAAAAAACGAATGTCTGTAGATACTTGAAAATTTCACTGATGGTTTATATTAGCATTTTCTATACACCATAAAATGTTGAAAATATTTTGACTCTTTTTGAGCTGTTTACGGACATTGTCAGTTTTCAATTTTTTTAGTTTTTTTTTCTATAAATATCAATAAAATTTTATTTGTTGGGTAAAAAAGCGTGAAAATTTAATGTAAGGCTGCTGATATATCGTTCTAATAGCAGTTGAAAAATATTAAAAATACATAGGCACAATTTTTTTTTATAAGCATTTAAAGTTCAAATTTTGACAACATTTATCAAATTTATAATTTAATAATTATTTTGTAGTTAAAAATTTATAAAATGTTCAACTTTTGTAGCTGAGGATTAAAAATTTAAAACAAGGTTCCACGTAAATATGTTATATATAAATTACTTTATTCACTATAATATCATCAAATATACTTGGTGATATCATAGGCTGACGGACCGTTTTCGCTCAGAATCGTTTTTTTTATACAATGATATTATATCATTGAATTCGAATTTAACACCATCCATTACAGTGACCCACTTGTAACCTACTGTACAGCAGAGCGACATCCACTTACCCACCTTTTTTTAATTGACCTCCTTTTTTATTTAATTCTTGATAAACGAGTTTTGGATAAGTACCTACCTACATAATAGGTACCTGTCCTACCTGTATTAATTAAAAACTATTTTTAACACGACGTATTTACTTATTATTTTTGTCTTTTAGTTTATCTAATTTTGTATGATTAAAATATGTTTCCTTTATACCCAAATAATTTTTAAGTACCTACAAATAATATAGAACTCAATTTTATTTTAACAATAAATACTTTTATTAATACAGTGTTGACTTTGTAGATGGGTAGTAATAAATTAACTGTACATTCAGGATTACATGCATTCAGGTGAATAATTATGAGATTGCAATGATAGATGTAAGATGTATTGTTGATTCATCAATACGATGCTGGGTGGACTTGAGGACTTCCCATGTTCAGCGACCGGCGTCGACCCGTTTTGTGGCACAGCGGAAGCTTCGTACAGCTGATTGTTCGACAAAGACTCTGTAATATTATTTGAAAAATATTATTTCTACTTAATCGTAATAACTGGGTATAATGAGTTTAATATTATATTATATTACAATAAATATTAAGTACCTATATTATTAGCTTCTAATAATTGGGACGTCATTTTTGTAGATATTAATCCGGACAAAATGATGCTGAGCTATGCCACGGTTTATGGCGTACCTATCCGATGAAATTGTTGGAGACTCTTTCAAATTGGGCAATCTGATAAACGGTGACGTGATCGTTACTTCGCGGCCATCATAGGGTAGACCAGAATACACAAAAATGTAGGTCATCGGGCAGTCGGCTGTATGCATGATAAAGTCCTGGAAGTGGGAATTACAATAGCCCCTAAAATGCTGTTACACCTCAACCTTAATAAAAACAAAGAATGATTAAAAAATGGCAACGGAATTGGCCTACAAATCTGAAAATAAGTTTGTGACTGCTCGATCATGTTTGTCATGTTCTCGAGAGTCATGTGGCCGCCTCGAACATTTCACGGTCGCCAACCACGGACCGAGACCCGAAAGTCGGAGTGCCGTGGATTTTTTTTTTATTATTTAAGAAACGTGAATACATTTGACACAGTAATAGGACAGGTGACCGACGGTGAAATAATAACACCTCAATTTGGGGAAAGATATATATATATGAGTTTATTTGAGTAAATTTGTATTAAGTTGGTGCCGAGAAAGCCGAAGGCATAAAACTCGGTCAGAGTAAAGCTATAAAGATAATAATAACACAAGTACAATAATAATAATATAATAATAATAATAATATAATAATAATAATAGTATAATAATAATAATAATATAATAATAATACCCTAAATAAGTACCGGCCACGGTGAGAATAGTAATAATAATGTACCCAAAACGTTACCAGTAGATCAGTGTGGGTCCCGTGCCGCCCCTCGGCGCATCAGCGAAACGCGTGCTACTCGCTCATGGTACCGGGAGCTCAGACGGGAAAAAAGGTAGTGATGGCTTTTGCTGGTGTCGGTCAGTTCTTTGCGACCTTTGGTGGCACGGAACACGACAGGTGAGGGAGGGGGGCACATATGTACAGATAACGTGAGTGGCCGGTACTCTGGGCCGTGGGTACTAGGAGGGGAGCGTGTGTGCGACTGCCGGAACGGTGGTGTAGTACGGCGGAGACTGAGGCGCGGGGGATAGTATTCCTTATCTATCTCGTCGCATTTCGCGCTCTCCGGTACCTGCTAGTACAATTATAAACTATGGTAGTATCGTTTGCGTTGGACGTCACAGAAACCCCCCCATGAAAGTTCGATACATCGGAGAGAGCTTTCATGGATGACGATGTTTGAACGCAAACTTAAATAATAATCGGTAATAATTTATAATTGACGGGAATTTCATACGAGAGATGTGTTCGATCCGTTCTTATGATACCTGAGTGCCGACATTGACTTCAGCCTGCTGCAATGGTGACCTGTTCGGTTCGTAGAACGGACGGAGGTGGACAATATTGTAAGTCCCAATAGTTCTGTTGGTGTTTGGATCTGCCAGAGTATATGCATTGTCTTGACGACGGCTGGTGATCACGTAGGGCCCTTCGTATAGCAAGAAGAATTTCTGTATACATTGGTCGACGGATGAACTTAGGCGATGCGTTTTCACCAACACGCGGGTACCGATGACAAATGATAGGGGTACGCCCTGCTTGTCATGGCGGTGTTTTCTTCTTTCGGAATGGGTGAGCTGGATCTCTCGTGCCATGGTCAGTTTAGTTCTCTGTGCTAGAGGAAGACGAAGAGGGAACGAAACGACATTTCCGAATGGGTTATATTGTTCAACGGAAAGAAAAAGCTCTTGTGGGGTGTGGCCTGTTGACTCATGGACTGTGTTGTTTAACACCCATTCAATGTACGATACGTACCGTGGCCACTCGGTATGGTTTTCGTGGCAGTACGCCTGGAACATGCGTCCGAGTTCTCTCATTACTCTCTCAGCTGGATTGGACTGGAGATGGTACACAGACGTCATTGTTGGCGGTACACCGAGGGCTAACAACCGATTCTGCCACACGTTGCTCCGGAACTGTACACCGTGATCGGATACGATGCATCGGGGTTTACCGTATGTGGATATATAGTCATCAATCATGCGATTGGTTACCGCGACAGCAGTGGCCTTCTTCACTGGGTATAGACGGACAAATCGGGAGAAGTTATCTAGTACGACAAAAATATATCGGACTTGGTTCCAACCCGGAGGGAGAGGGCCATATAGATCGACTAATACACGCCCGAGTGGGACATCGGCCAGAACAGATCGCATTTCCCCTTGTGTACGGACTGTGGACGCTTTAGTCTTCTGACACAACACACAACTTCGGACTACTTCCCGGATACGTGACTGGAAGCTTTTGAAAAACAGAAATCCCGTATGGCGAGTATACACTTCTTTGGTCCGACATGGCCAAAATGACGATGCACCTGAGTGATCAGTTCTTCTACCCTGTTGATGGGGATGTAAACCAGCCATTGATCAGTAGACTTGTGTCGTCGATAAAACAGTACCCCCTCTACTAAGCTATAGTGTTCGAATACGGGGTCTGCTGACTCTGGGGTTCTTTCAGCAACTGTTGAAGTCTATCGAGGTTAGGGTCCTCCCTCTGGGACAAGCAAATTGATTTGAAAGACGATATTTGACGCTCAAACTCGGCTTGAACCTTTTTTGACGTGATTGTTAAGACACATGGACAACTGGATATCACCTTCTCCGCCTCCTCTCGTCCGGCAGGACTTCTGGATAGAGCATCAATAACATTATCTGAGCCGGGGATGTGTTTTACTTGTAGATTGAACTCTTGAAGGTGTAACGTCCATCGAGTTAATCGAGCGTTTCGCAGGCGACATTGGAATAAAAAAGTTAAGGCTTGATGATCAGTCAGGACAGTGACTGGGTATCCTAGGATGAATACCCGAAACTTCTCACAAGCAAAGACTATAGATAACAATTCCAATTCTGTTATGGAGTAATTACGCTCAGCGGTGTTTAACGTGCGGCTAGCAAAAGATATGGTACGTCGGTCTCCGCTTGGAGAGATTTGAAACAGCTCAGCACCGAGTCCAACTTTACTCGCATCAGTCTGAAGGTAAAACCTCTGGTCGAAATGTGGATGTGACAGATATTGTTCTGTGAATGATTCACGGACCGCATTAAATAGCTTCAGCTCTTCATACCCAAAGCGCCAAGTGCAATCTTTTTTGATGAGTTCAATAAGCGGGCTTATAATTGAGGCATGGTGACACGAAAATTTCCGATAGAAATTACAAAAACCGATGAATGATTGTAGCTCTTTTTTATTCCGAGGTTGGGAAAACTCACGAATGGCTTGAAGCTTTGACGGATCCATAGACATCCCAAGTGGAGTCACAATGTGTCCGAGGAACTTGATCTTTTGTCGGAGAAACTCACACTTGGACAATTTCAATGTCATTCCTGACATGGATATTCTCTTAAACAAAGCGGCGAGGCGTACAAGATGATCGTCAAACGAGGTGGATGAAATTAAAACGTCGTCGACATATATGTGCAGATCGTCTAGGTTGTTGTCTGTCCCATTGATTTTAATGTTTAGCACCGCTTCTAGTGCTTTGCCGAATGCTGTGTTCGAAATGTTTAGACCGAAAGGTACGACGCAGAACTGATAGGTCCGCCCTTCAAAAACAAACGCTGTGAATTTACGTACTGTGGGATGTAACGGCACTTGCCAATATCCGGCACTAAAATCCAGACTGGAGAAAATTGTTTTCCCCCCGAACCGAGCTAAAAGTTGGTCAAGTGGAGGGGACGTATCGCGCATCGGTAAAATTAACCGATTCACGCGTCGGGCATCGAGACATAAACGAACTGACCCATCCGCTTTCGCTACACATACAATCGGGTTGCAGTAAGGGGATGAACATCGTTCGACAACCCCCCATGAGAGCATTCGTTGGAGTTCCTTTTCAACAGCAGGTCTACGGGAGAATGGTATCGGGTATGGTTTCACTTTGAAAGGTACATCTTCTGATACTTCAAAACAGCAACTGTATAATTTGTTTAGCCCAGGTCGATCATCAAAAATGCTATGATATTGGTCCAGTAGACTTATGAGCTTTGATCGTTCCTTATCCGGTACCTCTTGGAAATTTACTATACACTCGGGCCATGGTTTTGCAAGTGGATCGGTAACTGGTTCTGTATGATCGACACAGACCAATGGGTCACACGGATCGGATGTTAGCGTAGAGACCTGCTTTACGAAAGAAATGTCAGATATGCAGTGTTCCATCGCAGTAGGCATGAGTCGGTCTAGTTCATGATGTACGATGATCTGGGTTATCTGGGTAGATGTGATATCTCCGATCTCTGGTCGGAATGGCGAAACCGTGTTCCATTTCGGGAACTCAACCTGGTGGGTTACATAATTCAAAACGACACCGTATTGGGTAAGCCAGTCATCGCCGAGAATCATTTCAGTGGACAGATGGGGAATAACCAGAAAAATCCCTGGAGCTTCATGTCCAAACACACTCAGTGGTACATACACTTGCCGGGTGATCTTCTTACTTCGACCTTGGATGGCGGTGGAAATAGTGACCCCCGTTACGGGAAGCGTAGACAGTTTCGATGCGGTGTTAGTTTGACTCTTCAGGGTCGCGAAAAATTGTTCGGAGACCGCAGATATGGACGCACCAGAATCCAACAGTGCGGACGTACTTATTCCGAAAATTTCGACGTGAAGCTCAGGACGTTTCACAGTGCGTTCAGGAAAATCAATGGGAGACGAAAATGGTTGGTTGCAGGCAGATGGGTTTTGGCTCTCGTCACGTGCTGCAATCACTGGCGAGAAGCTTCCTCGTTTCCCGACACATTTAATTGATGAATGGGCGGGGCGGCTGTAGTCACAGGCTGATTCCTCGGTGGCTGTCCTCGATTGTACCCTCCGCGATATCCTTGTCGGTTGTCCGGTGCCCTCCGTTCGTTTTGTTGACTGGGTTGAATATTGTTGTGATGTGGTCGGTGATCATCCTGACGTGGCTCGCAGAACGATGTGGACTCTTCGAATTCAGTCAAAACAGCTAACAATTCGTTTGTATCACGTGGTCCACGTCCTCGTAGGGCCATACTAAGGGGAATCGGATAGTGTTGTATTATTGTCGAAACTAAATCAGTTGGGTCAATGGGTGGTGACAGATACTTTGCCCCGGCAATCCATTGCATGGCGTGCGTTGCGAGACCATCGTATCTCGTGTATTGAAATGGCCGAAACACCTCGTTGCGAGTCTTACGTTGAGTTGCAGCGGACCAAAAACGTTGACGGAATAATATTCGGAAATCATCGTAGCTCGGAGGGGTGGGGATCAGTGAATCGAACCACAGACGAGCATCTCCATTAAGTCTACGTTGTGCAGAAATTAATTGTTGGTCTGCTGACATTGGAACATTCTCAAAATATACATCAAGCTGGCGGATAAAACGTTCTGGATGGATGGAACGGGTTTGTCCTGAGAATTCCGACACAGCATCGTTGAGGCGTTCTTGAGACCCAAAAAATGACGAATGACCCTGACATGTGGTATTCAACATTGTATAATTACCCACGGGATTCATTGTTGATGATGTAGGTATGGTGTTTCCCTTAAATGATTGAAAACCTCGGGACATATCTGGCGGTGCTGAGGTGTGCGTTGGTAACCCAGCTGCCTCATTGGCGGGTGGTGTTGGATGTGGTTGTTCGACAAAACGGTTCAACTCACTCCGGATTGTACGAACATCGTCCTCCAGCGAGATTATACGGTTGGTGTTGCGTCCGATAGTTTCGTTCAGTTTAACCGTTTGATGTTCAGAACGGGCCATGTCATCTTCTAATTTTGTGGTTCGTGTATCAATTGACTGCCACCTCTCCAAACATTCATCCCACCGCGCAGTCATATCCTCCCTCATGGCCTGGATTCCGGCTTCATTGGACCGTTGACTTGCCAGTAACTGCTTAAACATATTCTGAATCGTTTGATCGGGGGTGCTTGGCTTGGATGTGGATTGACTAGAGTTCATCTTTACAGTCTCAGTGGTTCCAGTGTCAATAGACGTTGTGACAACAGGAGGCATGTTGGATCCGGACGGGGTTAAAATTTCTGGTTGGAGAATTTGATCGATTAATCGGACTGGTGGCTTGGTGTTTCTTTTCCCGACACTGTCCATCCACGAACAGGTCAACCAATATAGATGCTACGACTGATGAGATTCCAAAAAAAAACAGAAAACCCACAACGAGACGTTCGAAAGTGACAGGAAACGGTCAACAAATTATATTGAGGACAAAACAATATTAATACGACTGCCAAACAGCGAGAAGAATAAATAAATAAGTATCTAATTGTCTTACGACAAAATATTAATTAAGAAAAACAATATGTAAAACGAGAATGAGTATCCTAGGACAAATATGTCGATAGCGAAATAAGTTATGAAATTAATCTATCAATGAAAATGATCACCGGTAACGCCGGGACGACACATGAACAACACACTAGTTTGTTTGGTAATAAAATTTTGAAAATCACCGTGGCGTGGGATATATTAAAATATATGTGCATAATTCACATGAATAGTATAATAAAAAAATAATAATTAAAAGAACTCAATACTACACGAAGAATGATTAACGAATAATAGTTGTACTCATACAGTACTAGGAGAATACAAAAATAATTATTCGTGTTGAACGACAACAATCAGAGTCGTTAGTACGGAATAATACGAAAACGCGACAATCGTCGATACTGAAACCACAACTCGGTAACCATTAATAAAATAAAATGGATATAGTGTTAGGCACCACGCCAAGTAATCATTTTACGCTCCTACTAAGTAGGCACAAATACTCCTTACGACCCACCATACGTGCACGGGACGTACAAACGACGGCACCGGTGTGCGACAACCTACATAGTGAGTGACGATAATCACCGCGGGCTACAACGTATGGCAAACTTATAACTAACCGTCGGTGTGTGTACGGGCCTAACGTGGATCATTAATTTTAAATTTTTTTTTTTTTTTAGTCCACCAACCGGGATTCGACTACGTATAACGTAAAAAATCATTGTTGCAAAAATAAAACATTAATTAAAAAACTAAATTGAACGCGCGTGGATCTATACGTGGACGGAAAGATCGTCGTCAGACAGTATACCAGGCGAACAAAACAAAATCTCGACTGATGGGCTATATGAGCATGATCAGGAATAAACTAAATAAATATGCAATACGATAATAATGATGATATACGTAGAACGTTGATACTATCAGAATTTACTAAACAAAATAATATGGGGAACGACCGCACAGCTGTGGTGGAACGATACACACCCAACAATAGAACATTAATATTATACAGATAGTCAGCGGCGCGGCGGTAGACCGATAAATAAAGTGCTACTGGTTATGTAAGTGAAACAGGTAAAATAGGATGAGATATATGTATACAGGCACACGTCGACGTGTACAGATAAGCACTTCGCATTACGCCCCATCTCCGCCGATCAAACTTGTACCATGATGACGAGACACCTCCTGTCGATGGTGGACCCCTGGATAGCAGTTTCGCGGCGTTGGTGACGGTGTAGTCCAACAATGACGAATCCTGTCCAGTCAGTTCAAAACACCCGGACGATGGCGACGCACACACGCAATACTCTCCGTTCCCAGCATCGGCGGTCAGTACTCATCACGGCACCAATACCAATATTACACTGGAGCATTTCTGGAAAATACGCAGACAACAGTTTGCTCTGTACAGGGACCTATCACCTATGATTCACCGGGCCGGTACCTACACTAAACCAAGCATAACCGTTTGGTGATTCGAGCTTCAGTCATCACCTTCGCGAACACCCTAAGCGATCTCAAAAGATCGATTTACACCGTTTTTTTTTTTTTTTTTTATATATTTACACACGGATTATTATAATTTATATTATATTAAATCAACCATATTGTATGTAATTGTTTCCACGGATCAGGTATCTTCGGCGTTATCGCACAACGACGTCGCGGTAATGCCGCACAGCGCACGTACTTGGCGTGTGACTCCGGCCTTTGACCGGTCGGCGTCGTCGCGACCTTACGTAACTATTCACTTTTACCGGTCATCGCCGTTTCCGTGATTAAACATAGCATACCAAAATAAAATAATTATTCGGATACCCACAATATAGTCAAATATATTCATCAAATGCCGGTCACATTACTGTCCAAAACGTACCCAATATAAATATGAACAATTTTTTTTTTTTTTTTTTCAGTCCTGTCACGGTCGCCATCTGTGACTGCTCGATCATGTTTGTCATGTTCTCGAGAGTCATGTGGCCGCCTCGAACATTTCACGGTCGCCAACCACGGACCGAGACCCGAAAGTCGGAGTGCCGTGGATTTTTTTTTTATTATTTAAGAAACGTGAATACATTTGACACAGTAATAGGACAGGTGACCGACGGTGAAATAATAACACCTCAATTTGGGGAAAGATATATATATATGAGTTTATTTGAGTAAATTTGTATTAAGTTGGTGCCGAGAAAGCCGAAGGCATAAAACTCGGTCAGAGTAAAGCTATAAAGATAATAATAACACAAGTACAATAATAATAATATAATAATAATAATAATATAATAATAATAATAGTATAATAATAATAATAATATAATAATAATACCCTAAATAAGTACCGGCCACGGTGAGAATAGTAATAATAATGTACCCAAAACGTTACCAGTAGATCAGTGTGGGTCCCGTGCCGCCCCTCGGCGCATCAGCGAAACGCGTGCTACTCGCTCATGGTACCGGGAGCTCAGACGGGAAAAAAGGTAGTGATGGCTTTTGCTGGTGTCGGTCAGTTCTTTGCGACCTTTGGTGGCACGGAACACGACAGGTGAGGGAGGGGGGCACATATGTACAGATAACGTGAGTGGCCGGTACTCTGGGCCGTGGGTACTAGGAGGGGAGCGTGTGTGCGACTGCCGGAACGGTGGTGTAGTACGGCGGAGACTGAGGCGCGGGGGATAGTATTCCTTATCTATCTCGTCGCATTTCGCGCTCTCCGGTACCTGCTAGTACAATTATAAACTATGGTAGTATCGTTTGCGTTGGACGTCACAAGTTTATGGACAGATAACTTCTCAACGTAATATTATGACCGATCCAATAATAACTTTCCATAGGTACATCAGACCTATGTGCGACGGCTGCTCACCAACGTATCGACATCCACCAGATAACTTTGGTAAGTTTTCAAACTATACCGCTCATTCTTGCGGAATGCTAAAGAAAATTAATTTATTAGATAAATATTATACTATAACAATTTTTAAATATAGACGTTTTCAACTCACAGTAATAGTTATGCAGATGGATGTCGACCGGTTTGGGAGCGACGTCTGACACGCCATTGTTCTAATGAATTCAAACATAAATAATATATTATTATAATATTTTCATATGTATATAGGTACGGTTAGGTATATTAAATTAATTAAATTAGTCTATTAGTCTATTAGTCTATTTTTTTACTATGCTTTTATTGTATTAAAATATACACAATGACATATAACTTACATTATTGGACCGGACATACAGCAACGTCGAGTTGAGGTACCTGTCCATAAACACATTTTCATCAGCAAAATATAATATAAAATATAAAGTAAAGAAATGCATAAAGAAAAAACTATATTTATTCATACAATTTTGAAATCAAAAACATTAGAACAAGATAATGCTTCCTTGATAAATTAAAAATATTTGAAGATTTTATTTGTCTTCCGTTTACATGGCAATAGTAAAATTCTATTAAACCTATTAGGTACGTTAACAACATTTTTTAATATGACAAATATTTCAAATTTCAAAAAAGGGGGACCCTCGTGTTAATACCCCTCACTTTGTTTTTTGGATAGCCTGGAAGTTTTTGTGCAAAAACGTCGGGACCTGGTGCACATTTCTGCACAAACGATGCACAAACGTTTGGCACCTTAAAAATTTCAATTTTCCAAAAAGAGGGTGTCTCATTTCAATGCCCCCCCCACTTTATTTTTTGGATAGCACTGGGAGTTTTTGTGCACAAACGTCGGGACCTAGTGCACATTTCTGCACAAACGATGCACAAACGTTTGGCGTGGTCAGAAGTTCAAATTTCGAAAGTGGGGGGGGGGGGCATTGAAATGGACCTTAAAAATTAAAAAGGTTAAAAATATTCAGTTGGAAATGGTGGCCAAAATTAAAATTTAATAATTTAATAATCGTATTTAATGCAGTCATGTTAATAAAAATTACAAGTATTTTTCATATGTTTGAAGTCGTACTGTTCTATAAAAACAATATTTTATTACTATTAATCGAATTATAATATTGGTTAGTCGATTAAATATGAAGAATTATTTTATTTTTTTTCAACTTCCGGCCAGGACTAATTCAATAGTTTATAGCAGGGGTTCCCAAACGTTTTTGGTTCGTGGCCCATTTGAACCAAGGTTTCTTCAGGGCGCCTTTTCCCAAGGGCCAAGTCATATCAAGACTTATCATAAAAAATAGAAAAATTAAATAAAATCCAGTAAAGATTGTTATGGGTAATATAAAAATATTTATTTAATTAAAATTATACATAATTTGTACATTTTTAGTTACTTAATCGTAATTATGTCCGTCACTGCCATGATTGAGTTTTCAAATTTATTTTTGGATCATATAAAATTCTTCGGTAGATTGGCGGCGCCTCTATAAACTATAAAGACATCGCGGCGCACACTTTGGGAACCGCTGGCTTATAGACTTTTTAAACAGAAATTAAATCATATTTTTTTTGTTAAATGCTAACAATAATTTATTATTTAAAATTAAATAATTGTTCTGATACTATTTACGTTTATAAATTATTATAAGTGTATAAAACATTTTTCGTTAATATTTAAAGTTTGTTTCAGTCGGAAAAATACTAAGAATTTTTTACTTTATCTGCTATATTAGAGAGTATAATAAATGGCTATTCGTGAGTCTTATATAGTAAAATAAATAGGCAGACGATAATAAAATTGGTGGGCTGGCGATTAGCGACCACGATATTATATTAAAAGGCGGCGATTTGCGCCCTGCACATCTACACCAGTATACAATTATTGTGCTTCTGAGATTGTGACATAATGCAAACTATATCGTTAGCAAAAAATGTATCATGCTACTCGATATTATTCCTCTGAAAGCAAAATTGAGGAATCATAGCTGATATGTTTTTATACGTTTGATTGTGTTGGTTGGTAACAAAATATTTGTTAAATTCACCGTTATAAATCTAGTTTAGCGCCCATTCGAATTTTGAAATTTTTTTGTTCTGTATTACAACCAGTTAAGAACGATAAAGGTATAGGTACACAGTTCACGATTTGCGGTGTCTTACGCATAGGTACAACGCTTATAACGAATTTTCATTTTTTTATTTTTTGAAACCTAGGTAAATCAACGTTTTAAAAATTATGGTGTACAAATAATTCTGACACCCACGGTGGTTTTACATAACAAGTCGAGGGATGTTTTCGACTTAAACTTCGTCCGAGCGAGCGCATCCAGCGAGTGACCACGCCGGGTGTATGTGAAAATACCAAAAATTTCAATTAGCTATATAACTTTGAAATAAGTCTGATCGCCAAATTCAGAGTTTCCCGTCGACTTCATCATGCTTATAATTACATAGGTATACGTTAAAACAAAAAAAAAGGTTGTTCAGTATAACAGAAAAGTTCCAAACGTGCGGTAAAATATTGAGTTGTAGGTACCTTAGTACCTACTACCTTGTATGAATGCGTATAACACCGAAAATCGTGATCTTTGTTTTTAAGGCTATAACTTAAAAACTGATGATTTCTGGCAATTAATTTTTATAACATCGTTCTTAAATCGTTGTTATAGTGTAATATACATTGGTATATTACAATCGAAAAGGAAATTGAAAAATTTGCGTGGGCGCTAAACTATATTCGTTTCCAATAAATTATTATAATATTATATGTAAGGACGTATATTATATTTGTAAAGTGTCCATGCCCCCCCCCATATTAAATGCCCCCCGTATGAACCCCCTGAACCACACCCTCGAGAACGTCCATGATTATTACGTATATTTGAGTTCTTCTTGGAAATTCAGTTGAGCCGCACAAAAAAGGGTTATTTGCTATTCCAATTTCCAAGACTAATGTCTTTTACGTATAATATTATGATTATACCACCATGAATTTTAATCTCATGTTTACGACGATAGTTAAACTAATATTTAATTTGCATTATTTTGAATAAATATAAGTATACCTATTAAAAGAAATATGAATATTATTTTTTACCCAAATGGATACACGGATTATAAAATTACGTACTTGAACTTACATTTTTGCTAATCCAAATAGGGCGTTAACATGGACACATGACGTGAATCACATGCGCTTGCTTTTTGTACGAGTGCGTATCCGGATTACCCAAACATTGAAATAAAACATTTTTCGTTAATATTTAAAGTTTGTTTCAGTCGGAAAAATACTAAGAATTTTTTACTTTATCCTCTATATTAGAGAGTATAATAAATGGCTATTCGTGAGTCTTATATAGTAAAATAATATTAAAAAACAGTGCGCCGTCGCGGGAGTGCGGGACGCGGGACGGCTGGCAGATGTGAAACATCGAAATTATTTTGTGTAGAAAATATGCATGAACATTGAAAGGCTGGTTTATTAAAGGAAATGGCATAATCAAAACCAAAATATTCTTTAATATTATTTTTTAAGAAAAATTATTATTTTTTTTTAAACGCTACTTTCGTGCGGGCGGGTACATGCCCTTGTGCGCTTTCCGCGCATGCGTGCGTTGCGAGCGTCTCCACGCTGACAAACGGTTTCGCCCGCCGCATTCATAGACCTATAAACTAGGCTTAAAATTATTTAATTGGTATCTGCTAACATATATAGTTATACCTGCAAGTGATTCTTTTTTCATTGAACAGTGAACACTGATTATTTCAAAATGTATAAATGTTTTTGAAAAATAAACTTTTCGTGGTTTCTAGTAGTTAAAAAAAATATATTTTTTACATTTATTTAAATTATAGTTCAAATAGTATTTAGGTGATACTACGGCAAAACTACTACGTCTTTAATCATGCTAAATTAAGTACAATTAAAATCTGCTGTTTATTCTTTAGATTCATTGTGTGCTTACACATTTATACTTGTATTTGGTGCTCATAGCCATTAGAAGTATCATATCCAAAACCATTAAAACTGCATAAAATAGGAATTCATGACCCTAAAAAAAATTTGATTAATACCGTATGCTTAACTATACATTCACAACTTATGACTTATATCGTACTTGATTTTCAAATAGTCCAATTTTCGAAAAAAAAACTACAAGTAAATTTCCAACTGCCCCTGCACACAAATTGGCTGCTGAAAGAAATGACTTCATACTCAATGGAGCCTAAAAATTGATTATATAATTAGATAATAATTAATAACAATATCAGCATTCAGCATAGAACATAAAGGTTCTCAAATGTTAAATATTATGTTAGTATAATAAATACAAATTCACGACAATTGAGCACAATATAAATATTAAAATATAATATGCAATAATAACTAAAAATGTAAAATTCAAATAAAGTATCTGTTCAATAATAATGTTAGTATACACATTACACAACCGTAATATAATGAAAGCTAAAATTTGAATACATTATTACTTCAGTTAGTATTATTAAACTACCTGTAAATAAATATTTTTAATCCTAAATCTATTTGTATTTTTTTTTTTAAATATAAAGTACAAATTGGAAAATAATAATTATTACAGATTATGTCTTAATTTATTAATTGTATTACTTGGGTGAATGCAAATTCCAATAATGTAACCAGAGACATTACTTCAGCCACTGTAATTAAAATCGTTTGCGGAACTTGCCATAGAATATGGATGTATTTACCTTTTTCTAAAGTGATCAACTTGGCATTCTAAAATTGCAAACAATTAAATTTATAACAACAAAACATTTTTATATTACCTATGCGTTTAAATTAGTTACCGTGTGGTTAAAGTTATGGTGAAATAATAGGTCATTAATAC
The DNA here is from genome assembly GCF_019925205.1 of Metopolophium dirhodum. Taxonomy (NCBI): domain Eukaryota; kingdom Metazoa; phylum Arthropoda; class Insecta; order Hemiptera; family Aphididae; genus Metopolophium; species Metopolophium dirhodum. The sequence continues at coordinate 30,326,855 of NC_083568.1, read as the reverse complement.
TAACGGGGAGAAATTCAACATTTTGCAAAATAGGTTCATTATCCAATATATGTCATAACTAAAATAAATAGGTATAAATGTCAGTTAAAAAATGATTCAATAGCTAAGCATACATAATTACACAATATAAGTATAATTAGGCAATACTTACGTTCCGACAGGTAATTCATAAGATTGATCTTGGTTCGTTGAAAGTTTAAAACTTATTTCAGACAATTTATTATTAGTATTCCTTAATGCAATGTTTTGGCCGGAGAAATTATCATGCAAAATCCTTGTAAATTGTAATAATAATTTTTAATATTATTTGTTAATTAAAATGAGTAGGTATATGTTCTATTGTCCTACTACACTATGTGTAGGTAATACGTATTCCAGTATGCTGATACACAATGTATTAAAAGTTAATAAATGTTTGATGTTATTATTAATAATACCCAAAACCCATGTCTCTTAGATATTTACCTAAGATTTGAATTTCCGTTCTTTAATTTTTTCAATTCGTTTAAATGTATTAATTCAATATCAACATTATTTTTAGACGTTAACATATATGACGAAACCTAAAATTAAATAAGTATACATTTTTACAGTTGGTTGTTCAATGGCCAAAATGCCAAATGCTGGTTGATAAAATCATAATAATTCTAACCGTCCCTTTTTCGATGAAAACATTTTGTTTCAATGTATTCAATTTTAATTCACAAGAAGGAAGTAAGTCTATGGATAAGACATCAGTTTCATTAAATACAGTTGTATTATAATTAATATGAAGTACATCTAATTGTTCAATACTGAAGTTTCCAACCAAGGAACCGGATATGGATACATTGCATTCAAAATTGTTATATAATCTTAGTTGGCTTTCAGTTGACGGTATGGAAAAGGTTTGGCCCTGAAAACACGCATTTTTAAATTTGATAACTTAAAATGTGATACCTACCTATTTTCTAAGTAAAATTACATGTATTAGTTAAGAAGTTAAACTGTACAATACAAAGAATCCAAACTATCTCTAAGAGGTATCAATATTTAGCAATTTTTATTCAAATAAGTCAGAATTTCAAATTTCAATAGACATTGATTTAGATGAATGGGGTCCATTTTTGTATTTTTCTAATCTTAATTATTAATTTAAAGAAAACCAAAAACTATGGCTATTTTGAAAGTAACAAATAATTTAAGAGATTGGATGCAATTTTGGCGAGCTCTAACAGAAGTGCTTCAAAATTTCCATATTTTGGTATTTATTAACAGTTTTATTGAATGGCTAAAATGTACATAGATAATGCAATTATTATTAAGTACATACTTACAATTATCTTGTATTGGACAACAGCAGCACATGCAAATGATAATGCAGCAAACATTCCACCAAGAATGATTTTTCTAAAAGCTGTATTTATACCAATTTTATACAAAAGTGGATAGACGACCGCATTAAAAAATGGTATAAATATTAAAACGAACAGTGGGTTAATTAAATGAATTTGATCAGGCTTTATAATCCAATTTAAAAAATCGATTTTTCCATTCATTAGTGTTCCTTGCAAAACCCAACGAGAACTCTAAAAAGAAAATTAATTTACCAAACATACATTATACAATATACGTATATACATATTTATTTACTTTTTACTTCTGTTTACTTAAATTCTTTAAATTATTATATTCAGAATAAGTCATTAACTAAACATAATTTTTAGGGGTTGGATCATTGATGACACATAAGAATTAGTCGTGAAAAATGTATTTGTATATTCATTAATCAGATATAAAATATTGAAATATAATATAGATTAAACAATAATTAATATTATGTGCCTACATATATGTGGGCCGGTATATGGCAATACGTAAGGATAACCTTTATTAAATTTGTTTTTTAAATAACAATAACGAACAACTTACTTGTTGATCTAAAAGTGTGTAAAACATTGGGATTGGAATTAACAAAAATAAAACATCCAACGCTGATCTCAAATCAGATATTTCATGTGTATTGTACTTATCATCTGCATATTCCAACCAATCTTTCCTTTTCGCTTCATTTGGAGAAGCGGTTATTTTTTTTCTTAATGCGTGCTTTTGCGGAACACAAAGATAATATAATTATATAGGTATTGTTTATCATATTCTGTGCTTATATAAGTAAGTACCTACTTATATATTTGGTACGTTATAAGTTATAAGTATAACCATTAGCGCATCTTGGTGGTGGGTTGGGGAATACGTTTAGCACCCTTCCCAGAATATACATTGCATAATATTATTAGTCACGAAAAAAATATTATCTTCAATAGTTCAATGAGGCATACAATTGTCTAAGAACTATAGTAGAGTTAGATTAGGTTAGGTTAGTTGGTATACCTATGCTTAAAGACTGTTTCTCAATTAATTTAGCAAATACTTATATTTGTTACCTATCCATCATCCATCGAAGGAGTGTCCTTTGACGATATTGCAACTTCTTATTTTCAAATGAGAACCAACCTTTTTTATTGTAAATTATTGAGCTGATTTTGAACTTATAAATCTAAATAAAAATTGAAAATAGGGTCCTTAAGTAGGTGCGTATATTTAAAAATGCCAATAATCAGAAATAAATAAATAAATAATTAAAGAAAAAAATGGAATGTGCTCTGTGCTGCAGCTTCCTGCTTGATGTACAATTGTAAACTTATATCCATTACGAGCCAATTTCAAATATATCAACTTAGTAAAGGTCGCAAAGAAAATGTAATGGCCACAACCTCTTCCAAAAAAAAAAAATTGAACCTAGTTGCACCTCTGGTTATACTTATAACTTATCAGTTTTTAGCTAAGTATCTCTATATATAGGTAGGAAATATAAACACTATAAATAATAAATATTTACTAAATAGGTATTTTTGTTTTAAGCTATTAATTTAATACTCTTACAAATATGCATCCAATTGAAGTTGTAATGACACTGGACGTGGGCTTAATAATCTTGTACAGGTTCTTGGCACTTACAAAAAATACTCAAACATTCATAAAAAAAAATAAATAAATATAAATATTGTATATTGTGATAATATTGTTTAAAACGTATTATAGTAAATAAATAAAATAACAAAAAATTAGGAAAAACAATAATTACATAACTAATAAATGGGTAACAAAGTAGGTATGTACTAATTACGTACGTACGAGGTAGGTTGTGGTATTTAGGTAATTTACATAACTATACCATTTTAACGAAATGTTAGCGTTGCTATAAGAAATACCAAACGTGTCATATACAACCCAGGTAACTACTTTTATAACCTATTATTTTGTTGTGAGTATAATATATATACTATAATGCAGTTGATTAGGTTTTAAGTCGTATAATTTCATTAATTTATGAGCAGAGTTATTATGTATTAAATTATACAATTAATCGTATTTTAATAAACAATATATAGCTATCTAGCCATTCCTCAGGATATCGAAGAGTTATGATTTATGGTAAATATATAAATCTTACCTATTGAGATCATCATAAGGAGAGCAGGCACCCCAAACGCTAATGGAAAACATGAATCTTTGCCAAAACACTGAACTGATTTCCTCAGCTCCGGTGTAATGGACGACGATAACAATGACCCTAAATTGATAGTAAAGTAAAATATTGAAAAGTACATTTGCAGACGATCTTCTTGATCTGGCATCACAAATTGATCACCGCCAAAAGCACAGACGCATGGTCTTATACCGCCTGCTCCAATTGATGTTAACAATAATCCAATTATTGTAAATAATCTACAGAGTTGTAAAATATAATATTTTAGTGAAATTGAAATAATTTTTTAGTTTAGTAATAATGCGTATAATGTATTGATTGCAGTATATTATATAAATACACCTGTCGAAGGGAAAATAATGTTAAAATAATTGTATAGGTACAAGGTAATTTAATGTTTTATTGTAAACACTTAATCATATTATGATAAATACCTTTGAAAATTCATACTGACTGAAGTGACAAGAGATGAAATAGCCACTATGATATTTCCCATTGCGTGTACAATAGACAAAATGAAGATTGTTCTGGAAATGTAAATATATAATATGACTCATTAAAAAATATCAATCGGAATCGGAATCATAATAATATGTAGGTATATTATAATGTAAGAATAGATGATAAATGTCATACGGGATTTTTAATTAGTATACTACATTATATTATAAATTATTATTATGGATTTGTGTTTGATTGTACATAGCTAATATTGATCATCGCATCTATTGAACAATTGGGAGTAGAGCCAGTGGTTTACCTACATAATATAGGTACCTAATGATTTTGTTGATAACTGAGTTGCCATAAGTTGACTATTATGTACTGTGATGTATATCACTATATGATAGAGTTGAACAATATAATTTTTTGACTTTATTTTTAAATTTTATCTTGATTTCTAGAACTTGATTGTTATTTATTGACAACTGACGTAAAGGGCCAATTTATTGCTGCTTATTTCAAAAAAAAAAAATAATTTTACACGTCATCTAATGGAATAGGAAAATATAGGTTTGCCGTTAGGCACTCAATACAGACAAATAAACACATTTTTTTACTAAGACATGTGATCACAGTACTCAATCACCTCCTCAACTTCGTATTGGGGGGACAACCGATCAGCCTGAGCGCCCACGTAAGGTATCTGGGAGTCATCCTATGGAGTCTACTAGTGTAGACAACAAGCTCTCTTTCAACATATTATGCATATCGATACAGTCGCTTCCAAGGCAGCCAAATCCGCGACAGTATTGGCATAGTTGATGCCAAACAAAGGTGGACTTTGCCAGCGGTGGAGAAAGCTCTTGGACACTGTCCACCACAGCCAGAGGCTATAATATGGGCCCCCCCATCATGAAAGCTACAGTAGTGAACGCTGCCAAGAATATGGTCAGCCTGGTCAAGAATCAAAGAACCTTAAGGGTCATCTGAGCGTACAGAATCTCTCGGACGAGTTCGCATCCCAGCTGCTGGCTGACATGCCTACCACTGATTTGTTGGCGGCGGAAAGGCATGCGTACGGCAATGATACACACAAGTAGCCTCTCGAGTTCGACGCCCAAGGCTGCACGGACTAGGTGCCTCATCCTAGAAGTCAAGAAGCAGGCCGAGAGGATATCATCCCTTATTGTTACTATTTCGTTGCGGCCCAAATAATATGTTTGTAATACCTATTTATATAAATACAACTATATTGTTTATACTATTCGCTTAATTTTATTTTCTAGTTTTATGAGTATCGACGCTATACTAATATGTTGCTTGTAATATTTATATCGTATATTAACTATACCATGCATTCATATTAAATTTAAAGATTGATTTTAAAAATTCGATTTTTTTTAACTTTTACAGAACAACAATAAGTAGGTACTATTATGTTAAATGAATAAACGCTGTGTATCAAATTAAAATCCAGATTTAATAACGTAGGTACGTATATAGGTACGTATACGTTGGGAAATAGGTACACTGGTAAAATTGTATTACCAACTTGATATGATATAGAGACGAGGTGAGGTGATATGAAATGAGACGATATATCGTAATCATTACGATTTGATGGATTTAGGTTTAGGGATATCAAAAAATATATTAAGTTTTTTTGGCACAAATTTGGATTAACCTTTGGCTGGAATGGACACGGTGGTAACGGTCGAGAGTTACTTTGAAGGAAAACGGTTACACTCCCGCATAGCAATTTTGTAGGTAAAAATGATAAATATATTTATATAGTTTGTATTTACATGCGTGTCTTATTAGTAGGTAGGTACTAGGTATTAATAAAAAAAAGCGTTTACACCTAATTAAAAATATTTATCTACGTTGTACACTATTCTGCAGTACACTTGTTCAGAATTCATCAAACAATATTTTGAACAACTTGAAATTAATCCATCACAATCCTTATTATCTAAATCCTTAATTATAGTTACCTATAGTAGTGTAATACTGTAGTAGTGTAGTGGTATTATTAAAATTATAGAATTATTTTTTTAATAACATATTAAGTCCACACCCTGCAAATTAAAATAACCTCTTGTATAAAAGTAAAACAATTTTCAAACATAATATTTATAACGTTTTAAATAGTTACCCTTTCCACCTCCCAGGTCGGTAACTGTCTATGCACTTTGCCTGATAATTTATGGCTTAAGAATGATGTGTTTAGCGCTTGTTTTTTGGGCATTCTGCAAGTTCCAAATTATAAATGAAAGGTATATGTATAATTATTATTTAACACTTATAGTTATGTGTTTGAATTGTGATTTTTATTTTTAATTAATTACTTATAGAGGTAGGGTACCTACTTTTAGGCTGTAGGGTGTAGAGGTTTGTGAGGGTTGAATGGATTGGTAGATAAGTCATGTCCAGTCTAACTTCCATTTGTGATTGTACCTACTCAGTTTGTATTATTTTAAGATAGTAAAAAAGGTTGGTTGTAAACTCGGCCCGATAATTTTGACCGATTTGTACCATTTTAATTTCAAAATTCAAAAACTAATAAAAACTGATTATAGAAATAACACTTAAAAAATATAAAAATAAATTTATATAACGAATTTCATACTATACGAATAATAATATGAAAATGCAACCAAAACAATCTGCATATATGGGTAATGCTAAATGGTTCTCAAAAATATTATAAGAAGATTATATTAATTAGATATAAGATTTAGCATAATATTTTTATTCGGGCTGAGTTTATACATCAATTATTTTTACCTGAAACAACCGGGTCGAGTATACAATAGACCTTTTGAACATTTTTTTTCCTCGGGCCGAGTTTACAATTAGGTACCTACGAATAATAAATATATGGCTTTTGTTTATTTTACTCAATTACTCACCTATATTTTCCCCAGTATGAATCTGCGATGATGGCTCCAAACAATGTTGATATGGATTGAAAGACAATAAACATATGAATTATAATCGTGGAAGTATCGTTGTCATATTTTTGAATAGTTGTAAAAAATAAAACCAAAACAGCTAAAAAAATATGAATATTTGAATACTAAACCAACATTTTAATATTAATATGAAAGATATTATTTTAGTGTAAGATTTACCTTTAAGTCCATAATAACTAAACCGTTCACACAGTTCGTTTCCAAATATATACCAGACTGCTTTTGGATAACTCTGTGCATTTATTAAACAATAATATTTAGGTAACATATGTGGGTTGAAAAATATACAAATATAAATAATAAATGTAATAATAAAGATACTTACATTATTTTTTTTTTCCATTATATAGAACTCTATTAGTTAAATAAAATTATTAATTAAATTTAACGAAATTGTAATATTTGATTAATTGTGACAACAACGTTATGAAATCCAATATGATGTTTTCATTAACCACTTAACATATTTTTTAAAGTATCTAATCAATAAATTAGTGAAATTTAACGGTGTTAATAATTATTTCATAGACCAATCAGCTATATAGAGGGAACAAGTATAATGGCCATGAAGTAGGTACCTACCTAAATACGTCTATAATAATGCTAAGTGTACACAATCACATTCGAATTGGAATTATTCAAACGTTGTTTTTATTTTATTACCATGCACCTAACAACTATGGCAGTTGTAGATAGTAAATAGGTCTTAGACCAATTCACTTTTATGTCATAAATAAAAGGTATGATTTCTTTAAGCTTATTAATGATTAAACCAATTCTATACCTATCAATTTATTAGTCACTTTATATTGAATCCCTATACCCACGGTTAATATACCAAAGTTAGGTTAGTAATTTATTATATTAAACGATTTTTTTTTTACGGTAAAATCATGGTGTTCAATGCGGACATGCTCCCTTGAACGTTGTGAAATTACCGCAGTGAAAAAAAAACGTACTGTGAACATACGAATATGTATACTACTGACTGCATATACGATTGGTGGAGCTACTATTTTCAATCACGAGTGCGGCACGGCCGGACTGAAATATGGGCAACTATCTCGGTTTTAGCAAAATCATCGTTGTACGAAATAATATTATTATTAAAATAAATTTAACAAGTGGTTCCAAAGCCGCATGCACGCATCGTGCAGGTGCAGTGGATAAAACTTTACGAAACTCAACGCCCGAACTCAATTAAAATTCTATTTTTATAATTGTATGCGGGAAATGGGTTTGGCGTCTTATTCATTGAGAATGGAGCTGGCCTCCGAACTAAGACGCAACATTCTTATGTTTAAGGGATCGTACGTCAGACCCTGCAGCAGCGTCGGCCACCGCTCCCTTTCATTGACCAGAATTTTAATTAGTTTGTTCGGTCAAAATTGTCTTCTGTTAAGAGACACAAGTGCACAAAATGCGGCGCTCTGGAAAAGTCGAAAGATGAGAGTTTTTAGACCGAACCGATTTTTTGTTTCCTCTAAGTGCGTGGCACATTCAGACGACGCAAAAACAGTTGTTGACGCGCACTGCAATTCGGTAAAAAGTATTATTATATTATACGTGTCGTTTACCGGTCAGGTTAGATTAGGTTATAGGGTTTGTCCATCGTCGTTAACGTAGAAAATATTGTCATCGATTGTTAATCAAATAACGTTAGACTGCTAAAATAACAGTCGGTATAGGTAGTAGAAATGTAGCATTGATTATGAACACGAACTAGTGAACTACTACATGTACACATGACAAAATGGGTAAGATGCATGGGCGTCACCGTTTTCGGCCAAAATGTACCCTTCCCTTTTAGACCAAAACTTACCGTTCCGTTTTCGGCCAAAACATACTGTTCCTTTTACAATCATAACAACTTAACAATTTTTATATTTAATTAAATATGATTGAATCCAAAAATGTGATTTTTTGATTGATAAACATTCTTACCTACAATTGAGTGAAAAAATAATAAAATAAAACAATTGGCAATAAAATAGTTTAACATATTATTAACTTAGTAAAATAAACTAACAATTAATTTTTGTTTAAAAAATGTTTCTATTTTTATTACCTTTACTCTTCAATGTAAGTTTAATTTCGTTCATAATTGGTTATATTTTACTATCATATTTATTATTATATATACCTATTCGTATTATCTATATGTGTTATATGACTATATTAATTTTTATTCGATTGATGTAAGTAATAACATTGATTATAAATACTAATATAAATATATAATATAATCAATTGTAATAATAATATGTTATAACAGTTAATTGCCAATTGTTTTATTTTTAATTTTTTTCAGTATTTTTACAGTTGTATAGGTAATAATGTTAAAAAAATCACTTTTTTGGATACAATCGTATTTAATTAAATATAAAAATTGTTATGTTCAGTTGTTATAATTGTAAATTTTAAAGAAAACTGTAGGTGCTGGCCGAAAAGGAAAAGGTAAGTTTTGGCCGAAAAGTGACACTGGCTGAAAAGGGAAGGGTACATTTTGGCCGAAAAGGGGGCCACCCAGATGCATAGACCTTATTACTCCTAGACGGAACATGTAGTAGTTAGCAACCATAACTTTCTAGTTTCTAAGAAAATAAATTGTTTCGTTACTCGTACAGTTTTAACTTCTAAGTCATAAGCACGTATAAAAATTAACTCGAAGCCCAAAGGAAATACGATTTAAATCTTATAAAATATAACACACAAGTACACATATATATATATATAAAGTTAAAAATTGATGAATTTCTTTGTAACACTCGTCACTCGAACATTTTTTATCAGCGAGAAGTAAATCAGAGAAATATAATAATATAATATAAACTTATAGTTATTTGCCAAGTCATTTTTGATTTTTTCTCAGACCTTAGACCTTAGTACTAATGTATACTACCGTCAAATGGCCAATTATTAAGAACCAATATACAATTATATTGATTGCTGTGTAGCCATGGCCAGTTCTTTGGTTGGAAACTTCAGTGTTGAACCATTAGATATACTTAATATTAATTTTTATGATCTTTTTCTGAAATTCAAACTAATAAGTAAAAATAAATGTACATGAATTGTTATAAATAATATTTAATTTATCATTATTACCTATATCTACTTATTTTCTTAGACTAAATGACGCAGAACTAGTCTAAGTAAAAAATCCTTATTATTAAAGCCATTAAGATATATCATAAGCGCTTGTGGTAGCTAATGATCAATTATCAATAATATTGTATTAGGTAAACACGAGGGTAAACATATAATAATCTACCTACTTAGCACCTACTTGTCATGTTATAAATGTTATGCACAATTGCAAAGACTATACCTACACAGAAGTAAATGTTACAACTTATATTATACTTTGGTTAGTAGGTACTTAAAACTTGAACTTTGTTAATCTATCATTTACAAATCATCCTACAGTGGCGTCCAACCCTATTACTAGGTGTAGCGGTCGCTACACATTGAAAATAAGGGGTGGGTAGGTATAATAACATAAAATAATTAACTTGAAATATGTTCATTATTAATCACAGATTATATTGGTTGATACCTTAATATTTACTAATATTGTCAATTAAAATATGATAATATGTAAAAATAATAAAATTTTGAGTTTGTAAGGGGGTGGGTGGGTGGGTAAAATTATTTCTTGCTACACCTGAAAAATATATCTTGGGCGCCACTGACTAGGATATCATACTTTAAAAAAATTGTTTGGCGTAAATATACGAATATTTATCAATGTTTTATATTTACCTTTTTTTTTAACATTTATACAACGCAGATTGCATGCATGCCACTTTCGGACCACTTGTTAAATTTATTATAATAATAATATTATTTCGTACAACGATGATTTTACTAAAACCGAAATAGTTGCCTCATATTTCAGTCCGCTCGTGTCGCACTCGTGATTAAAAATAGTATGCTATAGCTCCACACCAATCGTATGCAGTCATCATATTGTACCTATACAATTATTTACCGTTGACTAGGTCTTATATTATAATATATTATAGGTATGTAATTATTATGGTATTATTGGTATATTGCTTTGGTCGTTTGCATATAATAATATTTTACTTATGGCAGTTAACGTGGCTCAAAAAAACATAAAAATAAAAATAAGATATAAAAATAATTGGGAAACCTAAAATCCATTTCCTCTGGTGATACGATTATCAAATATGAATGATTAATATCACACGAAATGATTGAACTATATTCCAACTTCCAAGTTCTATAGTTGCAAATAGTATATAGATAAATGATAGTTGGTAATAATATAATGTTCGAAAAAACAGAGCAAAGACATAGAATTTCCAATATTTATGAACCAACTAAATTCGGTTTGCCATCAGAAATAACCGTTAAAGTCTGAGATCGAAGCATTATATATATTATATTATATATAAAACGTGTAGGCAAAAAATAAAAAACCACACACATCGTTGCAAGATCAATACGTCATTCATCGCTCCGTTCAGAACCTAAAAGACTTCCCTAACAGTACATGTAGATTATTGTAGGTACATCATGCATCGACGAGCGCTGCAGTATACACCAAATACAAACCAAAACACGATTACTCGTTAAAATATTATAATATAATATATTGTTTTACAAAAATAACGGATTTGAAAAAAATTAAAAAGGCACGAAATCTTAACGCCGCGACCGATCCGAACACAATATCGTGCGCGTACTCGCGGCTGGCCAGAATAATAACAACTCGGCACCGCCGTCGTCTGGGAAATATTTGTTTTTTTCGACGACAGCCTACGACGATTTTCTAGTTTCGCGTCCACAACATTTTACATCTTCGAGTAGCGCATTTATCAAAACCATCATGCAACGCGTTTACGACGACGAGGTCCTCGAGGCCTATTTTAACGTGTCTGCAATGGACGTAGTAGCAGCTCTGTTAGCAAAAACCGAACTCCTTTACTCGAAAGAACCCGAAACCGAAGTCTTGGACGACGGCGAGGAGGAGTTCTCCGGAGCTGACTTAAGCGACTACGTCGTTTCGGTGGTGAGCGCGGTCGTCATCGGCCAAGTCGAACAGGTCCCGGAAGTGCAGCCTTGCAGCGGACAGTCCGAACCATCGCATGGACGGGCTGCACTTTCGGACACCGACGACCGCGCGGAAAGCGCAGAAGAACAGCAGGCGGATTGCGCCGAGCAGCGGCCGGCCGAGGCCGACGGCAGAAAGTCGGCGAAGAGTGGGCAAACCGGATGTCTGGACTGCGAAGAGTCTATTGTTCCGGTGGCCGAGCGACAGACAGGCGCACATCCGCGCCGTGGACGGACGTTGTGCAGATACGTGTCCAGGGCGTGGGTAGGCGTAAAACGGGCCGGACGCCTGTTGTGTTGCTGCGGCCGCAGATGGGAATAACGGCCAGCAGAATCCCGTTCCCACACCACGGCCGAGGAGCGCCAGACGAGACGGCGGCTAGACGGGGGAGTGGTACGCGAAAGAGCACATTGTGTCCCGGGGCGGTGAGTCGCCATCTACACGTTCTTCGCAGGTCGGTTCCGCGGAAAGACGGGCGGCGGTCGATGGAGTCGCGAGCTCGCACGCGGTTTTCGACACTCGAGATCATCGGACGGCGGATCCGGCGAGCGCCCGGACTCGGCGGACGGCGGTTGCGGCGGCGGCGGCTAGCTGTGATGCGGCGGCGATTGCGGCGCGTGCACGGAGACGAGACTCGTAACGGCAGCGGCGGCAGTGGCGGCGGCGGCGGCGGCGGCGGCGGCGCAGACCGCCGAACACGACGGGCGAGCTACGGCGAGCCATATATTTGAGCTAGGACGTCAGCATCGCGGGCGGACCCACAGAAACCGTTCCGAGGTTTCAGGGTCCGGCGGTGCGCGCGCCGGGACGAAAACTGCGGAGAGTCCGCCGAATCTTTCTGGTTTTCGTCTGCTCTGCTCGGCAACGGAGGACGCAGACGCGGCAATGTCGGCATTTCCACCGGACGAAAACCACGGAGAGCATTGGGATCGCAACGTTGCGGTCCGCCGATGCTCTCTAGTATTTATAATCAATGATAATATGTATTAAGTTTATTATATTAACAATACATTTTATTATATTGGTGAAGTCTTCTTATTTATTTCATGTGTATGGATTCTTGATTCAGTTATACAGATAATTCTATCAATAAATAGTTATTATTGACTCAATGTATATGTTCTGTTGATTTAGTTATACAGATTATTCCATCAATAAATAGTTGTTATCGACTCAGTGTATATTATGTTCTGTTGAATTAATAAATGCAATTTATTTATATATAAAAATTATATTTATTTCATTAATAAATTCAAAACATTGATCATACAAAATATATATTTATATTACATAATACATTTCACTTTAAAATAAATTGAGTTATACCTATATGTTTATATATTACAAATTGATAATAACAAACGTAACATTTTTTACTTCAAAAACTTAAAGAAAAATATATATAATAATTATAATAAAACAATATATACCTAGTATATAATATAATGATAAATACCATATGGGTATAATGTATATATAAATCACTCAATAGTAAATAATTAAAAAAAAGTTATTACATAATATTGTTATTCTTAATTACATAAATAAATGTTGACAAACTAAGCCAAGTTAAGAATACAGAGCATAGTTACAGGATAATTTTAATAATAATAATAATACATGTTAATGTTACAAATTTCTAATTAGTAATAAGTAATAACAAACTTACTATTCTTTAGTTTAAAAGCTTTTTTTATTTATTTTTTTTTTTTTTTATTTAAAATATAATTACAATCTATACAACAATTTAGTACAATAAGTAATTAAGATATAGTATTTACATATCGAGAATAACAGATGGAGGAGGGCACTCAATAGTGCCACCTGACAGATTAAATTAGAAGGTCTCGAGGCCAGGAGCGTTTTAAACGTCTCTGGGGGTTATCAGGGATTGTTAGAGAAGATATGCGTTTTATTAATGGATTTTAGTGTTGAATTAACTTGGAATGAAAGGAGACGTAGTGAGACTTTGTTAATTGAGAGAGCGATGGAATATTTAGATCTTTGTGGAGATTATTATTTGTGATAAACCATGGAGCAGAAAAGGTAGGTAGTTAAAACAGTATAATATTAATAAAATAAAAATAGTTAGTTAAATTTCATTAAATTTGTTGTTTATCAAATTTAAATTTAAAAAAATGTATAATCATAAAGATACGTAAATGTACGATTAAAATTAATGAGAATTCATTTGTAAATATTCTAAAGAAATATGAACTTTCGAGTAACTTTTTGTGCTTTTAAAATTATAAAAAAAACATTCTAAAAATGTGTAGAACATAATCGATTCCTCAGGGAATTGTAAATCAAAAAGATAGCATTGTAAAGGTTAGTAATTATTAGTCACAACATTTTAAATACTTATTATAGCTAATATACCTACAGTCTTGAAAGTTGACATGCAAAACAAAAATAATTTATTTTAAAAACGTTAGTTTAAAAAATAAAATATCTTTACCTATCATTATTAATTTATGTATATTTTCCCTTTAATAGGTAGGTAGATACTTAAACGAGTTTTTATAGAACCCCTTTTTGGCATTGAATTATTAAATAATATTACACTTTAATTTTATTACATACTTAAATTTACTAACTATCAATATATGTTATAATATTATTATTATATTATGATGTATTCAATAATAATCAGATCATAGTGTTAAAATATACCAAAAATCTAAATTTATTTTCAAGAAAAAATTAACAATAAATTGTTACGTTCAAGTAATTTTGATTGTATACATTTTTTAATTAATTCTGAGCAATAATTGATTAGTAGCTTTCTAACTTGGTAACAGTTTACAACTTCTTAAGCCTGAAGTAAAGTTATTGAAGAAATACAACTTTTTTAGTGACTTTTTAAATATGTTGTCCTTATGTATTACAATAACCTAATACAGAATGATAATGGATCCAATCATGAACTTTATCGGTGGTGGTATGTATAGAATATTAAAATGTATGCTTTATATTTAGGTAGTTATGTTAGTATTGGTACTTGGTAGGTATGTAAAAAAAATGAATTCCCTATTTATTTTTGAATTATACCGTTTAACAAAAACCGAAAAATTAAAATAACATGTAAAAATTCAATAACATTAAGAATTTAAGCCCTGCAGTTTTGAAATGCAAATATTTAAAAAAAAAAAGATAATTTTAGCTTACTCTCTGATATGCCAACATCAGTCAATAATGTCTCAATGATTTTTTTTACATTTCTGTCCTTGATATGGTTTTCTTTAGATAGAAAAGATATGATGCTATTAAAACATGCTTCCCATTTTTCAAGAAGTGTATCATGTGGACTAAATTATATCTTAAAGTCCATGTCAATCTAAAAAAGTAAACTTAATTAAATTAAAAAACTTTAGTGTTAAAAAAAAAACTTATACCAGTCGATAACCACTTGGTTGTTTGTAAAATGGTCATTTTTCCATACGTCTTTAGTGGTATTACTTTTAATATATTGAATTCTTGAATTACAACAGGCCTTCCATGTGTAATCAAATTCAAATGAACTTAAATTATCAAACTTAAGTGCTTTAATACAACTCTCGGCATCATTTTCTGGCTCTGAAAAATAATATTATTGATTTATGCTAGAGTCTATATAAGTATAGCCAATAAATTAGGATATCTTACCAACATTTTTTAAATGTCTGCTGATTTTATCTGAATTAATAGAAGATTTTTTTTCTACAGAATTTCCTAGAGGTCCTGATACTACTTTAAATGATGTAGTAAGATTATAAAATTTGTTATAGAGGTTGCCTCTCTTTGCAGTTCTGTAATATTCCTACAAAATAAAATGCCAGTATTTTAGAGTATAATGATGATTAATATAAATAATAATAATAATTGTATATTACCATTTTTTCAGATGGAAACCTTTCAAAAAATTTGTTTTTCTAGTTGGTAACTGGCAGCTAGAGACATCTTCACACCTTTCTCTTCATAAGAATGAGCTATTAAAGAAATAAGAACTGATCGTTGATCTTCATGGAAACTTAAAAACTTATTATAATAATCGACAAGGCCCTTTCCTCTTGAATTTTCATTAAGAATATCAGCGAGCATTATCCCGATACATGAATTATCAGGACTAGATATAGATCTCTGGTATGGCATAAATCTTGTAGGTGTCTTAGTGTTTGATCCATGAGTAGAAGAAACAGAACTGGATGATGTGCTTCAGAAATCTTGATAAACTGGACTCAGTGGAATTCCAATAGATTCTCGCCATTTTTCCAATTTATCTTTGAATATAAACTGCATCCCTAGATCGAAACCTTTGAGTAAACGTTCAATTTGGTGACGTTTGACAATTTTCAAGACATCGACAAAAACGTTTTGAACTGTAAAACATAAAAAAGTTACTAATTATTCTATTAATAATATGATACTTTTAGAAAAGAGTAGTATAAGTTGCAGATGGAATGTTTTAAAGAATTAGACCCAAGCGGGTTGTTTATTTCGAAATCATCCACGTATAGAATATAAGGTAGGTATTACATTTTTTCCCGGGTATAATTTTATTTTTTCTCTCCACAGTTCACCTTGTACAAAATTAGTTGGCTCAACATTATTTTGTTCCAAATATTTCATATAATTAATAGTAGGTTTGATCAATCGATTTCTTTCAAAAAATGCTTTAAATCGGAATTTTAATGGCATTAAAATACCTCTGGTTATTATTTGTTTGTTTTCTAGTATTCCAGCTCGATGAGCTGGTACTAATTGGTCATTGATTGTTACCTCTTTAAAATTAGTTACATAACCTTCATTTTTTAAGAAATTATAGAGTTTATAATCGGAGTCAAATAGTTTAAAAGGATTACGTAAATTTGAAACTAAAATAGAAAAGTCGTTAAAGAGGGCCTTTCGTAATTGAAAACCGGATTTCGCTAAATTCATGACGCTGTATCTTATAATGGCTTAACCACATATTGGTTTACATGTTCTTGAACTTCTAACACATCTTTTCTAGTAAAATTGTCGTTATTGTGGAGAAAAAGATAAAATGTTAACGCCATGTTAACGTCTGTTTTTAAATGTTTATCGAAATCGAATTTTTCGTGTGCAGTATTATCTATTGTTTCATTTATGGGAGTCATATCAGCATATTATGCATTATTGGACACGAACTCATTAGATACGTTAAAGGTAGTTGTTGATGTAGGAATATTACCATCCACAGATAAAGAACTAGTTTTATTCATAGAATCGTGCAAATTAACACTGTCATTGTTTGATTCATTAAGTGTTGCCGTTGTACGTGTCTTTTAAATCTGGACCATATGGACCATTTGACCACAATCATCGCATCTAACAGGAGATTTACTATTCAAAAATGATGTGCGTGTTTAAAATGTAAAATAAGTTTTTCAAGATCGTTGTGAGAAGACTTACAAATGAAGCATAACATTTTTTTCTATTTTATACAGATAGGTAAGTAATAAGAGTAAGAACCGATGTATGTTTAGTGGCAGCTAAAAAAAATATATTATTATATATTAGTTTAATCATTGTATGTATATAGTCGAGGCGCAATAGCGCCAGAACGGATTAAATAAGTATATTATTTTGTTATTAATTCCATTTCTATAGCCTAATCAACCCAAGTTAAAAAAAACTAACTATAACATTAAAAAAATAAAATAAAATCCTTGAAAAAAGATCTTATTCAAGTTGTATTATAGCTACTTAATATTATTTTATTACAAAAATTGTTGAAAGACAGAAAAATCTGAAAAAAAAATGCAAAGACTATTGTAGGCATTTTCTAAGAATAATGGATTTGTGGGTTTATCTGCTGTTTTGGCACTATGCGCCTCAATCAATATTCTCATATTGTTGAATAATTTGTCTTGTATTTGAATAAATAAATATTAAAATAATAAAAATTGTAGAATTATTTATAGTAGTCTTTCGCATTGACGCGCATATTATGCGGCGTTTCATAATATTATGTACATGGACGGGAAGCAGGCATCTCAAACATCAGAAGCCCTCCACCCAGACAACATAAGACTCATAATCACCTTTATTACTAAGTCCAACCTTATCAATGGTATTTAATATGTAAATAATTTAGAGTTAAACTCATTGTTGCCCAATGACCATTGTTGCCGAGGCTTAATTCAAATAAAAAAAAAAAAAAAAAATAATATTATGTACGTATACGCGCGATAGCAACGGGATAAACGGTTTATCCAGTGCCGTCGTCAGCCGTATACTTTGGTAAGCAATGTGTATTGCACTGAATTGCATGTGTAAGTACGAAACTCAAACATAATAATATGATATACGCGTCAGTGTGCGGATCCAGGGCTTAATTTGGGGGGGGGGGGGGGTGGAGGAACCCTGTGTTTTTCAAGCAATGCACATTTTGTGAAGTCATCAATAGGAATTGAAGTATTAATAAATTTTCCAATATCTAAGCTGTCATCAATTATCATACTATAACTTTCATCATTCTTCAGATTTATTTTTTTTTGCATTTCATTGTTTTTGGTATATTATAAACTAGAGGATGAATCAAAACTCAATTCTCTTTGTCTTTTGTTTACATTTTCATTCTAAACAACAAAATACTTAAATACTATTACCTATGTAATGAAATAACTAAATAGTTAATATTAATTATAGTAGGTATCTATATTACATTCTTACAATATTACCTACTATTAACTTATATTATTCAATATTCATTATTATTGTAAGTATTAAAATAAATTTGTAATAGTGTAATACAATAATATTATAATATTAATATATTATAGCAATATAGTCTATTATAGGTACCTACTACCTGTCTACCTACATATTATAGGTAGGTACTATAAAAACTATCGGCTTACCTGCTGATCAGATTCAAGAGAATTGTACTTGTTCAACTTCAGAAAACCTAAATTTCTTTAATTTTTCCTTGAAAGATACTGATTTTTTGTCCATCCTGAATTTTATTATTTATTTAATTATTTCTAATTAGCGCACACGAAACGTCGACACGTCGAACTTGACTGTCGAAAACGTACGATAAGTAATAAGTAATAACACATTAGCCAGCCGTTAGGACGTTGTCTATGTTATTACGTAATTGATTTTATCGTATCTATTGAACGTCTGTGTCGACTGTCAATATTCACCAGAACTATGATAAGGAAACCTAATAACTTATGTGCTATTATTAGACTGGCGAGAAATTATCAGGATTGTAATTTTTCCATGTTTACAATAAAACTCTCGTATGGAAATATTATTGAATACTGTAACTCTAGAAGTATTAATATCTACGATATAAAAGATAGGGCAACTACAGGGCGTTTGGGGGGGGGGGGGGGCAAATGCCCCCTTTGCCCCTCCCCCCCCTGGATCCGCCACTGATACGCGTCCATACGAAAGGGACCCCCCAACCGTAATTATTTCCCAATACGAACTTTTCCTGGAAATAATTGAATTCTATCAGCTTGTATAATATTATACCCGAAAATACCTACTATTTTCATTCTTATTTTTTTCAAAATGTACAATATTTTCAAAAACAAAAATCCACTGATTCTGTACATAATATATTATTCAGTATTATAAATGGGCAAAATCCGTTTAGAATATTATAAAAATTATTTATGATATGTAATATGTTTGTATATCTTACCTTGGCTTTTTGTCGTTTTTTGACATAACAATACGTCTATAAATAACATATTATTCAATTCAATGAACATGGACATTGGATTAAAAAATATGCTTTTACAAAGTATTAATACCGTTAATTAATAGGACAATAAATTCGTTGGTATAACTATTTCATTTATTGAAGTAATAAACCATTTATTTATTGTTTTAATATAATCAATTATTATTTTAATAAATATATTGTGTACAACTTATGAGCAAAAATTAATCGTGTCCACAAACACAAGTTTATAATATTAACCACAATTATTGTTAATCAATAAACAATATATTGTTGAAATAATAAAAAAATTCGTTGTGTCAATAAAAATGATCAATAAATGGCGTTTATTCATATTACGAACATTTTTTTTTTCAGTGATAATTGTGAAAATGAAAAATAGACAAAATAGTCAATATTACAAGAGACACCGACCGTATAATAGTAATACACTTTAGTACACTATAGACAGACACACAGTGGAAAACAAGAGTACGAAAGAGTAAAGACAAATCACGGTAATGACTAAATATTATGATTTATGAGTAATGACAAATAATAAGCAATCAATGTTTCAAGTTTTCAACCAACTAATGAGCTGGGGCTGGGAGTTACGTAATATTGTAAAATATACCCACAAATCGCACCATCGGCCGTATGGGCCAATGTTCTGGGAAAGTGTGGAGCTGGTTGTTATTGAGAATTTTCGATCTGCGAGCGGGATAATTCCCATATTATATTTCGTGTAAACAATTAAATATTAATAATAATAATATCCTAGTTCCTAAATATGAGTCTAGATGATAATATAGTCATGTCATATGATCACGTATAAACATATTCTGACATTCTGTCGAAATTTACAATAGTTGCTCATTTGTTTTTAGAAAAAAAAATATGACAAAATTTAATGCATTACAGAATATACTTAATTATAAATTGTTATAACTTTATAAGTATTGAAAAAAAATTCATGGGGGGATGGATCTATCTAAATTTAATATAAACTATAATTTTTTTAGGTCATCTTCGTTCTTAGCACTTGATTTTTTTAATTTGAATATACTGAACATTTTGATAATTGTATAAAATAAAATCTAACGTATTTACGTATACCGCATACGTACTCAAAAATAAAAATAACGGCTCGCGGCTGTGACAGTCTGTAATAATACCTCACAATGAGTAAATGCATTCGGAAAAAATCAAAACAATTAGGCTTTTGTAAAACAACCATCAATTTATTCTTAAATAATTTACAATTTATTTTTATTTAATTAGGTATGTAAGTTTTTCTTTCAAGTGTATATCTACATAATATTATAGTCTTCTGTATTTGACAATAATTTTTTTACTCATTAAAATCAAATGTATTTTGTATTTTAAGACAAATTTTAAAAGTATTTCGCCAATTCCTGATTTACACTCTTGTTATTATTGTTTATGTTCAATCGGTCGATTACCGTCGAGTAGAAACGCTGGTTTTGGATATCAGGGAATGTCCGGATTATGGACATACTGCACTGAGGACGACGAGAGGACATTTTTCGGCGGACTGTCGGACCAGGACGCCTGGCGGCCACCGAGCCACCCCCGCGGGGGGGTTCTCGTCAGGCCGCGACGACGGCGTGAGGTGCACTACAACAAGCGGCCGAACCTAGCCGGCAGTTTTCTGGAGAGGAGGATGCTCTGGTGCTCGACGGCGATTTCTATGGCATGCAGCGGCGGCAGCAGCCTGCACGGGACCAAGCAGAGGACGAGTCTTTAAATCAGCCTTTGCCGGAGGACCACCACCACGGAAATGCTGCCCGCGTCCGCGAAACCGGCCCGAGTGTTCGTTCTGGGGTCCGGCGGGCGGTCGGCCGGGCGGTTTGGACTAGAAAGCTTCCAGCTGCAGATCGAGGTGCGGCCCGTGCGTGCCGGACCCGGAGATGGTGACTAGAGGAGGAGGAGGAATTTTCGAAGGTGACGGTGAAACTGATAAGAGGGTAAGATGGTTTGATGACGATGGCAGTTCCGAGCAGTGTGATATGGCTTTAAGAATTCCGGCGAGCATTTCATTTGGAAGCTCGCCGGTCAATCGTAGGTGTGCTGAAATTGTAATTTTACGATAATTATTAACAATTTTGACGATTTTTCGACACATTGCTATATAGTATACTATATAACAAGTCGTAACACTTTTAGTTCATAAATACTGTAAGCTTATAACTTACGTTATAATGTAATGTGTTGTCATGTTGTCCGTTTGGTAATTGGTAGTATAGGTAATATTTGATTTGGATTTTGGTTAGATTTTGACTGATCTATAAGTGCCGGGTTTTGCAGTGATGCATAAATGTTATGTAGTCATTTCTCTCGGAACTGCCACGTCTCTTCTTACCCCGTTCAGTTTCACCGTCACTCCGTTTGTTCCTCCTCAACTTCGACTCTATTGTCACCATCTCCCGGTCCCGACACCTGCAACTCTGGCACGCGCACCTCGACATCTGCAGCAGGCTTTCTAGTCCCGTTCACCCGGCCGCTTGCCCGCCCCGACCACAGCAGAACGAACACCGTCCTCGCTCACGGGCGGGCCGGTTTCCCGGACGCGGGCAGCATTTCCACGACATTATGCCTTCGGTGGTCCTCTGGCGGCAGCTGATCTCCAAACTCGTCCTCGCCGATCCCGATCCTCTTCTTCGGCTGCTGCAAGGGCCGCCGCTGCACGCCATAGTTTTTTTCTTATCCATCTCCGCCGTCGAGCTCGCATCCTCCTCGTTCGGCCGCATATTACGTTGTAGTTCACCAATCCTAAGCCGTCGTCGCTGCCCAACGAGAACGTGGCCCGGTCACCGCAGAGGAGGCCGACCGCGTCCACTCGGGATCGACCTCGTGGCGTCCAGGTCCGACAGCCCGCCGCTAGTCCTCTCTCTGTCCTCGGTGCAGTATGTCTCGTTATTGTATAGGCGCCATTCCAGTCTGGCGCCACTCCAATTCCTGGACATTCCCCGATGATTCTATCCAACTCAACCAGCGTTTCTCTCTATAAGTTCGTCCGGTATGGGTTTGATCGGACGCCTGTGGTTAGTGTGCGTAATTAATTTCAAAAACTTAAATTTAAATAAACAAATCTCGTTACTATGGTCCAAGATATTATTTATAACATTGTGGCATTATATT
The DNA here is from genome assembly GCF_019925205.1 of Metopolophium dirhodum. NCBI lineage: Eukaryota > Metazoa > Arthropoda > Insecta > Hemiptera > Aphididae > Metopolophium > Metopolophium dirhodum. The sequence continues at coordinate 30,303,981 of NC_083568.1, read as the reverse complement.
TAATATATTATTTCGTTTTTAGCATTTAAAACGGTAAAGTTGTTTATTCAATTATAGCCGGATACCTATCATATAGTTGTGTACCTATGTATACGATATTAATGTTATACCTACCTAATAAGTTATAAGTTTTAGAATTAATACGATAATGAATAACGGATATATAAATCATGGACATAAGCTCAACTAAGGAGGCTGGAGTGGTGGAGTGGCCATGCACTTTCAATAGTTTCGCATTACCTCCCTTCTAAATGAATTATTCTCTGAACTCACATGGTATTATTAAAGTAGAATAAATAAATAAAAATGTAATTTACTTGAATTTGTTTTTGTCCTAACCTATGGTAGGTAATAAATTTAGTTACAACATTATAAATACTGAATTCGATCGATAAAATATAATATGTTGTATTCGCGAAGTGCTTGTAAAATGTACGAGCGTGTTTAAAAATAGCATATGTTTTAAAGCACATTAAAACGATTAGGAAACAAAAATATCTACTCGTTCAATATATTTTTACGTTTTCAGCTCATGAAACCCCTCGGAACGTTTCAATTTTTTTTTTAACTATATCGTAATAGCCGATACGTAACCATTATAATATATTAGTATTTACGATTGCGTTCGATATTTATCGAATTATTGTACGTTTGTAGGTAGAACCGAACGGAATGAAAAAAAATCCAAACAATAACCGAACAAGGACAATAATAATATTATATTCCTCGGCCATGGGCGGCATTTTTCTTCGGACAAGTCACGGTGTCCGGAGAACGAGTGCCGCCATCCCCCACCCGGGCATGGCAGATACCTACGGGTGCCCACTTGAAAATCTGCCAAAAAACTACACATACGTGTTCACCAACCAACGGTATCCTCCCCTTCAAATAAACAAACAAACAGCTAATGGCCATAGTTGCCGGGTTTAATGACCAATTAAAAAAAAAAAAATAATATTATATTATTATAATGTGTAATTTTTTTAGTGTAATTTGTTGTGAACAAAAAAATGCGGGCGCCTTTTGCGAGATATCTGCGCGTCCGGTGCGTCGGTTATTTATTTTTTTTAACGGTATTCGCTCACAAAAATAACACTAATAGGTGATATGAAAAACAATGATAATATACAGTACACGCTCCTTTTTACCGACATCGTCTCCACACCATATAGTCCACACCTCTGTTTCAAAATTAGAAACTTATCGAAAATTATTTCTAACGCGCGTCGTCACTACCATATTGGTCCTATATAGTACAAGATTACAAGACATGTGATTAAGTTTACATAACATCTTGATGTCCACAACAATTTTTGTTTCAAAATAAATAATTAACAAATATTACACTTTATGGGTATGCCAAGTTTTCCTGGTTCACAAGCAAAGTTTATGAATCTATAATAAAAATGCATTGTTCAATTTATGTCAAATTGTTATGTCTAACGAAGAGTATCCTCTGTAGTCAAATTAAATTCAACAAAGAACATATTAATATGACTTTGTATGACAATAAATAAATAAATAAAATATAATCGAAACATTAATATTTAATCATGGAAGTTAATATATATAATTTTATGATACAGTATAAAACAAAAGACTAGTACTAGAATAACAATAAATTACATATTAATCAATATGATAGTTAACAATGTTAACATGATAGTAGTGAGTCTTCAGTATAACATTTTTGTGCATGTAATAACATAACATTTCAACTAAAGTTACTGAAGCTTATTTTCTAGAAAACTTTGAGTACATTAACTGTATTAAAAATATAACATTTAATATTCGTAACTTAATAACAATTTGAAAATATACTTAAGTGTTGTTTATTAACATTACTGCTCATGTAAAATTATTATTTAACGGTCCAAGTATAGTAATTAAACTCTCTAATTGTTCTACATAATGATTTCCCTGGGTTTCCACAGTTTTCAATACACTCGTGTAAAACATTTCTCTTAGCTTTACAAACCGAGAAAAAGACTGTTCCATACAGAAGAACTCTGAATGTAACCATTCAGTATTTTTCATGTAAAATTGACCACTCACTAATGCTTGATAATAAGCTAATATTTCTATGTATATTTTGTTCAACATAATAAGTTTATCTTTGAGACCAACAATCATGAAACACCTTTAAACAAATAAATTCAGAAAATATAGTAAAGGTAGTGATTGTAAATGCTAAAATATAATATAATAATCGATTATTGACATATTTGTTTAAAATTTAACTCTGGAATTTTTTTGGTATTTAACATGGATTTTCGATAAAATAAGACTGAAGTATTTTAACAATTACATAAATTAATACTGAGAAACCAGCTACTATGAACGTTCATAACAGTATGCACCAACAATAAAATTTAAATATAATATACTTTTTCTGAGATGTAAGTAAAAAATTGAAAAACCATTCTACTCTATATTTGTAAACTTTAAATTGTATAATGGTTTGCAGTGATGTTATATGTTGAGCTGCCACATTACACATGCTAGTTAACATGAGCAATAAGATATTTTTTAATTCCATCAACTTATAACTATGTTATTGTTTATTAAATATTATAATCCAAAAAATACGAACCGCTTTATCATTTTATGCATGTATTGTTTGTGATACGTAAATAAATCATCATAATTTTTTACATTTTCAAAGTTTTCGTTTAATTCTGACCAGCATGTGCTAATTACCACTTGCTTATAATACTGCTGAATAGATGACACAAATTGATTCATCCAATGTTTAAAAAGATTTATCTATAAACATGATTGGCAAAATTACATAAAATAATGTATCAATATTGCTAAGTTATGTGACTGAATAATTAGCCAATGGGCAATGAGCCACATATTATAATTTATATTTTAGTATTTAAAACCAATATGATACTATTTCCACATTAAACAATGCTTATTATTCACTGGAATGCACACATTGATATTTTGTATATGAAAATGTCTACACCAGTGGCGGTCAAATGATTTTGTCATGGGGGGGATATGGCTGATTTTTTAACATGCATTATTTTATCATTAAAAATATAATTCAAGGTTATGTCTAATATAAAATGATGGTAAATACAAACTTTATTTATAACTTAGGTATACAGACTTTATAAATATATTATTATATTAAAAAAATGTAGTCTTTTTTTTACATTCTTATAAAGCACCCTAAAATACACATTTTAGAAAAAAAAAAAAATTTGAAAAATCGATAGGTTGGTAAACCAGAATTATGCTGCAACTTGCATCAAAATAGCTAGTAATTTTCCTTTTAATAGACATATTAATTGTGAAAATGTAAAATAGACAAAATAATCAATATTACAAGAGACACCGACCGTAAAATAGTAATACATTTAAGTACACTAGACAGACACATAGTAGAAAACAAGAGTACGAAAGAGTAAAGACAAATCACGGTGATAACTAAATATTATGAGTAATGACAAATAATAAGCAATCAATGTTTCAAGTTTTCAACCAACTAATGAGCTGGGGCTGGAGTTACATAATATTGTAAAATATACCCACCAATCGCACTATCGCCTGTATGGGCCAATTTTCTGGGAAAGTGTAGAGCTGGTTGTTATTGAGAATTTTCGATCTACGAGTGGGATAATTCCCATATTATATTTTGTGTAACCAATTAAATATTAACAATAATATTCTAGTTCCTAAATATGAGTCTTGACAATAATATAGTCATGTCATATGATCACGTATAAACATATTCTGACAAAATTTACAATAGTAGATAATTTGTTTTTTGAAAAAAATATGACAAAATTTAATGCATTACAGAATATACTTAATTATAAATTGTTATAAGTATTGAAATAAAATTCATGGGGGGGATCTATCCCCTCATTCCTCCTTCCGCGTTTGACTTCCATTGGTCTACACTATGACTTATATTATAATATCTAAAATTACCTTTCTTAATTGTAATCCTTTATCATTTTTATATACATTCAATATTTCCCTTGCTTTTAATAAACTCCATGAAACAAATTCTAGTTTATTGGCAAACAAGAATATCCGTCTATACTTCAATAATATTTTGTTTGACAAAATCATGTTCATTGGCCATTTAGGTGAATAATTTAATTCTATACATTCCACATCCTTAATAAAAATTAAAAATTATTCTTAAGAAAAATATGATTATTGTTTATTTTACTTACTGAAATGTCAATAAGTCCATTTAAGCCTGGGATAAAAGTCATCTCTAATGTCAAATTATGTAGTTCATGTCTAGGAAAACTATCCTGAATAGCATCATCTACAATAGATTTTAACTTGACTGGATTGAAGATGTTAGTAGGTTGTTGTCTGTTGGTCACAATACCGTCAAATAGTGTCTTGCACAGTTTAGATGAAAACGACCAATTCATTAAAAAGAAGCACTGCGATAAGTAATATAGATGTTCCATTAAATTTTCTTGGGAAAAGTACATGTCCAATATTTGCTTATCGCAAACACTCTTTTGTATGCGAGCAGGTATTAGTATTGAATGAGGTACATAGTCTATCATGTTAACAACATCAAAAATATTTCCATTATATGTTAATGAATCGTTATGATCCACAAAAAATCCATAAGGTTTATTAAAGTCATATATATTATTAACTGAAGTCCAATCAGGTATTTGAAATAATTCATAACTTTCGTTGTTAGAATATATTTTAATGTCTGTAACATTGGTTATATTTTCAGTTGTATTACTATAACTATCTGTAATTAAAAAATATATTGACTAAATTAGTTATTATGTATTATATTTTATGTATCGATTAAGCAAGTCTTAATAACTAAATTCCGGGGTAGTTGCTTTACTGAATAATAAGTTAAAAGTGTACCTCTTCATTAAATAGGTTAATTTAATGGAGTGTTCAAATTGAATGGCAAAAAAAAAATGATTTGAGTGATAAAAGCATGTCAGAAACCAGCATCTATTTCTAAGAATATTTTATATTTTTTTTATATTACTACAAGTAATTTTTTATTAGTTTCAAAGTATGTAATATTAATAATTTATAATATTATTTTATTTTATACTATTGTTATTAATTTATAAGTAAATAACATCTTAAAAAAGTGTGAATAAGATCATGATATAAATAGATTAAAATTAGTTCAAACATTTCATGAATTCAAATAAAATAACAAAAACGGTTTTTTTTTGTAAATATTTAAATATATCAAAATTGAAAATTTACCAAAAAATTGTGACTATATTTTTTATTAAAAACAACTTTTAAAATGTTGAATTAAATTGTTCAGGTTATTGACTAACAAACAAATATTTTAAAATACATAAATTGAAAAAGTAGACAATTTTGGATATCTAAATATAGTAACCTATTCAACCTTTTTATGCAGCGGGCCACATATTATTTTTTAATAATCTTGCGGGCCGCATTTGTAGTAAAAACATGTATTTTATACAAAAATTCAGTTTTATTATTAAAACTATACTATAGAACAAAAAAAATTATATAATTTTTAGAAAATACTAATGTAAATATTTGATAAACATTTCAAGTCTCTATGGTTATTTAAATTTTTAATAACTATAAAAAAATGCAATTTACCAAAACTGGGTTAACATAAAAAAGTATTTCTGTGCTTTTTACCAAAAATTTTGAAAGTATTGGGATTTTTCAATTTTAATAATTACCAGTATTGTCTTTTGAATAATTAGACCCAACAATTGATTCATATAGATAACAGTTTGACATTCTTTTTACACAATTTACATTTTTTTTTCCAGGGTCATACTTGAAATATGTTGAAAATTGTTCATAAGTCTTCTGAGAATCAACAGCATCGAAACAACAAGTTAAATTTGGTAAAAACACATTCTAAAAAAAAATTAAATATAATTATTGATTATAAATATTACAAATAAAAACAATTTTAAATCTTTTTTTTCACTTACTAAATCGTTGAATTTTTTGAAGAAATTAATAGTTTTTCCACAATGTAAGATATCATGTTTGTATTTATTTAAAAATAATGGAACTTCTACATTCTCATCTATTATAAAACGATTCCAATTTATACGGCTATCAAAATCTTCATCGTCAATATCTGGTTTTACTTTAATAAACATGCCAGTTTCTTCATTATTTAACACACCTTTTAATGCCCAATTTGATAATAATCTAATAAAAAATCCTTTAATTAAAAAAAAATTAACAAATAAAAAAAAATATAGCAGCAAAGTACTTGAAATAAGCTAAGCAGCATGATTCAAAAATGTACAACAACATCTTCAGAAATAAATCACTCGGGAATCGATATTCAAACAAATAATCATGAATTTTGTTCAACAATGCGATACCACAAGGTATACGATCTGGAATGACCATGCAGCCATGTGTTTTTATACAACATATATTCGCTAACAACTGTAAGCGAGGAGCTATAAAAGATAAACGACCAACAAGTGACAACAAAGATTCGTTTGATACGGCATAAATTGATCGTTCATAATCATCCAATATATTAGATACAGAAAATATGAATGCCTGGGAATAAAACAAATATATATTATCATTTACAAGCTGCTAATAATTTTAAAATTTTATTTTTGTTTATACTTGAACAATACTATTGTCACATATTTCCTTCCATTTAGTTATTGTGCTACTGATAATTTTGTATAAATTAGAACACTCCAAAATTGGATCAGTAGCAGACTCAAACATTTCTGGTGTTAAGCCACTAATACTAATGTTTCCATTCCGTTTGTACATAAGTGTTTCCTAAAAATACGACATAGTTTTAAACTTTCTAACTAAGTTATAATTATTCATATTTTATGAAAATAAATTAATGGTAGTGAAGTAGATTATAATATTTATTGTATTGTATGATTTGGTACAATTTTCAATCAATATTAGTAATACAATTAATATTAAATTTCCTGCACAAATATGACAATATGTCTGAGGAAAGCAATTATAGGATAATGGGTCTTAATATATTAATAATAAAACTAAACCATTTATACTCTGTCTCAAATAAAAGTAACCCCAAGCAGCTGGTTTCTGCATATGAAGGTCCCCTCCAACAATGGGACAATGTATATGGCTAATGCGTGCTGAGTGCCACTTCATTATACCAACATCCACCTAGCTTGCATTTTGCTAAGATTAACACGGTCAAATATTTTTTCTGCTATGGCAAATTGTCAAAAACAAAAGCTGACAATGAAAACTGATTTAGTCTGAGGGTGTGGTCTGACAAAACTTAACATATATCGGTTGCCACCTGAGGTTACTCTTATATGAGACAAAGTTAGGTTTAAAAAATAGAATACTAACTTTATCTACAAGAAAATAAGTTGTGCCCATATTGATCAACATTAGTTTAATATCTTGCATGATACATATGCCACTAATTTCTCTTTGAGGAAAATATGTTTTTAAGTTATGATCTCTCACATTTATTCCCGTGGCAATATACCAAAAACATAGAGCAGAACTAATCTTTTCTTCTCCTGGGATAGAAAATTGTTCAGTTGTATTTGATTCATTTACTTCTGATATATTGGTGCTAATAAATGTCTCCTAAAAATATTATGAAATATTAAATGTGTATATTATTAAAAAATACATTTTATTCTTTTGATATTTTATGAACTAAATTTATTTAACGAAGGCATTTAAATACTTTTTAATTACCTTGGATTCAAGTGAAAATGTATCATCTTTATATATTTGTTCTTTTTTTGCATGGTCCCTAAACATACCATAAACAGTTTGGATATAATAATGGGAAATACATAGCAGAAATACGAGTTATTACCTATTATTAATCTCTAAATGTTGTGCACAATCAGTGTGCTGAATATCTGATAGACTAAATACACTTGTATAATTACTATAAAACAAAATCATAAAATATAAAACAAATAAAACAAATAAAAATGTAAATCATACATAAAACTAGTGCACTAATGTTCAAATTAATAAGTTAAATAATATAAATAAGTTCAAATAACCTTTTCTTATATTTTTACAATTATTCTACCACAGTTTAACTTGAAAACAAACAAATCTAATGATAATCTTTTATAATCTTCATGCTTTGAGTTCTCATAGACACAAAATACTATAGCACAACAATAAAAAATGCTTACTTCACAATCTATTGTTCAAGTCTTCAAAACTCAGTATTAATAAAAAACTACATGTTTACAAACTTTTTCATTAACTATAATTGGTCTAGGTGTCCAAGTATGCGGTCCTCAAAAAATCAAACTTCTCTATCTAAAACTCAAAGTCTTAAGAACAATACTCCTTATTATGTAACAAGCCAATCACTTTGTTTTAATTTACAAATGTACACTGCTGTAGTAGAGACAGCGAGTTTCTTATAGTGTTCCTACCCTTGACATTCCGTAATCTTTTACACAAATATATATATATATTATATATAAATATATTTACTCCACTGTTAAAAGAGTTTCTAATGGCTAATGGGTGACTTTTTTCTCATGTAATAACAACAGTTGACATTATGTATTTCTATCACATACAATTATTATACATTTTATGTTTATAGATTGTGTATAACTATTATGAATAATAATATAAAGAAAAAACAAACATGCACTTAAGTTGTAAAATATGTTAAAATATAATGAATAGCAAAATAAATAAAATAATACAGTTGATAAATTAAATAAAATTAATTTTTTTAAATTATAAAAAAAACATTTACCCATATTTTTCCCAGATATTATTTTTGTAACCACATGGTTCTGAATATATCTTGTCCAAGGTAAATAAATTAGGATAATCACTGTAAGCAAATAAATATACATGTATATTAAAATAAATATATATAATGTAAGGTTAGTAAAATATAAAGTGAATTACAATAATTTATCTGTATTATTGAAAGTATTTGTAGAACTCGCTTGAAATGCATTGAAATCAAATATATCGGGAATGGCTCTAAAAAATATTTAAATAAATAACAAATTTAAACAAACTTAATTAAAGCATAATACTTTTCTCTTTTTGTTAAACTCGATGGGTACAAAACACAATCCAATTGATTACATTCTGGTGTAATAAATATGTTTGGGATATTTCTGAAAACAAAATTGCATTTAGTTAACTAAAATAATTTGATACATTTCAACTATATATTACTTTTCTCTGTCTACAACATCTGATCGGTTATAAACAGGATACACAGAATTTTCTTTTTCAAATAAACTTGAATTTTCTCTGTAATTATAATTATGTTAAACACGTTTATTAAATATAAAATAAATGTATATTACTTTTCTTCATTTAAAATATTTAGAATTCTTGAACTGCATGTAGTAGACATTGTGTTTGATTATTATTTTCTAGATGCACAAAAAAAAATATATTTATATACATTTTAACTATTAAACATTGGCTATATCCATGTAATCCATCCAGTGCCGTAGCCAGAAAATTTTTTTGGGGGGCACTTAATTTTTTTCTCTAGCCTTTGAAATGCTATAATATCTAATTATATGACCCCTTTGTTCATAAAGTGTATCTACTCTTTTTATGACTATATATATATATTTAATATAACAATGTATTAATACTATTGTAAACCATAGGTTAATGTGTTCATTAATATAAGCATATGAATATATTATCATTATATCAAAATGTGTTGTAAACAAACATTCCATTTTTTGTTCGAATATTATTAAAATGTACTAAAAAAAATACAAGATTATTAGGGCTGTTGAAAGCTGGTCGTTTTTTGTGGATTTAGACCTATAAGCGGAAAAAAAATATGCTTCCAGAAGTCCGATTTGAATATTGAAAAAATATAAGAATTTCTCTCCTTTATGTCTGAGTTTTGTAGGAAGCAAATTTTTTTTTAGTAATACCAAAGTAAAAGTGACTGAAAAAAAAAGAAAATTTATTTGGTACTATACTAATTAAACAATACTACAAAGTACAAATCAAAAATCCATAATCTGAGATAAAGGAATTCAAATATGTTTTCAAAATTAAAATATGGCTTTTGGTACTGGGTTCTTCTTCCGCTTTTTTGGGAGTTTCGTGGCATATGGGAGTTGAACATTTTTTTATCACAAAATATAGAGACATGACTGCACGTATGTACGTTACTGAGGTCCAAGAATCTTAGCCGTCGTTTATCTTTGATTGCATAAAGCGTTCGAGGAACTCATACACACTAATGATCAGTCACTGTACACAGCACTAACGATGAATGTACAATACTTCCTAAATCCGACCACTTAAAAATGATTCGCTTTGACAGCCCTAACTTTTAATTTTTATCAAACATATAATATAATATAAAACAAGCCGAAAAAAAATTTTGGGGGGGAGGGGGCACGGCACTATCCCATGGCTACGGCACTGATGTAACCCATAATAATTTACACATATCAAACAAAATAATTACTGTCTCCACAAAGCATTTAATATTAAACAAGTCTAGTGTTCCTAAAGTTATCCCTATGGCTCATTAATATACAGAAGAAATCACTACTACGAGTATCGGTTGAACAAGATACTGTTAATAACAAGCAAAACGCTAGACCCCAGGATAAGCTAATTAGATTGTACGCTAAAAAATATGCATATTGCATACATAGCACATATTTTTTTTGTATTTCTTGCTTTTCAATTACACAAGCTCTCATTCCAAACAAATATAACAATCTACCAGTTACAAGGAGAATAAACACCCGCATACGCTGCTCCGTCTTATAAACGCGTAACATGGCAAATTGTACGTTCTAAATAATCTATATACTCGGGTATTTTATTATAAGAACATTTATCAATTTTAGAAATAAGAGTATTATCTAGTGACCCCCATAAGTTTTTTTTTAGATTTTAATTTTAAATTATTCAGAACGTACAATTTGCTATGTTATGCCTTTGTAAGATAGATGTAGTGTCCTCTTAATCAATTTCTGCTCTATCTAAGTATGGTATTTTCATTTTTGGATAGCAATCTATAAGAAAATTGTTATAGATTATACACATCTAGTGAAAATAATTATATAATAGGTATATTAATAAAAGAAATTTTCACTATTTTAATGTAAAATTTTAGCAAACGTAACTAATCAAAAAATTTGAGATAATTTTTTTTGGTACAAAATTAAATAAGATTTTTTACTCTTACGTTTTATTTTTGATGATTAATTATTCTTAAACAATTCCCATCCTAGCCATGCCCAAAGTTGAAAAAAATAATAGACTGGAACAATTAGCACACACAAAATAATATAATATTCAACACTAGAGAAATCCATAAGACAGCTTGCTTAAAATCTGCAAAAAATATAATAAACAAACAAATCTATAATTAATCATATACCTACCACGGTAAATGGACATTTCCCCCGACTCTTTTCGAACTAGTAGGACATTTTACCCCCGATATATTTTTGATGCGGACATTTTCCCTCCATTTTTTTTTAATGTTAATTAATTACTAATAATTTAATATTATTTAATATGAATTTTTTTTTAAATAAAATATAAAATATATAAAATTAGTTTTTATACTCATAAATATGATATATTATAAATATATATTATGTTTGATCAACTGAACTACTTACTTGAAACAATAAAAATTAAAAGAAAAATAAGTAAGAATTAAGTAAAATATAATTAATAATTAATAAAAATGGTTAAAAATTCAGACATAAAAATGATACTTTTGTAAAAAACATTTGAATTCTGATTCTTTTGTCATATTCTTAATAATTAATATTTAAATATTTTTTTAGCCTTTGTTCATATTTACTATTTTATTTTTTGTTAAAACCGTACCAGTTTGAATATTTAACAATTTAATAATTGCTTATGAATATGATTCAAGTAGTTCAGTTGATTAAAAATATACATCTATAATTAATATATTTATGAAAATATTTGAAAATATTAGACAATATGCATAAATATATTCATATTAAATAGTCAACTTGGGGAGAAAATGTCCACATCAATAATATATCATGGGGAGGGGGAGGGGGGAAATGTCCTTCTTCGCCAAAAACAGTCGGGGAGAAAATGTCCGCAATTCACCTACCAGACCCATGACTCAACTTAGTTCTAAAGATTTATAGTTATTAGTAGGTATTAAATTATATCTAAAGAAAAATACGAAAATTATATTTTTATTCTCTATAGAAAATGTATCTAAAATAGGTATTTGAAATACCTAAATGAATTGTTTTTAGCAAAACAAAAATACTTTGAAAATACTTTTATATAATATTCAGAAATATTTTATATTAAATTCAAGAACTGTACTATGCATAAGCAAACCAAATTTCTTGAATATACCTAACACAGGAAATATTTATATACACTATATTATATATTGTCCATTGAACTTTTCCATAAATTATAATAAAATATTCAATATATTCATCAAAGATTATTAATTTGTCAATGTAAAAATGTAGAACGTGTTAAAATAAAATATATTGAGAAATATGCCCCATAAATTTAAATTGTTCATGCATATCTAAGATTGTATTAGTTGCACTAATAAAATCAAAAACAAATACTTACTTTGATGAAAAACTTAATTTGTATTCCATACAATTTGAATATTAGAATCTGGAAGTAGTGAAGTTAAACAATACTTAATGCACCAAGAAAATACTAAGCTACAACACTCTTAACTTATTTGGTATTTACTGAGATTCTAAACTTTAGTAGCTAACTTAACTAACTAGGGCACTATAAGGTATACAGAGCCTTACTTTAACTATTAAGTGTCATTATCTTCGTACATATTCTGATATTCAAAATTTCAAAAGTTTTGTATGACTACATTGACAGTTTAACTTTTGATATTACGTTTAATATCTATTTAAATAATAAATAATCACTATTTTACGTTATCTATAATCATACTATGAAATTTACCTTTATTCTGGTTATAGAGATAACATAAGGTATCAATGGTTTATACCAACCACTGTATTGTTGTTATCTTTGTTATCTGTGGTTATGTTTAAGATTTATACCACAATAGCAAATAGATAGTAACACCGCAAAGCCATGATAAGAAGGTGAAAAACCGGGAAAACATCATAAACATAAAGCAAAGATAAGAACTGTAAAGTGTTAATTACAATTCAGTATTCACTATTCAGTGACTAAAACAACTCGCAGCCGCTTCAAACACAAGTCGGTCACTAAAAGAAATTTTCAATTGTAATTTGTATAACTACTGTGCAAAAATAAAATAACATGGAATCTGTGGCTATACCTACACGGGCGTTTGTTAACGGTTCTTTCTTGCAGAAATTCACCGACAAGGCTGTAACATTAATCGGAAACGTGTTGAAGGTATAGTACATACCATTTTACATGACATTTGTATGCTAATGTTTGTTTTCTTAGGTGAGTCCCGATGGTAAAACCTTAACAATGCAAACAACAGACGACCAAGTGGTGACCGTTAATTTTCATGAACCAATTGACAGTGCTCTAGACGGATGGGTAGAAGTGCATGGTTTGGCCAAAGATAAAGGAACTGTAGCCGGAGAAAGTTACTACAACTTACCATCATCAATAACTGATGATTTTGGTAAGTACACAATCCATGGATATTTGGAACGGTAATCCCATCATAAACATAATAGTATAATTTTTATCAAACCTCCCAATAACGACCTTAACGAAATGGGGCTCAGTACAGTGGCGGCGCGAGAGGATTTTTGTGAGACAAATGTCTCACAGCTAAAAGGGGTGGTGGGTGGGTACCGAGTAGGTACCTATAGTGGATAGTCAGTTCTGAAAAATATTGAGTGACACAACGTATCAAATAAATAAATATATAAATAGTCATATTCATATAGAGTATAGACATAAACATGGTTTATAAATAAAACAAATGCTTATCTGACATTCAGACGTATTTTCCACAGTTAACCAGAAACGACCAATAACTGATTAGTATTAATAAATATGAACCGCAACTGTGTGTTAGTGACTTGTTTTTCACATTCTGTCAGTAATACAGTGTTTTGCTGTTATTAACGTTATTATTGCAGTCTCAACTCTCAAGCAGAAAATTGGATTCATTTTTATAATTATTATTTTATTTACGTATTACGTTAATTTGTTAACACATCCGTTAAATCACTAATTATTGAAACATGAATTCACTGTGTCCCAGTTGTGGAAAAAATCGTGATTTAATGCCTCAGTATAATGTATATTGACACCTTTTCTTTAGCCAATCCTGCCAACTACAGAGCTAAAACAGCTCTTGTTAGAGCCAGAATTGATTTTGGTGTCCCTAATCATTGAGGGACTTACATTCTGACACAAGACTAACTAACAAATTTGCTTAGTTAGAATTATTTTTCTTGGATGTTTCACTAATTTATCATTAATATTATAATCTAGAACTAAAATTTATGAAAAATTAATTATTATTATTATTCTGATTTCAAGTTATTATTTTTATTTTTCACTAATTTTATTTGTGCAAGTAGTTAGTTATGGATAGTTAAAAGTAATCTCTTAATAATCAATAATTAGTGAATTTATCTTAATGTTTTTTATATTTTTTTTAGAGAAACCACAATTTAATGAAGCAGTTTCACTAATATACAGCCTATCAAACCCCTTGAAGCAATGAAGAGAAATGAATCGTTGATTCAGACTTTAATAATAATTTTTTTTGTATTTAAGTACTGATACTCTTTATTGTCTTAATAATTATTTTCTAAGAAAGATAATTACTTCTTCATTTTTTTAAAATATATTATGTCACGATATCTAATTTTGTTTGGAAAATTACATGGTACAAATCAACACAATTTTACATAAGTAGAAGATCAAACTATTTCAAATGTTGGTTTTCTTTCATTAATTTAATATTAAAAACCTCTCATTAATTGTAATAAAGGAACTCATAGGCCTGTATTATTATGTACTAATCTACCTATAGGGCCAAAAATATTAAAAAAAAAAAAAAAATGAATTAAGATATATATGTATTTTTACCTGTATACTTGTCTTTTTAGACTACTATAGTGGACTATACAAGGTCTACAACAAATATATTTAAAAAATGGCCAATATAGATATTAAACATAAAGATGCGGCATTGTCTATCTACACTGTGCATAAGACTGGATATTGGTTTCACAGTTTTGGATCAATGCTGCATCTTTGTATTTAAAATCTATGCCCATAAGGCACAGAACATAATATAATTATATAAATATTGTAAAATAATTTTTACATTTGTACTCAAAAACATTTTCAGCCTTGTAAACACAAGTTTACTCAACTTTACTGTACAAATATTTAAAATCAATTAAACTAATGAATTTAAAAAAATCTTTTTGAATATTTAATTTACCTGCTGATAATAACTGCATGTGATTAAAAACACTAGATATTTAACTTTATAATTATAAAACATAAATATTGTTTATTAACATATCATAGAATTTTAATCTTTGTTGCAATAGAGCAACATTTTTTGTATTCAATCATGGAAAATTAAATACATAACATTTTGGTAAATCATAAAAAATATACCATATTCATATATATATATATACATACATATTGCAAAATATAAAGTCAATCAAATTTTAGAACACTTTAAATTTAAATTTTTAGCGTCAAAAAAGTCGTTTTTGAACAATATAAGCAATAACACATAAAAAAAATGCAAAAGCGAACATAATAATAATTTTGTCAGTTGTTTCACGTTGTCCATACTTGTTTAAAAGTTTTTCAGACTGAGTTAATGCTCCTTTGGCATTTTTAATCTCACTACTTATATTAGATACAGTTGAAGATGACTTTACTGAAAATTAATAAAAAAAATCATAATTAATATTCTAGTTGACGAATACAAAATTATTTAATATTATGATCTAACAAAGAGTTTCAAGAGTGTCCAAGCTTTGTTGAGATGTGCTTGCTAATTGTCTACTGACTGATAATAGTTGATTGGTAACAGTTGATGACTGTTTTAATAAATTTTCTTTATCCATTTTCAATCTTAAACAAAATATTGTTAAAAAAAAAAAGATTTACCAATATTGTTAATTTGTTAAAACAGTAAAATCTATATAAGTTATTCAACTATAGAAAATGTTGTTAATAAGTGACTAATTATTATAAAATTATAAAAGTGATTTCTCAACTTTTATAGATATTGAATCATTAAAAATAAGTAACATACTTGAATAGTAAATACTAATCAAAATTAATACTTTTATTTATTTTCTGCTAAAAGTACAACTTACTTATGTCGCACTTGTTCTTCTTTACTTGTACCTAACAACTGTTCACTAGATTTTTTGTGAATCCTCGCCATACATTCTACATTTGCCTTTCTGAATGAAGCAATGTTACTATACAATTGCAATAAACAGTAATAAATATTAATTATAAAGTTATATTTTTAAAAATTAAGTACAATTAAATCAATATATTTTATAGATATCTCCCAATAACAGAAACCGTATAAAAATTATAATAATAAACATTATAATGTAATCCTACAAACTATAATCTCTGTTTAATATCCTTAGCATAAGGTCTAACACTTTTAAAGCATCAAATATAAATTATGAAAAATGTAAAAAATACATATAATTGATTGTATTCGTATATTTTCGCACAATAATGTATCAAAATATAAATATAGAAGTTACGTTACAGAATGACACACATATAAATAACTTAAAATGATCGAAATTCTATGAAATTGTATGATTTTATGGAACTTTTCTACATTATAGCATACCATTTCTTAGGGCTTTGAGACGCCCGCATTGCCACTCGCTTGCTGCGCTGCGCGCAGACAAAAAAATCGAAAATATCCTTCTGCTTGCTATGCAACGGTAACCACCATATATCCACACTTATCATTTTCCACTGTTATATACTAACTTTGAAGTGTCATAACTTCAAGACTATGCCCGAGCGCCAAATTCTGCCTTCACTATCGTTTTCAGTGTATTTAACCACATCAGTTTCAAAAAAAAAAAATTGCAACAAAAAAAGGTGTCCCGTAAAGTAGAAATAACCATACTAATTTTATTTAGATAGGCAGTGCTTATATTTCAAATAATTTGTTTAGTATAAGGTTAAGCTTCACTTTAAATTACCTAGTTAAATATTCTCTCTGATTACGGGCTTCTTCTACAACTTCTGATCGTTCTTGTTGACTTTCCGCTTCTCGAGCATACAGCTCTAAGTTTTCTATTAGATTTCTAAATACGTTTATTTGATTTCTACCATCAGCATTTAATTGTGTTAGAGATTCAATAGGTCCATCGCACGAATATATGTCCTACATTTTAAATCATTAAATAAGTTTAAGTATATATTTGAAAACAATACAGTATTGTTAACAATTTACCTGTATTATAGACTTTAATGTCACATTTGTGTTTACAATGCATTCTCTGACTGTGCTCAATTCTTTTAGCATCTTTAAATATAATAATTTAAACAACACAGTAGTGACGTTCTACACTAACTTTAATTAAATAAACAAACAGACAAGCCAATAAAAATTACTCAAAGAACAATGTCCCTATTTCTATGAATTAAAAATAAACAATAAAGATTATCTATAAATTCTCAAATGCATCAAGAACGACTTGAATAATTTTCAATAAATCACTAGATCGGAAATTTAACATAGTAATTAATAATTATAATTAAATGTAAGTCTCTTAATCGTGTGTAATAAATAAATTAATATAAAAGTAAAAACTGAATTCAGTTTTGAATTTTTAATGTGAGTGATGTCATCGTGATACGAATTGTAAGTTGTAAGTTTGTAACACATTTACACATTTCAAGTTTTATGTATCTAGTTATCATTTTTATCTAAGACCGTGATTTTAATCAACAATGTTATCAAAAGATAATAATTTATTGATAAGAATACTTATGTAGTTACCTGAATGATGGGATGGGGACAGTTGGGCCCCGTGATAAGAGTTGGGTCCCGTGATAAGAAATTATAATTGATAACCTTAATCAAGAGTTCGAATTCTAACCTCAAATAAAAAAATTACAAATTAATACCATGAACTAAGATTAGTTAACTATCTTAGTTCATGATTAATACCAACCATCAGGGATTACATACCAGGGCTATACCAGGGATTTAGCAGTGACACCAATACGAAATAAGTCACGTCAGTGATGCCATGCTAGCGGCACTCGTCGCTACGCTCCTCGGCGCCGTCGCTCCGCTCCGCTAATCGAAAATATCCCCCGACTTGCTGTGCAACACCATACAAAAAAAATCTGATAGAGAGTGACAGTGACGTAGATACGAATTATTTTCACTATGGGTCAATTTATCAGTTATCACGAGTCAAGCATAGCACGAACATAGCCATACATTTTTTAAGGAGCTGGGGGTTTATAATTATGACATATACTGTGCAAATAAAAATTCCGCAATTTAATTTTATAATTATTAAGTAAAATTATTTTTTTGATTCTTTTTTAAAAAATATTGACAGTGTTATTTATATATTTTAATGTTATCTTACTACGAATTTAACATCTAAGTCAATAAGTCGATAAGTCATCAAAGTAAGTCCTGACAATCTAACATTACCTTGTTGATTCCTCAAAAACGATTTTAATCAATCATGGTGAAAAACTGTAAACAGTGTACATATACATGCAATGCTTTAATTGAACCTGCAATTTCACAATTGGCTCTGGGCTAGTGTCCACATTGAACTCCATTTTTAAATATTTTAATCTCAAACTTTATAATTAAATGTCTTTAAAAATAAGACAAGTTTAAGTTTTTTTTTCAAATTATTTTATACATTTTTTGAAATAAAAAAAATCGGAGTTCAATGCAGCCTGTAACCTGTAAGGAATCTTCTTTTAGATAAAAAAAAAAAAAGTGGGCAAGAGGGTAACGCTTTGCTGTACAGTAGTTGTGACTCTATAGACGCCGTGCAAACCATGATATAGCGCGCGCCGTAGTGGACCACTTACGAACTAATCGATAGCAACGAATGAAATGTTGAAAAACGATTCGAAAGAGACGGTTTGTCAGCCTAAAAACATTTATTTAAGTAATGTAGTTTATTTTTAAAATGTCATTACTTTTGTTAAGTTAAGTATTTGGGTATATTTTACGGTCGAGTAAGATGTGGTTTGGTTTGTGAGCGACCACACTATCGGCGAACAAAGTTGCGATAAGCTGAAATGACGTAATGATTATGGTTAATATTGAAACTGCAGTAATGTACCTATTTTGCCTATATAATACGCCGGGCAACACTTTATTCTTACACAAAATGCAGGTAGGTCATATTATTATTAAATTAGGTACACATTTTTTATACCCATAGGCGTGTTCAGACTTTAGTGACCGAGGGGGCACAACAAATGTTTAAACTGTGAAACCTATTTTTTTTTTTAGAAATGAAAAAACATTCATTTTTTATGTTACAAAATTCACAATGATAGGAGTATTTTTTAATTATGATCTAAAAGTATAAACATTGTCAAAACAATAACAATACTTTTTTCCCATCCATTATACAAGGTAAACAACATACAAATTGTAAAACTATTAACTAATCAGTAGGTAATATATTATATTTTGAGTATCTGACAAAATTTAAATTATTTTAACAAGTCGTAAAATATCTAAAAACATTTTTGAAATTATAACCGGTAATTGAATGATATCAACTGATAAAACTATAATATGATGAACATAATATTATAATATGATAATATAATCACTAGTTAATAAATGCGTAACTAAAAAAATTACAATTAATCAAAATCTATAGGTACTGCAGGGTACACACCGCACGACTTTTTTTTTTATCCTGTCATTTTTTTTTTTGGAAGCACAGTCTGCCGGGGGGGGGCAGTGCCCACCCTGCCTCTCCCGTAAACACGCCTATGTTTATACCTACCTACACCTCAATTTTTTTTTAGTATTTATTACGATTTTCAGAAAAGACTATACTCGTAGATAGGTATTAAATATTTTACAATAATTATAATATATTTTATTTTATTTTTGATTATAATATAATAAACTTCTATTAAACAGATTGTCAATCGTTATGAAGACTTACCACCTGCTGCTAGATCCAGAAGGACTGTAAGAACTATAAAGTCTAGAACGAAGATTCAAACTCTGCTTCTTAATTCTGGACATTTTCAGAAACAGATTATGAATTATGATTAAATATAATATGATTATAAATTATGACTAATATTGCGCATCAGTTGTTACATCATCCACCGTATAATATATTATTAAAGGATTTGTTTAACTATATGCGTCATTATAAATATTGTACAGTTTATAATAAGCATTCATTCATATGCCTAACCTAACCTTGTGTGTGTGATTTGATTTTATCGTTTCTATTTCACAGAGAAAAATGAAAAATTCAAATTTTGGTTAATCTTTAGGTTAGGTTAATATTTAATAATATCTAATATAATATAATATAATTTGCTTCGATCAGAATCTAAAATGTGTTGTGAAAAATCCTTCATATTAGTGATGAATAATTAATAATATTATTATTCTATTGTTATAATTAATACAAATTATTAGTTTTTTATAATGAAAAAACCGTAGCCGTTGCGGGACGCCTGCCAGATGTGAAACATCAAATAATGTTTTCTTAAACTAGTTGAACAATAAAAAAAACTTTTAGTTTTGTATTTTTGATCAGTAGGTACCTATAATTAAAAAAATTTTAATAAATAATTATCGTACACATATTATAACGTTGCCATGAAAATTAACGTTTGGAAAATCAACAATTCGTATCTATGTAACATATTTACCAGTTGTAAATATTTATCTCTTGCGTTCATTACTAATATTTTGTCAGTCAGCGCAGTCAGCTAGTTAAAACGTATGTTAATTGTTCTGCCTATATATTAAAAGACAAATTAATATGTCCGACATTCACATCCAGTCCAAGAATGAAACAATGGAACAGGTTTTCAACGACCTCCGAAACAATCCACCCAAGCCTTTGGCCGAAAGCTGCATTTTGAAGACATTACGGGTGCATGAAAGATATGTCTTTACGTCGAACTTGGCCCTGGTCGATACTGATACCTCAGCCATAGCGACAGTGATTGAATATAGATCAATGCCGAATCTAAAGTTTCGGCAGGTCAGCAACGAGGTTCGAAGACTGGAACACGGTGAATCCAAAAGTTTTACGGACGGCAGGCAGTGTCCATCCACGCCGAATATCCCTGTGTGTCAACATTTGGATGGCGGCGAGACACTTGCAGAGATCGGCTGCAGCCGATCAACGCCAAATGTAGAGTGTATGCAGGTCACCAGTGATAACACGAAACATCATGATTCCGAGATTTCGCTAGAGGGCATGCCGTGTGAATCCACGCTGAATATACCCGTGCGTCCAAATCCAGATGGCGATGCTCCAGAGTTGTTAAAGAGTCCACGTGGTTCGCCGGAGGGCAGCAGGTCATGCACTGTATCAATTCCGAATATCCCCGCGCCCGTGCCTCCAAGTCCAGCTCCCAAACTTGACTGTGAAGGATCCTCGCCTGCAACTTCCCCGAAGCCCGACATCTTCGAGTTGTACGAGATGTACGGACCGCGGATCTACGGTCGTCCACGCCGCCGCCATTCGGTTTGGTATCACGTAAAAAAACATTTCAACCATTTAGTTAATTATTATCACATTCACGTTTTTGGTAGTGTACTTCTTATTATAATAGGTCTAATATGCATTTTCCCATAATATATAATTTTCGTGATAACTGCCAAGTAGATGTACATGGATGATATGTATTCATGTATTAAAGGGTTCGTCCCGTATTGTAAAATAAATAATCAATGGTTCTATAATAATGTATTAATGTACTAACAATGTTATAATTTAATAACGTAATAATGTAATAAAAATGTAATAATGTAATAAAAATGTAATAATGTACCCGACCGCGTTGTATTAACCTGTTGACGTAGACCGTAGACGCCGTTTGTGTAGTAGATCCACTGTGGTAATTGTCAGTAATGTAGTAGCGTTTACTAGCTGATGCAATCCGCTAGCTCACTTTTCTCCTTTAAAAATATTAGCTAAATTTAATGTGGTCTAATAATTAGAAGCAATCTATCTACAGTGTGTTCACGCTAAGAGGTACCACTAAATATTTCAGTTCGATGACCTTGTATTGAAATGGGGTTTTCGCTGAATCACAGATAGTACATACCTAACCTAACCTGTACAGTAGGTGGGCAAGTGCATGTAGATCTGCTGTACAGTAGGTTACACGCGGGTCACTGTATAATGGGTGGTATTAAATTTGAATTCAATTTCGTTACTCACGCAAGCGCGTAGAATGCGTAGATGTACTAAAACGTCCAAACAATCACTCACGGAATTTGTGCTGATTTAAAACCAGCTCGCGCCCCGCACGTAAATATTGGCCTATCCGAATCAGAGTCGGTAGGTGTTATCGTGCGGTGAGCGCGCTACACTTTCCGTATGTACAACTATCCGGAAATATATAACATTTACGTTCAGCGTGTTTCGACGCATATCAGGCGTTTTTGACTTCGTGTTGGATATCTCCACCCACCTCTCGTCACCCATCATCACATATTTTCGGTAGTACGGACGGAGAAAAATTATGCCATCATCAGTTCGATAACTCGTAACGACGAAAAACCAACTACGAATTTTTTCCGTCACCACACCACCTATCAGCACCCACTCTTAAATCCCAAACCTATACCACCTCACCACCCACCACACTCACCTCACCGGTGACCCATGTGGTCAACATCAACGACTTATGGGGCAGCCGCAGGTGTAGGGACAAAGGTGACATAGCCACGGGTGTTCACTTCGCTAACACTTTGCACACTCCCGCATTATAGGTCATTCTGTATACGTAAGGCATGAGGCAAGTACAGAGACAACCGACAGGGACGGTTTGGTTATGGCGGTCAACACCGAACACCAATCAGTCTGTTCGAATGCGGAAAGGGTTTGCCGCCAAAAGCATGGACGCTCCAAGTATATGTCGAAGCTCCGAGCGACGCTTTGCCCCTCCGCGCCGTCACAACTGTATCTACAATTATTTGTTTTTGAATTACAACAAAATGAGAAAATCGCTACATGAGAAGTCGAATGAATATATTTAATGTTGTAAAAATTTGAATTCAAACGCTCATATAAATTCAATTTGACTTTTTTAGACATTTTTGATTTAAGTAGATAATCTTAGAAGGAATCTTGTATTACATTTTAAAATATTGGAAAAAGAGAATTTATGACTTATGCAGTCCTTTTTAAACAAATTATAAAAACAATTTATTGAATTTAATGATTCACTAAAAATTTAATGAACCAATCACGGGCCACTAAATCTTGTTTAAGGGACCATTAGCTCACTATTGATCACGGACTTAGATATCTTAGTCCGTGCTATTGATTCATTAAATGTTTTGTGCAATCCAACATGGTATCATGTCTACGCATAAACCAAAAATGCAGTTCAAATGTTTTTCCGCGCATTTATTTCTTGTATTATCATGTATTTATGTACGATCATATTGTTCTATGATCATAGTGCCATTGAAACACCACGGGGCACGGAAGATCTCAAGTCCGTGG
The DNA here is from genome assembly GCF_019925205.1 of Metopolophium dirhodum. Lineage (NCBI taxonomy): Eukaryota > Metazoa > Arthropoda > Insecta > Hemiptera > Aphididae > Metopolophium > Metopolophium dirhodum. The sequence goes on along the minus strand of NC_083568.1, from coordinate 30,280,285 downwards.
ATTGAATATGATAATATTTAAGTTATATTTTGTTCCAAATGTTTGTATAATAATTCTTGTGGAACAACTAAACTATAGAACAAACATCCATTGGAATAAATATACTTCAACAAAATATGTAAATAGCACGATTAAAAATAATCATGATTCCTGGTAAAATAGGAATATTCATTATATAAACAAAGGTAAAATTTGGTAATTAATATCGTTGGAAGAAAATGACTTGGAAAACAATTTGTGGAACAAAAGGTAGTGATTCGAAAACTCTGTCTATTATTAATCGTGCAAAAACATTTGTTATCAACTCGGAATTCGGATCTTATAGGGTCTCATCACTTATCATGGCATGTTTTTCAGACGAGTAGACGACTGACTTTCAATTTCGTATTATTTGAACACGTTGCTTGGTTGCTACTTGGTGTTACGTATTTTATATATAAGATAGGCGAAGGTACACACACGAGCATTGACAAAGTACGACTGCTTTATTTATCATTACGCACGACGGCGGACACACATAATAATCACATAATGTTGTATATATATATATTTATCGTTACAGATAACATATCGGAGTATCGGACACACCGTACAATGTACATACATAACATCTTTCCCTTCTATATAATTTTAGTACAATAAATTAACTTATACAAAATTCATACAATTTAGAAAATAATAATAATGATTTAACATTTACAATTTTACACAATACATAATAAATATAACTTAAAAATTTAAATAGATAAACAATATATTTTTTTTATTTTTATTCAAGTTCCCTTGGATGTACCTCATCATTTAAATAACTCTTTTTCAATTTGTTTACATGCATTAATCTGATTTTATCACCAACCCGGACTAAATAACTGCACGTTCCCAACATTTTCATTATACGTCCAGTTAACCATTTCTGCCCTTTTGAATTATTTCGAACAAGAACTTTATCATTTATTTCGTACTTAGTAACATTAATATTTTTATTCTTTTCTACAATATTTGGTGGTTTTAATATGGACAAATGATTTTTTGGTTTAAAATTATATATTAAATCTGACGGACTACAACCTGTGCTTGTTGTTGGTGTGTTACGATATGATACTAAAATATTATTAATTTTTGATTGTATTCTTTTTACATCTCTCTCTACACACAAACTCTTTATTAATAATTTTTTTATCGTTTGCACTCCTCGCTCTGCCAACCCATTAGACTCTGGATTGTATGGCGGCGAATGTACTAGTTTTATACAATTTTTCTCACAATATGCTTTAAATTCATTTGCGCCAAAAGGTGGACCATTATCGGTTACCATTATCTCTGGGGAACCAAAACGACAAAAACAATTTTCTAAAACTTCGATTACTTTTGAAGCCGTTGTACTTCCCATTGCAAAACACTCAATCCATTTGCTAAAACTGTCAACAATGATTAATAATTTAACTTGATTTATTTCTAGAAAATCGATGTGTATTCTTTTCCAAGAATCTGATGGATTTTCCCACGGAATATACACTTTCTCACTAACATTCTTATCGTTTTGATTACATTGGCATTCCGTACACGTCTTAATAAACTTATCTATATCAATATCGATATTAGGCCACCATACATACGACCTTGCGAGCATTTTCGAACGAACAATACCCGGATGGTTTTTATGTAATAACATTAATACGTCTTCTCTTAATGACTTTGGAATTACTACGCGATTACCTAATATCAAACAGTCATTTACTAACGATAATTCTTCCCGTCTTTTATAATATTGTTGGCAATCTGATTTTAACGACTTTACCCCCGGCCAACCTTCTTTCGTATACTGACTTATTTCTTTTAATACTTCGTCTGTACTCGTTTTTTTGCTCACTTCCTTATACGTTAAAGGTAAATTTTCTAATAATAAAATTGAACAAGCATTTTCCCCAGTATTACTACTTTGAGGTAATCTTGATAACGCGTCTGCGTTACTTATGTCTACCCCCTTCCTATGTTGAATCTCGTACTGATAACTAGACAATATAACTGCCCATCTTTGTAATCTAGATGAAGCTACAACAGGTATATTCTTTGACGGATTAAAAATTGATTTTAACGGCAAATGATCAGTTACTAAAATAAATTTGCGTGCAAACAAGTATTTATGGAATTTTTTTACTGCGAAGATTATTGCTAACCCTTCACGCTCAATTTGTGCATAATTTTTTTCTGCCGCTGATAAGGTGCTAGACGCGAATAAAATTGGCTTCTCCTCCCCATCTATCAAATGACTAAGAACTGCACCGACACCATAGCTAGAACTGTCACACGTAACTACTAGAGGTAAATCTGGATTATACGTGACTAATAATTGACTTTTTATTAATACCTGTTTTATATTTTCAAACGCTGATCGACATTCGTCAGACCAATTCCAAGGTATTTTATTTTTTGTTAAATTGTACAAGGGAGCTAATATAGATGACGACATTGGAATAAAACGTTGATAATAGTTTATGAGACCGAGAAATGATTTTAATTGTACTACATCATTAGGGCACGGTGCGTTTCTTATCGCATCCATTTTATTTCCATCGGGATGTACGCCTTGACAATCTATTTTATGACCTAGAAATTGTACACTTGAACAATAAAACTGACATTTCTCAAAATTTACTTTAACTCTATACTCATTTAAACGTTCTAACACCGCATTAACATTTTCTTCACACTCTGACCTTGACGAGCCGCAGATTATTATGTCATCTAAATATACTTGTACTTTAGAAACACCTCGTAAAATATTTTCCATGACTGACTGAAATATACTTGGCGCTGACGCTACCCCATAACATAAACGATTAAAACAGTACAACCCTTTATGAGTATTAATTGTAAGAAACTTACGACTTTCAGGTGCAACCTGTAATTGTAAATACGCTTCTGCTAAATCCAAAACAGTGAATACACTTCCCCCGGATAACTCATTAAACACATCATCGACTCTTGGTAATGGGTGTTGTTCAATTTGTAATTTTGGATTTAAGGTAGTTTTTAAATCTACACATATTCTAATTTTATTATTTTTTTTTGGTACTACTACAATAGGCGATGCCCAGTCACTAATTGAAACCTTACTTATAACTCCTTCAACTTCTAATCTATTTAACTCAATTTCTACAGCAGACTTTAGTGCATATGGTACTTGATATGCTCTATGGAAAACTGGTACGCTATTTTCTTTTAAAGATAAATTGACCTCATGGTCTTTTATATAATCAGCTGGTTTATCATTTAATTTAACCACCCCGGGAAACTTGAGTTTAATATTGTTAATTACATCTATTTCACTTAAAACGCAATTATTATTATTTACAGAATTCATAATATTTTTCCCGATTTTGCAATCTACATTACTACTTATACAATTTAGACACATATTCGATCTCCAGTTTGAATATAACTTATCTAACCAAGATCGACCTACTAAAACTTTTTTTACAGAGTTTTCCGTTATAATTAAATATAGTTTAATATTTTTTTGATTTGACATCTCGACATTTACAAGTGTTTGACCTAAAACCTTGACTGGTTCACAATTTACAGAACTTAATTGAATATGTTTTTTTTCTAATTTACATGAATTATTAAAATACATATTAAAATATTTAATCGGCATAACTGAAACCGACGCTCCACTATCTACTTCAAACGGAATAAGCTTATTATTAACTTTGATTTTAATCACAAGTGGATTTCCCCCACTATTCTGAGACACATTATTTACTAAATCAATAGACTCTAAATTATTTTTAATTTTTGTCTTACACATTTTCGACGTATGACCTTTTAATTTACATGAAAAACATTCCCACTCTCTGGCTGGACACGTACGGACATCGTGCTTCCTTCCACATCTATAGCATTGACCAAACTTAAGACTTCGTGAACTTTGACTGCCGTGCTGAATTGACTGACCATTTTTTTGACCAGGTTTTGACGACTTCCCAGACCACGGTTTTCCACCAGAATTTCCGTTCCACTTGAGTTCCGACTTCGATGACGAATGTGTTTGACGAGACACATTTTTCCCATTATTGATAAAATTTACTTGTGATTTATTGTTCATTTGTTGTGTTTGATTACAAACCAACTCCGAATCCAAAGCAATTTTACATGCTTCTTCAAACGTTAGGGACTCTATACCAAGTAATTTTCGTTGACACGATTCATCACTTATCCCTACAATAAGCCGATCTCGCAGTGCATCGTTTAAAAACGAACCAAATACACAAAAACTTGATAATTTTTTTAATGCTGTTATGTACTCCCGAGTTGACTCACCCTGGTTCTGTGTACGTTGGTTAAAAATAAATCTTTCACTCACTACAAGACGACGTGGTGAATATATTTCTTCCAATTTGGACACTAACTCGTCGTATGACTTTAATTGTGGTTCCTCCGGCAAACAAGCATCTTTTAATTGACTATATGCTTCCGAACCAATGTATGCGATTAAATAGGACTTTTTATCAGCCTCTTTAACTTTTAAAACGGTCAACTGCGCGTTTAATCGATCTAAATAATTACTGAATGATTCCGAACCCGGTATGTATTGCGAAATATTCGACATTATAATCACAACAAGAAAATTAAATAATATTTTCACCGAATTTTCATCTTCGTCGCCAAATGTTACGTATTTTATATATAAGATAGGCGAAGGTACACACACGAGCATTGACAAAGTACGACTGCTTTATTTATCATTACGCACGACGGCGGACACACATAATAATCACATAATGTTGTATATATATATATTTATCGTTACAGATAACATATCGGAGTATCGGACACACCGTACAATGTACATACATAACACTTGGTAATTGCTTATTGCATAGGATTCAGTACAGAATAACTCCCTATGGTTATTGTCAATCGCATTCACGTCACGATTTACCACATTTCACATTACCTTCACTCGCCAGTTGCATCCAATAGACATTAGTATCCACCATCGTTGTCGCCACTGTCGCCTTGCTGTCCAGTATAGAATAGACTTGAATACTAAAGTAATAAAGTATATCTAAGCCATGAATAGAATTATTTAATTGACAATTATAGATTCCCAGTGGGCACTTGAGTAACCCAGTCTATACTCATCTATGGACCCAGTCTTCTAGATTGAGCAGATTCCATAAGTAATTTATTTTGTATTAAAAGCTTTACGAAAAAATTCACTATGAATTTCTCTGCCAAAGTGCAAAGTTATGGTGGTTCTGGATTGTGGAAACGCAAAACAGATGAGCTAAAATAATCATTGTTGTAAATATAAAAAGTAAACAGGTTTTGGTGAACGAAATTCTTGTAATCCACTACCAAGGAAGACGTCAATTGAATTTGGATTTATGTTTCATGTACTGGATTGATAAATGGGAAGTGAAAGGCTTATGGTACGGAGGTAGAGGAACAGCGTCATTAAAAATCATGGTCTTCGTATTCCTAAAGAAAAATTAGTCAAAATGTGTCACAACGGTGCTTAAAGACACATTGAGAATAATTTGATATCCCATATAATCTAAAATAGGTATTATTACGATTTACAAATTATTGACGTACTTACATTGCTAGTAGTCTGATTTGAATCAGTAAGTACAAACTAGCATGAGTAGCAGTCATATCTACATTTTTTAAAGTTCTTTTTTCAACTCGTACACTATTAGTCGTGCCGTCATGGTAATCTTCCATGTACTATTCTAGTAGCCTCAAAAACAGGGTTAAAGTGTACTGCATAATATTACTATTTCAAATTTTTAAGAGGATTGTCAGCCGCATGACGCGTTGTCTCTGCTTAACACATACAACATAGGAAATTGTTGTTTGCCAGTTACAACAGTGTGCTGTCAGTTCAGGTATTAGAGTGATTTGACCTATTGTCAAATTTTTACGTGTTTTTTATTGTCTCGTTCTTTTTTTACAATATTTAAATTTTTAGGTGAATTATGAGTAGAGCTCGGATTTAAATGCCCTAAAATATCAAAAAATGCATTTAATATGTAAAATTGTGTAGGTACGTTTAAATATAAATAATGAGTAAAAAATATCAGCTAATTGGTTGGTGTGAAGCATAAACCTATTAAAAATTCTTAATAGGTCTATGGTGTGAAGTGACATAAAGATTAATTTCAGCCTTGTATAATTTAAAACCAGATTACCAGACATTATATAGTTCAAAATTAGAATTATTTTTATTATGTAGTATTATGTTAATTGTTTATATTTCAATGGAGTAAATTTTTATAGTCATAATACGAGAAATAGGTAAAAATGTTTTGAAAAAATTTAAAAATGTTGTGGTTACAACATGGAGTACTTTAAACAAATTTATAGCTTAAAAAGCATCGTGTTAGATAATCCAAAATTAAATATACGATTGCATTGAAATCCTAGCCCTAATTATTAGCATATTCAAATATTAATATTTTACGCACTCATAGGGGAAAATGTAAAATAGTCAATTTCGAGTAGACCAGTATTTTAAGATAAACTCTAATCTGTTTTTAAAATTTTTATTGTGTCACCAGATTCTTTAATATGTTGGAACTAAAAAACAACAAATTGCATTGTTTTATGTGTTAAACAGAGAAAGTTAATTATTGTACAATAATCCCATTCAAATATATGTTATTTTAACAATACAACCTAGAAAACATTTTAGCATAATCTCTATAATGTACAGTAATGTACACATTTCTTTTTATGTATATTATACATATATAACAATATACATGTATACATAGGTAAAACACTAAAACATGAACAAAATTAAATCCTTAAATTACGTAAACTTTTACACTGAAGGAAACAATATACTTGTGAATAAAATAAATACATATCGCCCAAGTAAATTCAATAAAAGTCAATAGTTTAGCAATAAAAAAAATTACTCATTAATACTTCTTAAGTTATGTGAACATTATTGTCATAGATTATAGTTCAATAATGATGAACACAATATCTTACAAAATTCTGAAATTATTTTACTATATATTTTATATATGCATCTATTTATGAATATTGAATAATTCAAAAACAATAAAATAGGAGTCAAAGTAAAAAAATAACATTAAATGCAACTTAAGTAATAATAAAAATGAGTTATAGTTTTTTATTTTTATTTAATACATAAACGACATTTATTTATATATAATTATTTTAATTTAAAAGTAAGTTTCTGTATCACCTAATACTTAACTTTGAAAAAAACATATATATATTTATATTTATATGTATGTATATATTATATAATAAAATATAAATACATATATATTATATGAAGTACGACTTATTTGAATTGACAATACATACGAGGGCGTGTATTTTCAAAATAGTTGGTTTCCATAATAATAAAAGTCAATGAGAGGAATTAATAATAATAATAATAATAATAAAAAAGAGAGATGGGAGTATATCAGTTTTGGCCACTCCACTCCACAAAATAGAGGAAGGCGCGATTTATATACATATTTTTTTTTTAATGCTATATAATTACGGCAAATAAAAAATAATACAAAATCGCATTTTATATAGAGGGGCCAGGAGGGTTAAAGGATAAGGGATCCATTGTTTAGTTTTAATTTTAGCGATTACCTGAAACAAAAATTGTTGTACATTATGATGTAATACACTAAAAAAAAAATATATAAAATTATACACTTCATGTGAGAGATTTTCTTTTAAATATTTGTGCACAATTTTGAAAATTGAAAAATAAAAAGATTTGAATTTCAGAGTTGACATTGCTTTAATTAGTTGCTGAATTGCAAAATATTTATATCAATATATAAATTCAAAGCTAAAATTAAAGTACATGAAGGCTCAGTTCTTGCTCGCCTGGTTCGCAGTAGCTAGAAAAATATTAACACACATTTTTTTTTCTCTCAAGTTTTTTGTGTTGTTAAATTATAGAAAAAAAAAATTACGATTGAAAAATTGAACAAACTGTGAAAGAGAAATAATAAAATCGGTAATCATTGAAAATTAAAATACATCAAAATATAATTACAGATGTTTTTTTTTTTTTTTTTTAATATTTCAGTTTGCTTTTTGAACAAAAATCATAATTTTTTTCCATTAACATTTATTTGTTCATGGGTTACCTAGGGTAGCTGACGTCTGGGGGGGAAATGGTTGTGGTCCACCAGCTGCAGCCGCGCCGGACACAGGTGAGCCGCCTTGTGGTACAGCAGCACTTTGTCCATCATTATTGTACTCCTTTTGTTTCAACATGGTCCAATCAAAGATGTAATCATATTGGTGATTTAACGTTCTAAATAGAATGCGGAATAATTGTCTCAAGTACATATAGTCTGGTGATTCTTCAAATCTTAAACCTCTGCTGTAGTTTAGGAACATGGCAAATTCTGCTGGCAGTCCCTAAAATAAAAATAATCAATTAAAGATGTTACTTAAGAGTTTTATGTAAACTACTAATTATTAATATAGAAAATAATATTTAGTATTAAAATGTAATTAATTGTATATTTATATTTCTAGGTGAATTAAAATATTGCAACCTAAATAATAAATCATAATTATGTATTATTTGTATTATTTTTGAAATGAATGAAAAAATTAAAAAAATATACAAATAATATACAGTATGATTCTTGTAACAGTGAACACTTCAAAATACAAAACTTCAAAATGCTAGTATTTTTAATTATTTTAATTTTCTAAAAAAGTTAATACTTTTGAAAATAATGAATGTTTGGTTTTAAAAGAATCATCTAATATAAAATAAAAAAAAAGCATCTGTATAAATACATTTCCTCTCAACTATTAATCAACACAATAATTAATAGACTAAATTTATATTTTATACTATAAAAACAAATCTGAATATTATTAAATTCTAAAATACACATATAATCGAATCATAAAATTATAGTTTTTTACACTATCTTAAAACAGTTAAGTGTAAGATACTCAAGTTTAAAATTTAAAAAGACAGTATTATATATATACCGAGTGATACATTTTATATGATACTCAATCTAGTGGAATACTGTAATGGATGTATTAAATTTGAATTCAATGAAATATCATTATATTTAAATAAAAAAACGATTCTGAGTAGCGATGGTCTGACAGGCTAGAATTTCATTTATCTTTTATATTTTTTATCTATTATCATAAAAATGTATAAGGAACCTTATATTAAATTTTAAAACTATTTGAACCATCAAATTTTTTGGAAATATTTTGAAAATTATATGGTATATAGAAAGTGCTAATATAAACATTCGGTGAAAAAATCATGTATCTTTTTTTAGTTAGGTGTTCTGAACAAATACAGGTATTGCATAAAAATTCCCGTTTTCCATAATTTTGTCTTTGTGTTACCTAACTCTTTTCAAAAATATTGAGAATTTTCACCTCTCTGATGCAACAACTAAATTCACTTCCTCGCCAGAAAAGATACTGAAGTTGAAAATCATAGCATTATTTAGACTATTTATCATGTACAGACAGTAGACACACAATAAATAAATAAAAAACACACATCATTGTAAAATCAATACATTCATTTCTCCATTCAGAATCTAATATGAATAGTACATATTATAAATATATTACCTTGCATAGGAATTCGACAGGTGTTGACATTTTTTTCTCACTAATTTTTTCATATTTCTGCCTTTTTGTTGCTGCCTAAAATAATTGAATAATAATAATTTATAAAATTATTAATGCACTATTATTAATAAATGTATTTTAAATAAACATGCACAATTCAAACATTATTATTATACCTTTAATCCTTGCCATGGCAAACATCCTTTATTAAAATACATAAGTACATATCCCAAGGATTCAATATCATCCCGACGGCTAAAATTGAAAAAAGAAATTTAATTTAATAACATTTAAGGTCTATAAAAAAATAATATTCTACTATTCTACTATTCTAATTACCTCTGTTCAATTCCTAAATGAGCATTGATAGAGGCATAACGGGCTGTTCCTGTAAGATTTTTATCCTCACGGTACGAAATATGCGTTCTTGTACGCATATCTCTATATTTTTTAGCCAATCCAAAATCAATAAGAAACAACTAAAAATAAGGAATTTTATTTATATTGCATTCAATTAATACAGAATAATAACAGAATGATATAATTTACTTTATTGCAATGACGTCCAATTCCCATAAGAAAGTTGTCCGGTTTAATATCACGATGAATAAAACTTTTACAGTGTACATACTCAATACGGCTGATCATTTGATCGGCAAGCATAAGCACTGTTTTAAGTGTAAACCGCCGTGAACAAAAATTGAATAGGTCTTCCAATGATGGACCCAGTAAGTCCATCACTAAGATGTTGTAGTTCCTCTCTAATCCGAACCATCTAAAACCAAAAATAATATTTTTTAAACTTTTAAGCTACTTAAACATACTTTTGAGATTTTATTTTTTTATCTATCTTTATTAGAAATCATATTTTTAACTTTCTATACCTAACTTTTTTAGGTATTATTGAATTATCTTATTAGTTATTATTATGTTACTTTATTGTTTACAATTTTTTTCATTATGTATAATATTATAACTATCATCAAACTTAAATATAAGAACATTATCTGTGTTCTCTCGATGGTTTTTTATGTTATTTTTATTTTTAAGTGAATCATAAGCATTTTTAATTATTAATATTTTACATACACATAATTCATTTCAAAATTAAAATATCGGAAAAAACTAACGAGAGACCATGGATAATAGCTGGTCGTCAATTCAGAATATTTCCAATTATTTTGACAATTATATTAGGAATGTAAAATTCTAATATAAATATTTTGTAAAAAATCCAAGTCCCTACTATATATGGTTATTCATTTTGAGCAAAAAAATTTGTATATTTCTATGTATTGCCTGATTATATTGCGTACTGGGAATTTATTATCCCCTAAGTATCAACTAGATAAAATTTGTACCAGAAAGTAAAAATTGTTCAAAGTTGAAGATTGAAACATATTTTTATTTTACCCCTAAAAGTGTTTCGTTGACAAAAAATACACGTTATTTGTAAAACCAGAACTTATTACATATTTTATCATTCATTTATTTATTATTAATATATTATTTGCATGTAGGTATGTACAAAATTTAATACAAGGGATACTTTTTCAAACCGCATGATAAATAGGTACACAAATATTTTATATAACGATAAAATTAATATTATGATAAATTCAAAATATGAATTGGTGAAATACTTAAATCTATAGAGGTCAAAGATGTGTTTTATGGTGACAAAAGTCGAAAAAAGTGAAACCCGCCTGAAAATAGAAAACGAAACCAGCGTTATAGGCGTGGTATATTTTCCTCGCGTCTCTATTATACGCAACTCCGCCCGGTGACCTATAAACCTAATTTCCTACTTGCATCATCAAAAAATAAAGACGGACCCAAATAATCGTCCACCCTTAAAATTGTCTCACGTTCCAATTAATTAATAATCGTACTCTTCCAAAATATGATAATAATTAGACATGATAATGAATTACATTTTTTATTTTTTTTTCAAGTCGAGGAAGACATCAAATTTAAAATATAAATTGTATGAAAAGAACCTCAACGCGGTACACCCGAGGCAACGTTAAGTGAGATCATCATTAAACGGGAAATCTTTCCACCACGGGGCATAGGTCTTTTACAATAACTAATTATGAACAATGGAATTTCAATTTTAAATATTGGATTATTTTACGTAGATATTTGCAATCTCAACTAAAATGCTTATAATTTTGAAAAGATGACCAAAAATTATACAAAAGATTAAAGAATATGCCAAACGAAATAATTTAATTATGATTATTGCATTGCGACAACAGATTGTTTATCCGTTTCACTAGTAATTAGATATTGTGGTAATTATATCTGATTAGTGATGATTCATATTATATATTATATTAATTATATAAAAATAAAATAACTAATACAGAATACTAATTAAACAACTGTTTATACCAGCTTAAACTATAAAAATAAAAATAATAATAAATTATCTCGGATAGTAGAGTAGAATGAAATTGCATAAAAATAAAGAACATCCTTAATATATTTATTAAATACAACGTAATTCGTAAACAAGGTTAATTAATACCAAATATATCGTAACACAACATTTTATTTTAAAACTTTTGGAATATCTTTTGTCCAAATAAGTTACAAGGAAACGACTTATTGTTTCTCATTTATATAACATTAATACCATTCAATATTATTCACCTTGTCTGAATTATACATGTACACTGTATAGTATGTGTAATGTATAAGTACATGTATACATATATACTATTCGATAAATAACATAATATTTCAGTTTTAAACATTTTACATTTACTTTTGAGGTTTCCATTATTTGGATCAAATGTTGCCATAGGAACACGCTGCGCAACCGAAACGGATGACTGATTCAGCATGAATATATTACACTTGGAGGAGACGCCTACTATTTCAAATTATATATACTCATAAGTATAACAAAATAAATACGTGTATCAACTTTGAGTAAAATCGGGTCTTTTTAAAATTATTATTAAAATAAAAATGACTAAATATACTTTCGAAATGTATAAGATCTAATGATAAAATTCGATTTTTGACGTTATTTTCCCTTAGAAACTAACATATTTATATATGTCAACATGTGTATGTAGTATATTATATTAATTAATTTAATTACCACATTAGTACTTAATTTATAATAGTATAATATACAAGGACAAAAACAAATCAAATTTGACAAACTTATTAGTTATTAAATATTGGAATATCTCTAAAAATAATTACTGACCAATAATATTTAAATAAGACTATGATAATAAAATAATCAATTAAACTACAATAAACCTATTTCAACTAAAAGTTATTAATATAGACAATAGGGGAAGTCGATCCGCTAGTATATTGTTAAGAAGATTTAAAATTTACCTAGTCATTGAGTAGATCATTATAATGGATGTGTTAAATTTAAATACAATGATATAATATTATGGAATGCTATTATATAAATTAGGAAATTGTTCAACATAAAAATAATAAATTGAGTTGTTTTTTGTACAGAATGATATAATTTAGGAACAGTATTATACAGGAATAGTATTTTCTTGAACTAATATAATGTTATCATACAAACTAGGATGATGTAGTGTACTAAAAAAAAATTACAGAAATCATATCTGTTAGGAATATTAATAATTATAATATTATTACTCAGGTCTCTAAAATTCGGAACCAATATTAATTTACGAGATTGGTATTGATGGGGACAATATTGTACAGGACCGTATTTTTCGGGACTGATAATAATTAAGAATCTTATTTTACCGAAAAATATACACAATCTTGACGTTGTGTAAAGGTCACACTGCAGCTGTAAATTGTGACCGGCTTCATTTTGCCGTTACTGCGTCACCGGTAATCGCCACCGCTGCAGTATGTACCTTAAATGGGTACATTCTGTAAAATAAGATCTTATTTAATATCGGACCCCATTTCCCCGTCCTGACTCCTGAGTAATATTATCCTAATTAATAGTATTCCAGAAATTTATATCATCCTAATTTTTCGATTCTTGTAAATATCGTTTCAAGAAATAAGAAAATACTAAAATAGATAAAATTCTTTAGAAATGTTGTTCCTCTTGGATATTGTTATTCCAGACAAATATTTTTCTGAAAAATACTAACTCCTGTAATTATTTTCAGTTTATATTATGGCGTAGCAACCAAAATATTTTGAAAAGTAAATGTCTAGAAAAGTAGAAAAAGGATAAAATGGCAAATCTTGAGGATTTTTAATTACAACAAAATCGATTTTATTCAAAACTAAAACTGGTTCTGGGACTTGGGTAATTATTCCTGTCTGCGGTATTTGTGATCTGAACAAAGTGATGAATGTATTGATTTACAAAAGATTTTTTTAGTGTGTGAACACCTTAGAAGGAGTAAAAATTCCTTGAAAGTGGTTTCGGGTAGCAAATTGGATCTATTTGGTAGTTTGTGGGGAAGGGTTCAAAAGTAAAAATATTTTGTAGTTTTTAGAAAAAACCAAAAAAAACGGGATTGCTTTTTTATTATTATTCTTTACCTATGACATTTTTACCAAATATTCATATTAGAATATACAAGACATAATAAAAAAATATTTAATTAAATTTTATTTTCGATAATGTACCAGTGATAAAATAAGTTAGATTTAAATTTACATTTAAAAAAATTTAATATTCATCAAAATCACGAAAAATATAAAATTATTTTGTAAATTTGTAAATTCGTAATTTTTTTTTAATTTTAAAATTTCTTATCAGTTTTTGTACTGGAAATTAAATTAATCAATTTTATGATTATTCAATTTGAATTATTTAAATTTGAAATATTCATCAATTACTTAACAGTTAACATAGACAACGACATTTTCAAAATATTCAAATTAATTTTTAGCTATTTATGTATTTATACCTATTTACAATGATTTTCGGTACGTCGGTATGGACGTATTGAATAAGTTAATAACAGTTGATAATATTATAATAATATTACCATATTAAATTATGTATTTTGCGATTTGTTTTTGGCAAAAATTAGTCCAACCTACCATAGTACTAAAAGGAAAAATAAATTAACAACAGCAATAAATAATATTCTAAGCAGCAGACCGTCTCCACTCATCTTTTTTCGTATGGAATTTGATTTATTTTTATTATTTTTCAATTGATTTATCATTGAATTCAAGTTAAACATAAACATTACAGTGACCTATACTCAATGACAAAGTACACTCAACAATTACTGTATAGGCGTATAGCATAGTGTCTAGCGAGTTCCCCGATTTTTATTTTTATCGATTATTTTGAAAAATACTGGAAAGATAAAGTATCAATTAAATCCAATTTGGCAATTTGCTATCAGATACCACCATCATCAATAAATATAATGAAACATTTTTACTGCCTCAAAGCTGAAAAATATGCATTGTAAAGCTAATACATATAATATGCGTTGCTTGGTTCAGAATCTAATAACCTTTTTATATTTTTTTTCACTTCATTACTCTTTGAAAGGGTATTATAATATATCAAATATATTATCAATACAAATTAAATCAAAACTTACTTTGTAAGCTAAGTTATAAATAATTGCAGCAGAGTGCAGACCATTAAATGTGTATACGATACACTATACAGTATTACAGTACAGTAGGTAACTATAAAACAAAAACAAAAGTACTAAATGTCACGTTCATAGACAATAATTAACATCATAAATCAAATTATTCTATATGATTTGATAGCATAAAAATACCATGAACCAACATTTTCATGTAATTTAACGATAAACAAATAAAAACTATTTAATGAATTATGACTATATAGTAAAATAATATTTGTATAATAAAAGAAAAGTATTTATAATTAATATCGTACTAAAACAAAATAAAATTACAATATAAATAATAATAATACAAAAATAGCCTAAAACTTAATGTGTTGAAAAATGTTGAATCTGAAAAATTTGTTTGTAAAAGTATTGTTAAAGATAATAATATTATGTCAACCTTGTGCAGTGCATATAATATATATATATATATGACTCAGAATATAAATATAATTATATGGGCCCAATGGATCAATTATTTGGGGAATTAATTATAATGTTAAACTAACAGAATTCATGGTCATCGGAATGCAAAACTTTAACTATTTAGGTGATATTATGTTAAAAATAACCTTGACATTTGAATAATTCAATAATACGGAATATATCTATGTCCAGGATCACCATTATCATATGAAGTCAAATATAATCTAACCATAATACCTAGGGTTTTCAAATATAACTTTTTAAGTTAATTTATTGTGACACAAAAACGTAATAAATTATTTCAACTTAATACATTTTAAACAATAGGCCAAAATAAATAATCGGATTAATCTTCTTAAGAAATTCCAAATTTGTGAAATAAATAATAATTGACTTCCAAAATGAAATTTACAAAAACCACGCATAATAACTTTTAACAAAATTAATAATTTTACAGCAGTAAGTTTAATTTTAAATATATGATATACTATCTACTTTTTATTGGAATTTTCGACCCCATTTTAAAATTAACAGTCAAGTTCACTCTTTACCGGGATTCCTTGCAATATTCTCGGCAATCCTCCAGAGTTCAAGTATTTCATTTATGATTTTTTGTTTTATTGGAAATCTATCTACAATAGCTATATTCCTATATCATTCTCACAATTTAGTCTGTTTTGCAATATTACCACTGGTAACCAGTATGTTGGTCCTAGAACATTAGCTCAAAGGTAGAGCATAAAAAGTATCATCGACCAACGTGGACTATTATACCATGCGTAACAAATATAAAAATTATTATTGAAAGGCAAAAACGCAGTTGTAGGCACCAGCTATATATAATATTATGAAGTAGTTTAATAGTGCTACTAATGTACATGATTTTTCACGTAACAGTCTTCTGTTTTATTATCGTCTATTATTGGCCATTAGGCGGTACAGATTTCGCACGTGTTACTGTAGTGTGCGAGTGTGTGTGTGAGGGGGGGAGGGGGTTCTGAGGGGTCACATAAGTACAGAACGTTCCGACTAAAATTAAATTCGTTTCGATATCCAGCTCGGGACTCTCAATTTCCTGCCTATGACCAAACGCGAATATTAACACAAACAAACAAACTGTTGAGGAAAAAAACGCGGCCGTTTGTTTCGCGGCGATAGACACTGTGGCTGTGTTGTATCTTGTATATTAGACACGGCACGCGTACCGCATATTAGGCCGGAGTGCCGGACTGCAGCTGACGGGCCCCAGACGAAGACAATGATGATGGTTTAATGGCCCTACACGGCGACGTTGCCGTCTGTTGACCGGAGACCCGACGTAGTAGTGGTCGTACACCAGCACACGGCAGTACCGCGGGTACGCGCGACGTTGCCGCGTCGTCCGTGCGCAATAGAAAAGTTTCGTGATAGGTATTATTCCGCGGCAATGGTACATAATAATATTATTATATTGTGTGTACAGTTACATATTATATTACTTATTTTATAGTGGCGTCAGTGTGCTCCAGGAGAGAGCCGCCGGGAAAACATCGTTACGTAAAGAATAGTATAACTATACATAGGCACAACGTTGCCTATTGTGTATTCGATCAAAACAAACGTCTAATAAGTAATAACTAACAATACTATTAAATTATATTAGTCTGTTATTATTATTTATTGGGTGGAGGGGTGGATATTTTACAATATCATTTATCGACAAACATTATTTCGGGCAGTGACGAAACCATAGAATATAAATAGATTGGACGAAACAAACACGATTTTTTAAAATTTTATCATAGAACACGGACAGTGATTAAATAGATAAGATAACCGCAGGTCATGTATATTAATATTAATTATCGAAAAAACCTGAAAAGCAAACACCATAATAATATATTCATGTATTATATTATTATACATTTTAAAATGACAATAATTTGCATTTTTATATAATTTTATATCCTAAAGCATTAATTACAAAATATTATAATCGTAATACACCAAAATCATAAGACGTAAAGTCGTGAACAATAAATCAAGAAACAATATTTAGGATAGTATACAATCTAGTATTCAGAAACTCAGTACTCAATGCTCATGACGGATTGTTTACAACTTAACTTGATTACACATTTACTTTTATTTTAGGTAATGAAGCCAGTTATAGACTAGTTAATTTTTTTTTAAGGGTGACACGTTACTTGACGCACATTTAATAAGACTACGCTACTCCTCCATTTCATCAACCGACAAAAAATGGCATACATACCATCTACACTAAAATATATTTTCAAACAATATTGAATATAGGTAAAAATAATCGTTAAGTTTAAAAATGAAATTCATTGGGGTAAAACAACAGTGAGGCGTCAACACACACAGTTACAATCCAAGATACAATAGAAAAGAGAATAAAATCTATATAACTTAAACTAAAACAAATGTTGTCTGAAAACTATACGATGTCTTAATAATTAAGACAATTATTGAAAAACGATACCAATATGTGTTTATAATGTTTCTATGAAAAAATAAAAATAATATAGTTTTATATTGATGGAAAAAAACATGAAGCCATATTTTAGTTTTTAAACTATGTTTTGTCTAGTATATAATCCAATAAATGCATGTACTGAACCCAGTGCGGCTCACTGCACATATTCATTTATTTAATAAAAATTAAATTCTCAATATTTTTAATTTTATGATGTTCATACAATTAAAATAACTTTTATAATTATTAAAAATAACTTCTAGCATAACTATAAGAGAACGTAATAGTGTAATACCCGCATGCGTTGTCTTAAAACGTAAAACATATTATGTCATATACTAAATTTTCGTTCAGTAGAACCAATTTAAATATTGTATTGTTAGATTTAATATTAATTATTAGAGTGAATTAAAGGTAAGCACATTATCTTTGTACGTTCGTTTTCTACGATATTTCAATTTTAAAGTGAGATATGAGTATAGTGCAATTTAAAAATGCTCATAACTTGCTCAAAAATTTAAATACTGTAAAAAACCGACGTAAAAACTTGTTATTATTATCACTTTCAAATCTAATAATAAGTCAATTCACTTTAGTATTAAACCTAACAATGCAAAATTGATTCTTCTGAAAGCAAATGTGCAACATTTATGAAGACCGATGACTATGAGGGTTTTGTGTCTTCTTTACAGTCTTAAATGATTATATTGGAACAATAATTTAGCCTAACACAAAGTGTGATAAATTAACATAATATTATATGATAAAACATTTCATTAAAATATAAAATACCTAATCAAACTGAGAACAATATACAATAATATATATAATGATTTTACGAAATAATCCAAAGTAATTTGTTTGAATAGATTTATAGATTTAAAACTAATAAGTGTAATATAAATATATTAATAATTTTCATAGAATTAATAAATTAATTAATATTCAATAAAAAAAAAAATTGTAGTGTCTACAGACAACAATGTTGATTTAGACTAATTTGTCAAGCATCAATTACGCTTTTCTCAATGGATAAGTCAGGATGGGCTTTATGGCCTGGCAGACTACTTAAGTTGATTATTTTATTTTAAGCCCGGCCATACCTTAGAAAATACGAGACATATTCATTAAATAATTTTTTAATGTTTAAGAACATTATATTACTTTATATAATTTTCTATAATGTAACTTTAATATATAAATACTTTTGAATTTGAATTGAGTTAGAGGAGCCTACAAATAACCTAGATTAATAAAAGGCTATGTTTCAATGTTTGGGTATGTGTATGTATGTGTAAGCGATCTACATCCAAGTCTATAGAACTCATGGTCCTACACAAGAATGTGCATCTCGAAGCCCATTTCTCAAATTTTGGATTTACACACGGAAACTTAGGGAATATCTACCGATATTGTACATCATTTTAGACATAGAGGTACATAAATATTTGGCTTAGCCATCCAAATGACTGTGCTAAAAATATCTGTAGTTAACAATTAACAGAGTTAAAGACAGAGTAATTCTACATTATTTAATTTTTCTTGGGCAACACCATCAACTGTTTTATAAAAAAAAAAAACAATAAATAAATTAACTTACCTCATATGTGGTATTCCAACTCCTCCTTGTAATACTTTATAAAGTCTGCTTTCGTACTGTAGCTGAGGATGGCGAGCTTTTGCACTTTCAAATTTTATTGCCACCTCCTAAAAAATAAGTATATATTTTTCAAATTAAATGTAGCTATAAAATCTATGGTAATAGGTATAGATTAATTGTATCAAAAAAAAAATGTAATCATACAAAACCTTCTATCTAGCAATTAATGTAAAAGTTTTAGAATATACAACAACTAAATCATTAGGTATCTAACTACCAATATTATACATTATTCTCTAGACTTTAATACTTAAACATTTTTTTTTTAAATATTATGATATACAAGTTTGCTAAGATAGATTCACAGTTTTCTATTTTTAAAATAATTATATATTTTACAGAAATAGTACCTATGTAGAGATATTTAATGTATTTATGAAATTAAACTGGTTGGAATGTTAATATGTTTCATGTACTAAATTAGTTTTATGCATTAAACCGCTACTAAGATCACCCAAGTCCATGATTTTAAAAAATGTATAATAAAATAAATGTGGGTACAATAGGTAGGTAGGTGTTCATTTTAAAATATACAAAAAGTTATTAACATAGGTAGTATATAGGTTCTTATAAACGAATAGTAAATAATAATATATAAATAAGCTTATTAGGAACATAGGTAGGAATATATTATTATTATATTTGAGAAAGGATATTATGTTTTTGTTTTATATTTAACACCTTGGACCTGAATACTATAACCAAGGCTTAAATTTCAAGGTTTGATATCAGAACTATAGGAAGGTATATTAAAATCTATTGATACATCAAATTATTTTTTAATAATGGATTGTAGTAGGAACTTGTAACTTTTTAAATACCTGCAAGATGTTTTATAATAAAATTGTTAAAATCTTTAAAATTAAATATCATTTTTTTTTTTTTTAGAAATTTGCAATACATAAAAAATTGAATTAATATTTTAATACCTAAAACTTATGAACAAATAGAAGTTTTAAAACAAGGTATATTAAATTATTTAATTTAAAATAAAATAAATAATTATTAGCTAGAACCTATACACCTACAATTATTTTGGAATCTAAAAATAGATTTAAAGACTACTATTTATTGTAATTTATATTTTATTATAAAACTTAAAATATTATTTTACTTTCTCATGAATTCTAAGTAATACCTATTGAAAAAAAGAAAATTTGTGTGCAGTTATAAAAGATTAGGTAATCATTGGCGCAATTAGGCGGTGGTTTGGGGATAGTGGCTTAACACCCCCCCCCTCCCCAGTTTTTTAATCATATTTTAGTTTAAAATATCAATTATCAGGGTATGTGCTGCTGATAAAATTCTAACCTCTCAGGGAAAATATCTCTATAGTTGCGCCTATATAGGTAAGTACCTTTAGGCTTTAGATAGAAATTGTTTCTTAAAAATTTAATATAACTAACTACTGTTAATACTCTTTCAGCATTAATTTATAAAACATACCCTCTTGGAAAACATACCCTAATAAATTTTAACAATATTCAATGGATTCCCGATTTTTTTTTACGCACATACTTTTCACACTGTTATTCCAATCTACTATTGTGCCATAATTTATATAATTGTTAATCGCATATATTCAATCGCATCCAATCTGGTGGTAATGGAGATAATGAAATTGATACTGGCTGTATTCAAGATAGTAGAAAAGTATCTACCACTTTTGTCCTTAGATCATACATTTAATCCAAAAATGAATCTATTCTTAAAATCTTAGATAGAACTTAAGTAATGCACAATCAGGATCTATAATAGGTAAATGTTAATATAAGGCTTAATCCAAACAATTTAACCAGATTGAGAGTAAAACAACAATGTACCATACTTAAGAATAGCAGTAGGATTCAACAATTAATAACTGAAATTATGATAATATCAAAACCTATTGGGCAGCAGGTGTCCCGAGGCTAAATTCCCTATAGTAAATTTATTTATAAAAATAAAATATACAACATCCATAAATAAAATCAAATACGATTAACCTACTTATCATATTCATTGCTCTGTTCACTACAGACAACTCTAAGACCGTAGAATATTGGATTTCTTATAAGATATTTTCACACAATGCAATAGTGTCACACTATGTTCCCTAAAATGTGATGTACATTTAATAATTTAATTTCATCCACAATAGCGAGTTTGGCTAAAAATATTTTTAATTTCTATTATACTACCTAATCTAAAAAATGTTTCTTTGTTATGTTTATCTCTATCTTTTAATAATACCAACTAGCACAGCATCTTGGTGGTAATTCCTCGTTCCTATTATTGTTGCTAGGTACTCAATTATATCTAACAGTTATAATTCTTATTCCGTGTTAAATATAATATAGGTACATTTCACACGATGAAACAAACTAGGAAGCTATGTGTTTGATTGTATTTTTATTTACCTCGTACAAACGAGAACAAACGCTATACGGAGACCTAGGTAACGCATGTATGGTTTACCAGGTGTCACCGAATCAATGCTATATTGCTGCATACTGTGCCCACGTACCGAGGAATATATATATATACATATTTATAACTTATTTCAATTAAATTCCAACCATCCGTGCAATGATCGACAATAGTCGACGACGGTGTCCCCCCAGATAGTAAGTACCAGCTACATTTGCGAGGGCAGAGGGGCCGCCATCGGACATCAATCTCGCGCGAATTATGTAAATACACGAACACATAAATATACGTATAAACATATTCGACGGACGTACACACGCGCGCACAAAAACACACGGTCGGTGTCGTGTCCACAGGCACGAATGGGGTATGGTGTGGTGGTATACGGGGCCGTAGAAAACGAGGATGACATAAAAATAATAAGCTCGACGTATAATTATTATTCTCACCTCGCCGTTGATAACGTTGAGCCCGAGAAATATCTCGCCGAAAGACCCGCTGCCGAGCCTCCGGACGACACGGTACTTTCCACCGCCTATATAATCGTGTTTGAACGTACTGGCGACATTCGACATTTTGCGAACGACTTCCCGGACGGTTTACAGCTCCCAAATTTGGTTATCGACGGACGCGTCGGATGTGCCTGGGGGGCGGGAGCGCGCGCAGCTCGTTGCTTATGTGTCGAGGATGATATTGTTACACAAACTATAGTCGGTTTGCCGATGACTTATTCTAATGTTCACATAACGATCGACGAGACTGGAGAAAATCGACGAAAACAAAAAAAAACAAAAAAAATTATTCCGATTACGTCCGATCGCTTTGTTGTTGTTGGCTCGTCTGACATTAATTTCGCCGCGACTCTAGCGACACTGGCGGTGTACTGGCACGACAGATTTCAAAGAGATCGCGGAAAAAACGGTCCTGCGCCACACTGTAACCACCACCACCTCCTCGGCGCGCGTACGTTTCAAAGAACTGTTCAATTTCAAGTTTCAACAATCTTCAATGTTATTATGTATAACTATTAGAACTCGTACTAACTACTAACTAGTAACTACTAGTCGTAGTACTCTGACTATCTATCCAGAAAATACGATCCCCTCCGGCACTCGTTAGTTATAATAATATGTACCTATAATCGCCAATCATCACTGTGTTATGATATATTAGTAAAGGTGGGCATTAACTTGTTCAAAAGTTTACTAACTTAACTATAGTTAATTATTTTTGTTTTGAACTTATTAACTTATTCAGTAATCAATTTGTATCGTTGTAACTTAACTTTTTATAGTTAATTATCATTGTCGTACAGTTAAGTTAATTTTCTTTTCGTGTCATGCGTAAATACGTAATCAACTATATACAATTACTGATCGTTGACTTTTTCTCGATGTTGGTAATTTATTTTTGAATTATATATTGTAATAATCTAATTTTTTACAGTGTTAAACGTCTTGGTAAATGTTTGTGTATAACTAAATACTATATAGGGAGGGCTAGTTAGTATAGCTATACTTTAGCGTGGTAGCTAAACTGCAATTATATATTTATACCGAACATTTCTTGCTCTAAATTATTTAGCGGATAATTTTTCTTAAAATGTTGATGTTTCAGAATCAAAATTCGAACGTGTATTTCAGGCTTCTTGAATTATTTAACTTGATTATTCTATTAAAAGGACGCCTCGCCCGCATGTTGTCTCCGTCTTACAAGTGCGTAACATAGCAAATTATTGTACGCTCAGTAGAACACGTGTAGCTCCGTTAGATAATAATCTTATACCTTTAAATTTTATAAGAGGTCAATTCACTCTAATTTTTAAACTAACAGAGCTACACGTGTTCTGCCGAGTGTACAATTTGCCATGTTACGCACTTGTAAGACGGAGACAACATGCGAGTGAAGCGTCCTCTTAATAGCCAATAGGTCAGCCAATGTTTATCGTTGATGACTTTGAAAGACATATTATGGTACATATGGAGCTATAAGGCGATTTGAAAATTGTATTAGTGATTAATATTAATCTATTAATGTAAATCATTTTTCCAATATTATACTTATTTTACATTTTTAAGGATAATTATCCTTAGGTGTGAACATTAAAAAAAATTATCCACTCAATAATTTACAGTAAAAAAGTAATGCCCCCCCCCATTGGTTGGGATAGAGGGAGTGTCTCAAAAAAAAAAATAAACTAAAATTTTTATTGTTATATGGACACTCCTTAAACATTTAAAAATGTTAAAAAATGGTTTGAGTATACATAAAAATTCTAAAGATGAATTTTGAATTACTTTATTATTGAATTATTGAAAGAGGGTAAGCATCATGCTTGGTGAATCATTTTTCATTTAAATTAGGGCATAAAGCTACAAAATAAATACAATGAATGAATTTGCCATTAAGTGATGTTTGTGAATTTACCCTACACCACTACTAAAAAAAATATTTGGTTTTTATCATAAGCACCTCTCAGTACAACCATTCTGATCTGTTTAATGTATAAGTAGGTACATGACGAATAAATTCTAGAGTCGTGGAATAATCTGCGTAGACATAAAAATATACTCAAAATAACTTCAAAAGGTTATAACCAGGGTTGGGATATTATAGCATTTTCATATTTCTCATGAGATGCTTAAAAAATAGCAGAGTAAGCTAAAAATGTGTTTCACGATACAGAGAACTCAAATTCAAAATTGTATTTAGTTTTTTTTTGCATATTTTGTGATTTTCGAGTTATCTATAACTTATAACTTTGAAAATAAGTCCGACCAATAAATTCTGATTGCTCCATTGTTCTAAATTCTACGAAATAAAATTTCCAAAAATTGCTTGGTTGCTTAACTGCACTATACCTGTTAATACCTTATTTAAATATATTTGTACAGTTGTAATTAGTGTTTATTACGCTGTATTATTATCTTAGTTATACTAACATAGGGGAATCGAGTTTTTATGCATTCTTTCTATAAAATATACTATAGTACCTAATACCTATAAAATATGAATAATTATATTTATATTTATAGTTAAATAAGTAATAAAATATGGTTTGGCAGTTTTAAAAAAATCATGGGTGGTACGACACCCCCCCCCCTTCGAAATTACGCCACTTAAAACGATATGTATTAAAACAAATTGGTACAACTATTAGTGATACAATAAGTCAATAACAATTAACAAAATAGGTACCTACATAGACTTATAATAATAAGTTACTTATTATTATAAGTCTATATATTCCTAGTAGGCTATCGTACGCAAGGATAAGATAGGACTTGAACCCATACTTGAACGCAAGGACCTGAACCCCTCCTGCAATTTCTTCGTTCTACAAAAAAATCTTATTTACCACCATAATCAATACACAGAGAAGATTAATAGTTATTTGTTAGTCATTTTTAAATTTTAATAGATATAAAATAAATTATAAAATGGCAATAACATCGAGAATCATAGTTTTCGGTTTTATTTGGCTGTTTTTTACCAATTATATAAAAACTATTTAGCAAAACAATGTAAATGCCAAAAGGTTATGAATTAAATTAAAATTGGAAATTATTTTGTAATTAGTATTTCAAAAAATGTTTCTTTTTAGTTTTTACATCTCAGATTTAAAAATGTATAACAAGCTTCCTGATAAGTTCAATTTTTTTTTAAATTTCACCTGCAAATTGATTATTTCTCCTTAATTGATTTTTGATATATTGTTGTAAAAGGAAAACCCGTAGATACTTGGCTTTCCACCAAATATATTTTATATTTAAACGAATCACACTGTAATACTGTATTGACGTATATCGTGTACCTAAATATATAGGCGTACATATTGTAACAACCCTATAGTTGTTATACGTGCACAGCTCATTAATAATTTGATAAATACATGCGTATTATAGGAAATGACTAATGAGTAATGAGTGCGTATGACGCCTTAATCTAGACACAATTGTGTTATTGTGAAATAACTGTTCAGTGTTCACTGTGCTTATTTATGAAAACACGTGAACATTGAATAATCATGCGCCTCGAGTATTGACGTATTGACTTACCTATTGTTTTTTTATAGCACCTACATATATATTATTATTAAATTATATAATATGTAAATTTATACAGTTATACACGGGTAATATATAACTACTTTAACTTAATATAGTTAATAGTATAATACTTACTTATTATTATAGTGATTTTTTACAATTGTGTTAGTACATATCATTATTATAAGTTAAAAATTATTAACTAATATATTTAATAAAATAAAGTAAAAGATATATTGAATTCCCCGTAATTTGATAAAAAAAAGATTAAACATTTACACAATTTTAATCAACTTTATATAAAGAATTATTATAGTACATTAACAATGTGTTAATAATTAATGTCACTGTACATCAACACATACCTAGTATTTGATATTTTGACATGTGATAAAGATATTCGCAGGTAT
The DNA here is from genome assembly GCF_019925205.1 of Metopolophium dirhodum. NCBI lineage: Eukaryota > Metazoa > Arthropoda > Insecta > Hemiptera > Aphididae > Metopolophium > Metopolophium dirhodum. The sequence goes on along the minus strand of NC_083568.1, from coordinate 30,253,640 downwards.
AATGGCCGATATAGAAAATATATCATATATTTCTAATAGACTGGAAAACCGTTAGCTTTTGATTTTTCATAAGCCTTAAAGACTCTAAACCCCTTCTATTGTCTAATGATTTAATTCATATAATTTCCTATATGTCTATGTTTTGAAATTAAAATTATTTGGTAATGCTAATTTAGTAATTTCCCTAGTATATTATATAATAATTACTAGTCTGGTTTAAAAATATTATTTTTTCAATAACGTGTTCTGAGGTCGAGCATCAACCGGGGTTGCTAGTTTTCGGATGTGTGACTAACCTATAGGTTTAGTGATGAATCCTCGCCCCACTGAAAAATTCCAATGGTCATAGTTGCCGATACTTAAGGTCAGGTGTCGACAATAAGCGGACGGCGGGCCATATCCGGCCCACGGAGGGAAAATAACTGGACCGCCAAAAATATTATTTTCAATGCTGTTATAATGATATGCAAAGAATAAATATCGTTCAGCATTAACGGATCTCCACCTCGAAAACACTGTGCAAATTTTAAAAAACTGGCAAATATTAAATTATTATATTAAATAATTTGGTTTAAACAGCTTAAACCGTATTTTTCAACTTTTAACTCAAAAATTAATAGGAACAGGAATAGTTGTAACTATTAACTTTACTAACATTCAAGTTTTTTCTAGCCCTCGAAATTTTTCTTTTCAAATAATCTGGACTGCTATACAGAACTTAATTGCCGACCCTTGCTTAAGATCAGTGATTCTCAACCTTTTTTCTACTCAACGCCCTTTTTAGATTTTCAAAAATCTCACACTGCCCCCTTCCCCAATCCCTAGGATTTTTATATTCTTAATTCTTAAATCTAATAAAACTAAACGCCCCTCCCCCCCTCAAAATTAAAAAAGCTCACATGGGGGCAGTACACCGCACATTGGGAATAACTGTTTTAGATCAACAAAAAAAAAAAAAAAATAGAAAAATAAATCACCCCACAAATGTATTCTATTTTATTAGAATTTAAAGTGCATGTTAACATACTTACACACATGCCACATGATTAGTATTCATTAAAAAATAATAAAAATAAATCACAATAAATAAATTATAGTTATAAATAGTTCAATAATAATTTTTATTCAATAAATTAATGCATTTTAATTGAATTGTATATATTACTTTAATTAATATAATATTCAATATTGAATTGTACTTAAATGTTTAATATGAAATAAAAATACTAGCTCCATGTTTCGGTTTGATAAAATCCTTTAGTTTCCATCATATCTATGGTATTTAAATGTTTATTTTTTGTAAGTATATTTATAAATACATTTTTAACTGCAGTTGGCATGTCTTTTGCATTTCCAGCAACAAATACATAACATTCTTTAGTAGAAAGTAATTTAAATAATTCTTCTTCGTTTTGTTCTAAAATGTGTTGTACATAACTGCAAAAATACAAAAAGTTATTTATTTTATGATGTAAATTCAAGAAATAATTGAAAAATTACATTTTATGATCTTGATCTCTCGAAAATGCAGTATACAATGATAGTTTTTCATCTGCTACTAGTTTTTCCCAATCATTAACACAATGAAAATCACCCAATCTATTTCTAGCACCAAAATATAAATGTAAAGTTTTTCCGTTACCACATTTATTAGCAACAGCTTCATGCACAAAACTTCGAAACGGTGCTACACCAGTACCAGGTCCAATCATTATAACATTACACGACTAAAAATAAAACGTTTAGAAATAAATATAAATTACTTAATTTTGTTTAGATTATTAATCAACTACAAATTGATTCATATTTTAATAGTAAAATATTTACTTGACTATATGGAAACTGAAAAGATCCTTTCTGAATCCAAACTGGAATTTTATCACCAATGTTTAAGCTAGCAAGCCATGTAGAACATAAGCCAGTTCGTTTAGCAAGTAATTTTGTCTTGTATGTAACAACAGCAACAAGTAAATGTATTTCATTTATGTGTACCTACAAGAAAATAAATAAATAATTAAAACTTAAAACTAAATAATTTTATAAAAAGTTTATTTATAATTTACTATAATCATTTGTTAGGGCTCTAACGGTTTGTTTAACGTTTAGTGAACGTTCTGCAAACCACCATAAATATGCTAAATAAAACTAATAGTTTAATTATAAATCATATTGTTGACTACTGCATAATATGATACATAATGTTTAAAATATATATTGTAATATTCTGTTAATTGTTATGCAGATATGCTTATTACAAAATTTGTTAAATATATTTTGTAATATAAATTATAAAAAATAGTATAATCTATTCTTATTCATCAATACTCATATTATAGGTATATAAAAAAATAAATAAAATACATTCATATGAGTTCCTTAAAAATAATAAAATAAATGGCATGTGCATTGCATAAAACTTAATATTTAGAAAAATTATATCATTTAAATAATAGATTATGATTTATACTTTGCATTATGTACAAAATATTTTACATTATTAATTTCAAATATGATATCTATTAAGGGCTACACTCATGACTAAAAACTAAAGACTCTTTTAAATCTTCTCGCTACATTTTACAAAATTTTCAGGGATTCATCATGACTAAACAATGCAGTGATGTGCACAAACATCCCCTACATTTTTGGCAATAATACCTACTTTTAAATATTCTGCATTATGAAATTAAAAAAAAACCATTTCACATCATAAATTAATGGGAGGCAGAGCCTATGTATTCATATATTCAATCATCTTTACATTAAAGTTCATAATAATGATAAAACAATCTATTAATTTATGAATTTTATGTATAAATAAAAACTTACAGAAGGTGCTGAAGCAATTGAAAAGGCTCTCGGACGTATCGGAGAAAAAATTTCAAAAAGGTATTCTAAAGATACTTTAGATGTTGCATGAGGAAAATCGGCCAATACTTCTAGAATAGTTCTTCTTGGGCGATTGCAATAGCTATATAGTTCATCTTGTCCTTCAGGAGTGGTGAATTCCTTCAGCTTTTCTTTTTCCAATTCATTATCCGTGAAGTATGACAACAATTGAAATGTATACCTATTTGGTATAATCTGCATAATTGTATTCACCATCAAAAATATATATGTTATTACAACAAAAAAATATTTACATTTAAATCCCAGTAGTATTTAGCACATTGATATAAAGTAAATGGTTTGCACAAATTATACGGTATAGGCATATCATTGCTGCATTGTGTCACATTCAGTATTGTGGTAGGATTTAGTTCCATGTTCTTATTATCATTCAGCAATTGAAAGAAATTGTTCACGGATGTTTCAGAGTTAACTGGACGAACCATTAAAACATCTCCGGGTGAATATTTAATACTGTTTTCTGAATGTTCAAACTTTAATAATCGTACATCCTAAATAAATGATTTAAAAAACATGATAAATATTATTTGTTATTCATATAAAAATTAATTATAATTAGTAAACTAATGTCGAGAAGAGTGATACATATTGATTTATCTAAACATATAATTTTAGTCAATTACCTATTAAGATATACTGTGTAGAATAAGTTAGTAGTTAACTGCAGCCTAAAAGGCTAAGACACCAAGAAAAATGGAGCAAACATGAGGGTTTAGGGTTTAGAGTTCAAATATATTATTTCTGTCAATGCCAATAAAACAGTTATTTTTAAATTAGAAAAATTATTATTATTATTATTTATCAAGTATAAATGAAAAATTAGTAAATATAAAATTGTCACTTTTATACATAATAATTAAAGTTATTATCTGTGAGGCTGTTCATAAATGAAGATAGCAAATCTAAACATAAGCAAGTATATTTTGGCAACTAGAATACTATTTTATAAATAACATCTTTAAATAAAAATAAATATGATTATGGTAATATTAGATATCTTAATTTAAAAGAGGGGTCAAAAATCAGCAAGTCAAAATGTTAATTATTTTCCATAACATATTTCCAAGTACACTTCTGAATTTTATTTATGATGCATAAAAAACAAATTACTTGGAAATGATTTTCAGCTGTGGTTTTTGTGTTTGATAAACAAGTGACTATTGTTGAATTTGGTTTTAATAGGTCATTATTAGGCAACTTGTCACTTGTATGGATGAAAATATTTGAACTTGATGTATGTACATTCCACCTAAATATAATTTTTATTAGTCACAAGCATTGAAAATATATTAATGATTTATTTTAAAATTTACTTTGGTGGCGGTAACGAATTTCGGTCTATAGGTGTTAATCCATCTGTAAGTGGATGTTTTTCAATTAATACATTCCACAAATTATCTATCCATGGATCAATAACAGCAAATGCTCCGATATCATGTTGGTCATCAGCTAACCCAATATCACATAATGGTTTTCCTCCTAATTGTATAAGCCTTCTGTACAGTTTTTTAGCAACATGATTGAATTTTACATATGAGCTATCTCCCAAACCTAAAACAGCAAACCTAAAATATTTGTAAAATGATAATTAATAGTATACAATAACACAATTTTTTTTAAAATAATATTTTAATTTAACACGTTGACTGCACTTGAATGCCACTAAGTGTACACCTATCAACTTATGTAAAGCAATGCAACATAATATACTACAAATTTAGTTTTTTGGTTTTGAAAATTTGATAAAATACTACCAAAAATATTAATGTACTCATACAAGAGTTTTTTACTCTTCAATTCAATGTAATATGAACCATAAAAACATCTAATTCCTATTCTCTTGCATAGACACATAACAAATAATATGTAAAATTATATAAATCCCGATTCTCTTACATGACCAATAAAGTGGCTTTTATTTGAAGCGCGCGCTTGCTTACTGCATTTCAATTTTTGACTGCAGCGTCATAGGATAATATTTTTGAACACATGTAAAAAATTACATGATTGTTGGGGTAAACTGCATTATACCTTAAAAAAAGGTGTGCATTCAACGTGTTAACTATATCTTTAGTGCATCAACAGAAAAGTTGCCTTACTCAACATTAGTTAAGGAACTAGAAGGTAAATTTTTTCTTAATAGAAATTTCCAAGTAGTTTTCATATTATCTGGTTGATCACCTTGTCCAGTAGTTGAACAAACAAAAATAATTTTTTTTTCAAAAATTAATTTGTCAATGGGATAGTCATCAATTGCAATAACAGGTCCACTATAATGCAACCTAAACAGTAAACAAAATATATTATTCAATTTTAATTATTAAATAATATATAAATAGGTAGGTAAGTTAAAAATAAATAAGAATATAATGTTTGATTAATTTTCATCATTAAATAGTATTCTCACTAAAATTAATTTTTATGTTTTTTTTTTTTTTATTTCTTAGCCAATCGACATATTAATATTAATCCCAGTTTAAACAGAAAAAAAATAAAGAACATAGGTACCTACCTAGTTTCTTTAATTTAGTTTGTATACCTATTTGGTAGTTTAATTACCCTAGGCTGACGTTTTTTTTTTTCAAATTACTTATTTTCCTTATTTCGATTAATAAAAAGTTTATGTACCATTTTGATTCCCTCCAAATCCTTTCAGCAACCTCCTGGGCGCATCCAGTTTGACTACCGTACAATATGAGAAGTCGACGACTGTTGTCCATTATTATGTTGTTAAGCTTATAGTCACGAATCACGAATTTTCTTACTGTGAGAACATTGAGCTATTGAAGTATTGAATCGTCCAACTGTTGTAGTAGAACAACTAATGTAGAATAATTAAAAATCATGTACGAACGTGCAACTATACTGCGAATGTAATTAAATTCAAAATAAATATCGTCGTTGTCAGTACGTTAGTCCAAATACGTTCGGAGCTCATGTCGTTGAGTACCCGTTCTCATTATCAGTACAATCCGTACCGTCGTACCGATCTTATCTACAGCTGTTACCCTCTAAAGGGCTGTACATACGGTACAGTTACAGCGGGCACCAATATGATAATTATTGAAATCTGTGATTTCATTGGACATCGCGATCACCGATTCTTTTTCTCTGATACTGCGATCTAGAAATATAATATTGCTCTCGAGAAGGTCCGAACTCCTTTTCTTTATTACTCTTCTACCCTGCGATAATTCATTTTCCTAAAATTTTCGCCGTTCAAACGCTGTAAGTAATCGACTTTATCGAAATGTCGATTCTTAAAAATGGAATGAAACTACTGATGAACAGAGTAAGTAAAATCATAAATAAATGTATTATGATATTAAATTTTTTACTATAATATACCATCTCATTCCTAACAGTTTTCTTACAAAAATTACATTATTATGTATTATGTTTTATGTATGTGTATTTTATGTACAGTCAGCTCAAAATGCACTGGGAAATAAATGTCTCCACACTCCGTCGTCATTGGTATAATTTATCTCTACTATTTGATTAATTAAAACTTTTACAAAATTATTTTGTATTCATTTCTAGGATGCCGCTAAAGCTGTTAGCGTCAAGTCACCGATTGCTAGGGCGTTTGCTTCTGGTGAACCAAATGAAGTAAACCAATGAATTCTATATCCGTGTTTTTATTTTCAACTTGAATAATTAATTTTACAGGATAAGTTTTCCAACTTGCCAGTTGAACGAATTACTTGTACATTAATTCCTGGCGATGGAGTCTATCCTGAACTGATGAACTCCGTCCAAACAGTACTGAAAGCAATTGGAGCTCCTATTGATTTTGAAACCATATTATTTTCAGAAGTACAGCATTCTAGCAGTGCTAAAGTTGAAGATGTTATCAAATCAATCAATCGCAATAGAATTTGTTTGATGGTATGCTGTCATTGTTTTTTTTTTTTTAAATATAGTTTATGTCATACAAATTACATTTATTACATAGGGTGCCTTAATGAGTCCTGATGTTAGCTATTCTGGAGAACTTCAAAATTTACATATGAAACTCAGGAAAGGTTTAGATTTATATTCCAATGTTGTTCATGTAGTTTCATGGCCGGGAGTTGCTTCTAGACATAAAAATATAGACATGGTAATTATTCGTGAACTTACAGAAGGAGAATATTCAGCTCTCGAACATGAATCAGTCGACGTAAGTGATACATTTTTCATCATTACTTATATATGTATTAAATATTTTTATTATTTCTAGGGTGTAGTTGAGTGTTTAAAAATTGTTACTGCTTCAAAATCTCAAAGAATAGCTAAATTTGCTTTTGATTATGCTATTAGAAATAATCGTGAACGTGTTACGTGTGTTCATAAAGCCAACATTATGAAACTTGGAGATGGTTTGTTTTTAAAAAGTTGTTCAGAGGTAAGTTGGTAACCCTATAAGTATAAAATTATTTAAATACTTAAAAGTAAAAGTTATACATTTTTCAAATTTAGTGCTATTTTGTTAAACTATGTTTTCTTGTTTTAAGATCAAACAACTATATCCTGGTGTCAACTTTGAAGCTATGATTGTCGATAACTGTACTATGCAGATGGTATCTAATCCTCAACAATTTGATATTCTAGTCATGCCCAATTTATACGGCAACATATTAGATAACTTGGCGGCTGGTTTAGTAGGTGGAGCAGGTGTTGTTGCTAGCTCTTCATTCAGTCCTGAATGCGCTGTGTTTGAACCAGTAATAACTATCATATTTAATTAACTAATGATTTTATTTTAACTTTTAATAATTATCTTAGGGTGCAAGACACGTATTCCAAACCGCCGTCGGTAAAAATATTGCTAATCCCACTGCGATGTTGATGTGTGCATCTAAAATGTTGAGACATGTTAATCTACAACATTACAGTGAATCCATCAGAAATGCAATTAGGGAAGTGCTTGCTGCAGGAAAAGTGAGTATTGTTAATTTTAATTAAAAATATAATTTAGTATTATAATATGTAAATTTTGTATTATTTATACAAGTTGAATTTGATTCTCATTTAGATTAAAAAGTTTTAAAACAATTTAAACAATTTTTTAGGTGAGAACGAGGGATTTAGGTGGTTCAAGCAGCACTCATGAATTTACTGATGCAGTTATAAAAGCTATTGTTTAAATTATTATTATTTCCTTATTTTTGTGAGTTGAACATTAAATTTTCCTGTAATAATAATTTTTTTTCTCATTTTAGCCTAATTTCATCGGTTGTACACAGTATTAATGAAATAGATTACATAATTTATAAAAAAAATTTATTGTTAAAGTAGACAACAACTTTTTCATTAACTTAAATACTCCTTTTCATGTTGTTATTTCATTTATCATTATTTATTAAAGTTGATATTTAAAAAATATTATTATCAAATATTTTGATTAGATGTGTATTAAGATACTATTTAAAAAGTTTTTTATGAACCATTAAAAATCTAGACACTGTAATTTTGTGTTTTTAATACTTTTAAGACAATTTTATAAATATATATATTTATATATTTTGAAATAATATTTATTAAAAAATGTTACAATTAATGCACTAAAACATATTACTATACTATAGTATATAATACTATTATTGCTAGTATACTGTTATTGTACTTAAAAATTAAAATAATATTAAATAATTGTATGGAAACCTAATGCTTAATTTTAAGAATAGTCCCTTTTATATAAATGAATAATAAATTGCAATTTATTACACACTGTAATCATTTGCTTTAGTTTATTATCAGTTTTTATTATAAGAATTGATCAGCAAAATACCAAGTAATATATTTTATTATTGTTAATTGATGTATTTTAGTATTAAATAAAATCTTATTTAGCTATCATTATTCAAGACTTGTTATTTAATCACTATTAAAATTCTTTGAAAATACAATCACTGCAGAATTTAGTTTAGCCTCTCCTCCTCTTCCTCCAAAAAAGAGTTCTTAAAACTATGATCTGTTGCGGTGGTTTTTTAAAAATTTCCATGATACATTGTGTTTAAGTCATAATCATAACTCAATTATTAAATACATAAGTCTAGATGCTGTTCGCTTTTGGTAACTATAATATATTAAAATAAATGTAATTGTTCTATATATAACATTTAAAATAGTTGTCTATAAATCACAAAAATATTGTCAAACATTTTAAAAAAATAAGTAAAAAGTATAAAAATTTAAGTATTAATTGTCTGGAATAGGACCAGTCTGACATCTGAGATACCCATCATTAGCATGTCCTATTTCTGTAAGACATCTTATGACTTATAATGTCGCCATGTTCATTAAGCTGCTCCAATAGCTACATATGACTATAATATGAGTATTGGCAGCCTGTTAAAAGTCCCAGATATTTGAGTGATTTCCAAAAAACCTTAACAACTGAACTAACATTGGATAGTCGCTCGATTTCTCATATAGCAATTTTATTATTTTGTTGTAATTCAAAATCTCAAAAATGAATAAATTGTAAATACATGACAATTTCACTGAATGTTTATACTTTTATTTTCTGTATGCCATGAAGTTTTGAAAATATTTTTAATCGTTTTGAGCTGATTACGGACAATTTCAAAATCTTTGATTTTGATTTCTCATATAGTGATTTTCTTATTTTGTTGTTCTTCAAAAACAAATAACTGTCTATACATGAAAATTTCATTGAATATTTGTATTTTTATTTTCTATACATCATAAAATGTTGACTCACTTTTAGCTGTTTACAAACATTTTTAGTTTTCAATATTTTTTCTATAATTGTCAATACAATTTTATTTGTTAGGTAAAAATGCGTGAGAATTTAATACAAGGATTACTGATATATTATTACTTTGGCAGTTGAAAAATATTTTTTAAAAAAAATATAGGCATAACCTTTTTTATAAACTTTTGAAATTCGAATTTTGAAAAAAATGTAATAATTATTTTGTAGTTAAACATTTATCTGTCTGAAGCCTAACTGTGGCGACCATAAATATATAGGTAGGTACAAAAATCATGTGAAAACATAGTATTAAAATTAATGAGTTGATATTTCTATATTTATTTTATGAATATATTTTAGTGGTTTTAAACATTACGTAAATAGGAACACACATTTGATCTTTTTTTTTTTATGCCAAAGCCATTTTTACAGCTAGAGCATTTAGAATTTTTTGGTTACAGAATTAATTTATGTCAAACCTTGTTTTAAATTTTTGGTTTCACGCAAAACCATTTTTAGAAAAACACGATTTTGTTTTTTAGTGTAACTCTAATGTGTCTCTTATTTATTCTATAAATGTAAATAAAAATATATTCGTTGGGTCAAAAAGCTTGAAAATTGAATACAAGGTTCCTTATAAGTTATAAGTTGTTGTAATAGCAGTTGATATTATGTAAAAAAATTGTGACTACGGATTATTAATAAGTATTTAAAGTTCAAATTTTGACAAAATTTATCAAAAACTTGTAAATTATCAATTATGGTAATTAAACAATGATAAATTGTTCAATTTTTATAGAAAAGGATTGAGAGGTTAATACAAAGATTCTCATAAACAGTTCATACTGGAACCAAAAAAATCTAAAAAAATATATTAACTCAGTAATTTTTTTCAGACATTTTAAATTCAATTTTGACCGAAATTGCATAGGTATTAAAATAAAGAAAAACGATTTTAGTTATTATGTTGTAATTTAAAAATAAATTTGTGGGTGTGTGAAACTTATAGTGTATATTATTATATTTTATATACACAACGAAATTCACAAATGTAGTTAGGTACTAAAATGAATTACTTTAATCACAATATCATAAAATATACCCACTTAGTAATATTAATGGCTGATGGACGGCCTTATTAGCTCAGAATCGTTTTTGTATATGTGCATGGTTTTATATCATTGAATTCAAATTTAACACCATCCATTACATTGACCCACTTGTAACCAACTAAACAGCAGAGCAACTTCCACTTACCAGACTTTTTATATTTTGTGTCGGTCAATCACCTTTTGGGATAGTAAAAATCCTTTAATAATTTACATTAGCATCTTTTCTGGTAGGAACTAGTAGTGTCACTTTGTGGGGTCAAAAGTAAAAATTATTACTATCTTTAAAACGCCATTGCATGTAGTGAAATTGTAAGATTTTTTTTATTATTTTTGACAGCTGTGACCAACAGTTAGGAACTTATAGCTTTGGAGATTTATTTTCCTAGATTCCTTCATTTCAATCACTAGTCACCTGGGTACATCATAAATTTTAGTCTGTTGTTTGTTTTGCATTTGTATCAGCCATAGACATTTTACTACTTGACTTGACGGAGCATGACTATAATTCCGGCAGTCCGACACGAGTGTGCTGATTTTTTCGGTGTATAATGTACTGTATTAGAATTTTTCGATTTTAAAATAATTTTTATTCTATCTGTATATAACTGAACCTATCTAATATCCATCACTAGACCAGACCATGTACGGATGATCAGTCTATTAGTTTAATGGTGCCACAAATAATTGTCATCCACTTTTTACCATTTAAAAAAACTTAATATCAACTACCTTACCACACTCAATATCTACATGACTACATACTTTTAAATCAAAACTAAGTCGTTCTCATATTTTTTTTTACATATTTTCTATAGTTGATGTGGTTTTTATAAAATTGTTCATATATTTAAGTTCCGGCACATGCCATGTTAAGTTTTTTTTTGGAAAATAAAATTTTTATAAAAACCTAATTATTGAAAAGAATTTCATTATTTTTATCACATAATAAATCGTAAACATTGATCGTACCAATAAGTATTGATATTTATTCTTTCTAATAAGTGTTATTTCGGGACTGTCAAGTGTCTGTCTTCGGCTTAGAGGTTAGGTTAGGCGCGAGCACATACCCATCAACCAGATCTATGATCCCTCATCAATTATTCAACATTTTAAAATAATTTTTGATATTAAAAAATCCAACATCTACTTATATATTTTAAAGCTAAGGAATTTAATTTCTCACAATGCAAAGTTTGAATTTTTCATCATTGTTACTTATTAACAATTAACTTAACTATTTTCTTTAATTCTTCAATAATATACATTGTAAAAAATTTAGATAAAAAAAAAAGTAGGAGGAAGATAATTGATATAACAAATCCAACATAAGACAACATGTTATTTTATTGTGAAAAAAAAAAAATATACATAATTTACTTCAATGGAATAAACCTAGAGCTGTGAGTGGCACCAATACCAGGCCTTCCGTGTTTAACTGGTTTGTATGTCACACTGAATTCACCCAAATAATGACCAATCATTTCAGGCTGAAAAATAAAGCATTATATGATAAAATATTATTGCACAATTATACACAAATGTGAATAAATTATTTTTAAGAGGACTTCGTACCCACATGTGTTGTCTCAGTCTCACACACGTACAACCAAGGGCCGATGGGATAACGGGAATTTTCCCGGTGGACCGTTGCTCAAAAATAATTTGATATTATTATATGTTTTTTTAAATTGGTATAAATATAAATTATAAATATTTTGTATTTTCGTATCATAACCATTGAGTGTGAAAAATTGTTTATATTAAGTGTTAAAGATTTTAGATTTTGGTTCGGTTGATTGTCCACCCTCCTTGGCATCAATGCATCATCAGAAATTAATATTTATAACTAGAGGGCGGACTTAAATATAAATTAAATTTTTTTCTGAGTTTTCTAAAACATTGCTGCTAAAAATTTTTATTTTGAAGGTATATTTGTAAATTTTATAAGAATAACTAAAATTGTATAAGAATTTAGCTTTAATTTCTTAAAGAGAAAAAAATTTATTTTTACTAATGTTCCTAATTTTATTACGTATTATGTTCGCCTCTATGACTTTATTGACTTCAGTTATAGAAAACAACACTTGCCCAATAACTGTCAATACGTTTTTTTATTTTAAAATATTAAATAGCATCAGAAACCAGTGCTATCAAAGCCTAAAATGAATCACAAAATATAACAAATATACCTATCTAAATTTTATTTTATATTCCTTTAAATTGGCTTTTAATTTTTCTGGAGATTTTATTAGTGTATTAAATTGCATTTTTCTTATTTTTTATTGCATTTAAATCCATGCTCTATTTATAACTTAGTCTGACATTAATCATACTAATCTAATAATATATCCACGTCTAGCCAGCGAGTAGGTATTTACTTAATATATTGTACACAAATATTTACACTTAAAATGACATTGCTTACACAGTGTGTTACAATCAAAAAGAGTTGAACAATCACAGAAACCAAGCAATAGCAGCGATGCAGTGCCGTATCAGCTAATAGTAAAATATAATATTAATACAGGTATTGTACAAAAAATAAAATAAAATATTGGGGGGATAATAGGCTGATAAAGTGATAACTATAGGTACAGTTTCATACGTTCAATGTAGCGTTAAGTTCTTCATTCATAACTTTTTTATTATTTAATTCTTGTGTGTTGCTTGGTGATTTTTTAATATTTACTTCACTACTGGTTGTTGAAAATGGAAACTAAAAGAGATGGTGGTGCTGAGAAAACCAGAAAGAAAAAGGAAACTCTTAGGCAAAATGACAAGGGCCGGGTAAAATATAGATTTCTCGGGCCGAATAGTTGCCCAGTCTGCATCTGCTTACAACAGTTCATTTTAAAATGATCACAACTTACTTAAAAATAATAATATCAATAAAAGCCTGTCTGGCCCTAAATAATCTTATCTTTAAATATTACATAAGGTCAATTCACTCTAATGCCAAAACTAACAGCACACTATTGAAATTGGTGAACGAACATTTGCTATGTGAGATGGAGACAACACAGCGATTACGACAACCTCTTAATAAACAAACCCAGTATAATGAAAAAAGTAAAATTTGCTAACCTTGATTTCAATTTGATTGAAAACTTTTCCATTGTAGACACCAATGATACTGCCAACCATTTCAGGAACAATGATCATGTTGCGAAGATGAGTTTTCACAGCTTCAGGTTTTTCCATTGGTGGAGCATCTTTCTTTGCTCGGCGCAATTTCTTCACCAAAGCTGACTCTTTACGCTTAAGACCACCACGTGAGAAACGCCTGCGAGCACGTGAGTGCAACAGTTCGATCAACTGTTCTCTAAAGAAAATAATTGTTTGGTCAAAATGTTTTATGAATGCCAATAGATAATAATTTACCCCTGGATGTCCAAAAGCTGGTCCAAGTCAACGCCACGGTATGTGAATTTACGGAAAGGCCTTTTAGCCTTGTGTTCAACTTCTGCCTGAAACATAACCATTTAAACTGTAGTTAAACAAACATGGATACTAAATTCGTTAAATCAAAGGCAATTACACTCGGGCTTTGACAACACTTCAAACGAACCTAGGAGGGAGGCGAGTTTAGTGGAATGGCATACTATTTCCATTCAACATTCGCTCAAAAGTGTGTCCCGGCGTTTTGGAATGTTCGAAATTCCAAAAGTTCTAAACACGTTCAATCGTTTGGACGGAAATTTTTTCCCGCGTGAAAGCCAGCCCTCACACCATTAAATTTTGAGGTAAAAATTATGAGTGTAAAGCGAGCTTCAACGATTTAACGTGTTCAAAATTGTTGGAATTTCAAAGCAACCACGCAGTCAAAACCGGCGGGATACACTTTTGAGCGAAGGTTGAATGGAAAGAAGGAAAGCGCGTGGGAAAGAATTTTACAAGAATTTTACTACAAACTGACTATACAGAGGATTGCGCACGGTCAAGTCCTCCCTCGAATATGTATGTTCTCCGAGGGGAGGAAAGTTTCTACGTATAAAGCCAGCTTTTTTAGAGACCCCCGAAAGGTAATGTTGTAATTCAATACTATGAAATTGTAGGTTAAAATGGTTAAATGTACCCAGGAATTTTCTAGGACGTGAAATTGGGGTTGAAATTGTAATAGAAGAAACTTACGGTGTTTTCAGCCATTTTGATGCCCAGTCGTTATTTTCACGTCCAACGTGGAGGGCAAAGCTAAAGTTTAACTCGACGTCCCAACTTAAGTACCTAACCTCACAGCAAATAGCGAAACGAAAAGAAAGACCACTCACCCTGCTACAGTGTTGCCAGTATTTTAAAACGAGACTACCGTATAGTGCCTTCGAAATTACCGTTTTTTCTCTAAAATTACCGTACCAAATAAAATTATATTCGATTCTAGTATTATCAGTTTATCACTAATATTACGATAACATATCCGCAGACCATGATAGAATATAACAGATGAGTAGACAGTTTGTTGTTCGGACTTCGAAAAGTCGGACATAAACGTTCAAATACGCCTGGTCATAAAATACTTTGCATATTATTTTAGCGCAATCCGAATTACATATTTACATCACAGTAAGACGTCAAATATCAATTACTCAATTCGATTAATGAATGGTTTAGATTTTAAATGTACAATCTTATTTTACATTTATAGTGTTTATTTATAGATATATATCATATATAGGCATTTAGCAGCATAGGTACCTATTTAAAGATTTTAAGAGATATTAGAATACGAATATACGATAATGTTCTGTGGCGCCGAACATTTTTTAAGCCACTGGGGTAAACTATTTTTTTTAAATATCTAGCACGGTTGTCTACTCAAGACGTCTCAAGTAGAGTAAAGAGTAGACAACCATGATACCAAGTAATACATTAAATACAGGGGTCATCCTAAGGTTAATTCTTAGGAGGGTTTGGATTTTGGAATGAGTTTTCCGATTTTCAAGATTAACATTTGGTTACTGTCGGGGCCGGATTGGTATGTATCGGTTAGGTTAGGTCCATCGAGATTTTCACTTCTATAAGCGACCCATTTACATATTCAGTGGCCCAAAATTACGTCTTTAATTATTACGAGCTTATAGGTGGCCAATCGTGTTTTAAACATGAATTTATTTTCACTCACATTCACACGACCGGCCCTAACTATAAGCGGCCAGCGGAGATTTTCTCGGTAGCTCGCCTAACCAACCCGGCCCTGGTTACTGTATACCTACACTAGCTGAGTAGTAATTGACGACAGGTATTTTATAGTGAATATTTTCGTACCGGACAAAACGGATAACATAAACCGACTGGTAAGTGATTCTGATCGGAGCGAACTAGCGAAGCGACTGTAATGAATTTACAGCAATGTGCAAGGCCGGATTAAGAACCTATTGGGCCCCGGGGCTGAAATTTCATATGGGCCCTTTTGACAAAACATGCTTTAGAAAGCTGATTTCCCGTATTCCACCAGTACTGGCAGTATTACCAGATATTAATAACGTTTTTTTTTTTATTTTACACAATAACAATACTTATATACAATCTGTAAAAATTATGCACAGTTAGCATATTTGCTAAGAGTTACAATAATACATGACTATTGTGTAGGTACGTGAGTAAGAAGCCACACACTCTAGTAGCACTTGACTGGGAAATTGTATGAAACTAGCTATATATATATATATATATATATACTGAATTCTTTTTGTTTTTTCAATATTAGTTCCCTAGCAAGTCACGGCACCAGCTCCTTTTTAAAGGATATGAATAACATAAATAACATTATTAACTATTGATGATACTATATTACTATCGATATCACTCTGGGCACTGGCGACTGGCTTCAACCGAATGCCAATCAAAGTCAGCCCAAACACAAAGTGTGTAGTCCAAAATATACTTCTTAGGTACCCATATAAAATATATATTATGTAATCCATTAATCAATAAGAATAATCCGATTTATACGTTAGAAATTTGCTTTTCATGGACTGATAACTGTACACCCCTGACCCATCTTAAAAACAACAATTTATTTTTATTATATTTTATGTTTTTTCACTAATAGTACATTAATTAATAAATCAATAATCAATTATAAAATATACTAACTGTACCAAGAAATCAAACTAAAATTATATTGTCCATTTATTCTCAAATAAGTATATATTTAACATAAAAATAAAATAAGAATATTTCTCATTGTATTGTATAGTTTTGTGTAAATGTGTTTTACTCGTGTACAATAAAATAAAACGTCAATCACGAGTAAAAATAACATCTATACAACATAGTTATTATTAGAAATCATTCGGCCAAAAAGGCGTCAAGTAGGAAAATATAGAAAAGACGATCAATGTGTATGAATTTTAAATATAGTAGTTATGTAAATCAAAATAATTTTACAGACAATGCTTTTTGTCCGTTTGCCCGAAAATGAAAATTTTACAAAAATCAGTCGTCGTAGTAGCCCGTGGCGTCGAGGTGGTCGCTGCACATTTGTTCGAGTGTGTCGTCGTCGTCGTAGTAACCAGTGGCGTCTAGGTGGTCGCTGCACATTTGTTCGAGTGTGTCGTCGTCGTCGTAGTAACCAGTGGCGTCTAGGTGGTCGCTGCACATTTGTTCGAGTGTGTCGTCGTCGTCGTAGTAACCAGTGGCGTCTAGGTGGTCGCTGCACCTTTCTTCGAGTGACCTTCCGTCATAGCGACCCGCAGCCCGGCGTTGGCTGGCACGGAAATATTTGCTCCTTGTCAGTTGTTCAGGTCTCTTCTGGTAATACACAAAGTACAACGGATAAAATTCATTATCGTTGTACTTCACAAACAACCGGCCGTTATGGCTCATCGTCGTGTCCGCACGGCCGGGCGGTACGATTAAATTGTTCCCAACGTTCTGCTTCCGGATCACGTACGTTTCTCCAACCAGCACGGAGCATATCATGATCACTCGAGTTTCTGCAGTCGGTCGAGAAAACAGAAAAAAAAGAAACGATTACATCGAGTTACATAATATGTAATTTGATATTCGAAATTTCAAAACAGAATATTTATTATAGAATTTCAATAAAATCAAATCCAATATCAAACGAGTTGATTAGTTATAATATTATAATATAGAAAAATAAATGACGTCTATATGAAGTTGGCCCACCGACATCTTTGGTACTTTGAGGGGTCAAAAGTAAAATTTTCCCAGTAGTTTTCAAAAGCGACGTAATCAACAAAGAAATATTAAGGAAAAACGGGAATTTTTACGCAAAATCTGTTTTCGAGAAAATCAATTTTGGTTTTTGGTGCAACTCTAAAACAAAAGATCGTAGGTAGGTAAATGAAATTTTGACTGAATGTTTATATAAGCATTTTCTATACACCATAACATTTTCCAAATATTTTGACTTATTTTGAGCGGTTTACGGACATTTTCAGTTTCTATTTTTTTTAGTTTTTTTTGTCTATAAATATCAATAACATTTTATTTGTTGGCTAAAAAAGCTTGAAAATTTAATAGAAGGCTCCTAGGTTATTGTTTCAAAGGCAGATGAAAAAAATTAAAAATACATAGGCAACATTTTTTTTTATAAGTATTTAAAGTTCGAATTTTGACAAAATGTATCAAACTTAAATAATTTAATGATTATTTTGTAGTCAACAATTTATAAAATGTTCAACTTTTATAGCTAAGGATTGAAAATTGAAAACAAGGCTCCACGTAAATAGGTTATTTATAAATTACTTATTCACAATAATATCATCAAATATACTTAGTAATATCATAGGCTGACTGACTGTTTTCGCTCAGAATCCTTTTTCTTATACAATGATATTATATCATTGAATTCAAATTTAACACCACCCATTACAGTGACCCACTTGTAACCTACTGCACAGCAGAGCGACATCCACTTATCCACCTTTTTTTTTAAAAACTAATATTACATTAAATATAAATTTAGTTTAAGCAATTTAATAAGAAATTTTAGTTCTATGGAGTCTCATGTTTGATATAATATATATAGGTAAATGAATGTTTTATCTTAAAAATTGAGTATTTAAAATGTTGTATACGCCCTTTTAACAAAATACCGTCGATTTGATTTATTATTATATTTAATATAATATTTATTATGGTGTATTCTTATTTATTTCTACACCATTCGCATATAACCATAAAATCACATTTAAATAAAAAAATCAATAAAAGCCAGTGAGGTGCCCAAGAAAATATTCTTTACTTTAAATTTAATAAAAACTTCACTGTATAATATTATAGACAATAATAAAATACTGGATCATCTGAACGCAAATTTGGTATGGTAAGCTTATACATCCTCTAAATAAAAGGATAACGTCTCAAAAATTATAACAATAAGTTAGGTATTTACAGCATTACAGGTAACAAAAAAAAAATTTGACAATGATTTATGAATGGGTTTGATGCGTAATTTAGGGAGTGGGGCATTTAGCATTTCGATGACAATCAAACAATAATTATATTTTACATTATTATACCTTCGATGGAGGAATTGTCTGCATAATAGTTAGCATAGTTGATGTCGTCACAGAATGATACGCCGCCGCGCCCGAACTTGGAGCGGTGGGTGCGTCTCCAGTCGAGTCCGCTGTTCAACGACTCCATGGCTTTGGACTCGGTGGTCACGTGATACAGCAACTTCTCTTGGATACGTCTTTGGCCAACGAACAATTTCATTTCTTCATGTCGCAGCATATACATGCCGTACATCTGAGGGGCGTAGACTTGGCGTATCTTGCTGATGTCGCACTACAATATTAAATTAGGTACATAATATTATACCGATATTAATGCGAAATTTAAAATTTATATATTGATGCTAAATACACAGGTAATATTTTCAGTATAAACATAACACAATGTAATTGCTTACAACTGAAATAAGTACCTACTTAAGATTTAGATAGTTTATTTAATATGTAATGAGAAGTAGCTGGAATTAGCTCGTCCACTGCACACAAGCGTTCCTTTATGGACGAGTCTGTACCTAAAATCTACATATATTTTTATGTTAAATGCTTGAATCTCTTTAGATTCTGAGCGCAGTGACGACAGAAAAATGGGAAGTACTTTTTTTAATACATTTGAAAAGTAACGAAAACCGCAGAAAATGAGAATATTTATGCAACATAAATTGTTGACAACATTTACTTTGTTTTCTTATTTGAACTAAAAAAATTAAAGACCACCGAGACTTGAGGTGTTCACCTATTTGTTTTCTTTCGGTTTTTGTTTCGAAAACCTTGAACATTTAAAACATGAAGTAAAAATATTTACTTCATAAATAAATATACGAATTAAAATATGTTAGTAGTGTAAATTATAAATATCTACTACCTGTCTACGTAGTAATTATTTATAATCAATAACGATTGGCAATATGTAAAAATTACCTATATATGTACATAATATAGTATTCAACTAAGAACACTAAGTACAAGGGGTTTGACTTGAATTAAGATGATGTCAGAGCACTATTTGTTTTCTCTCTCTGGCCCACGCGCAACATAGACGAAACGCATAACGCAGAATCATTTTATTTATGATTTTAAGTAATCTTAATAATGAGTAAAATATGTAATGAGTAAAATCACTCATTACATACAAGATAGAGAATAATATTTTTGAGGGAATGACCTATCGATTTTCTATTCTATTGTTATTTAACTTTGTATTCGACTTTCAAAATAAACAAAACAATTTTGTACATTTAAATGCTGTTTAAATTGTTTTGAGACAATATTTAGACAAATCAATATGACATCGCCTCAAAAATACTATTTTCCATCTTTTTTTGTAATGGTTGATTTTACTCTAACACTAGGTACATAAAAACATAGAAAAAATTATTCTGCAGAATAATGCATAGTGGCGTTTTGTCTATGTTGCGAGTGGGCCAGAGAGAGAAAACAAATAGTGCGCTGACGCCGACATCCTCAAGGTGGTTCACAGTTTCGCACTATGCGTTTTGGACGAAAGCAAACGCGCGTTTTTAATTCGCATTCCCGTACGATTGGACTGGTTTAATTCCCAGTGTTCGAAAGCACCCACAGTCTAAAATGAAATAATACTTTAAACTGACATCATTCATACAATTACACATAAAAATATACACAAACATTTCTCCGGTCGCATCATCTGATTTAAAGTGTTGACCATATTCGGCACGGGGAAATTTATTTATGAGATAAATGTGGAAGAGGCTATTATGGAATATAGCCAATATAGGTATGAGGTAGTGTTATTTTTATCAACTATCTATATTAGGGACGTGCTCACGTTGGGGGCGGGTAGGGGGTTCAACCTCTCCCCATGGACACTTTACAAGTATAATAATACATTTACTTACATATATAATTATAATAATTTTTGGGAAAAAATCTAGTAGAAAAAATACACTCAAATTTTTCAATTTTTTTCGTTTTAATACGTACTTACGTATAGTTAAGCATGCTGAAAACGATGGGGAAGTCTGAATTTGGCAGTAAGACTTAGTTTGAAATTATAGCTAATTATATAATTTTTGGTATTTTCATATACACCTAGCGTGGTCACTCGCTCGCTGCGCTTAATTGGATAATATTATTCATTATACCTAAGCGCTGTCAACTATAAATGTTGAACGTGTGCGCAAAACGCCGACAATCGTGAACTTCGTGGGCTACACCGCATAAAAACTAATGATTTTTGGCAATTAATTTTTGTACCATCGTTCTTAACTGGGTGTATATACATAGGTGTCCGACAAAAAAAATTTAAAAATTCGCGTGGGTGCTAAACTAGATTTATAACACTAAATTTAACAAAAATTCTGTTTGAAAAAAAAATTTCAACCCCCCCCCCCCCCCTCCTCTATCTCCAATTCAAAATTCCTGAGATCTGTATACATTTATGTTAGTGTTCAATAAATAACACCAATAACTAATAAGCAGGCTATAGGTATTTTTTTTTTATTTTTAATTGGTCATTAAGCTCGGCAACTATGGCCATTAGCTGTTTGTTTGTTTATTTGTATAGGGGAGGATACTGTTAGTTGGTAAACACGTGTGTGTTGATTTTGGCAGATTTTCAAGTGGGCACCCGAAGGTATCTGCCATGCCCGGGTGGGGGATGGCGGCACTTGTTCTCCGGACACCGTGACTTGTCCGAAGAAAAATGCCGCCCATGGCCGAGGAATCGAACTTGGGTCGACTGCGTCGCAGCCAACGCCTTAGTCCGCTCGGCCACTCCGTCCCCCAATAGGTATTTACTTCGTGCTGTGGATTAAAATTATGTAATATACGGCCACTGCTGGACAATCGTCGTGGCGGCGGTATAGGTATACTCACTTCAGGAAACATTTTGTGTACGAGTTGTTTGATTTGAATGTAGCCGTTGTTGTTCAATTCGTCCAGCAGCGGACGGTCGTCGTCATCACTGCGTCGGAGCGCGTACGGCGAGGCATGTTTCAAAATGTGACTCAAAGCGTGCTCGGTAAATTCTTTCTCGCTGTTGTGCGTCCTACTGCCGCTGCTGCAACCGCTGTTGTAGTACATCGTCGTCGTGCAGATTCGCGGCGGACGAACAATAAATATGTATATTGGAAACGTTTGCTTTTCCAGCGGAGGGCCAACTAACAAGATATAAAAAAGAAAACGCCGAAATTATTGTTGGAAAAACGAAAATGTTTACGTGCGTCTCCCAACGATTGGAGTGCGTCCGGAGGGTACACGGTCTTGGATTATTATGGAGGGTATTTCAACTTCACACTGTAACTACATGTAAATACCATGATATTTTCCGGTTCAAACATTTCATGTCTACATTTATAATTTACATTTATAATCGTTGGCTTACCTCGACCTGACTGGGTGCTTCTAAAAAAAAAAAAAAAACACGCACGATGATAGATTAGTATATAATAATATATTACCTACTCGTTGAAGTTGACTATGGCAGCTAGAAAAATGTGAATGTGAATATTGTGAAATGGACAATGGGATATTTGGTTAGGTCTTGGACGCGCATTTATTATCGCATTAATATAATTATTGTTGTTAATATGCCATCGTCGACGTAGTCATCGGTTAGTGGGCACCACGGACGCATTGTGTTGGCGATTGAAAGCTTATCAATTTTTGCCCGGCGGTAGGTTGACCGTCCAGTCTGTCCTGTAACGGGCCACTGGAAAAATAGCATAATATAATATCTAAAATCTAAATGATACATGGCGTCCCCGACTCCTAGTAACAGGACGATGATGATATTATAATGATATAACCCGTGGATAGACGATGACAAAATAAATTAAATCTATAGGTAGGTACATACCAATTGTATTATTTTTGCCTTTTGCTGCATTCGATAATAAGTCGCTTATCCTGTTGATTTTCATTATATTTTTCGTTCAACTTCAATTGTTGTTTAATGTTTTAGTTACTTTATGCCTTTATTATATGTAATTGTTGAGCAACTATGCCAAACAATATTTGCTTATTTGGTTGCAGTAATAATAAAAAATGTGTTTACTATTCCGAATAACGAAGTTCTTAAGAGGACGCCACATGTGTAAGATGTCTCCGTCTTAAAAATGTACAACATAGCAAAAACTGTTTTGCACGGGACAACTTTTATCTTTCTGTGTTTGTAGTAGTGGCTCCAATATGTCTGAACATATAGTGCAGAAAATTATCCATGCAACAGCGTGCCTTTATTTTAGATAAATAAATACAATAAAAGTTATTTGCTTCTAAACATTTTGCTTTTTTCATTTGCTTATAAAAAATGATTGAATAGTGCTATTAAAAAAGCACGATGTTGCACACATAAAGTTCTTCTTTACATGTTGTGAAAATTTGGTAGTTCTACAACAAATATGGTGCGAGAAAAGTAGCCGGTAAGTTGAATTAATATTATAAAATATTAAAATTACAAAAATAACTAAAATCGTTATTCTTTGATATTTAATATGTAATTTCGTCCAAATTTGAACTAAAATAACTAAAAAAAAAACTATGTTTATGTATATTTTTAGTTTTTTGGTTAAAGAATCAACTACTTACGTAGTAATCTTGTTTTAAATTGTCAATTCTTAGCTATAAGAGCTGAACATATTATAAATATTTAACTAGGTACTAAATAATTTGTAAATTTCGTCTACATTCGAACTTTAAATGCTTATAAAAAAAAAACGTACATATGTATTTTTAATATTGTTCAACTGCTGTTGTAACAACAGCATATTATGAAAATCTGAAATTATCGAATGATTTAACAGTAGCCTATTAAAAAAATTATATAGACGAAAATTTCATCTAAAATCGTAAAAAAAGAGATTTTTTTATATATTTTTTACTAATCGGTTAATAAATTAAAACGATTAAAAATGTATCATGAAATATCGAAATAGGATAATATCAAAAATGATTAAAATTAGATTAGATTTTAAAAAATTCTCCTCTTCTATTTCTATAATAGGTGTTTTACTGTTAAATTCATTCAGTATTTCAGTAGGCCGTAATATTGAGGGTAAGAAATAAGAATGCATGTTTTTTAGTAAAACAAGTTTAATCACATCCACTTTGAAATTAATTTTTAAATTTAATTTATCAATAACATGGATTTTAGAATTAAGGGTTTAGGGCCTAACATAAAACACATAAATAATTGTATATAGTAGTTTTTGTTGTCTATTAGGAATTTTTGAATAACTTACAAAATAATTTATTTTGAGTATAACTATTTATAATGAAGTCATTATTTATTTTAATTTTGATAACAGTTGAAATATACAACCATGAATATTCGATCTATATATTTTATTAAAAACGTATTTACTATTTATACATTTTTCAAAAAAAAATAATATTAATACGTCTTTGGACTTTGATACAATATTAATTAGCAAAAAATATAACCTATTATTAATTATTAGTGTAAGATAGGACGTAAGTCTTGATTCCAAATTTTTTTGAAAATGTTTCATTCAAAGGTTACTCCCCGGATTGCGCTTACGATGTTTACGTATCCATCCCAAAGCTACTCCAAGGGTTAGGTAATATCAGCACTTGGCACAATGTTATCAATGATTTATTTTTGCAATAACTGGTGATAACATTTAAGATAATATTAATTATTAAACAAATTCAAAAACATTACAGGTATAGGTACCTACTACCTACATTATAGCAATGTATTTTAATTTTTAGCAAAGATCAATTAACATATATTTTTATTAACTTGCATATTCATACTATTTCCGTCTGAATAATGATAGACACAAAACTCATAATTCGATAGATACTTGGTAGTCTTACGAGCCACACAACAATGCCTCATATGCAACACATCGATGAGTTGATCAGAGAATATTTTTTATTTCGAGGATTTACTAACGCATTAAAATGGTTTGATTTCGATGTGAAACTTGACAAAGATAAAGGATTTAGAGTAAGTGGTATATTGTTGTACACCAATTTGATATTTCTCGATAGAAATTATGCTGCTCCTAAGATAATGCGTTTAGTACAATGGCTCATAAAAAATATTTGAAAGGTGTCTTTCCGTCTTAAACATTAATCATTCAAACGATACTGATTTTTTTTAAAGGTGGACAAACTAGTTGAACAAATATTGCAGTTAGTATATTCCTACGATTTGTCTACAATTCGAGAGCTATGGTCACATTTTGAAAATAAATTATTTTCCAAACTTGATCAAGACATATCCTATGGTTTGTACAATGATCAACTAATTCAATTTGTAAAAAAAAATTTTAATAATATGTTTGTTTTCAGCTGTAAAAAAATTGGAAAACAGTTTGCTCAAATTTTACCTTATACACGCATTAACTAATAACCGTTCAGACAAAGTTAACGAGTTCCTAACCAAAATGACCAACGATCTACAGTTGCAAAGTGAATGGAAAGACTGGTTTAGTAAGTTAATTTAGTTTTTTTTTTAACTAGGACAATTAAAGATTTAATAATAATTAATATTATATATATATAAGTGTTGCCATACTTGAAAAATATTGAAGATAACCCATTGTTTGCCATTTACTTCACCAAGCAGTGGCAAGATTCATTTTTTATCTCTTTACATAATTTTCTCTCCATTGTCTATCAAGTAAGTAAATACACTTTGATACATACAAGCTTCTATTTATGTAAGAAAAAACAAACGCTCCAATAAATTAACCTTTTTAAATAATTTTCTTATTGTATAATGCAGTAGATACTATCAAATTTAAATATTCTTAATTTGTTGATCAATTATTAAATTCTTCTAAACATATTTTGCTCTCCTATCAAATTAAATTGGTATATAATACTTATGAGTTTTCTTGTGCAATAAATATTTAGTATATTATATGAAAAATATAAATTTGTATTTTGTAATTTATTTGTTTATACTTGACTGTAATCCTAAGAATGCACATTAATCTACAGTTAAATATTTAAATTGAGAATGTTGGATTAACATAATATTAAATTAGTAAAATCAACCTATATAATATTATTTACCCAAAATATAAAACAAATAATTAATTATTTTATTTACTTAGATTATTCCACGACCTAGTTTGTGTAATTATGAAGATGATGCGAACAAAATTCGCAGACTTCAAGATGAAATTGATACCCTTAAACAAAAACTTACTGATGGAGTTACTCAACCAAAATACAACACAGTCAGTGGATCATTTAATACTCAACCGCTAGATATAATTGATGATTTCTACACAGTGTCTCAGTAATACAATTATATTACACTTGACTAGTTATATTATTTATTAAAAAACTATTATTTTCTAGGGAAACATTAAAAAATACTAACACTGATACTTCCATAAAATCCTTGAGGTCACTCATCAGAACTATTGGTGGATTGCCTACGAGTCCAATACTTGGGAAACAAGTGAACATAAAGCGTATATCTCAACCAATTCCTACTAATATTATTACTACTTCTACTACTGGTGATTTAATTAAAATTTAAAACATATTCATTTAACAAACTGGATACGTAAATATGTTATTGAATAATAATAAATTGATTTCAGATATGGGGTATAAAAAACATGTAGGAACGAATTCAAAACTCAGTACAAGCTTATCAACTTCTCCTTCGTCTTACATAATGATCAAGCCTGGAAATACTAGGTGAGGATATTTTTTTGTGAAAAATCATTTGGATAGTAATCAATTTTAAACAAGTTACTTATATTTGATAAAATCTCAAGATTTGTGATTAATACATTTTACATTACATGTGATTATAAAAATTGAATTATTCATTACTTAGTGAAAGTAGCCGTAGAACTGTATCAAAGCGATCAATATCATTAGAACGTGATTCCACTCGAAGTAGAGGTCCTCGAGATGCCAGTTTGGACAATTTAGACAAAAGACAGCACAAAGTACCCCCATTCCTTTTGCTTAGCCAGGTAAGTTGAAGTTAAAAAATAAAATCTTATTTATGTGTACATAATACATATCATACAGTTGTAAATTATTAACAGGAATCCTTTAATGAGCATAAAACAAAGATTACTCAATGTTGGTTTAATATGTCAGGTTCACTTATATCTAGCACAGATACTGACGGTTTTTTGAAAATTTGGTCAGCTGCCCCATCACCAAAGTAAATCAGCTTATTAAATATACTAACTGATTTTTATCTAATAATTTTTATCATGTTCATTTATAGAGTAATTGGATCAACTAACTTGAAAAAAGTTGTATACAGCTTGGATTGGTTCAAAACTAATGATCGTTATACATTGTTAGGATGCGACGACTGTTCAATAATTTTATATGATGCTAAAGAAATGAAAAGCTCTTGGGAACTAAATCCATTTAAACAATCGACAAATTTAAAAATACAATGTGTTAAATGTGGTCCTTCCGATTCTACATTTGTTTGTTCGCTTATTTCTAAAGACAACAATAAATTACTTTTATATGATGTCAAAACGAAAAAAATTGAAGTATGACTTCTGTTTATTTAGTATTCTTATTAATTATTATTTTGTGATTTTTTTATAAATATGTATGATTTAATAACTATTTCTATAGAGACAACTGATATTGGGAAATGATGATGTAGCCGTTACATGTTGTGCATATAATCATAATGGTCAATTGTTGTATGCGGGATGTGCTGATGGATCAGTACGTACAGTTGATCTCAGACATAGCGAAATTGTTGATCGTTGGACACCACATACTGATCGTTTAATGCGTCTACAATTATCTCCTGATCATAATGATTGTTACACATTGGGAGCCGATAACAAAGTAATTTAAATTTATAACATCGACATTATTTAATTTTTACAATGAATTATATTTTGCCTTTTAGATTTGTCGCACTAGTATGAATGGTAATAAGCAGTCGTGCGTATGGGAGGTGAATATTAAGAAAGATAATCCACTCAAGCCCAATGCTTTCATGAGTCAAGCGTTTACATTAGATCAGTCTGGTGGTTATATGCTATTATGCCATAGTCAAAATAATGGAGGAAATATATATAAAGTAATAATGTATACATATTATACTTACATGTTCTCACACATACTTACATTGTCTTATAACAGCAGTTCCCAAACTTTTTTAGCTCACAGTGCCCCTTTTTGAACCAAGGTTTTCTAAGGGCGCGCGCTCTTCTCATGTAATAGCATGGCTAATCATATAAAATAGAAAAAATAAATAAAAACTAGAAAAAATTGTAATTGGTAATTTTAAAATATGTATTTAATTAAAATTATACATATTTTATACATTTTTATTTACATAATTGTAATTGTGTCCATTGTCGCTTTTCGAATATATTTTTGGACCATATAAAATTCTACCGAGCATGGTGCCCCTGTCAAAATACCCCGCGGCACACACTTTGGAAACCGATGACATATTATTGACATATTTTAAATAGCAGGAACACAGTCATATTTTATCATTGTCTTATTATCTTCAATTACTTTTTAGTCTTTCAGCTATATAAATATATTATGTGTTTTAGTCACGGACTAAGATATTATAATATATCTTAGTCCATGGTTTTAGTATAAAAAATTATAGGAAGGTCTAAGTTTATCATTTTACTTATAATTGTCATTTATTTAATAGATAACAAGTACTGGATTAAATGCTGTCTTGTCTCTGAAAGAGCATCAAAGCATTCCGGTTGTTTGTGATTGGTCGTCTCTAAATCAATGTGGTACTTGTGTGACTGGTTCAGATGATGGAACTTTATGTATATCTACACTTCTGACTCCGTAATTTAAATTTTTATTACTTATTATCACTACAATATTATGATGTGAAAACTATCTCAATTTATTTAATTATTTAATGACTATTTATTAATATATAAGAAATAATTTAAAATTTGTATTTATTCATAAGCAATATATACATGTAATTCATCTTTGTACACTTAAAATATAATAGTTCTATCAATAACCATATTTTTCATTTAGACTAGTTCGTCCATCTCCAGTTTGATCCGCCGGCGGTTTCCAAATCATGTTTCCAAAATCTTCCACCTTGTCTTTCTCCAAAGTTTTAGCAATTATCTAAACATATAAAACTATGATTAATAAAAGAGAAAATATTATGATGGTTATAACACCACATTCAACATTTCAACTTATTTCTATAGTTTTTTTTAAACTTTTATTATTATTTTTATCCTTCAAATATGCAATGGCTATTTATCATTTTGTCTTGGGAGTGGTATTTATCCATCCGGAGTTCACTGACTGGAGGGGAACTTTGTCCCTTCACCCATATTTTGATATCTGATGACAAAACATTCCCTGTGCGCTATAATTTGTCTAGTTAGCCGTTAGGCTATAACTATTAAAATTATACTTAATTATTACACTTATAATTATAATATTGTACACATATAACAATTAATAGTATATACATTTAGAATATCCCATGTTATTTTCTCAGAATCAACATTAGGCATTTGAGCAATGGTTATTATTATTATTTAACATATTTATAGATGTTAGTCAACAAAATAATGCCAACTACTACGGACTCGTATTTTTTCTGCATTATAAAAATACCTATTGTTGAAATATACATATCTTAATCATAAAAATACATTTATATACCCATATCTTGAAATACAAAAAAAAAAAGTTAAGTGGGGATCCGTATATTGTGTGTTCCCTCCTGGTAAATATGTCATAGCAAATTTGTGGGAACAGTTTGATCAATTGATGATTATATGAAAAACACATTCAAATTTCAAGTATATAAACGAATATTATATTTTTAAATAGTTTAAGTCTACATACTTTCTTATCTTTTTTCTCTAACTGCTTTTGTCGCTTCTCTGCTTCTTTCAATTCCTTCAATGCTTTTTCTAAAAATAATATTAAAAAATATATTATACAGGTGACTGAGAAGTTTGGAAACCATTCATATAGTTAATATACCATTATTTCTGAACAATGATTACAGAGTGAACAGGAAAATTTAAATGTATATTCATTAATTTCCAACTAAAAATTATTACGATTGTTTTATATAACCTATGACAGGTAATAAATATATTAATTCAATCATTGAATCATAATACCTTCTGCTTCATTTAAGTTGCTTTTTTCTTTGTTTATGACTTCTACTTTCTCTTCAACATTAGGTTTTATTTTTGTATCAATTTTTTTAACTTCTTTTGGTACTGATGTTGGTACAGATGCTGGTATAGATGTTGATATTGTAGATTTTGGTAGTGGTGATTGACCATTGTCACTTTTTTGATTTTCTTTGACCACTTGTTCTACTTTAGGTGTATTTTCTTCTATATGAGGATTTGTAAGTTCTGGTAAAGTAGTCGGTCGTACAATATTAATAATTTTTCTAAGTTTTTCTTCTTCATCTTGTAGCTCATTAATTTTAATCTGTATTATAAATAAATAAACAAAATAAAATAAAAAATTATTATGCAACAACTATGATTTATGAATACTGTACCTTCAATCTTTTGATCTCAACTTTATCAACAGTTTTATAATTTCTAAGATCAGACATATATGACTCTAAAGAGTCTTCATCATTAGTATCACCATACTCTTTGGTAACATTTCGATTTAATCTATTTAATTTACTCTTGGTATGTTTAAGATCAGCAAGCAAAAGTTTATGTTTCTCCATCTAAAAAAAATATATAATTACTACAATCTAAATTAAATATTGATTTTATAAATCATCATCATTTTAATTTAATTGTACAATGTACATACCAATGTTTCATAAGTATCAACAGTTTCAGCAGCTTTACCAAATTTTTTCATTCTTTTTTTGCGCTTTGCGTCAATATCTCCTGTACGATCTAAGAAATTATCATCATCACTGTCGTAAAAGTCTTCCTCTTCCCAATTTTTTTCTTTACGTTTTCTACTTTCTACAATATAAAAAGTAATTATAAAATCAAAATAAATAAATAAGCATATATATTTACCATGCGTGGATTGTCTTAAAAGTCCATACATATCCAAAATTTTACATGCTTCCAGTGCACAATGTGCAATTGCTTCTTTTTTTTTACCACTTATTGTAGCTTCAGCAATTTGTGGTCTTCCTGTAATGTTTGCTATTGGTAATCTAAAATAGAATCGTTACAATATATTTTTAAAAAATGATTATAAATAATATTACTTACTCTATACGACAGGTAAATGTTCCAAATCCTTTTTCTGATACATCATACTCCAATTCTTGTCCTTCTCTTTCAAACCAACCTTTCAATGTTTTTTTAGGATCATCTAAATATAGTTGCTCATTTTCTTTAGGAGCAAAAGGATTTTCTTTAGTATCTTCTTCTTCATTTGCATCTTCGCCTAAAATGTAAATAAAACATAGTATTAAAAAAAACATATAGTTTAAAAATTCACCAAAACTATTTAATTACACCATTCTAATTAAAAAATGTTTAACCCATAAAAAAAAACACTAGAACAAAGCAATAAAAAAAAATGTTTATCTAATATTTAAATCATTAGTTATCTAAGCTTTGAAAGAAAACTAATATAAGTTTTGTTTCTATTTATATACTCTATTCAAAATATGTTTGGAAAAAGTGCGCAGCCTCTGAACGGTAGAACCGCTGTGATTGGTTGCAGTAGTCGGCAGTGCCAACCGCAACCAATAAGACTGCAAATGTGCAAACCGTGACGTGTTTCTGTCGTGATTTTTTCCAGATTTATTTTGAATAGAGTAAGTTAGTAAATAGTATTATGAATATATTTATATATAATAAATTTAATACATACCCATTCCCCAATCAACACCCTGTTCCATTTTTTTCCTTTCTTCTTCTTCTCTTTTTAGTCTTTGCAACTCTTGTTCTCTTTCTCTTTGTACAAGTTCTGCTTGTCGTTTAGCTTTTAATTCAGTAACGGTTAATTCAGATTCTTTTTCTTCGTCGTCTGGTGGGCCTTGTAACAAATACATTCTAGTACTACCACCAAAACTAATCAAATGACCAACCTGAAAATTACATATTTAAAAAGTAAATAATTTATAATACATAGTATTTTTATAGCAGTAGTGTCATTTGGGAGGAGGCAAGGTGTCAGATTTTAAAAGCAGCCCAATGGGCTGCTGCCAAATGGTTTTCGATCAACCATTATTATATTATATTAGCGCAAAAACATGCCTATATTTATAGGAAAATTTTATGTTGTGTAGGTACTAAGAATTTATTGTCACAATGATGAATTGTTAATTACTAATTAATAGTTGGTATTTATATTTAGACGCATGAGTTGACGTGCCTGAAAGTTTGTATGTATGTCATGCATTTTATGAAAGAAAAGGAATATATTTTAATATGTGCTTTCGAGTGGTTGTTTTTTAAGTTACCTACCTATCTGGGCTGGTCAAAACTTTTGCCCCCTTCTATTAAAAACTGAAATGACATCACTGTTTTATATTGAACTTAATATATGTATAAAATAAAAATAAATGTATAACCTACATGGACTTTAACATAAGTTTTGGGCTTAATTCTTAAACGGTTTAAGAATGTTCCATGTGTACTGTCCAAGTCGTATAAATAAAACCCTCTATTTTCATCATTGATAGAAAAAGTAGAACGATACTGTAGAACTGCATGAAAACGTGAGATTGTTGGATGTGCCATTGTCACATGGCAATTATTTAAACGTCCAAAGCAATGAAATGATCGACTTTCTAATTGTATTGTACTTAACATCACACCAGATTTTAACTCCTAAATAAAAATGAAATATTAAACAACAACGAAAACTATAAACAAAATCCTGATGAATAACTGTCAAGACTCAAACCTCTAAAAAATATTTATCTCCAGGTTTCCCACCCCAAGACGGTTCTTCGTACGGAATAGGAACTTGAGACGTAGTCTTGGAAATTTTTTTTGGTTGTTCTATTTTTGGTTCAACACTGACTTTGGTATTTACTGCCATGTTTGTTGTCGATGCAACATCAGTGTCATCGCTAATGATGTCCTCACATATTACCGGTTTTTTTGTGCCAGGTCTGGGACCGAACAATTTAGGCACTTTGAACACAGGCCCTTCCTTTTCGTTGTCCATGGTTAATAGTAGTACCTAAGTATACTTGAGGTGTAGGTGCGTTCGTCTAAAGAGTTAGCCGTTAGGTTTATTAACGCAAATAGATGAACCTAATACCTACCGATTACTTATGAAGATGAAACTTAAACTTTTGTAAGACGAGTGAACGACTTACGACAGTAAAATTAAACTGTACGAGTGTACAAGTAAATTACGATTATCATAAAGATTTATCACGAAGTAAACTGAACGTTTTCGAATATTTTAATTTCTTGTTATCTTGTAATATCTACTGTTATCAGTTTTCAAGAGCTAACAACAACAACAACAATAATAATGTTATCCCATATTCAGCATAATATTCCCATGTTGGCATGTTCAAATAGTTCATTAGACGATAGAAATTAAATATCGCTGTCAGACGTAAGTCCAAGAGGCAAAGTTAGAAGGCAAGAAACATTGCAGCAAATAAAAGACTAATAATAAAATTAATTGTTCAATCGTGAATATAGGTAAGTACCAACAAGTATGTCAATCGAATTTAAAAAACGTAAAGTTGTGCAAAACCGACGTAGGCGAGCCACCTCAGATAGTGAAAACAGTGATGAAGAAAGTGCTGTTGTTTTAAATGAAAAACGAAATAAAAAATCCAGTCCATTTATTCAAAGTACATCGAACAAAAAGCTCAAAGCATCTGAACCAATACACGATTCTTCAGAGAGTGATAATGAATCTGTCGGTGTTTCATATCGTTCCAAAATGGACACCGACATGAGTGGACCGAAAGACATGGGTGCAACTGCAACAATTGAAATTGATACTGAACTTGACAAAGATGCCCAAGCTATCTATGAACGTTCTTTACAAGTGAATAAAGAACTTAAAGGTAAAGAAGATGACAAGGTTTATAGAGGTTTAGCGAATTATACTCAATATTATGAGAAAAAAGATACAGCTTTAGGTAATGCATCTAGTGGAATGGTACGCAAAGGACCTATAAGAGCACCAGCTAATTTACGTTCCACTGTTCGTTGGGATTATCAACCTGACATTTGTAAAGATTATAAAGAAACTGGTTTTTGTGGTTTTGGCGACAGTTGTAAATTTTTACACGATCGTTCAGACTATAAATTTGGGTGGCAATTAGAAATGGAATCTACTCAACAAGGTGATTCAGATGATGATGATCCATCAAAGTATGAAATTAAAGAAAATGATGATGATTATTTGCCTTTCAAATGTTTGATTTGTCGCGGATCTTATGTCAATCCTGTAATGACAAAATGTAAACATTATTTCTGTGAAAAGTGTGCTTTAGCTCATTTCAAAAAGAGCACTAAATGTTTTGTCTGCGAGAAACAAACTGGAGGATTTTTTGATCCAGCTACAACTATAATTGAAAGACTAAATGCAGCTAATACAGACATAATACATCAATGTAATTCAGATGAAGAATCGGATTAATTAATATACATAATTGTACATAGTTAATACCATATTATAAATGCCTAGAAATTGTTTATTATATCAATGTATGTCAAACCATACAATCAAAGAGACAACTGCCTAGTTAAGACATAAACATGTATTCATTTTATGTACCATAGTATTATTATTAAATTCTAGAACTCTATGAAAAACGTATTTTTGTAATTATTTTAAAAACTTATAAACTAGCCAACTAGGTATTATTTATTTGGTTCATAATAAAAAAGAATTTTTTAATCAATATTCAACATTAGTTATTCTTACAATGTTACAATCTTTTTTTTTAATACTCTGCATTTCATTTTTTATATGTTTTGTAAGAATATTAACCCTTTCACTGTTCTTAATGTACTATTACGTCTAAAACATTTTTTCTATTCGCTGCTTCAGACGTACGATTACATCCTTTTATTTTATAATATTCACATTTTCTAGTTACCCTACAAGTTTTGGAAACCATGGCTCGCATTATATTAAACTTAAATAATTAGATCATGTAGATCTCAAAATTATAATTTTAAAAATTTAAAAAAAAAAACAAATATTTTATTTTATGTAGCATACACAGGTTTCAGTAGATAAATAATGTAGCAGTGAAAGGGTTAAACATTTGGAAGTCTTTTTTAACTAAATGTATTTACTATTGTGTAAAATGTATTTACCTTTTTTTAATTGTACTTAACATTACTATTGTACTTTTCTAAAATTCTCTGGGTATCTTTGAATCTTGGTCTATATGTTATAGATGTATTTTTATATTTTGTTTTTTCATTATTTAAAAAATATTAAAGTAAAATATTTTAAATTATTTCATATTTATCTGAAATAGGTAAAAAAATTAAAGTGAACTAGTCATCTATAACTTTTAAATTAGTAGATATAAAAAAATTATAGTTAAGTAAATGATTTATAATTGTATATATTATTTTTTAATATTTCCTTATTAATTATTACTAAATTATCGACAGTAGAACTTTGATTACCTATATATATGTGGACCAAGAGGATGATAGATAACTGAATTAGACGAATAAAAGAAAAAATAATGTTCGTGTTTATTATTATTAATTTTGATATTACATGTATCAATGTATTTATTTTTATTATTTATGTTTTTAATGTATTGGTGCAATGATCATAAAATAAAATAATTGAAAAAATTGGCTATTTTAGTTTGCTTTTAAAAACCACGGGCTTTTCTCATAAGCATTAAGCAAGATTTTTATTCATTTTTTAACACTACACTATTCTATTAATAGTATATGATAATGTAATAAACTTATGACAATATGCCCTGTATAACAGAAGTTGACAGATAATCAAGGTCTTACTGTATATGTCATTTAAACAGTTACTATAAATAAATTCAATGGAAATTAAAAAAAACATCACAATGTATTATTTAAGATATAATTACTAAAAACAGTATCATGTTTTAGTATAGACCAAACATAATATATTGTACTGGTCAAAACAATTGTATTATTAATAGCTTAACAATTAATGGAAAGTTGGTTTTACAGTTTAGCTGCTTAGAGACAACTAACCAAAATTGAAAATATTAACAATGTTTATACAAGTAGATATATTAGCATTGTCCATTTTAAATAACAAATTTTTATGAACAGCTTCCTGAATATTATCATTGATTATAAATAGTATTTATAATTAATGGTAATAGTGAATTATAAATTTATAAATTATTGGGAAAAAATTTTAATATATAATTTTCAATTTTGGCGGCCACTAATGACAATCGGATCGCAGAAGAACAAATAATATAATACTTCTATTCCATGATATTGATAAGAACCGTTTATTATTTCAAGTGATATTTACATTTTTTTCTACTATTAAATTTACGTTCCATAGTTCATGATACTACTCCACAGCTCAATGCTCATTGGCCTTCTGCCCTCATTAACCATTGTCTTGGCGGCTGGTGTTGATAAAAAATTGTTTTTAGTTTTTATTACGACGTTGTCGTTTTTGTATTTTGTTGTTATTGTCGTTCTGAGTTCGAACACCTATAGAAACTCAAAGACTGTGAACAAGAAATAAGAGTCGCACAACGCCGAGCGATTACCGGACAATTCTACTTTACGACCGTACCGTGAGTACGTTTCCATCTCGAGGTGGTGTTGAAAATCCGTTCCGAGTGATGAAAGATCGGCAAACCGCACCAGGAGATGGTATTAGATCTCTAAAAACTTCCAGAGTGTTTCGGATCATCAACTTTGAGCTTTACTCAAAACCGGTAATATAATATGACATGTTATACCTATTTTAATTTATCAACATTTTTCATATTAAACAATGAGTCGATTTTCGATGGTTTGCCGAAACGCCACTATAGGTACGTCCTAATGTCTTATGTTCGATAAGAAAATAATACCTGATAATTAATATTTTTTTATGAATTCCCGTCGTTCATGTTTATTTATGAAATTTTATTCGGCACATTCAATGATTTGTGATTACTGCCTAAGCTCTATTGTAATACATAATCATACCTAATCATCATTCTGTTATTTCTTTAGTTTGGGCGATAAAACCCTTTAGCAACTTTAATATCGTGTTAAAAAAAATGTATACCTACCTACTTAAGTATTTACCTACATGCTGTTATTTTTCACCTACAACAGTATAATAAAACTAAAATATAGACAGGAAGAGGTACCTAGCCTTAAGGATACTTTTAGAATCCTTTTGGGAGGTAATTTTCTCAATCATGTACCTATGTAGGACCTGTACCTATTATCTATAATTGTATGGAATACAGAATGTTAATAACAAATTGCATGATAAAGTGTAGTATAAAAACATATGTTAGGTACTAATACCTATTAAGTTTAATATGTTTGTAATTTTTTTCAGAATAAAGTGATCATGGCATTAGGACTTGTGTCAATATCATTCACGTTTGGATATCTAGTGTACATGAGACACCAATATGAAAAAATGGGATATTATCCAGCTGTGGCAGAAGATGGCCGCCATGAAGTATACAAACAAAGACAATCCAAATGGGATTGAAATTGTATTGTTTTAGTATTACAACCTTAGCCCTACTTTATCCGCACATAATTATTCTACCTTAAAATGGATTCTTGCCTAGCCGTTGAGGCTGATATTGACAAATTAATTGCCAAATATAATAAATATGGACCAAAATGGCAATTCCAACTACACAGATTTATTTCGACATTAGAACGGTACAAACGAGAAATTGAAAGTCAAAGTTCTGAAATAGATAAATGTGGACTTTCTTCAACAATCTTACAAATGAAGCTCGCCATTAAGGACATTTCAAACGAACATAGAAGATGGCATAGCGATGTTTCAAGAGTAGGCAAAACTATTGACAAAAATTTTATTGCTGACTATACAGAAGCCAGTAATAAAAAAGCGTTTAAAACTGATCATGAAAAAGAAATCCTAAACAAAATAATTTGTATGCATTTGTACCGGGATTCAAAATGGGAAGTTGCTGAAGAATTTTTAAAAGAAGCTGGTATTACAGTTGATGATAAACTAAAACAACGGTATTTAAATTTAAACCATATTGTTGATAGTTTGAGACAAAAAGATCCTATGCCAGCCTTTGAATGGGTATATCAAAACAAAGTTCAGCTAGATGCCAAAAAATCAGATCTAGAATTTAAATTGCACCAAATTGTGTTTTTAGATATTCTTAATCGTGGTGATCAATATGAAGCAGTTGTTTATGCTCGCACAAATTTCAGTCGTTTTATTGACAAACAAAAGGAAATCCAATCCACAATGGGTATGTTATTGTATCCACCTAATGTTGCACAAATGCGTACTGAAGTTATTGACCTGTTTATAAAAGATTCTTGTCTTAGTGATGACGATATGTTGAGTGTGTGTGTGAATGTGGGTTGTTCAGCATTACCAGCTTTATTAGATATTAAACATGCAATTTGTCGAGATGTTGGAGGAGTTTGGAATGAAAATGACGAATTACCTATCAAAATTGACACTGGTTTTGCGTATCATTCAGTATTTGCTTGTCCAATATTAAGAACTAGAAGTGGAACATCTAATCCACCTATGATGTTAGTATGTGGCCATGTAATATCCAAAGATGCACTTAATAAATTGGAAAGATCTGGTAGATTAAAGTGTCCATATTGTCCTAAAGAACAACTTCCATCAGAAGCTAGAACTATAAATTTCTAAATGGCTTAATAATGTTTTAAATGTTCTCATCGTGTACAATGTAAATAGTTTATAATATTGTATTTAAAACAATGTATATGAATTTGTATAACTAATTAATATGTACTAATATACATTAGTTATAATGGTATGTATTTTATTAAAATTATAACAGCTACATCATATATTGTATTGTATCGAATTGGAGGTTAAATAATTTTATTTATAAGAAATCGATTTGGCAAATCATCATGTTAACTATAAGTAATTTCAATGGTGACTATTCTATGTTTATGTATCTAGTTTTCTTATTTAAATTAAAACTGGCATTTTTCCAAGTATAAATGTCCATAATTTATTAAAATAAATTTCATTTCAAAAAGTTAAAATTACATATTTTTTAATTTGTAGAAAAAACAATTTGATTAAATATTTTTTTGTAAACGGTGGTAATATTTTATTTTAACATTATTTATGTTTAAAGATAGTATGTTTATATTTTTAGTCAAATTATGAGATAAAATCTTAGATGTTTATTAGAAATGTTAAATTATGTATAAATTACTTTTATAAATATATTTTAAATACTTATAATTTGTATGAAATTGTGTGTATATTAATATATTATTTATTTGATTGGTTGAATTAATTTAGTGGTTTTAACTTTCAAATTGAGCAAAACAATAAGAAAAGTATAGGTGATACAATAATTTAATATGTGATTCTTTATTTTGCAGATTTGAGTACGTTTCAGTGTCGTGATTTTAAAATGTATCTAAATTGGGAAATTTAGAGTATGAGTTTCCCTAGAGGTATAAATATTATTTTAAAAAAAAAAGACATTGTATGTGGCTCATGGTATTATTATCTAAGCTATGTTTAAAGCGTCAGTATTACATTTATATCTATTCAAAATTCTTTAATATAAAGTCAAAAATAAATTTTAAAAAAACATGGTATACATGATATAATACTATATTACTTAAAAGTCGTAAACAAACATTTTGAAATATTAAAATTTGTGTCAATCGAAACAAGTTTAAGTACAGATGGTTTTTAAAAGCAGTCATTAGCAGCAGAAGCTATTGGAGTAGGTGGGTACAAATACTACCCACACAGGTACTATATAGTGGCATTTTATATGTTCTTCCTCAATGTATCAATAATTGCTTTAGCAACATAACTAATATTTGTGAAATTCAGTCCAGTAACATTTACCCGTCCAAAATTTACCATATAAATGTGATGAAAATTCCTCAAGTATTCCACTTGTTTATCTGTAAATAAACACTTGGATTAGTATACACTATAAGATTATTTAAATTGTATAATTTTAACATAATATGTATTTTCAGTTTCTAATTTCTATTCAATTTATTTACTCGTCAAATGTAACAATATAAACATTCCCTTTTGATCTGTGATATGGTTCCACTTTCTAAAAGCGCCTTCTTCCTCGAGAGCTTTTCGAAAAGCTTTTCTTAGTTCTATCATTCGAGCAGCCATAGCTTTGAAACAGCTTGACCTATTCAAACAATGATATTTACATTTTTAATTACCTATCTCATTTTGTTTAGTATATGTTGTACAATAATTTACCATTCGTCGTATAGTTCAGGATTGGATAATATTTGGAAAACCGCCCTAGCACCGTGATTTGGAGGACTTGAGTAGAGACTTTTAATGATTCTCTCGAAGTGGACTTTAAGACTTTCAATGTTGTGACCAGATTTTTGTACAACGGTCAAGTTGCCAACCCGTTCGTCTAATAGAAAATTAGGAATGTATGATTAATACGATGTGTCGACGTTGTAGATATATAGGTAAGCTTATAGGGTTTAAGTAGTTTAAATTGATAACCCACTATACATAGTGAACATCTTGGAAAATGATTGTGCGCATAGAAATTCAATCCCTTCACTGTGGAAGTGACGAACGGCCCAGGTGTCTTCTTCAATATCTCCAGACGCCATTCCTTGATACGCAATGTCGAAGAACGGTATCAATTTACGTTCCTGAAGAATTTTGAAATTTTAACCACAATCATAATAGGTAATATTATAATGATTCGTTTTTAAGTACACGTATCAGTGGCGTTTTTTGGCCGCACCCCAAAAAGTACGTCCTAGTTGGATAGCCTCGATAATTTTATTATGATTTATGGCATTACTATATTGAGAAATTAGTTTTTTTTTTAATCAAATTAAGACCCAAAAAGTTTATTTTCAAGTATAGAAATATAAAATGGTATTATTTTAAAGAAGTTAGTAGTAAAAAGTTATTATGTTTTTTTTTTTGGCTTCTAGAATTAATATTTAACTAATAATTTAATTGCTGTGCTTAAGGTGGCTTCTTCCTTTGGCTAGGTATACCTACCAAGTTTTACGCTACGCCACTGGTA
The DNA here is from genome assembly GCF_019925205.1 of Metopolophium dirhodum. Lineage (NCBI taxonomy): Eukaryota > Metazoa > Arthropoda > Insecta > Hemiptera > Aphididae > Metopolophium > Metopolophium dirhodum. Next base: position 30,212,270 of record NC_083568.1, on the reverse strand, counting down.
GGTATTAAGCAATATTAACTTACTTTCATAATTACAGCAATAGTTCTCCACTGTTCTTTACTCAGGTCCAAACCAGTTGGATTATGACCACATGCGTGCATTATTACGACAGAATCGACGGGAGCATTAGAAATATCCTCACAAAGTCCTTCGAAATCAATTTCTATAGTTTCCCTATTCATGTAACGATATTTTATTTTATTTTGAAATCCACTAAATGAGAACACGGTTCCATGCATTTCTGAAAAAAAAATGAATAATTATAAAAAGGTGGATAAGTGGATGTCGCTCTGCTGTACAGTAGGTTACAAGTGGGTCACTGTAATGGATGGTGTTAAATTTGAATTCAATGATATAATATCATTGTATAAGAAAAACGATTCTGAGCGAAAACGGTCAGTCAGCCTATGATTTTACCAAGTATATTTGATGATATTATTGTGAATAAAGTAATTCATATATAACCTATTTACGTAGAGCCTTGTTTTAAATTTTCAATCCTTAGCCATAAAAGTTAAACATTTTATACATTTTTAACTACAAAATAATTAATAAATTATAAATTTGATAAATGTTGTGCCTATGTATTTTTAATATTAACACTTTTCTTAAGTTTGGTTTCACGTCTGTCTGTGATCAAATCTTGCGCGCTCGATTTGAGGCACTTTTTGAAGATGAAAAATTCTGAAAATTGGTATAGACCTTGGTCTTGGATGACAATACAATAATCCGTTGTCATTTTGGGACATGGACCAAAAAAAAAAAAAAAGGATTGTCCCCACGACGTCGCCGTAATATCTCTCGCAGATATTGAACTTTCTCTCTTCCCCAAAAAAAACCACAACCTCTTACGAAGCAAGTATAGGCGTGTCCTATCCATTATTATAATATCTATGGTAACAACGGTAATTATTACCAAATAACATTATACCGGTATTCTGATATAGGTACCGAAATAAGTATAATATAAGTACTGTCAAATAACAAAATATATAATACACATAATGGTCTCATAATGAAATTGTTAATATAAAAAAATTTCAATTGGTTGTGGCAAACAAAATAAATGTCTTGTCATTTCACGACCACATAAACTTATTTATTTATAAATAAATCATAATCACCAGTAGTTTGATTCTTTTTGTTTCACAAACATATTTCTTAAACGTTTAATAAAAATATTTACTTTCAACTAAAAAGTAGAAAATAAAAAATAAAAAAAAAAATTTTAAAAACACACTTTTCCATAAAAACATTTAAAAAAAAATTTTAAAAATTGCACTAAAAAGACAAAAATAATTCTCTGTACTTAAAAATAATGAAAAATGTATTGATGAAAAATTTAAAAGTGTGTGGTGCATCATACAAAACATTAAAAGCCGAGCTAAGTCTCACATACACTTCTTTGTTCAATCCTGTTTATAAGATAGTGACTGGCAGTATATGTCAAGTATAAGAGCAAAATAATGAAAAATTTACTGATGAAAAATTTAAAAGCCAAGGAAAGTCTCACATACACTTCTTTGTTCAATCATGTTTATAAGATAGTGACTGGGAATATATGTCAAGTGTATGAGCACCACACACTTTTAAATTTTTCATCAATAAATTTTTCATTATTTTTAAGTACAGAGAATTATTTTTGTCTTTTTAGTGCAATTTTTAAAATTTTTTTTTAAATGTTTTTATGGAAAAGTGTGTTTTTAAAATTTTTTTTTTATTCAACTGCTATTAGAACGATATATCAGGAGCCTTATATTAAATTTTCACGCTTTTTTACCCAACAAAAATTTTTTATTGATATTTATAGAAAAAAAAACTAAAAAAATTGAAAACTGACAATGTCCGTAAACCGCTCAAAAAGAGTCAAAATATTTTCAAAATTTTATGGTGTTTAGAAAATGCTATTATAAACATTTAGTGAAATTTTCAAGTATCTTCAGTCATTCGTTTTTTAATTACAACAAAATAAGAAAATCGTTACATGAGATATCGAGTGAATATCAAATGTTGTAAAAATATATTATATATATTTCAGACGCTCATAAAAATTTAATTTAAGTTTCTTGTAGACATTTTTTTTTTGATAAAGGCAGACAAACTTATGAGTAATCTTATATTACATTTTAAAATCTTAGATTTTAAAAGAAAAATTTTTATGAATTATCAACTCAAAATAATTTGCTAATTTTCGTGATTTTTCCGTATTTTGTCAAAATTTGAACTTTAAATGCTTATAAATAAAAACTGTCCTAAAAGGTGATGACAGACACAAAAATAAAAAATTAAAAAATTAAAAAAAATTGAAAACTGACAATGTCCATAAACAGCCCAAAAAGAGTCAAAATATTTTCAAAATTTTATGGTGTATAGAAAATGCTAATATAAACATTCAGTCAAAATTTCATTTCAGAGTTACACCAAAAACCAAAATCAATTTTCTCGAAAACAGATTTTGTTTTTCACGTCGCTTTTGAAAACTACTGGGAAATTTTTACTTTTGACCCCCCAAAGTACCAACTAGATTCACTTTCCTATCAGATAAGTTACTGTTGAAGAAAATCCAAGCACTTTTACAGTCCTAAAAGGTGATGATAAACACAAAAATTAAAAATTAAAAAATTAAAAAAAAAAAAAAAAAATAAACACACATCATTGTAAAATCAATACATTCATCGCTTCGCTCAGAATCTAAAACCAAAAAGTTAATACTATTATAACTAAAAACATCGGTGTCACTATAATATAGTCAAAATTCTAAAGTATAGGTAGCTAAAAAAAATATTTAGAAAAAATTTTCTCCGGCGCTCATTTTTTCAACCATGAGAAAATTAGTATGAGGTAATATTTTTTATAACATAAATATATTTTATATATATTTAGTATAGGTATTTATAATTTTAACTAGGTAGGTATATTTATAAATTTAACTGAACTTGGTTATACCTATTATTATATTATAGTAGATGAATATAATTTTATGGTAGCCGTAACATAACGATACCTTTGATACCCTCAAAAAATGTATGGGATATTGACATTTTTCCAGTATGTATTTATGGTTATTTGTTTTTGAGTTACCTACACCAAAACGCAAAAATACAATATTGATTTTGCCGAAAACTGGTATTTCGTGAAAATTCCTGTTTTCTTTATTTTTTTATTTTTTCCAATTAAAATTAAGAAAAGTACTGGAAATTTTCAATTTTTACCACACAAAAGTACCAACTCTGCTCAGAATCTAAAATTATATTATTTATTATGTTCTGATGTGAAACACAATTGTGGTGAATAATTACAAAATTGCATACAATTAGTAAGTAAGTAATACCTAACTAATAAGTATCATATTGTCATGGTTTTACATTTACTTAAATGAACAATAACAACAATAATTCTGGGGGCTAATATTCACACTGGGGGATAAGTCCCCAAGCCTCCCTAGATACGCTTATGGCTGAAACGTACAAAAATACATTTGTTCACAGAAAAAAAATTTAAAAAACTAGTGGTGTATTAATGTGTATTAATTTTATACCATTGATAAAAATATAATTTAAATGGTTTCATTATTTTCCTTGGCGAACATTTAGTTAGGTAGGTACTTAAATATAACTTAAATATACCTAGCTAATAGGTATTTTTAATTACTAACCCCATGACGGATCGGGATAATAAACAGTTGTGCAATTCATATGCCGTGCTAAGAATTCAGCACCTATTTTTAAAGCTCCGGTTCCACCAATACATTGGACACCAAATACCTACATAAAATGTAACATTAAAATTAAATCCTTGTAAATCGATCATTAAAAAATTAAAATCCTAAATTGAGGATAAGTATAGATTCAAATTCAGTTGTACAATGATTTGTTATGCTTGTTACTATGGCAATTCAATTAATGTTATACAATAATGCGTTTATATTATAATAATAATATTATACTACGTCTTTAATAATAAATAACAATATTTTACCTTTCCGTCTTTCCACAGTTGATCAATATCACCTAACAATAAACGGCATGCTGATTTTGTAAAACCTTCAATTCCTGTAGGTGATAAGTAATTGTGACTTAAAGTGTCATTTACAACCATGTTTTCTGCTCTCTTAACCACAGGTAATAAATAGTTGCTACCGTCTTCCAATCTGTAAGCTATAATAATGGATAATTTATGTAATCAGCTTGTTAAACAAATTATTAATTAGTTATAAAAAATCTGAGGGCAACACCACTATTTTCTTAGGTTTCTATGTGTGATGATTATAAACTATTAATGATTACGAAATTAATACAAAACATTATTAATTTAGATGAATAGATAAAGTTATATTTTATAAGACCAAAAATAATGATAGAAGTAGGTAACTACCTACCAAGACAATGATTAATAATTATCAAAACAGTGGTCTTCTACTAGAGCTTAATTAATTTTATATTTTTTGCACCTTTATTATACGTAAGCAATGCTGTATTCTCTAATAACAATTATGACTATATAGGTACCTTACCTACCTGTTACCTACGGCATTATAAATGTCACAAGAAAACTACGAGAACTGGCACAACTCAAAAAACGGGATTTTCTGGACAATTATATGAACATTTAAAAGTAATATAAATGTTATTAATATTTATAAACTGTTTTATTTTGAACATAATTTATACATGGACGATTGAAATATTATTTAAATGTGAAGTATATTATATCCTAATACATATTTAATATAGGTACTTACCCACCTACCTACATATATTATCCATAGGCCATAATATGGTCATATTAATAGGTATCATCTTTGTAGTTAAATAATAAAAAAATTAATTTTTCTGACAGGTGTGCAAATTGTTGGGCATAGGTGGTAGGTTTATATTACCAACTGTCATATGTTACTTACTTCCATAGATAAGATCTACTTTTAGAGGAGAAACGTCGTTTTGGAATGCAGTATTGACTTCAATATATCCAACCTGGCTTACTACAGGAACATCACTGAATTGAACCATAATTGTTGCAATACAATAGGTATTAAAATATACTGTCTATAGGTATTTGTATGTTATAAACCTACTATAGTATATACTGTTATTATGTAATTAACTGAATAAATAACGTTTAGTTAAATAGAAGACGTGCCACTGTCGTACAGTATAGGTATATACCTACGTGTTCAGAACGGTCAGAACAATTTGTGAATTCGGTTGAGATATTAGTAAGTTACTCTGATCAAAATATAACGACTATTAGAGCTGAATGCCTACTGCATAGGTAGAAAAACAATATTGTTTAAGAACGATTTATGGTGGTTTATATACAGGCGAAAACCAATTGTTGATCCCACGCACCGATATAGAGCAGGTACCCATAAATATTATTCTATACCTAACACGGATTTACCAATTAAATAATAATATTATATCACGCCGGCTTATACTCTATGTGGTAATCCATAACTGTAAACGTGGCATGTGATCTGTCAGCTGTGTAAGGTGCTATTAATGTTGAAGAGAGCGTGATGAGGATATTATATTATTCGGGTCGGGTCTGAATTCGTGGTGCCGAGAATATTTTTTTAAGTATAAATACGTTTTTTATTAGTTATATATTATAATAAAAGGTTAAGTAACTTTCAAGTACCTTCCTACCTAAATTCGTTACACATCGACATCATATTGTGATCATGTTCTTACACCTATTATTGTTATTATTTATTTATTACACAATGTGTCTGATCGATAGGCACCATTAATCATTATATACGGCTATGTAATTGATACTTAACCATAAGACGGACCCGGGGCGAATGCGGGGTTTGCAGCATGTGGCATCCCCTGAACACACATTAACTATTATACTGTTTTATATTACTAATGGAGTTATTGTATTAAAGTAACCTATTAATGGCTATTATAATCGCATACAACACATATACAAAACACTCGACAGTCGACTACATAAAATATAGACAATTGTCGAATGGTATATTGGTATCATATTTCATATTTGTACAAGTATATGATGCAATTATAAGTTTAAAGTGATAATTTAATAAGTACTTGTATCGTAGTTAAGAAATTTTTAATTTTTTTAGTTGCATATTTGTATCAAACGATGTTTATTGAAAACAACTATCATCAAAAACCATCAGCGGCGGACACCTGTTAGAGAATAAATCAGGCTCCTACCTGTTGCAATGTTCTGCTGCAGATACGACCAACAAGTGGTACAAGTTTACGACATAATTATACACTTAAGAATCAAAATAAAAATGAAGAATCACGGTTAAAAGGTAAATTTGTAATTTTATTTATTTTTGAAATAATAAATTGTTAGTGTAATATGAATACGTAATTTTTATGTAGATAGTTGCTCTGCTTGCTATTCAAAACCTACTTTATCAAATACCTATCAAACTTAAAACTTGCTTGATTCCC